>NC_086158.1:29371422-30571422 GCF_035149785.1 Candoia aspera | reverse complement strand
TTTTATAAGATGCTAGTTTGAGCTGCAACCAGATTTTGTAGTTGATTCTGCAGATGGTTCAATAGTAGACATTATAAGAGATATGAAAGCAAATATTTAAGAACGTAGGCACAATGTAAAATTGGAATCTATAACTATAAACACACACAGAATCACAAATCCTTCACAAAATGCATCTATTATGAAAGAACACATTTTTAATATACATTAGGAAAACATCAGGAGGAGGCATATCAGGCTAACTGAACTTGTTCTAGATGAATGCACACATATTATAACACAGAGCTTGATTTAAAGTCCCAAGAAATGGGCTGCTTAACCCATCTAAGTAAAAAGATAATGCCACTGTCTTCAAATGGCGTGAATATCAGGACTGCACCTTTTCAGATAAACATTCTGGGCAACACCCTGACATTTTAAATGAATCACTAGATGAGACTGTTTGCAGCTGATAGTCTTATATTTCCATTTTGCTTTCCCAAGAAGCAAAAGCCAAAAACCAGGCAAACAGTACTCATATTAAATTAATTACACCAAACAGCTTAGGATTCCAGAAAAAGCGTTCATTAACAAAAATGTATAGTTACGGACTTCCGGTGGGATATGGTGGACTGAGCAGCTGTGCCTGTGAGCTCCGTGGGCACAGCTGGCATCATGGCAGTTTTTTTGGGGCACCAGCTGGTTTCTCCTGTAGCACACAATATTTTTCCAGACAAGGAAAACGCTGGGAATTGACCCATTTGTCCTCCAGATGGCGAGTTGCAGCCAGGAGATTGTGGACAGTGTGTGTTCAACTGGCAAGACTTCACCAGGAGACTGGGATTTCATCTTTTCCGAGCCACTCTGCAGCCCTTAAAGGGAAAATAAGTCCTGCCTTCCCATTTTTAAAACACCCAATTTATTTTTTTAAGTTATGTACCAACTTGACTGATAACTGGCAAATAGAGGGAGAAAACGTAGAGGCAGTGACAGACTTTGTATTTCTAGGCGCAAGGATTACTGAAGATGCTGACTGCAGCCAGGAAATCAGGAGACATCTAATTCTTGGGAGGAGAGCAATGACAAACCTCGATAAACTAGTTAAGAGCAGAGACATCACACTGACAACAAAGGTTTGCATAGTTAAAGCAATGGTGTTCCCAGTAGTAACATATGGCTGCAAGAGCTGGACCATAAGGAAGGCTGAGCGAAGGAAGATAGATGCTTTGGAACTGTGGTGTTGGAGGAAAATTCTGAGAGTGCCTTGGACTGCAAGAAGATCAAACCAGTCCATCCTCCAGGAAATAAAGCCAGACTGCTCACTTGAAGGAATGATATTAAAGGCAAAACTGAAATACTTTGGCCACATCATGAGAAGACAGGACACCCTGGAGAAGATGCTGATGCTAGGGAGAGTGGAGGGCAAAAGGAAGAGGGGCCGACCAAGGGCAAGATGGATAGATGATATTCTAGAGATGACGGACTTGACCTTGGGAGAGCTGGGGGTGTTGACGACCGACAGGAAGCTCTGGCGTGGGCTGGTCCATGAAGTCATGAAGAGTCGGAAGCGACTGAACACATAAACAACAAAAACCATAAGAGAAGTTTTCTACAGTAAGAAGAATCGGAATCTCTTGGTGCCTATCCTTATTTCTGGATTATATATTTTATTTTTTTTTAAGTGGGCTTGTTTCCCCATTTAAAGTGTACAGTATTAAGGGTTGAGAATACGTAATTGGCTTCCTGTTACTATTTTTGGTACTGAATTTAAAGGATGGAATATTTTCCTACACGTTGGGTTTGCTGTTTTAAATCGTCAGTTTTCTGTTCATTTTCTTTGGGATTTGTTTGCTAGTATACTTTCCCTTGCCAATTTTAGACGTAAGGTTTTTTATTAATTCATTAACTCCTTTCTGCATGAGTCAAATAACTAGGGGGTGTCATAATCTACTGTCTGAAGCATGGAAGATTTCGTGCTGCCAAGCTATTCTGCAGAGTACTGCCAAGCTATTCTGCAGCGTTCGGGACATTGGAGAAGAGATTGTTGCTAAAGTGTGTCATCTGGCTGAAAATGTTACGATGGATGATGAAGATTTTGGAAAAGATGGGGATTTTTCTGTTAGTGAGATTAAAGTAATGCCAGGGGAAGATTATAGTTTGGTGCTGAGGGGGTTAAAGCGACAGTCTGAGTTTGAGTTTGTACAGGGAGTTGCCTTGCTGGGGAGATATTATGACTATCTGAATCAGTGTTATGAGAAAGAAGAGAATATGTTTTGTGGGAATTTTTTCCTTGCTGAGAAGTCCGAGTTCTTGAGGGTGGCAGTGGGGTTGTTTGATTTCTGTAAAAAAATGTCTTGTATGTAATAGGGAGATACGTAAATGCCCTGGTATATTTCGACGAGGGGTAAAAAATTAAGAACGTGTAACTGGATTGATTATGACGTTATTATGATTTCATTTTCTTAATGATTTGGACTAAGATTTACAGGACTTTTAAGGGACGTGGTGGCGCTGCGGGTTAAACCGCTGAGCTGTCGATCGGAAGGTCGGCGGTTCGAAACCGCGCGGCGGGGTGAGCTCCCGTTGCTTGTCCCAGCTCCTGCTCACCTAGCAGTTCGAAAACATGCAAATGTGAGTAGATCAATAAGTACCGCTTCGGCAGGAAGGTAACGGCGTTCCGAGTCATCATGCTGGCCACATGACCCGGAAGTGTCTATGACAACGCCGGCTCCAAGGCTTAGAAACGGAGATGAGCACCGCCCCCTAGAGTCGGACACGACTGGACTTTACGTCAAGGGAAACCTTTACCTTTGCCTTACAGGACTTTTAATTTTTATGATTTAAAAAGTATTGGTAAGATATAATAATATTCTATTTTGATTTTAAACTTAATAGGGCTAAGTCTGTTGTAGTATTATTATTTATAAAAGCAGATAATTTATGTTTTTATAATTTGATTTTTATTATAGTGGACAGAAATATATAGAATAGTGGTAGGAAGGAAATAATTAAGTGGATGCTGTTTTAAGGGGGAGGGATGTTGATATATCTAGATAGATGATAGATAGATAGATAGATAGATAGATAGATAGATATAGACAGACATAGACATAGACATAGACATACACACTTTCTATTTTTATATAAGGGGAAGGAGCAATTGTATTAGTGATTTGCATGTGTCAATGGAAGGATGTATAGAAATAATGTGATCTTGGTTTGATAAAGAGTAACGGTTTGACTATGGAAATTGCTGTATATTCTTGCTGTTGAAAGTTGGAAGTCACCTTTGTATGTAATCTTTAAAATTCTTTTTCTTTGTGTTTCAACCTTATATAGAACTAAGAACTAACTGGATAATCTTCTCATGAAGTATTCTTGTCTGCATTTCTATGATCAGGTGTTCTGTCCAAACAGATTGCTTGTGTCTTATATGGCAGCACCTGGCTGAACTTGATTAGGTTTGGAAGTTAAGTAAAACCAAGCCTAGCTTGAATGGAAGACTACTAGGGAATTATCAGGAATGTAAACTAGAATGGGAGATCAAAAATCATCCCAGAAGAAGGTAATAGTAAACCTCACTTATACTGCTGCCATGAAGATGGCGTGGTGGTATTCGTATAGTAATCAGGGGCTCAATAGGACCCAAAGGCATCTTTACCTTTAGCTATGCTTGAGATAGTAAACCTGATCAGAGCCTTGGACACATAAAAATCCCTGCCAAAGTATTAATCCTGTATATTAATGAGATTAGCCAATAGCTCTCTAACTCAAGCAAATTTATAAACAGGCTGTTTCTTCTACTAAAGAATGCTGTCTAGGGGACCATGAAAGAAACTAAAAGGACCAGCATGCAGTTTTTGGAATTAATTTAGAGACACAAAATGTTGAGTTGGCAGCTTTCCCTTAGTGAAAGAACAGTGACTCTTGGAATGAGTGTAAGAGCCTTCATTAATGCCCAGCTAGTATTATTGGTATATAAACACAAATATTACAGAATGTCTCCAGTGACTTCCTTACAAAGAAAACTAAATATGAACAAGTGCAATTTTCACTATTCTGAAAACTGAAATATACATAACAATACTAAAGGGTCCCATTTAGCAAGACTTGTTACTGGAAACTAGGAATAGATGACTTCAAGAAGACAAATTCTTTAGTTTACTTGAATGGAACTCTCATTTTTTTTATTTTAATCCATATTACAAATATTTAATAAATCCTCTGGCAAAAGTAATAGTAGTTTACAATGCTTTACTTTGAGATTCTATACTTCATTTTGGAAATTGGCTGAGATGTGTGGAAAGAGAAGTAAAAAGCTCTTAGAGGCACAACACAAAATTCACTTCACTTTACCATGGTGCCTGGAGATTTACTTCATGTAACATATTGGCTGCAACAGCCATATTTACACATTTGAGCTAATTAAATCAAAACAACAACATGCTTAAAGCCATTTTGGCAGATTAGCACTTTTCTTTTTTACCCATACAGGAACAAAATAATAGCAAAATCAACTATCTAGTCATAATGATTAAAAAAAGAGAGAGAGAAAGAGAACAAGGAAACTTGGAGTCAGTCAACTAATTGAAGATTAGTTATTTTGAATAGGAAAGGAATTTTCTCCAATTTACAAGCAAACAACACTCCTTATTTCACATCCCTTGACAGCATGGCACTTCTTAAATATTAGAAGGAAATAATTACTTTTGTATATTTCATCTAAGCTAGACAGTAGCTGTCTACTCTGACAACTCTGTACATTTCTAGAAAATTAAGCACATAAATTGTTTGATATTGATCAGTTCAATGAAAGAAAATCCATTTATGCAGAATGGCACTTTCAATTTATATGTAAATGAAAGATAAGTAAGTATAAGTATGAAATATATGTACATGTTCAAATAGTTCCCCTAACTATCTTGGTTGTCTTTAAATACTTACGTGCCCATCTTATGAATATTAAATGTATTAACTTCAGGATTTTGCTTTCTTCTAACAGGTATTAGCAAAAATTGAATATCTGAGATATTTATTTATTTAAAACAGTTATACAGCGGAACAACTCTGGCATAGCCTACAAGAAGCTGGTTAAAAAATAAATAATTATACCATGTTTGAGTTCTAAATGTTTAACAGATTATCTACATATGTGAACAGCCATACTTGGTCATAGTTTCTGACATATGATAAATTATATAAGTAAGGCTACCAAAATCAAATGATAATTTTTTTTTTAAAATGGCAATCATTTATGATAGATCAAAGTATTTTCAGTTTCTTTGGTCAAGTTGTTTTAAATATTATATAAAATAAAATGGTATATGGTTTCTGGTCTTTTTTTTCCCCCAAAGCACTAACAGTACTAGCAAAAAGAAAAGGAACCAATTAGAATTTTAACCTCTGGTGAAAAATCTTTTTTAAAAAAAGAATCTCCTTGAGTCTCAATCTGCTGGGTAATTTTTAGTCTCCAGTATTTCAAGCTTGCAGGGACGCGGTGGCGCTGCGGGTTAAACCGCTGAGCTGCTGATCGGAAGGTCAGCGGTTCGAAACCGCGCGGCGGGGTGAGCTCCCATGGCTAGTCCCAGCTCCTGCTCACCTAGCAGTTCGAAAACATGCAAATGTGAGTAGATCAATAGGTACCGCTTCGGCGGGAAGGTAACGGCGTTCCGTGTCGTCATGCTGGCCACATGACCCGGAAGTGTCTATGACAACGCCGGCTCTAAGGCTTAGAAACGGAGATGAGCACCGCCCCCTAGAGTCGGACACAACTGGACTTTACGTCAAGGGAAACCTTTACCTTTACTATTTCAAGCTTGGTCAAGTTATTAGAGCATGTGTCTACATCTTCGCAAGTCTTGGAATGACATGAATTATGTAGATTCATTTCAACCGAGGTTTGGGCAATCTAGGTTTCATGAGATAGGTACTGATTTGGTCATCTTCGTGGGCAAACTATTGTTTGTTGGTTCTGCTAGATCTCCTGGCAACTGTCAGTACCAGCTATGATATCCTTCTGAGTTCTGCAGTTGGGAACCCTATTTTACAGTAGAACGTGATATCAGTAGATGTTTGTTTGAAGGCATAGTTGTTGGCGTAGGGACTTTATTTTGTCATTTAACATATACATGAAAGTACTGTGAGCTTTTTGGTATTATGTACCAAATGTATGTGTTTATTACATCATATAAATATGATGCAATCAATCAATCAAGTAGATATCAATATCTCCTTTACTGCAAAATCCAAGAAGGACTGAAGGAAAGGAAACAAAATGAAAGTTAATCTAGGCAAGACAAAAGAGCTTTAGTTACCGGAATACAGCCAGAGAATAGAGATTCAGCTTGTCTTGGGCAGGAACATAATCCTCTGGGCATTCAGGTTATAATAGTTGGCCAGAAATGCATGCAACTGCAGTAATACACCAAATGTGAATATTTATATAATATTTATTTACTTATTTATTCGATTTCTATAGCCGCCCTTCTCAGCAAGTGACTCTGGGTGGCTTACAACAATAAAACTATAGAACAGTTAAAACAATTACAATTAAAACAATTAAAATGCAAGATAAATACAAGATAAATATACATGGCTGCCAAGTAAGCAATGTATGGATGTTAATATAACCAAGAAACGGGACCATTCACATGCTCAGGGCCCTGGGCCCAGGCACATAGCCAGGTCTTCATGGCCTTACGAAAGGCCAACAGGTTCGGGGACTTCCTAATTTCTGGAGGGAGAATGTTCCAGCGGGCAGGCGCTATGGAAGAGAAGGCACGCCTTCTAGTTCCCGCCAACTGACACTCCCTGGCTGACGGGACCCATAGCATACCCAACCTGCTAGATCAAATTGGACGGGTCGAAACAACTGGGATTGTTTATTCCTGGATATAACAGAACAGGCCATGGGTGATCCATCCCATCTGAACTAATGTAATATGCACATATGACAAGGAGGGCCTGTAGGTTGTATAAGCATAAGAGCTTTTTTATTTCCAGTGGTTTTGTTTCTGTGACTTTTGAGATATAGATTGATAGATTATGAGAATTTTTTTATATTAAGTCCTGTACCTTTTTAATCTCTTACCTACTGTTCATGTCTTTCTCTCACTCTGCTTTGCCTATGTTTTGTTCCTTTTTTGCCGATTACCTTTCTTACATTTGCTGATAAATAAACATCAAGCTTTATTTTTGCTAGCTGGACTGAGCAAATGTGTGCTTGCTCTAATCTGGATATAGGGATTGACAGGAGGTATACTGGGTGCAAATTACATTGGAAATTACCCCCATAATTTTCCAGCAGGTGTGGTTGGTTTGAATTCAACATCACTTTCCACCAGGCTGTTTCAGACAACAACCAAATTGCATTCTTGAGGGCTCTATTCCACAGCACTTAAGAATGTGACTGCTTTTTTTTTTGCCTAATTTTTAATCAATTAGCTTGATGAAGAGTTTTAGTAAACATAAAGACTTGCAACATTTTTTTTAAAATGATGGTCTAATAAAAATGCTATCTGTGTAGATATTTGATTCTGAATATACTGTAGTACTAGTTATTCATAACTGCTGCACAAAAAAGGTGTCAGCTTGTTTTTCAAGTATTGATTTACAAATAATTCTGAAACAAATAAAATCTAAACAGAAATTAAAACTGCACCATATCTCTACTGCAACATGCAGAAAAGAGCAACTCAGTGCAAACTTTTATCTATATATGGCTGTAAAATGCTTTGAATTCAGTTGGTGGTTGTTTTATGCATATTGCCTTGAGCTCCTACAGGAAAGATGGGATATAAATCTAACAAACATTCAATTAAAACTACCTTGATTTCACAATTTTATATGAACATATTAACAGCATCTACAATTCCTGAATTACTATTAATACTGAAACATATTTTAGATGATTCTAAATTTACAATATTTTTTAAATTAACAATTAAAGACTATCACTAAAGTAGATAAGAGTTACTTGCAAGAACTCTAGAATAGGGAGTCAGAATATCTATCTATCTATCTATCTATCTATCTATAAAATTTTTATTACCATCCATCTCCCCCCCAAAGGAGGGACTCTGGGCAGTTTACAAAAACAGAATTAAAATTCAGTATCAATATAAATATAATAATAAATATACAATAAGAATAAAATATAATAAAATCCTGATGGCTAAAAGTTGCGTTTCAGTCCGTGAGTAAAAACTGTCCTAGGGTGCTAGCCATCCCCATGAATGGCTATTTCCCAGCCTGCTGCTGGCATGATGACAAAACCAAGTTCTTAGCTTTCTATGGAAGTCCAGGAGCGAATATCCCAGGTCTGGATATACAATAAGTATATAAAGATTCATTTTGACAAAAACATCTTTTTCACATTCACTAGACACCCCAGAGAATGTTTAAAACGGGTTTGTCGTCAATTTCATTATGCTAGAACTATAAAGTTGGTGATGAAAACACTCATATGATATGGTCTGTTCCACTATTTCACTGCTTTGGTTTAATATATGTAAGTTTGTTAATATAATGTTAGAAATATCAGTTTAAAAGTGTGAATGTATTTTTAAATTATATACCAACAACTTGAATATATCACTATTTGAAGAATTACAAATTTATCAAGTAGAGAAGCAATAAATAAATAAATAAATATTATCTTGGATGGCCAACAAGGTCTGGTAAAATGTCATCTTAGACTCTGGATGGGGTGACACTTCCCCAGACAGAGCTGGCATGCAATTTGGGAGTGCTCCTAGACTCACAGCTACTGCTCAATAAGCAGGTGGCCACTGTGGCTAGGAGGGCCTTTGCACAGATTCATCTTGTGTGCCAATTGTGCCCTTTCTGGACCAGGAGGACTTGCTCACAGTCACTCATGCCTTGGTCACTTTGGAATACTGCAATGCGCTCTACGTGGGGTTGCCCTTGAAGACCACCCAGAAGTTGCAACTGGTCCAGAACGCAACAGCACACACAGTATTGGGCACTCCTAGGTTTCCTCATGTTACACTCCTGCTGCACAAGCTGCACTGGCTCCCAATTTCCTTCCAGGTGCAATTCACGGTGCTGGTTGCCACCTTTAAAGCTCTACATGGCACAGGACCGGGTTATCGGTGGGCTGACTCTCCCTGAGGGTATATGCCCGTCCCACCAGAGTGGATAGGATAGGCACACTCCAGGTCCCTTCCCTTAAACCTCAAGGGATCTCAGAGCTGTGCCTTTTCCATTGCAGCCCCTGCCCTATGGAACACCATCCCCTGGAGACCCGGCAGATCCCTACTAACCAGACAGCACTCAAGCCTGGTTCTTCCGCAGGTGCTGGGATAGGGTGGGTCACAGTGGGAAGAGAACAAGATGGGTTGCATCAGGGATGTGCGGTTGCGGCACCAGGTTGTTCTCTTTTTTCTAGTTTCGTTTGTATTTTTTCTTTTAGCTGAATATATTGCTTTTATTGTTGGGGTATAAGTGGCCCAGAGTTTGCAAATGTTTTAAACAAACAAAGAAACAAACAAGTGTATTTTCATTTTCTCTTCATGAGCTGACTTTTGAAGCAAAAGGAAGACTGGTCAGTCTTTCTGTGCAGTCAAGTTTTAATGGTGTGTTTAATAATGTACTAAATAATTTAACAAAAGCAATTTAGTGTAAGTAACACAGTATGGTTTTTTTCTTTCCTTTTTTCTTTTTATTAATGTGTTTTCCTTTTTTTAACTTCTTTTTTCTTTCCCCATCCCTGGTGCATATTAAATCAATGAAAAGAGAAATAAATCTAACAAGTAATTGCAGGAAGTTCTTTGCAGCAAGTGGAAGTGCAAATACAGATGCTGTCAGCAACTGCAGAGGGCAGCTGTCCCAACCCAGCAGCTATCTCCATGGACAAGGTACAACTTAGAAATAAAAAGAAATCACATGGTAACCCCCAATTGTAATTATACTGATGTTCAGAATTTTAAAAAAGTCCCTGAAATATTCCATTCTTGTTCAACAACACTCCATGTTCTAATACTGTATTATCAATAGAGTCTAGGACAGGACTCTATCCTAGACTAAAAGATGCCAGGAATGGTTTTGCAGCAGCAATAAAGTTGGAATAGGTTGAACCCTATTCCAGTGGAGCTCTTATGTGCCTCCAAGCACCTAACATTCCTTATATATAAAGGAAATACATTTTTGTCTGAAACATGGCTACCCATACTCACCTTCAGCTACCATCAATTTTCAGTAAATAGTGTCCATATAGTAAAAAGCATACAGCAAACAACATTGTAAGAAGATGCTGATGCATTCATCAGTTGAGAAGTATACTGTCTATATGTACATATATATGTTCTGACCTAAGGAGCAGTACCACAAGACAGGTTTTTTTAGTTAGATGGTCTTTTTGGTATGTTGAACTGAGTTTATTGTTAAAATACTGCACTAACCTGGTTAGCCTTGGAATATATGAAAAATCAAATATGCTCAGATTACATTGATTATTGCATGATAGAGCTGTTGTATTTATCATTAGGTCTGTCATATCTTGGTTCTAATAAAGGTTATTTTTGTAAGAGAAATGTAACAAACAGAGAGGTAAAAGTTTCCCTTCTGCATTTTTTTTCTTTTTATAGAGAACATTATCAAAATATATTTTTATTTTGCTGTGCACTTGTATATTTCAGCTGCAGTAGCCAATAAACAGCTGTTCAACTTAATAAAGACAATTTCAATTGAGAAAGTTTCATATCTGCTACCTTAGTTTTTCTAATACAGCTAGTTTACTAGTGACTGATCTTAATGTTACTGTACCTGCCAATTGCTCTGTAATATTAATATTACACCACATCATATATACTTTAAAAATGAGCCAACCCAAAGTTGTATATTCCTAATTCCATTAAAAAAAGCAGGTCCCTATGATTTCAAAGCGTTGTCCCTGTGATTTTCAGATTATTTACAATTCACAAATACCTTTTAACTGGTATTGAATTTAGAGTCCCCCTTTTGAAGGAGATGGGTGGTGATAGAAATTTGAAATATAAATAAATATATAAATAAATAAATAAAATTTATATTGTCAAAAAAGAACAAATCATAAAAAATAAAAGTGTCATTTGAGTATGGCAACTACTGAAAAGGCAGCATTCTTAGAATTTTTTCTACTCTGGTCATGGTTTGGGACTCGTTTGTTTTGATTGTATACAGCTTCCTACAACTCTCCCGTCACCATGCCAGTCCACTTTTACATAGCGTTTCATTGTAATTAAATTACTGGCCTTTGAGCATAAATGAAGCTGAGAAAGCTGCTTGCACAAATGATAATGCACAGCTTGCATATAACAATAAGCAATAAGGACTCTGATACAGAAAACTTACAGTGTTCCTCTTCTTGTTTTTTTCATATACTAGTTTATGACCAACATCACTGATTTAATACACAGGCTCAGTTTAGACATCCAGCCAAGCCATGGCTGTCCAGCAATGACTTAGGGTTATGTCCGAAGAGACATTTTGGGCTTTAAACCATGGTTTAAACATTGTTTAGAGATAGTTTGAGGTTAAATAAATATTTAGTTGATATTCTTAGATTCAAAAGCCCCCACTTCCCTTTACATGAAACATGATCCTCAATTCAAGTTGACAGCAAACAAAGATTCTAAATTCAGATCAAATGTTGATTTCTATCCACCTCTGGAAAGCTACCACAAGTCACAGCTTCTCTTAGACAATGAATACACATAAGAGAAATTTCTCTTCATTACTTTTTCATGCAATACCAAACCATGTTTTCACTTTATGCCTGATTCATCAATGTGGTTATATACATTATCAAAACAATGGCATTCTTGGAGTGAATCTTCAAGTAACGTTCTGTATGTTACATGTGGTTTTAAAATATGTTATTTTACTTCCATTGATTTCCTGGAACAGCATACTTAAAAAACTTTAATCAATATAATGCATACATTTTATGTAAATACAGAGCATCTGGCAAATCAAAATATCTGCCTCAGATCAGGTGAATCTCAGTTACCCTCTGCCACTGTGAGGTAACGTAATGAAGTGTTGCCCACTCTCATTTTATGAAAAAAGCATGTATTTGCTTCAATGAAGTGAAAAATATTTCTGGACCTTCAGCCTCAAGTGCATTTTTAAGCTTCATAAAATGTAGCCTCTAGTTTAAAATGCAAGATCTGATGGTCTCTATAAAAAATTCATTTGGTTGATACATACTATTTATTTATTTATTTATTTATTATTAAATTTGTATGTTGGCTGACTCCGATACCCTACCATAAGGGCAAGGAAAGCATATGAAGGACTCCATAAAAGCTATATAGCTTCCATCTCTGTTTGAAACAGCCAATAACACACTTCAAAATTAGAATAAATAATAACATTGGTGTGTATGTAAATAAGCAAATTTATATTCTGGAAAACTGAAGAGTAAGCAAGACAGTAACAATGCCAAATTTATACCAGTTCATCAAAGCAGCTAGTCTGTAATGAAACCCCGCAAAGATATGATCACCGACACTAGATTACTCATAATTATACAAGGGCCATCTATGTCTTCTCTCAATCTTCATTTCAAACAGACTCCTATTGTCTAGCTCCAAGTTACTACTTCTTCCTTGAAACTGATTTCTTATAGCATCAGTTTTGAGCAGCTGCATACTATGCACCTGGTTTTAATTTTTTTCATTCTTTCCCTTTCTGCTATCTAAATTATCAAACAGTAAGACCCATAACTCACATCTGTCTTCAGAATCTTTCTCAGCACCAAACGCCATGTTTATGACAAACAGTTCATTTTTACTGATTACCATAATATTCAAAGGCTACAAAAAGCTACCCTTAAAATCCTCTGAAATGGATCGCATTAAAATAACAATTCAGAAATGGTCTAATAACACACAAGAGTCTGTTGCTGGAAACCACCACACTCAGTACAAATCATTTCATGGGCAACAAGGAAACCCAATGAATTTCACTAACAATGCAAATGGGAAAGCGTGATTAAATCAGTCTTAAAACTGAAAATGAAGTGGAGAGAAATAGTTATGAATAAAACTGACCATTTAACCAACAGTGAAAAGCATTTGTTCTTTTTTTCGCATTGTGCATTGGACAAATATAACACTGGGCAAAAGGTTACCTAGACAAAAGACAAAAGGGTTTGCTGACAAACATTCTGCAAGATTAAATTTTAAAAAAAAGCAGAAAGCAAATATAATTCAAACAACCCAGATAGTGACAGCCCTTCCCTGCTTGTAGGAATATGGAACATACAGAGAAGCTGTATAATAAAGACTCTAATCACCATAAAGCAGAATTCCAATTCTGGTAAACTATTGGGGTTTGGGGGGGTGGGCAGTTGGATAGAATCCTTAGCAAAAAAATAGAAGTGTACAAAAATGATATACAGGACACTATAACTGGAAAACGTCGCTGAAAAAAATAATCCCAAATAATGGCAGAATAAAAAATAGTTTGCCTCAGCCAGTTTTTCCACTAGCAGTTTTTCTTTAAGACAGAACCGTGTCCACAATCAAGAAAGCATCACCAAAGAGTAGCCCCCAAAGTATAATATATAACCATATTCTTTGTATAAATATTCAGGTTTTTAAAAACCTATTTTTTTCTCTCTCTCTTTCTCCCCAACCCCCTTCCAGAGAAACACCTTCATTCCAGCTGCATGCATGGGAGGTTCAAACAATTGCTTTCCTTGTCATACATTTCTAATAACTCTATGTGTGCGTGTGTGTGTGTGTGTGTGTGTGTGTGTGTGTGCACATGCTCCTCTCGTTCTTCCCAATGCAATTTGCTTTCTTGCTGCCTTTATGCTTCACTGCATTCTGATTATTGGAAATTAATGTGGAAAAGAGATTTGGCATTGCTAGCCTGCATTGGAATACATAAGGTAAAGATAAGGATTCTCACGTCATTATTTAGCAATTAACATTACCTAGTCTTCTTTAAGAGAGCCAGTTTGGTGTGGTGGTAAAGGCACTCAGCTAGAAACCAGGAGACTGTAAGTTCTAGCCCTGCCAGCCGGGTGATTTTGGATCATTCTCTCTCAGCTCCAGTTAGAAGGCAATGGCAAACCACGTCCAAAAAACCTTGCCAAGAAAATTGCAGGGACTTGATCATGTAGTTGCTAGGAGTCAAGACTGACTTTTAGGCAGTCTTACAGCACTCTTTGGTATATAAACACTCGAGCTTGGCACATAAGACTTTTCAACATTCTTCATCAAAGGAAGAAGACATTCAAAGAAATAAGAAATTAACAATTTCTCAAGGACCAGATTTCACCTCAGCCATGGAAGTAACCCTGCTATTGCAAAGCCCAGCCCAGCCCAGTGACTCCAGACAGCTTCTTCCAAGAAAGACAGGACATTCACACATATCCCTTACCACATTATAACTAAAGAAATACAAGAACCCAAGATTCTATCATGAGAAAAAAAAAAGTCAAAACAAATTTTTCTTTTACCAAATTGAAAATAGTTGAGAATTTGTCTGGTACCAAATAAGCACAGCTTAGAGTGGGACCAATGAGATACAGTTATCTTCATTGGCTTCAGAACATTTGACAGCCCTGAAACGAGGACCTTTATTTTAAGAAAAACACCTTAATAAAACTTAACGAGTGGTCAGAATTAACACAGTCTTTAGATCAGTGTTTCTCAACCTTGGCAATATTCAGATGTGTGGACTTTAACTCTAGAATTTCCCAGCCACCTTGGCTGGCTGGGAATTCTGGGAGTTAAAGTCCACACATCTGAAAGTTGCCAAGGTTGAGAAACACTGCTTTAGATAGAGCTTGAGTTTTCTCCCCTTTCAGGATTTTGCATTATAATGCTCCAACTTAAATGTTCAGTAGCTCATTTAAAAGCTGCAAGAAAAGAAATTCATCTAAGCTGTAAGGTTTTTTTTTAGGCCTGTACACTGGGACTGTGCAAAACATTCAAAAGAGTGTTTTACAAAGGGCATTGGCACCAGGGAACACACCTCTCCTTGAATGGTTGAGCAGCTGCCTCCTTCTGAAGTTTGGAGCTGCCTCACTTTTTCAAGAAGGGGGTACTTAATTCAAGTAAACACACTTTGGAAAGCACCACTCTGACCACTTTGTACAATTTTACAACACACCACTTCTCAGTCATGTTTTAATTCACTGTCATATTTCCACCTTGCCAAAAATTAATATATAGTCAAGCAGCATCACATTTGAACTCAATGATATGCCATTCACATATGGCTTTTTTAATCCTTAAAAAATCCTTTTAATCCTTTTATTTTTTAAAGTATATTATAACCTTTTCTCTAGTTTGGCTCCACAAGCCAGGTCATTTCACAAAAGAGACCACATTAAGCGATCAATTTTAGCTATGTTAATTGTCTTCTCTTGTTTGCTGTTCTCACTTATTGCTGATATTATATCTGTGGGCAGAAGTTTTATAATTGTGACTCATGTTTGAGACTATTCATAAGTATGGTGCCTCTAAAATCATACAAGACACAGAGAAGAGGCACAAAGAACTGCTTTTGTCTGCTAAAGCGTTAAGTTGTACCCTTTATGGCTATTCTCTACCTGTAAATTTGTAAATAAACACATTAAAATATATATATTATGATTCTTGTAACCTTTTTGCAGGAGAGACCAAATCAAGTGTGTGGCCCCACTGAACAATCACTACCAGGAAAATGGAGAAATACGGAACACAACATAAACTTCCCAGCATAAATTTTATCTTCCACAGAGAAGGGTCTAGTGTGAACATTCTTAACTGGCTTCTCTTTTCTGGAGAACAAGGAGGTCTTCTAGGAACTAGCCTTGATAAGTACAGTCTTGTGGGAATACAGTTTCACAATTTAAGTGTTGATAGATGAAGTTGTGATATCTTGAAACAAAACACTATTAGATTGACACATACCCAGATATACTGAAAGAAATGCTATTCAAGAATTGTTAGAACTACATTTATAAAGATTCTTTCTAAAAATAGTATATTTTTTTCTGTTATCCAAAACTATGTCTCTAGGACTTCACTCAGCTCTTAGCCTAATTTCAAAACCTCTATGCAAGAGACCAGTTCAGACTCTGGTAAGAGCTATCTGTCTCTTCCCTGCCTCTTGACAAATGGATGTATAAGAAAGTTCATGGAAGTATCTACCCAACCTTTGGCTCCAGCTTCACACAGTACTTGACCCCACACCAGAAAAATGTTTGCCCATGTTCAGTTATTGCACATGCTTTCCGATCTACAGTCACTAATCAACACATCCATATACAATGGCACGTGAACTGGACATAATCTAGAAAAGAACGTGCAAGTAAGCAGATTGCAACTCAAGCATAGAAAGCAGAAATTGAGATCAGTTGCAGACTACATGTCTAGGCATGTGCATAATGCATGCAGTATACTACACACTGAGAAGACATTCCAGAAGTGTATGATTCATGTATTTTACAGATGGAAAATGCTTTGGTGGATGATAGTAGGTAATGCTATCTAGTACTGGTAAAACAGAGTTCCATATTTCCACCTCTACTGAAATAATCAAAAGCACTTCTTAATACACTAGGAACATTTGCTGATTAGGGATGGGTTTGCATGTGTTCAACATCTCCTTCTACATGAAGGTCAAAATAAGATTAGAAAGTGAACCTTATGTGAAAGCAGGGCAGAAAGCCCAACTAACTTAGTGCCAAAGCATTATATGGTTGAAGTATTAAGCACTGGACATACACTTAGCCCACGGTCTTATCCATGCATACCACAGTATTTTGTGCACATGCACATCAAATACCACCACCTTTTTCTATTCCCACTTACTATTTCTTCCCTACAACTGGTCCTTGCCTCCTACTGAATCCTTGCCTCTTGGTTTACAATGCAACACTGAAAACAAACAAACAAACGAGCGAGCCTCAAAGAAATTAGAACATTTCTCTCATACAAAAATACCACAGAGCAGGATCCCAAACAAGCCAGCCCACTATATTTCCCAAATGATTTGTGACATTAACCTGAAGAAAGTTGCTACCCCACCCATTCCCCTTCGTTTTAACTCTACAAGTTTTTCCTATGATGAGATATTCATTTAAACATTGCACAACAGTGAAATGATACAGTGAATGTCTTATGAGACAGACATGACAGATTAAAATTAAAAACAGGTTCCTTGTCTGGACTCAGTAGAATAATGACAGGGGAAGAGATCTGCCCAGAGAGACTGGAGATTATAAGTTAAGACAGGCTGAGACAAAGAGAGTTGGAGCATCTTTGCAAGAAGAAACTAGCTTTTGCCAGCAAATATCCCCAGCATTTGAGAATGCTACTCAATGCACATCTGCTACTTCCTTGTGTTACAGTATTGTCCTGAATTGATGCAGAATTAAGATTCCATGTTATAATCCAAATGTAATTCCTGTTCCCCACTCCCTCAAATTCTCTGTCATTTGAAAACAAATGATATTAATTCAGCACTTCTACCAATACATTGTTCTACATCTATAAAATACTCTTCTTTACTACTGCCTTCTTGAATTTGTGCTTGTCAGTGTCAGAAAATACCCTGAAGCAACTAACAGTAAAATTACTGACTTTCAGCTAAGAAATTAAATGCATACAATTTAGCTCCATCACCTATGGTCTATCATTCAGTTACCATGGAATTACAGAATCAGAATGATCTTAAAATCAGATAGCAACACCTTTATCCTGTTTATGGTTGGAATGTTTACCAAAAAACAGAAAAAAAATTAAATTTAAGCTAACACTTTCTCCAAAGGAAGAATAGAAAGAAAACCATACAGAGCTACTATTCTATAAAATGCTCAGCTTCCCCAATTGTCAACCTAGAGTTGCCAATTCTAGCTGAAATCAAACCTGAAGATATCCCTTCCCACAGATGTGTGTATGTTGACACATCGTTATGAACATGAATGTATATATGAGTGTAAATAGAATATACTTTCCTGAAAACCCACAAGAAACTAGTTCTACTGGGACTTCTGAAAGAGATATACTGGAAATAGAGTAGCCTTTGTCAACCTTTTGACCCTGCAGGAACCCTTGAAATATTTTTCAGGCCTTGGGGAACTCCTGTACATTCAGGCTCCAATACAGGCCAGAAGTTACAAAATTATGTTTGTTTCATGCATAGGCCTGTATATATGCATTAACAGTGTTCTTAAACTAAAAATAAAGAATGAAACTTACCTCTTTAATGTGAAGTTGCCTGAATTTGAAATAATTTTTTAAATAAATCATAATCTCCCAGGGAACCACTAGTGACCTCTCATGGAACCCTAGGGTTCCATGGAACCCTGGTTGAGAAACCCTGAAAATGAGAACTTCTCCCCAAGTTAAGATGGCCCATTTTCCTTCATTTTTTTAATAACATAAAAAAGACTGCTACAGTTACCTCAGATCAATATACTTCAGATCAATATAGCCTTGGGATTTTAAAAAATAATCTTTATACTAGAATCCACTGAAAAACAAAGCAACCCTCCCCCACCCCCCAAAAAATAACCTGGAAAAGAAGAAACATGTCTAAACCCCCTTTTTTAGCCACACAATGGACTTTGTTAAATAATTTGCATTTCTGAACCGCTTGTGAAGGCAGATCTGGGGAAATAATTATCTTCTTTGCATTTCATTCCAAATATCCCCTTTGCCAAGATAAATGCAGGATATCATCCTGAAGTGTAGATCCTAAAAACCTTACAATAGGTTTCTGTTGGTTTGGTTTCCATACCAAATGGAAATGGAGATCCACATGATAGCAGTTCCACTTTCCAGTTTGCATTCCAGCTGTAGCAAAGGAATCTTATGTATAAATTACTCTATAAATTGCTATAGAGGGCTCTTGCTCAGCACGGCAAGGAATGTTTAATTTTTTAAAAATTATTTCTACAAAGTAGTAGAAATAATCATGTCACTTCATCATGAACTTTCAACACCAGCAACTTGTTCTTTATTGGAATTATCAAATTCACCATGAACTGGAGAAGATCCCAAACAATCATTTTATTAGTTCTAAAGCTAGCAGGTTATAGTGGGTCACTAGTCCCTTGCACCCAGAAATGCCAAGAGCAAGAGCCACAAGGTTGCATAGATCTTATCTTATACAGCAGGGTTCCTCAACCTTGGCAACTCTAAGCTGTGCAGACTTCAACTCCCAGAATTCCCCAGCCAGCCAACAGGAAGCAATATTTTACAACCAGTTGTGAAGAAAACAAGATAACCACATAGGGAAACATGGGTATCCTTCATGGTATGAAACCACTAGAGCCACAGTTCTAGAAAGGAAGCATAGTAGCTTTGACATATGAGTTGAGCCAAGGCTCGATTTGTTATTCTAACCCTGCACTTACACAAAAGAGGGAGGAGGGGAGAGATAAGGCAGCAAGCAGCATGCATCCTTGAATCATACCTCCTTTCAAGGTAAGAACTCTATTATCAATTAGTTACAGTTAGGCACAGACCAGCGCAATCATAAAAATTCCATTCTTAAGGATGCTACTTAAGAGATATAACAAAGGACATCTCTTCATAAAAAAACAAAGGGTAAAACTATATTTATACCGTTTCACAATTAATTCAATCTGTGTTCTTATTCCAACTTTTCACAGAATCAGTCACTAGGTCTTGAAATGTAGTGATCTATGGCCCTTTTCTGATCTAAAGAATCATCTCCAAAAGTTCTGTTTCATCCATGGTAGTTTATTATTACCTTTATGAATTCAGTTTCATCAAAAGATTGTACACCATGAGAAATAGCTTTTAAAAAGATACGGAACTCCACATAATTTTCTTCCTCTGTAATTTTTCTCTACTACATCCTCTTGTGGTCAGGAATAAATTCAGCTTCTGGCTGTTCTTCAGCTGCAAAAAGCAGTTCCTCCTTATATGAATGATTTCTCTGTCTTCTCAACATTCAACCCACTATTTATCACTAGAGAGCAGTAATTTAAATGAAGATAAATGCAGTTTTTTGCTTACCAATTAAGTAATAAAGTTGTGAGAAGATGAGACAGCCCTTGAAACTGGCTGAAGTCTGGAAGTCCAAATCACTTCTTTTGTATTTATCATCAGTTGTCATGGTTCCAGTTCCAATGTTCCTGGCAAACATTGTAACGCGTTCCCATGCCATGGGGCTGACACGAGTTGCTGTACGGGAGGGGGCTGCTCCTGTTCCTTGTACGAGGCTGCGATGCGAGGAGTGAAGAATGAGGAATTGCATGTTTGGGTTATCTTGCCTTGTCAAGGACGTTTCCCGCAGACCAGAACCGTTAGGGGCACCTGCGGGCGTGGAATTGTACTGACTTTGGGGGGAGGGACTAGGGAGTTGCTTGGGGTTTTATTGGGAGACATCCTGCGCTTTCACTATTCTCAGCTTTGCTTGTGATCCTGCATACTATTCATTATTAAATCAGATATCCATGAAAGCCTTGTGTGAGTCTGATGGTGATTTTGAATAGGCAATCATTACATCAGTTTTGCATTCAATACATACAGTATTCATTCACATCATCCATTCATTCTCGACATTTTCCCTTTGTGTTTTATACTTCTCAAGCAACTTATTCTCACTACGTTCAGATTACTTTTAACTTTCTTCCATATAACACAGCAGGTAGAAGCATACACTTATACATAGCCATTTTCACTTTTTTTGAAAGAACTGATTCATTCATTTCTTGGCAACAAAGTGCTTACTATCCATTATCTTTCTACCAGGATTTGTACATTTTAAAATTTCTCATCCATTTCTCCATCCTCAATAAACATTTTGATGAGATATACAAATTAATCTACTTGCTCAAATTATTTCTCATTTATATATAATTTGCAATCATTTATTTTCTGTCAATACAACTACTGTGAAGGCTAGATAATCATCTTGGTCTTTGATACAGTGATTTTCAGATCCTCATTGCATCAATCCATCTAATATTTGTTTCAAATCATTCAAGTTCTCAGCCAGCAAAATCTGCAAACAAAACTACACTCCCATTAACATCGCTGATAAATACATCTCTACCATCGCCAAAAGCATTAGAAGTAGATTTATCAATTCAACAATCTATCTTGTCCTACTTTTCAATATTAAACCATTCACTAAGCATTCCCTATATTATTCACATGATGTTTTATGTTTCTCATACACCACTCTTACAGCATTCATCAACCAACTTTCAAGTCCTCCTTCATGCAAAAGCATCTGTAGCTCACCAGCTTCTGCTGCTACATTAAAGCTGGTCCTGAGTTTCAGAGCTGACATTCCCCAGAGATTTCCTAAGCAAAATCTGTTCTGGTTCCCATAAAATTTATTCTCGTGAAGATTGTCATGAATCCTTCTTCTCATGAAGGAGCTCTAAAAACTGTTGCCTGCCACTCCAAAACATATTTTTATTCCAGCAAAATTAGTCTGTATTTTCTTGGTGTCTATTATAATCTGAACCATGCCTTGCTCTTGTTTGACTACATTTGTTCGCAACTATTTTTTACTCTCTATACGTATTAGTTGTTTTCGTTCTCATTTTTGGCTTTCTCATAATGTATTTTTTCTCATTCATAAGCCTTTTTCATTTCATCATTACGTTAAGCATTCTTTTCATATTTTCTATTAGCATTACCCTATATGCTTCTGCGGGAGTTCATAACATAATTTTTTCATTCTTTTTCAAGCAGTTTCTACATCATCTTTCCTTATGTCTAATTTACATTCAGTCTACTAGGAGATCTATTTTCTAATACTTTTCCAATACAGAACTCCTATTCTCCTCTACTTTCTCTTCTTGGAGTTGCCCAAGGCTTGTGACCTTTTTATTTATTGCAGTTGGTTTATATCCTTTTTATTTCACTACTTACTTCCATAAATTGTTGATACAACTACCACGCTACTGGGTATGTCAATCAATTATAAATATTTCTACTATGACAACAATAAGCATTTATACTACATTAACATTCTAAAATGCTGCATGCACTTTACCTCAACAGTATTTGAATCAAATCTGTGTTTATCATAGTAATAGCATAATCTTGCAGCTAGATTACTATAACATGCCCTTTAAAAGTTTCGAAACTACAGTTTGAGGAAAATTAGTCAGTTTATTAAGATGGATGAGGCCAGGGAGAATGCAACATTTACCCTTGTTAAATGTGTTTTCATTGTGCTCAGTATCCTTGCACATGCATAAACCAGTTGGAGAGCCAGTTTAGTCTAGTGGCTAAGGTGCTGGGCTAGAAACCAGGGCTAGAAACCAGGACACTGAGAGTTCTAGTCCCGCCTTAGGCATGAAAGCAGCTGGGTGACCTTGGGCCAGTCACTCTCTCTCAGCCGAACTCACCTCACAGGGTTGTTGTTGTGGGGAAAATAGGAGGAGGAAGCAGTATTTGGTATGTTCGCCGCCTTGAGTCATTTATAAAATAATAAAGGCAGGGGGGAAAATACTTAAATAAATAAAACAAAACAAAACATCAAATGAATGTCTTATATAAGAGATTCCAGTTTCAAAACCTTACAACGATTTCCAGCAGTTGTAGTGGCTTCTAACCGTTTCCTTTATACAGACCACTACACTGCGTGCTTTCGAAAGCAACCTTTTAAACACAGCTATGGCTGACAGGATTCAAGCTTATATATTAGGAGGAATTTAAAAAATAGCTATTTTTTATAATCTGTTAAGCCCATTCACAAATAAATTGGAGTTGTCACATTACATTAGCTGCAGTAGATATAATGGGGTTATACTATCATGATGGTGATGGTGATGGTGATGAACTTTCCCATAATTCAGGAGTAGTTTGCAGACCACAGGTTGGGAACCACTAACTTACTATTTAATGCATCCTATTAGCAGTACACTCCAGCTGAAATAAAGAACTTAAGGAAATATTACTACATAGTAATACATACCAACTAATTTTTGTTAGGAATTATTTCTGTATCTGGTTCAAATTTCATACAGTTGTAGCCATAAGCATTAGGTAATTATACCTCATAATCCATCAAACCATTCTTTTAAAAACAAGCACATAAACAATATGAAATATGGCTTAAAAATAAGTTGATTCCAAGTAGTTATTTGACCTTTTCGTTGAACAGATACCAGGACAGCTGAGATCTGGCCTAGCTTTAGTGCTAACAAAAATGTTTAGAGTATACAATTTAAACTACTTTGCAACATATGCTGCAGAGGTGCAGATCCTGCCCTTAGAATACTAGGGAACTTAAGGCTCCAATGAGTTGCTCAACATTTGGAATAGTTTCCCTTACTTGTGTTTGCCATTATGAGCTGGATACATTTTCTCTTCCATCTGCTTAACAGATGCTCAGATCAGCTTTCTGGAAGATAAGATTTCATATAAAAATATCTTCAAAACATTTAGCAGGCATCTAAGCTAGTAAATGCTTGGGAAGGCTGTAAGTGGAGAAAAAGCACACAATCAGTCTGTCTAGAGGAAATAATGGAAAACTGGAGTATGTCTGGAACTTTTCACTGCATTCTTTCAAGTATCCCTTATGTCTATCCACATCCAGACTACATAAATGTTTGTAGGCAGAAAGAAAATGTGTATAGAAAAAGATACTAAGCTGAGAGCCATCACATTTCTCCATGAGTTGAACTTAGTTGAAGACAGCAAAGAAAACTGAATTTTCAGTCATTTCCTGTCAGAGTCAAGCCTGCCTCTGACTCAGAAAGCAAAACCCCTTTTGAGTCAGAGGAGGAAATAGAAACTAACCAGGCTGAAACTGGGAAAATGAAACTCCAAGAGGAGCCAGCAGCATGGGAAGAGTCCAAGGTGCTGATTGGCCAGGATTTGGGGGAGGATTTGAATCCTCCAATCAGCGCATGCCAATGTCCGTCTGAAAAGTGCACGAAAGGCAGCCTGATTGGCTGCAGAAGGGTCCAGGCGCACGAAGGATCGAGATAAAAGCTGACGCACGTTCAGCAAGCTGCCGGAGACAACCGATCCTACAAGCCTGCAGCGTCTGCAGAAGAGTCCCTACCAGCATCGGAGACTGCTTGCCGAAGAGGATCCAGCGCCTTTGCTTCATTCTGAAGAGGACTTGCGTCCTGCTTCTGCTGCCATTGAGGATCCTTTGCTCACAAGCCCAGCCATCTCAGTCTTGCTTCCAGCCTTGAAACTCTGTGATCTTCCAAGCAGCTTCTTCGTGCCTTGAAACTCCAGCGCCACCATGTGTCCTCGCTCCCATCCTACCGCACTTCGTGTGCTCAGCCGTGTTCAGGTACTGCACCCCTATCCTGTTCTCAATCTGTGTTCCAGTCTAGTCTGCGGCTTCCAGCCAGGTCCAGTCTTATTCCCAGTTTCCAGCCCTGCGCCAAATCTCCAGTCCAGAGAATCCAGCCTAATCCGGAGATTCCAACTGAGTCCAGCTTTGTTCCAAGTTCCAAGTCTTGCTCCAAGTCTTCAGTCCAGAGAATCCCACCTAATCCAGGGCTCCCAGCCAAGTCTAGCCTTGTTTTGAGTTTGCGTCCTGCCTCGAGAATTTAGCCCAGTCTTATTTGCTATTCATAGTCTTGCTTCCAGGTTCCAGTTACCATGTCCAGTTCAAACCCAGTTCCAGATAGCCAGCGATCCAGCATCAGAACAGTTTCAGTACCTTTCCAGTTTGAGATCTGCGGCCTCCAGTATATAGGGTTCCAGTTGCTTCCAGCCTCCCTAACCAGTGACAAGTCCTATTTCATTGCACATTTGGGCTTGTTGACCCAAGTCTTCGTATTTCAAGGACTTAATTATTGTAAATAGTTATTTAATAAAGAGTGTTTTATAAGACCTCGCCTGGCTGCGTAGTCTGAACAGGACATTTCCCATATTCAGACCTCTAATCAAGATGGTATGTCATTATTACAATGAGCTTAGGTGATCCTTTTGCTCTCTAGATTCTCCTCTCCCAACTTCTCCTCCAGCATCTACAGAAGATTCATTTTCATTTTTATAATAGTTACACCTGAAGTCAGTAATGTGATTAGTTTCTACTGAATTCATCTTTCAGTTCTCAATCAATCTGATGGAACAACACGATAATGTTAGTGAAATTCTCATGAATAGAATGTGATATTCATACCAACGTGGGGATGTCCTCTTTGTCACCAAGATATCACCTCTCCATTGACCCGCGGTCTCCCCGACTTTCCACATTTCAATTAAATTTCAAAGGAAAACATAATGAAGGAACTTCTCTCCCTGAGGTTCTGCAGACCAGGATGTGTGGATAGCCAGGGAGGCTTCAGAGTAAGACAAAGAATGCAAAACAGAAGACAGTATCACAGTAGCAATTCTCCCACCACTGCTACTAATAGAGAGAAAGAAAATCTCTTTCACAGGTGAGGAAAACTTTTGAGAAACTGCAAGACAGATTCAGCACCATATTAGTGTTAACTAACTGATTTACCTATGGGTTGGAAAAAGCATTAAGCCGTAGAGGCAGTGCAACACAGCTTGAGGTTTGCCTAAGTTCCTTTATGTCATTTGCATAGTTACATTAAAATACTGGCAATTTCTCTTCCCTCCATGGCTAAATACTTTAATGCTTATATAGCTTGCACCAAATATGCCAAAACATACCTCCTAGCTCTGGCAACAGGCAGGTATGGCTAACAAGCTGGCTATGGTTTTACTAGCCAAATTTAGCAGGATCTCGATTTTATCAATCCAGACGGTAGAGAACAAATAAACAAACAAGATTCAAGCTTCTGTTCTCTGGCTTCACTGGAGTTCTACCAAGTCATGAATGGCTATCTAGCTGCATCCATACATGGGTGAGAGTCAAGCATGGCCATGGCTAAGCCAGTTTTATGGCTTAACACATGATACACAACTTTCTTATAGCTGAGGATTTCACCTAACATTAACCTGATTTGGGGGGGGGGGGATTTAGGATTTTTCAGAAGTGAAATGGGTGCTTAAAAGCCTTCAGTCCTCTCAAAATACAAAACCAATGGGCTGAAAAAAAATTAGTCCTATACAGTGAGAGAGCTATGGGGTTGCTATGGACTCTGCAGAACTGTGTTTGGGGTGCATGTGTGCAATGGGCTAGGTAGCCATGCCCTAGCATGACGTGCTAACACAATCATATTGTCAGCCAGTCTATTACTAAAGTTAAAAGAGGAGGACAGTCCAAAACCGCAATCCTTCCTCTAATAAAACTTTGAAAATTGTGTTGGATCAATGGTAAGTTATGTTAAGTTATGTTAAGGCTAAATAGAACTACCTCTTAATCGCTATTAAAACAAGAAACAACATAAGCTTTTAGTAGTCCTTAGTCTCACCAAGAGTTACGTTTTATGTTTAAATAGCCTGCAATAAAATTCACCGCATAACTGAAATAATCATTACTTATTCATTTAAGCTTTTCACAGGTTTTTGGAAAGTTAAAAGATACAAATTGCAGAACAACAAAAGCAACTACTGATAAAGTGTGAGTAAAACATCATAGAAAGACTTTTTAGTGGCGCTTTCTCCCCTTCCCTTCCATTTGTTTCCACAATCATTAATCTAAATATTTGTATTGTACCTTGAACACTGAACACTGAAGATTATTGCTAGTATCTGCTTAACTCATTTCATTTGTTATTTTCAATTGGTTTCATAACTCTTTTCCTATAAACCATATTGCAAATGTGTAAATTTGCCTTGCTGTGTGAAGTATAGTATACAAGGGAGCCATTCCTGCTTAAATTTAATTAGACTTCTATTAGGGATATATACTGTCAGTTTTGTCATTGCTGCATATTCTCCAATTTTGTTCTCCCAGTCTTGTATCGTCAACAAAGTTTCTCTTTTCCAATATTGTGCCAAATTTTTCCTTGCAGCTATTAGCATGTATCTTAGTGAATTATTAAATTCTTCATCTATATTTTCTGGAATTATACCTATTATACATATTCGTGGTTTCAGTTCAAATTTTATGTTTAGAATTTTCTGATTATTTTGATCTATTTCTTTCCAGGACTTTTGAGTTTTTTACATGACTACCACATATAAGGCGTTCCTTCTTTGTTGTGGCATTTCCAATTTTTATTGTTATATGATCTGTCTATCTTGGTAATTATTGATGGAGTTATATACCATCTGTAAAATGTTTAATACCAAATTTCCCTTAAATTGTAGCTTGGAGTAAATTTTATTGTTTTTTTTTTCTTTAAATCTTGCTATTGTTGTATTGTGGTTACTTCTTTAAAGTTTTGCATCCAGTTTATCATATAATTTTTGATTTGTTCTATCTCCATGTCATATTTCAATAACTATATACATCCTAATCGGTGGACTTGGTTTTGTATAAATGTTTCAATTTCTGACATCTTTCTCAGGGTCCTCCTTCTTTCTTGAAATCACGTTTTATTCTTTTGGCAATCTGTAATCAAAGGATCATTCTTGCCTATTTAAAGTTTTAGAGAAACTTAAGCAACTCAATATGTAACATAAATTACATATATGTAATATAAACCTGTAGTATATAGGAACATACAAATATATTTCACTGCCATCATATGGCATAACTATGGAAATACAGAGAAGACTAACATTCTAACTATGAAAATTTGACATATAGAATAGCAGCTTTGGGAAAAATGGGGTGGATGCAGATTTATTCAAAAAGATGAAAAGAGAGAATTTGGAAAGGAACCAAGAAGTGGGATGTCCACTCTCACTACCGCTGTCCATTTTGGTTTTTGAAATTCTTAACAGAGACAGAAGACATAGAATAGCTGGGGTGAAGGTGAAAAAAGAAGTCTATAAAGTAAGGGCATTTGCAGATGGTTTTAATAATGGGAAATCCTTTGGAAGGAATAGATGTATTAATGGAAAAGTTAAAGGAATTTGGTGCATTAGCTGGATTTAAAATTAATAAGGAGAAATGAAGATGTTAACAAAACAAATGAGGATGGAAGATCAAAAGAACTGATTGGAAAAATTGGTTTTTAGACTTATAAAGAAGTAAAGTATCTGGGTATTATTATGACTAATACAAATCGTATGTTACTTCAAAGTAATTATGTTAAGGTATGGAATTAAATAAGAAAGATTTATTAAGATGGGGAAAGCTACAAGTATAATTGTTCGGAAGAATTTCTGTGGTAAAAATGAATGTATTACCTAGAAGGATGTTTTTATTTCAAACAATATCTGTTTTGAAAAATGATGCACCTTTTAAGCAATGGTAAAAAGATATATTCAGATTTATATAGTAGGGTGAGAAATCAAGGGTTAAATATAAAATTCTTCAAGGTGGAAAAGGAAGATGAAGATTAGGATTACCTGATTTTAAATTGTATTCTGCAGCCTGCTGTTTGGTTTGGATGAAAGAGTGGGTGTTTCTGAGAAACAAAAAATTATATTAGAATTAGAAGAATACAGCCTGAGGTTTGGTTGGCATGGGTTTCGATGGTATGATAAAGTTACAGTTAATGTAGATTTAAAAAATCATTATGTGAGAAGTGCCATACTAAGAATATGGAACAAATACAAACCCAGATTATATCCAAAAATACCTTTATTAGTCCCAGCACAGAAAGCATTTAGAAAAGAAACAGAGAGAAATGGTTAACATATCAAGATTTATTAATACAGGAAGATGGAGATTTTAAGATGAAGTCAAAGAGCAATTGACTGCAGAGGGATATAGTTTTCAATGGTTTTCATGTGCACAATTAAGATAAAGTTTTAACATGGATAAAAAGGTAACTGGAATTGAACAAAACAAGACGGAATTTGAAAATGATTTATGTAAAAATGATGAGCATGTGATTGCAAAAATATATAAACTTTTGTTAAGATTTAAAATTGAAGAGGACAAATTAAGGACTGCATGATAAAATGGGGTATGAATTTTGGTTATAACATACAGATGGCTAAATGGGAGAGAATATGCGTAAATGGGATGAAGTTCACATTGTGTTACAATTTAAGAGAGAACTTTTATAAAATGATGCCCCATTAGTATATGACACCAGAAAAATTATCAAGGATGTATAAAGGTATTTCAAACCAATGTTAGAAATGTGAAAAACATGAAGGATATTTTACATATTTTATGGTGAACTTGTGAAAAAGCCAGAAAATTTTGCATACATATATACAATGATAAAAAGATTTTTAAAGGTTAATATTGAGAAAAAGCCAGAACTTTTTTTTATTGTGACTTATGGATAGTCTATTAGAAAAGACTCATGGAAGACTGATTTTATATATGGTAACCGTAACAATGTTATTATATGCACAATAATGGAGGAATACTGAAATTCCCACAGTGGGGGAATGGATTGTAAAGATGTCAGGACTAGCAGAAATAGCAAATTGGACTTGTTTGGTCAGGGACAAAACAGTAAGTACTTTTTTAAGAGACTGGAAACCTTTCATGGACTTTTTGCTGAAATTAGAAAAAAGTGAAGTGATGACTTACGGATTTAATGATTGAAAAGTGATTACATAAGGGCCTGAAGGAATTTCTGTAATACCAAGAAGGAGGAGGGATAATGAGTGTGTTAGAAGTCAGAAATCACCTATTTTTTCTGATTCTTGTTTCCTTAATTTTGTTTTCTTTCTTTTCTTTTCTTTCTTACTTTCTTCTCTTTGCTTTCTGCACTTTTTTTATTTCTTTTTTTCCCTTATTTTTTATTTAGATTTGCCTTTTACTTATGGAAAAATTGTTAATCAAAAACTATATATTAAAAAAAAAGAAATGGGATTGGGACACTTTAAAAGCTAACTTGTTTAGATCGGCAAGAAATATGTAGGCTAAACAGAGAGATGAAAACAGATGTTGTACAGCTGCTGTGTCCAACTAGTAGTTTAATGGACTTCAACTGTGTTTCCAAAAAGATTTCCAAAATATTTCAGAGAAAAAACATTCTAAAGGTATTGAAGTAAAGCATCTACTTTATTGCAAAATAACCCAGTTCCTTATTTCTTCAATTAATTATAGGCTCTCCTTTTACACATAAACAAAGATATAATAAATTACTCCAGTCCCCCAGGAGACCTTCTTGACTAAAACTGTATTTTTTAAAAACATTTTAGAAAAATATTTTTCTGAAATAATTCCTAAGTTCTGAGAATACTCATACTGGGAAAAAATCGAATGAAAAAAAATGTTATTCTGCATTTTCTACTGCACATGATATAAAATTGCTAGCCTCTAGGAACATAGAATCTGAAGCTTTTAAGACTTCCTGTTGCTCTTATGATACAAGATTAACCATGGAAGAGAAGGGGAAAAACAAACATGCACTGTATTCAATGCTTTTGGCTCCTGGATCAAAGGTGAATGAAATTAAAGGTACTGGTCCAAGATTATGCTGTTCAAGAAAATAATTTATATTAAAACCTCTCCTAACTCTGTATTAGTACCCTGTGTATACCTCCTAGATATGAGATGTAGGCAATCAGAAAGCTAGAAATTCTACCTTTCATAGAACAATATGAGCACGCTAGGCATAAAATATGACTTTGGCTATACTTGTTCCTGTTAGTAAAAACAGACTGGTACTATACTCTGTCATTAACTGGGAATGCTGCATGTGGCACCACTATGACTAAAGCTGGTAACCTAGTCTACATCACTAAAAAACACTGTTAAATCCTCAGTTGACCCAAGCCATGATGGGTGGCAGAGGTCCTTATCAGTGAGTCCATCTGGTGATGACTACAGAATATGAAATGTAAGAAGAATAAATGGTAAACAGTATTAATAAATGACTGAACAAATAGCTCACTGACCAAAAAAAAAAGAGAGATGTAATCTGATTGTGAAGCTAAGAGAAAGGAGAAAGCTGTAATAATTTCCTGATTGGACTATTCTACATGGAGCTGCCCTTGAGGACCATCCAGAAGTTACAACTCATTCAAAACATGGCAGCTCGCACAGTATTGAGCATCTGTTAGTTTGCCCATGTAACACTACTGCTGTGTGAGCTGCACTGGCTCCCAGTTCCTTTCCGGGTACAAATCAAGGTGCTGATTATCACCTTTAAAGCCTTTATATTATTGATTGGGCACTTGGTTTTTCTTCACTTGGAGGGAGGGGTATTGTTTTTATTGCTTGAATTTTTATTATTGTTGTTAGCCACCCAGACTTGTGTGTCCCAAGATGGGCAGCCATAAATAAATCTGTATGAAGGTGATTTGATATTGTGGAATGTAATGGATATGAAGGCGCAAGGATATGAAGGCACAGGTCAAAATGTATGTATGTATGAATGTTGCGGACAGACTCTTGGGGCAAAACAGATATGACTGAAATTGAAATCAAATGATTGCTGAAAGAGAAAGTATGACTCCTATATAAAAAAAAACAGGTTAATCTTCAAACATCATCAATACAAAGTGGATACAAAGAAACTGGATGTGGGAGATGCTTGGAAGAAAGTTAAAAGAATTATGCTACAGAGAAGTATATGGAGCTATCACTTTTTCAAGTGGGAAGTATCAAAAAGGATGCTTGGTGAAATGATTAAGTGATAGATGCTGTGGATGACAAAAATACAATTAAAAATTAAAACAGGCAGAGAATATAGAGAATGATTTATGTGAAAATAAAGAACTTTTCTGGAAATCTGTAATGGTATGTAGGAATGACCTTGGGAGAATGGGAGAAGAGACACAGCCAAGGGAAGAGTCAGGTAAAAGGCAACTTAACACACAGCAGGAATGTGGGTGGGGCAACTGGCTCAGAAGGGACCCTCCCTACTTTCTCCAGCTGCAAAGGGGACAAGGGGAGACTGGGACGTGCAAGATTCTGTTAATGTAACGTTACAATAAAGTAGAATTAGCTCATCTGGCTGCACTTCCTGGCTGCTCTACCTTGCAAGACCAGACCAAATGGGTGAAGACTCTCCATTAGAGGGAATGGAAATAAAAGTGATGAAATTATGTAAGATGAAACTGAAGTGAACAAATGTTGGAAAGAATATCTGTATGAGAATGATAGTATTATGCCAAACTATGGAATTGAAATAAATGCTATAAATGTTAGTAGCTGCAAACATTGATACAATGGGAGGTAATAAATGCTGTGACACTGATGAAAAATGGTAAGATATAGATGGTGTCAATAAAATAAAGTATGGATATGGTTTGCTTATGGAGTGGGTGTATAACTTGTTTAACATACGGTAAGTGTGAAGACTGCAACGATGAGTGATGATTGGAAGAATGCCCTTATTGTTCCTTTATTTAAAAAAGGGGGAAAGTTACAAGAATAAAGGCAAAAACAGCAAGGGGATTAGTTTGTTAAGCATGCCTGGGAAGGCATTTGACAGATCTCTGACTGAAAGAGTAAAAAAAGATGACCTTGAACAAAATTTGAGAAGTACAGTAAGATGCTCATTTATGCCAGGCAAGGGATGTTCAGACCAGACTTTTACTCTTCATTACCCCATTGAAAAATCTAAGAACAAAATATAAGAAAGAAATGTTATTGTACATTTGTAGATTTGGAGAAAGCATATGATAATGTGAATGAGCTTCAGCTATGCAAGGTTTTGTGTAAAGATGGACTTTAAGATTGGTTGCTGAATGCAATAAGAGTGGCATATGTTAAGTTAAGCATTTTTGAGAATAACTGGAATTCTTAGCAAATGAATAGAACTCCTTGAATAAGGAGTAAGATAAGGATGTGTGATATCCCCTTGTTTTTTTAATGGATAAATGTATGGAATGCCTTTAGTAATGTTAGAAATGTGTTGGTCAGAGATGTTAACACATGTGTTGCATTGTTGGCAGATGATGATGTATTGTTGGCTGAGAACCTGAACAATTTGCAGTAAAAGATAGATTGCTGCTATAAGGAATAACAATTTGAAAATTAATGCATCAAAGACCATTTGAATTATCTAGCCCTCACAGTAGTTGTGCTTGACAGGGAAATGGAGTGAATGATTGTTAATTTATGTATAAATGGCAAATAATTAGAGCAAGTAGATGAATGTGTGCACTTGGTGGAATGCTTGCTTATGGTGCAAAAATCAATGGAGAAATTTTAAAATCTATTAATACTGTTATAAAGGTACTGGGTAGTAAGTGGTCTACTGGAAGATACAAAAGTTTGTTGAAAAGTGTGTAAATGAATTAGGTAAATGTAAGCTTCTACCCAACATGTTATATGGGAAGTAAGGTTTAATTATGTCAGGAGAAACATAAAAGCAAGTTAAATGCAATGGAAATGAGCTTTATTTATTTTATATTTATTAAATTTATATTGCCACCCACTTCAATAGCAACTCTGTACTATAACATCTTCGTAAGATATGTGTGGCAAAAGCAGAGATAGTATCAATAATGAATGGGTGCTGAATGATAAAATACAAGAGTGTCCAAGACAATAAAGTACTTTGAGATAGTTTGGTCATCCAGAGAGAACAAATAAGGATCCAATTGCAAAACAAATATTTAAAGTAAGAGTAAATGAATTGAGAAGGAAGAGAAGATCAGCGACGTTGTGGTTGAATGGAGTTTTCGAGATCCTCAAAACAGAGTTTTAAAGAACAAAAGGCAATGTGTGAGGATCAAAATGCACAGAGCGGTACAGTGAACAGTCTTGATATAAACTAGATTTAGCTGTCCTTTCTCTTATCAAATGTCTTTAATATATTTGGCTTACTATTTCTTATTCCTTTTCTGCTCTTTGCATAATTGTATTTATCCTGAACAGCAACAGTATGAGGGGTGCATATGTATGTACTTTACGTGTGCAAGTTCTTAAAAAATAAGTAAGTAAATAAATAACAATTCTATAAAAGGGGAAGTGAAATGCAGAAGAACCTCATGCATTATGCTAAGTCAAACACTGTGTGGAACAGTATTACATTTCCTATTTCTTATCCACAACACTCCATTCTTATCTCAACTGAGTGAGTTCTGAGAAAAATAAAAGAAACTGGGTTTTAGCCAAAAAGAGAACTGCAAATCACCAGTCCACACCATTAAATTTAAAAAGCAGCCTGCAATTCCAAACTGCACCAAGCAGAACTATTTTATTTGAAGGCAAACAAGGAAGTAAAACACAGAACAGAGAACTAGCTTAACCAATTTCAGAATATCCTGAAGGAAGTGTGTTGTCACAAACAGAGATGCATTCAGCAAATCTTCAGTGGGATAATGGGACTCTATAAAATCTTCCAGAAATCCCTAGAACCAGCAGCAGATATATTCTCCTCATTAACCAACCCTTACAACTTCTCTGTTTTGTATTATGTAAATGGATCACTTATTTGTCTCCTTTTCTCTATTATGATCCATTTATGTTATTAATAGTTGTACTTGCTCCATGATTAATTATTAGATGAGGAATGAGGATATCCAGGTTCAAATCTCAAATGACTATGAAGCTTACCTGTAATTTTGGGCCACTCACAATTAATTCATTTATTATGATCACAAACCCATATCAACAAAGTACGAAAGATGGAAACCTAAATGCAAATGTTATTTTATAAGGACAAAACTTATACCACTGTATACTCTTCATAGAGTATACATGCAATTTCCAGAAATTCCAGAAATGTTTGTGCAGTATCTTTTTATCTACAAAGAACAACATTAAACAGCTGTTGGGATATTTTGCTGTAATAGGAGCCACAAATCCTGAATGTTAATCTTAATAAAAATTACATGAGAAAAAGATGTGAGCTATTCTTCTCCAACTGCCTCATGTGGGCAGCTGCATCTGTCATATACAGCCACTATTTCTCAGCATAACCTACATCACATAAGGGAGGGAAGAAGTCCCAACTACTTTAGACAGGGAGAAAAAATAAATAATAATAATTTCATAAAATAATTGGTGTTTGAAAAAGTATGTCCTTTTATTTATTTATTTTTTAAAATCATACCAGTTTTACTAAAATGCAAGCCTATATACAGTAAGTATTTTCATTTTGGTCAAAACTGTCCAATCTGCTCTAAGAAAGGATTATTTAGCAGTAATTGTACCAAGGCATCAAAATCCAAATTTTAAGTTTGGCTCCTGTGTAATATCAGAATAATTAAGTTAGTTCCTACATACAAAGGCCTTATACAGAGTCACCCAGTCAAAAAAATTAGAGATAGCATAAGCAAAAAACAACAGTAACAACAGAGTAGGTGTCCTAACAGCCAGGAAACACACTGAGACAAGGAACTGGTCTCTAATATTTATTGCTAACAACTTAACAGGAATCCTAACAAACTGAAGAAGCGTGGGAAAACCCAGACATATAAACCCCGCAGGTTAAGGCGGTCCCGATCTGTGTCTCTTTGGATGGCTGACCAATTCCTCAGTGCTACGCATGCGCTTGACAGTCTGGATGGGACCCCCCTGCTCGCCATCCTTACTCATGACAGTAGGAGTGATGATGTCAGAGCATGATTATTATAAATGATGTGATAATGCATCTTATTCTGAAGGACCCTGTGCCTAGCAGTATCATTATACTTTATTCCAGAACTGAAAAATGGCAGGCAGGGTGGGGAGACACAGAGCAAGAGAGAAAGTTTATTGCAGGGATTATTTAGTGTCTTTAGCACTTCAGAAGTGATATATAGTAAGCAAAATTATTACTTGCTGCATTCTAGCACTTTCATTTCATTAATCGAAAATCAAATCAGCTGAAGAAAACTTAAGGCAGCCTTCCCCAATCTGCTGACTTCCATATAAGTTCAATTCCCATTGGTGTGGCAGTTGAGCATGATGGAATTTATGGTCCAAGTATCTGGTAGGCATCGGTTTATAAAATGGCATGTGAATTAGTGTACTGGACCTAGTCCAACATCCTGTTTCCAGCTATGGCACATCAAAGCTTTCAGAAAATCCAGGAAAGTAGATGTCTGCTATCTGGTAACTTGAATACAGAGCTCTAAACAAGATAGTTCCATTGAATTATCATTTTTTTTACAGACTGTTTATAAATACTTGAACTACTGAGGAAACAAAGTTGTCAATAACTGTTTACCCTTCCGTTCTTATGAAAACGGAATATCATGGGTTTCTATTGCCAAAGAGTTGGCAATTAAACAGAAGACAAAGAAAAGGGTTCCAAAAATGAAAAACGTAAGTTAGAATTACAAATGTGCTAAAGTCATGGCTCAGGAAAACAGACTATTAGAAAACTGAGGCAGAGATGGGAGGGCTACAGCCATCTTGAGTCTCTAAAACTCAATACATTGTGTCCCTATATTGAATGATTTTCCCAGTTATAATGAAATATTCTAAATGTAGTTGACACCAATTCTTACATATATCATAGGTATACTTTGAGAAAAAAATACAGACATGTAACGTGTCAGCTCTGTGACAGTGTGGAGGCTTACTATGGATCCATATACAGTAAGCCATTCCCATTTCATAGTCTCCTTCCTAGTTCAAGGTATTGACAACTTTGACCAATTGTTAATGACTTATTCTTAGGTTTGTCATCAGCCAGACTCTTAATGCTACCTGTAAAATTTCAAGAGCATCAAAATGCATTTTCTTATACATAATATGATTAAATGCACTGCTTTTATGAAAACTGTTGGGGAAAAGATGAATAACACATATAACTCTATTTCACAAGGGAACAATATTTCCCAAGCTCCATGGAGTAGAAAGTCCACCCCTCCTAATATAGTTAATATACTGTATGTCAAGTTTTAGAAGTAAAGAATGGTCCATCTAGCAAAGCCAATTGAAGTTGAAATGCAGTGTCAGCATTAATCATCATAAGGCATCAACTCGCTGTTGGATAGGCTGGTAACCATGGCAACCCAGCCTAGATATTACTCATACAAATTATACAAGATATGTTTCTTGTGGACCCATCCAGAAGCCAAAGTGATCATAAAAAAGGTGAAAACAGTCTTCAAGAACATGTCATAGCAAGACAATTAGCAATGACAGCAGAATATGTTCAAAGTGACCACGACAATATATTTCAAGCTTGCTTTATCATCTAATGTCAAACAGTATTTAGTGGAATGAATATGGACTGTATTTATTATAGACAGATGGATAGATAATATTCTATACAGACTGCTGAGTGTGTGCTGCTCACAAGAAGATTAAAAAGCTAAGAAATTTTGGACTATGTGTTATATAAATATCAAAAACCTTCAAAGCTCTCAAGTCCATTTAAGAAAGAAAGAAAAAATGTTATTTCATTTATGAAGCAGCTCCTGCACCAAAACTGTTAAAAATATGATGATAATAAAAGAAATTAAACATAGTAAAAGCCAATTTTACATATATACATACACACACACACACACACACACTTTATAATTAATAACTATATATGTTTTTAATCCATTCAATAATCGTGTCCAATTCTCAGAGACTGCCTGGACAAGTCCCTGCAATTTTCTCGGCAAGGTTTTTCAGAAGTGGTTTCCCATTGCCTCCTTCCAAGGGCTGAGGGAAAGTGACTGGCCCAAGGTCACCCATCTGGCTTTGTGATTAAGGCAGGACTAGAACTCACAGTGTCCCGGTTTCTAGCCTGATGCTTAACCACTTGATATATAGCATGCAACTATAATATCGTGTTTTTCCTTCTATAATTGCAAGTAGAGTAGCAGTCTGTTTAAGAAGTGTAAAGTTTTGTACTCAGTTTAAGTGCCTGCTCTGTAGTATATAATATATATTATTATACTATTATTATCAGCCCAAATCAATCCACTACAGGATGAACCTACAGTAACCCGCAAGGTTACTGACCGCACTAGTCAAGTGCAAGTTGGTAGATTGATGTTGTTTGACTTCCCACTCTACGACTCAAAGAGAGTGATCATCCTACCCTTCTCTTTTGTAAGGCACTTGTGATCATTCTTTTTCAATGAGCCTTTGGCAAAGGATAGAGATTTGGAATAGCCATTTTCTTTATTTGAAAAGATTGCAGAACTGGGCCAGTCTAAAAATAATTTTAAAAAATAAAATAAAGTTTAATGGTTTTAATTTATGTGTGTATGCCAACATGTCACTGTTGACTCCTGGCAACTGCCTGGACTAGTTCCTACAGTTTTCTTGGCAAGATTTTGAAAGTGGTTTGCCATTGCCTACTTCCTAGGGCTGAGAGAGAGTGACCCAGGCAGCACTAGAACTCACAGTCTCCTGGTTTCTAGCCTGGTGCCTTAACCACTACACCAGGCTACACTACACCACTTTATAATTAAAATGGCTACACTACACCATTTTATAATTAAATATAATTTAATGATCTGTATTAAATTAATATATAAAATTATAATATAATTTTAATTTATAATGCACCAAAAAACTTTAGTTATTAAGTGGATTAGAAATAAAATACATATAGTAAACTAATAATAATGAATGCAGAAAGATTTACTTCTTCCTCTTTATCACAAATGGAGAACCCTCCCATCCTTTGGGGGTATCTGTCCCAATTACATGTCAACTAATCTTCATGTAACAGGATCTATGGCAGAGCTTTTGTCTACTTTTCAAGCTCTGAAAATTTCCTAGCAGGTAATAAATCTTCAGTCAACAAACACTGTCTCTTCTTCAATTCATTTCATGCCACCTTCTCAAAACAGACATATTATGGCAAAATATCTGTGACACCTTAGGACATAACACATTTTCTGCATGAGTTGTCAGCTTAAAAGAACTCCCATTCTAAACTTTAAAAAAGGAAAACCCTCATACTCCTTTTTGCAATCATAATATGTAAATCAATTTCTACAATATTTCTGAAGCTTTTAGTAAGATTTTTTATTAAAAAATTTAACAGAACTTGCCCGGGATGATAAGCCACTTAGATTTACTGTGTTTTGTTGAAAATTAGAAATGCATCAGGCTTCTACCATGTACATAGTGATAGCTTCATTCACTGGGAAAAAATGCCCCTGAGAACCGCAGTTTTTTCTGAGAACCTGCAGAAGCAGAGACAATATCATTCTCCCTTTTATGCTCAAAGATTATCCTTCTAATAGCAGCATTAACAAATATATATGATTAGTTGATTAGAGACACTACAGTTTCCTATGTTCCAAATTGCCACATCTAAAGATATGTCATTTTAATTACCATTTAATTTTTTATCTTTATTTTCCTTTCAAAGGTTTAAAACTGTCCTTTACTGAGATTCTATTAATATATATATATACACACACACACACACACACACAAACACACACACACACACACACACACATACACAGAAAAATTTTTAAAGATCACTTTTTCTAACTATGCATTTAGGATGTAATCTACCATCTAAGTTACCAATCTACCTACATCTCTTTATAGATTAAATGTTTTACCAAATAATTAGTAAATTTATTTTCTATTAGTTATACAAAATTATTATAATTGTTATTATATGTAAAAAAAAGAAAATCAGGCAGGGAAGAAACTGTTTTGATTTTTCATTTACCAAGATAATTTCAAGTTCACAGTTCCATGTTATCATACTTCATCCTATTATTTTCAGTAAAATAACTGTAGCAAAGCCAAAATTAGAGTTTCCCACAAATGTTGTTCCCTTTATCTTGCCTGTCTTCAGAACATGAGCTTCATGATGATTTAGGTATTAAACACTATACACAAATGGAGCAAACTATTATTATTAAGTTTGTATGCTGCCAAATCTTTGTGGACTCACAATGACATACAACAACATATAAAATGCAACAAGGTATGCACAGTAAAAGAAAATAGCAGGTTCGTAAACACAGCCCCCAAACAATACTGAATACACAGTAATAAGGAAACTTTCAAATGCCTTTGGTGAGGGTAACATTAAATGTAGGTTTAGGTGTTAGAGGTAAATGACCACCACCTCAGTAAATATTTGTGTTATGGCTTGGGACTTCTTTAAAGTGTAACCCATGTAACATGTAACCAATGGCACATAAGCAGCTGTGGTGTCCCAAGCACTGGAGCCTTCTGGAAAGTTACTGCCAAACCGCATCAGCAAAGAACAAGAGGGATGATCCCTCACTCTTCCTTCCCTTGCCTAACCACCACATCATCGATTTGCTTTCACCATTCTACCTCTTTCTTTCATATTCTAGCAAGGACCCATTTTTGCACAACCAGCTGTTGCCATCATCGAAAGAAATCTTTTTATATCCAGAATATTAAATATACAAGGACAAAGTTGCCCATCCATGTGCTAACCAGGTCTGACTATGTTTAGCTTCAGAGCCAAGAAAAGGATGCCCAGCAGGTGCTGCTACCTGATGCAATGAACCCAGACTTGGCCTGTCCAAAGAATTCTACAAGATGATATTTTTGCTAGCAAGCCCAGTGAAACAGCAGCCTCTTCACTACAATCCTGGTGAAAGTGTCTTCTGAGAATGCCCAAAAGACCTTTGGGGAACCATGAAGCGACTGCATGAAGATCCAGAGCAAAATGCCCGAGATCATCCCTTTACCTGCAACCAGGTAAAAAGATACTAGTCATGGTATCAGCACTACCATAGCTATTGTTATAAGCCCTTTCCACATGCAATGGTGTGATTGGTGCTACCCTTGTCCATCCCAACAGCGTTATGGATCTTTCCGTAAACTTAGAAGGCCAGTCTGATTAAGGCCACAAGTGTGATGGTATGTGGGAATGACTTTGGGAGACAGGAAGAAGAGCCACAAACTGGACAACCAACATGTAAAAGATTTCTCAGCTCACAGGAGGGGAGACGTGGGAAGCATTTCAGAAGGGACCCTCCCTAGTTTTATGGAGAATAAAAGGAAAGGAGGGGAGAAATCCTTTCAGCCTTGCAAGATTCTGTTAATGTAACCTTACAAGAAAATAGAGTTACTACTTATGGTTGTGCTTCTTGTCTGGACTATCTCAAAGGCCTAACATCAAGTTAATCATCTTGGTTTCTGCTTCAAAGTAAATGCTACAATGACAATTTCATAACGCTTCCTCTGAAGTTGCAGTGTGGGGCAGGTCTGCGTTGGCAGAAGATCCCATCTCCTCCTAAGTATTTACCTCTGGGACTCCTTCCTACTATCTAGAAACCAAGGTGCTGTGGCATCTTGGCTTTTTCCTTCTTCTCTCATCACAAAAAGCTAATGATGCTAGCCAAGGAGAGAAAGTGGGACAGGACCATCTCCTGATTTTGGCACTCCAATACTGGCTGACCAGTGCTAACCATTTCAAGCAAGCAAAAATTCCATTATAATCAAATCATTATCAAACAAAGGAGTTTACCTGCCATTTCCCATGGAAGGCAGATAGTGTATAAATGCTGGCTGGGGAATTCTGGGAGTTGAAGTCCACACATCTTAAAGTTGCTAAGGTTGAGAAAACACTGGCATAACTTAATGCATGCTATTTTATCTATTTTATTATTTATTTTGACACTGATACATCATCTTTCTACCCAATAATAACAACAACAACAACAACAACAACACATACAAATCAAGACATACATCATACAAAATAAGAAACTATCCTGCAGGACACATCAGTAGGAAAATAGGTATTACAAAAAGCCTATCAGTTTTCAGAAATCAATTACAAAATCACTAATCTAGATAGCTTTCCTCCCTCCTTCCCACAAATGCAGTGGCTGAGAAACAGTTCTTTGTGCTGCATGGATATGTCTAAATCTAGAAGGCAAAATACACTGTCAGTGTTAAACAAACAAAATTATCCAATATAAATAGATCACATTTTTCTACTTTTGAGGAAGACACTGATTGTATGGTATGGTGGAATATGCATTCACTGCATTTCAAGTAAATAATTTCAGGCACACATTCACTGTCTTGTATGTTGCAACACTGCATATCAGGTTAATCATTCTATTGCAGTAAAAGGTAATTGTTCAGAGAACTTCATGTTCATACCACTTTCATCATCTTAGCATGCACAACTTTCATCTCAATATAAAGCAAATATTCTAATGACAAATATTTTAAGTCCATCTCATAAACAACACGTATTGCACATGAACATACAGAACGATGAAAAATTAAGCCAACTTGTATCACTAGCTACCATTTAAAAATATATATATATACAACATATCAGCTTTATGAAAAAAAAAATTCTTACTCCTGAAGAATAACAAATTATAGGACAAATGTACCAATAAACTTTTTTTTTCTATGTAAAGCTGTCATATCTGGAGAAAACTAAGTCAAATGCCAGAGGAGAAAGGACAGCTCATATAGATTGTCTAAATAGTGGAAAATGGTTTTCATAATAATTTCCCATTTGGATATCCAAGTTCCTGAACTCAGAAAATTTTGGGATAGCATACAGTTTTGGTGATTTTTTATTTTTTGTTATAGGAAGGTGACTGTATGCTCAGTCATCTCATTAAAGTTTTTCTTAATAATTGCAATTAATACTGAAAAACAAAAATTTGTTCTCTGGAAGTTAGTGATCTAATAAAGCTTCCCTTTCTCCACTGCACATCTCTGTTTTAGCATTCATTCATAAAGCGAACTCTAGTTCATTTCTCTGATCATTCTAATTATGAAAATGTGTAAATTATCATATGACGCAGCTCATTCAGAACAGGGAGGAAAATGAAGTTAGTCAATTTGCCTATCTAATTGCTACTCTCCATTTGGTGATTCAAACATTTATCCTTGATGTTTCCTTCATTTATAGATAGAATCTAGATACTGCCAGATTTAAATTCCCATCATCTTCAACTTACACAGTCAGAGAGGATGGAAGTTTCAGTTTAGCTCTCTACCTTTGAGGTGGAAGTTTATAGAATCGATTCATACTTTAGGCTGCTATGTATAGTGAATGAGTGTCAGTTCTCACTTAATATAAATAGCTGCAAGAAATTGACACAAAGGTTCCAAATATACACAAAATGTGCACAAATATATAATATTCTTAAGAGAGCCAGTTTGTACAGTGGTTAAAGGCACTGTGGCTAGAAACCAGGAGACCATGAATTCTAGTCCTGCCTTAGACCCAAAGCCACTGGGTGACTTTGGGCCAGTCATTCTCTCTCAGCCATAAGGCGGCAATGGCAAAATCTTGCCAAGAAAACTGTAGGGACTTGACCGTGAAGATATGTATTTGTATATGTGTATGTGTATGTATGAATCTCTCTGTGTAAGAGTGTGTGTGTGTGTGCCTGATTCTGAACATCTGAAGATAGGAAGCAAATATTTATAAATAACAGTAATCATTAAACCCTGCCAGAAAATTTTACACATTATATGCCAACATTCTGGAAATAATTAGAATGCTGGTTAAAGCAAACAGACTGATTTAGGCATTTTTCTCTCCCTAATTTGCAGAGATTTGTTATTTAATAGGAGCATGATGAACTGGCATATTTTGTTTAGCTCTTCAATATTTACCATTCTGTTTTCACAGTAACCTGTACCAATCTTCCACCAGTATCCAAACACAGAACTTAAAACATCAGTCGGAAACCAGCTGGAAATTTAAAAAAAACATCAAGCCTACTGACCTAGCTGCCTGACAGAAACAGGACCTAGTGCCAAGAACAGAAACAGGCTTTTTTTTCACCATAAGCCATTTCTTATAATAAGGGACAGTTAATCCTGAGAAATAATGGTTTACATGACTTTAGTCACAGTTTGTTGTAGCACGATATGGCTACATGAAATGGATACAAAAAAGATATGATTACTTTCATTTAATGTTCGTTTGTTCCCACCATCTCCTGCAAATGTTTTGGTGCTATTATTGATGTTCTTCAAAGTAGTCAAAACTAAGTAGCATCTCACAGCCACAGATTTGGGAAATCTGTCAAAAATAATATAGTCAAATAGCCTGCCAGTACAGGAAATCCACTACTATAGCATACAGGATAACTGGCTATCCAGCCCCTGCTTAAACACCTATAGTCAGGAGTTAATTTCCAAGCAGTCTGCTTCACTGTTGGACATGTCACATCACAAAGGAAGCTTGTGATTCAAAATAGCCTTTATTATAAATCAAAGCTTTCTATTTGAATGAAAGGTTTGACCATCTGGTGCCCTCAGATGTTTTTATCTTCTCTTCCAATAGATCCTGAAATCTCTTTGGCATACCAAGCCAAACCCAGTCTTAAAGATTCCCTCTCAACATGTGCCCCATGAAAGGGACTCAACAATGCTAGTTATCAATACAGAATATCTCTATTAGACACCTGACATTTTTTTAAAGATAGCACCTAGCAGTGCTTTGGGTGGCTAGGGTTATTGGTTGTTCTGGGATATTAATGCAGGGCTGTGAGAAGTAAGGAGCAAGATGGAAGAATGAAGCAGAAAGTGGTTTTGAGAATGGGATACTGTGGCATTATAATGTACTGTGAAGAAGAGTCTATGCTCAAGGCTGATGGTTAGGGGATAGTAAATGAGGATGAAAGGAGATAAAACAAATTATGGATTGTACTTGACCCTGCTCCATCCCAGGGAAGAATGTGCTGGTCTGCTGAAAACAGAACACATGACTGGCAAGGTCTATGTGGCATAGTGGAAGGGAAGGTACAGGTTATCAGCTATAGATGGCATGGCACTGGATTGTAACAGGGACTACCTTGTCAAATAAAATGCTACATATCCAGTCCAAAATTAAGGGAGGCCTACTTTGGATTCTACCCTAGTGATAAGTCAAGGAGGTATGGACTAGGAGACAGGCCTTCTTGGTAGCAGTTCCTGCATTACAAAAAACATTCCCCAGAGATGGCCACTATCCTGCTCACATTCAGGAAGTCCCCCAAAACATGTTTCTATTTTAGCAGGCCACTGAGCTTTATACAGTTTTATCTACTTTTGCTTTGTTTTACTTCCATTTGCACTGTTGTGTTATATCGTGTTGTTGTGTTGTTTATTTATTTATTGGATTTACTGTATATGGTTGCCAACTCAAATCCATGACTCCGGGTGGCTAACAATATTAAAAATAATAAAGCCACATACAAAATATCACATAAAAACACATAACAGCCGAGTAAAAAAAAAAAGTTTAAATCATCCAATCAATACAACCAGGAAACGGGCTCCATCACACACCCAGGGCCCCAGGCTGAAGCATAGAACCAAGTGTTCAAGGTCTTAGAGAAGGACAACAGGATCAGGGCCAATCTTATCTCTGAAAGGATGATATTCCAGAAGGCAGGTGCCACTGCAGAAAGGGCTTCTCCTGGACCCCACTAGAAGCCCTCTGGCTTCCTAGAAGACAGAACCCAGAGCATGCCCTTCCTGAGGAACGGGTAGAAATAACAGGGGACAGACAGTCCCATAAATAACCTGGCCGCAATGAGTTATATTATGGGTATGATAACCCATTATGGGTTTAATAACCGCCCAGAGTCCCTCTTTTGGGGGAGATGGGCGGTAATTAAATTTGAATAATAAATAAAATAAATAAACTCACTTAGTATTCTTATCATTTTAAATAGTGGAAATATTTCATATTAGTTTGTTTCTGTATATCATCCAGAGTTGGCCAGATCGGTCTATGTTGTTAAATAAATTAAAAATAAATTATTCAATAGGAGTTTCAAGGAACACCCTATCATCTATCTTCAGCAATTACTGCCTTCCAGTCAAGAATACATTAATTCTTGCCACTTACTCTGACCACACCTGTCAGTTAACTCAAACACATAATAAGCCACTTTTGCTTGGAAAAAAAAAATACCTCAAAATGAAAAATTACCTGCCAGCTTCACATCAATCATCAGCTTCTAAAATTGTTACCAAATTCCTGAGGGCTGATTCTGATTCCACTCTTTCCAAACTCTTCCCTCATTTATGCCTATTTTCAATACAGATGCAATATTTGTTTCCTTAAGAACCATTACTCAAAGAGACCACTATAAAGGTGTTTGTCAATATTTGTTTGCTAAGGGGTACATTAAATAAACAATTATATGAAGAAAATTATATAAGACTGAGGATACAGCCTTTGGATGTCTAAAGGCTTTTTCTTTTTCTTTTCTTCTTCGTCTTTTTTTTTTGTGGGTGTGCATTCAAGTCAGTGTTAACCCTTGGCGACTGCCTGGACTAGTCCCTACAGTTTTCTTGACCCAAGGTCACCCAGCTGGTTTCGTGCCTGAGGCAGGACTAGGACTTGCGGTCTCCCAGTTTCTAGCCTTGTGCCTTGGGTCAGTCACTCTCTCTCAGCCCTAGGAAAGAGGCAATGACAAACCACTTCTGCAAAACCATGCCAAGAAAACTGCAGGGACTTATACAGGCAGTCACCAGGAGTCAAAAAATCCTCTCAAAGGGACAAAAAATAAGGGTCGATAATAAAACTTTACTTTGATCAAATAGAATTCTGAGCAAAGAATGAACAACCTTGGTATATGACGTTTTTAACAAGTCCAGAAAACATGGAATGAAGTCTTTAGCAATATATTTTCCTAAGATTTTTCCAGCTGCATATTAATAACATGCCAGCTTTATCAATCGGTGCTCATATTCTGAAACCATAGATGTTTCGAGTCCTCTTTTCATTTGTTTTTATATTAAAGTAGAACATTGCCAGGGAAGATATGCTGCTTCAATTATTACATACCTTGCATCCAGCATGTGTCCGAGTCTTCATTAATGGAGTTGTAGTGCACAACTCAATAGCTTCTGGCTCATGGAAGATTACAGCGGGAAGAGGTTCCTTCCGAAGAGTTAAGACATTTAGCTTAGTCTTCAGCATGGTCTGAAAATGCTAAATGAAATAAAAACAAAGACAGTACGGGGTTGTTTTTTCTGTTTTGTAGAATTTATGTCCTTGAATAAAACAAAAAAACATGAAGGTCAATATTTCTACCTGACTTGTTCTAATGATCTGTGCAGTGACATGGAAACACTGCTGGAAGGAATGAAAATTGCTTAAGTTCATGTAAAACAAGCAAGATAGGAAGATAATGCCATCTATGTTTCTTGATACAGATGAAAGAAAGAAAAGAACGTTAACATTGTTCTCTAATAATCCCCCACACAGTTTCTCAAAATTGTTGAAAAAAGCGAACTTTGCTGAATTGCAATAGAATCCCTAAAGTAAATATCCGTGTAATATTCCTTTTGATTAAAACAAAGCCGCATTTTAGCTCATTCATCTGAACTAATGTTTTGTGCCTTAGTTTTCAACGTATTCATTACTACTAAACTATACATGATGTATTCAAACACAGTAAGATGGTGTAAGTGAAAATCCATGGATATTAAGGAAAATCATATCCAGAACATCCAATATTTTTCAGAAATGCCTACATCTCTACCTCCATCATATTAGCTCCTTCCTAACTGCTACCAAATTCTGATATATGAATTCAGAATTCCAATGCTGGGATTGCACAGACCAAAGGGAAGAAATCTTCTCCTGCTTTGGGATCAGTTCCAATTGGTATTGATGGGCAGGGGGAGAGGTCAAGCCGTGTCCCCTGTTTTGTGGGGTTCCTCAGTGCTCAATGCTCTCCTCTTCAACATCTAGATGAAACTGCTAGGTGGGATTATTTGACAACACAGGGTAAGGTATCATTAGTATGCTGATGATACCCAGCTGTTTATCTCCACCCTAGGCTACCAAGTGATGCTTTGGAGGCCTTGGTGTCTGGAAGCTTGGGGGTCTGGATGGGCAAGAACAGGCATTATCTCAACTCAAGCAAGGCCAAATTGCTCTGGGTTTTAAGGCCTCCTGGATCTAGTGATTTTCCATCTTGATTTCTGAATGGGGTTGTGATATTCCAGGCAGAACTGGTGCATAATTTGGGGATTCTCCTGGACTCACAGCTCCTGTTCAAGGATCACATAGCAGCCGTGGCCAGGAGGGCTTTAGCAGCAGCTACCTTCTACACCACCATTCTTCCCAAGGTTAGATTATCCCCAAGCCTGCTGGCCTTTGGTAAAGCTTTAAGATCTGGCTTAATGTGGGGATCGAGAGAGAGTGGAGCCCATGAGCTGAATGTGTTTGCTGGTGATTGTTTTATTCTCAGTGGCCTTTCTTTCTTTCTTTCTTTCTTTCTTTCTTTCTTTCTTTCTTTCTTTCTTTCTTTCAATTTATAAGGCCTTACAGCTACCCATCTCAAAAATATAACTCTGGACAGCTAACAATAGTTTAAAACAACATAAACAACGACAACATAATAAATACATAATTGGCAGCAGAAATAAAAATTTTAAAAAACCCTGTCAGATCTGCATCAACATAATCATTTCATGGGTTCCTCCATATAGTCTGATTCCTGTGCATGCTGACATAACCATGTCTTCAAGGTCTCACAAAAACCAACAGGGTTGGGGCTAATCTAATTTCCAGGGAGATGATGTTCAAAAGACTGGACACCACAAAGAAAAGGCTCTCTTTTTTTTTTGATGTGTTTTATTGATTACATCCTGTTATTGCATTGATATTTTTATTCTGATAGCTGCCCAGAGTAATTTGTATGAGATGGGAGGCAATATAAATCTAATAGATAAGTAAGTAAATGACAAGACAGTCACACTGTAAATTGTATGAGAAGAAATTAAACTTCACTGCATTGCTATCAGTGGACTATGAACATGCCCAAACAATACACATATTCCATTCAATGAAACAGGGAAAATTCTATAAGCTGTATTCACATTTTTTTAAAAATCCATACTATAACTTGATCTTTTTTTTGGTAAGTTTCCTTTTTTATTTTACTTTCATGTAGTCATAAATGCCCTATGGATGCTGACTTTATGAAACCTATATAAGAATTCTTCATTTATATATATTACATGACAGAAGTATAGCAGTAAACATATTGTATAATTTACATAAATATTATCCTGCCAAATCTGACAAAAAGCATGAAGACCTCTTCAATGAAGAACTAATATAATCTAATTCAAAATAAATAAATCTGTCACAATAACATACTGCTCACTTCAACACAACCTGCTCTGACAAGCATCCCTAGAAAGTGACTATGGTCACTATGGTCAAAAATACATGTGCTACTTAGTATTTTTAAGTTAGTTTAAAGAAGAAGCAAAAGGTATATGGCCTGAATAAACCTTCAGGTCAGCTTATTAAACAACTTGGGAATGTTCCTTGGGACAAATATTTGGTCACATCTTTGCATAAATTCTACACTCATCCTAGTATTTATGGATAAAGGTCAAGTCACCACAACAGACTTGATGCCTCCTTCCAGACTTTAGCCTGATTTGCTAGCTCCGTGTTAGAATGTTATTGGGACATCAGATCAATTTGGCATGCTCTTATAGCCCCTTTTTATGTTCAGAAGTTAGTATCATAGGCAATTTAAATGTACCCTTTGTGTTAAATGTGGCGTTTTGTTATCAGAGTCCAATTTAAGAACATGAAATAGAAAAATAATAAGAATAGTTTTATCTAAATCCTTCCAGTACTCAATGCATTCACAGTTCAGAAAAACTTTCTAGCCATATATTCTATCATGGATGATCTACAGGGATACTCTTCCTTCTCCATCCTTGAAATAATAGCCTAGGAAGCAAAAATGTGGAAAGAAAAAGGGTTTAATTGTTTTAATTGAAACACCTGGATGAATCTACACAATTAAGATAAACAGAAAATCAGAGTATATTGTATGAATATTTACTGTGCCAAGCCAAGCTGTTAGCACTTTAAATCTAATGGTCCAGAGCAACAAATGTGAGAAAAACATAGACGCATCCAAAAGCACACATGGCTGATAATGATATTCTCACATAAAATTCAAGGCCCATGTCTATGGTCATACTGAGAAATGTATCTACAGGAAGACATACTAATAAGTGAGCAAACCAAGTCAATCTCAACATGTTCACATAAACAAGAGATAATAATTCCTTTTAATGGTGACAAAGTGGATATAAAGTAGCAATTGTAAGATGTATGATCTTTCTTCCTCCTTCTGTACATTCTATACGAAAATAATTGTATGAGTTATTATGAAGTTGCATGTTCCATGTGTTACCTGAAGTGGAAAACTGAGTAGAGCCCATACCTGCTCTTTTCACCCAGGTAAAATAATAGCATAGTAACAATCATAAACTGGAATCTGGGATATATTTTATTAATTCTTCTGGGACAAATGCGATGATTAGAAAATCCTTACTTAGACAAACAATTTTTTGTCTCTCCAAAAATGACAAAATGGTCTCCAATACAAAGTCATGTACAAGATTGTATAAATATCATTACAAAGGAAATCAGAAAATGAATTACATATTCTGTCTTTTGTTAGTCAACTATTTTTTCCTCTAACCCTGCTAATTTTTTTACAAAGATAAGCTACTCCAAGAAATTCAGTTGTATGCATTAAAAACACAGCCATGTCATATGACCCTTTCAAACAGAGACATAAAATTTACTTTTTATGAGTGCAGTTCAGCTGAAAGCCATGGATACCAGCAGACTGTTCCTAGGTGACGTTTGTACAAAACGAATTATTTCATATGATTTGCCTTTTAAAGACAATCCAGAAGGCACAACATTTTCAATCAGGTACTCTCTAGATGGGCTGAACAAGAAACTCACCACAGATTTCTATAGAAAATTTCACTAAAACGGACCCTGCTGCGGCACAGCTCCTTGCAACTCTCAACAAATCCAACAATCAAAATTTAACTTTAAAAATATTTTAAGATATATTTGATAAAAATATGCATTGATGAAAGTTCAAATATACACTGCAGGATGTCAATTTTTTAAAAAAGGCTGCATTAAATATAGTTACACAAGAAAGCCTGAACATACATACATACATACATACATACAATTTATATAGCCGACCATCTCACATTTGTGAGTTATTTTTATGGTCTTTCAGCTGCAGTCCCCAGCCACATTAAAAATGCATCCAGTTTCCCACAGTTCTGGAATGCTCCCTTTGTACACATTTCTGCACCACCACCCAATCTCTATTAAGTATGAGGAAAAATCTGAGGTGGAATGTATTTTGGACTATCAGCCCAAGAAGGGCAGATTGGAATATCTGGTAGATTGGAATGGATGCTGGCCATTCTTGGGAGGTGACATACTGTAAGGCATTCATGCACATACTATATCCTCTTTATCAGTTGCATTTGTACTACAGCTTGACTGGGTCCCAAAACAGGCTTCAGCACCAGCCAGCCAAGCTGGATTCACTTAACGACCACTGTAAAATTGGATTAGGTCATGACTTACAATGGAAATTCTGGTCCCAGTTGTGGTCCATAAGTCAAGGACTACCTGTACAGACTGAAATTGGATAAAACTCATCAGCTGAAGCCAATGAATAAATGGAAATTCAAGGAGACGCACATTTGCCTTCCAACCACCCATGACTAGAGATAGGGAGGGAAAAGAAGCACCTGACATCTCCAGAGCCCGGGGGGTGGGAGAAGGAGAAAATAGGGAAGAAAATGGTGCAAGGAATGAAGCTGGTGAGACAAGAAGTAATTAGTAGAGAGTAGGGAGAACCATTATGACAACATAGATTAGATGCCTTTCAAACCATCAAGAAAGTAGCCAAGTATCCACTGACTCAAAAGGGCAAGAAGAAAAAGCCTAGAATTTAAATCTTGGGGTATAAATCTATAAAAGGTTTTGATTTATGTATACTACAGTGCACAAATATTTTCTGTGTCTTATGGCCTCGTTTTTGTCTGCAAAAAAATGACTGATCTGGTTGAGACAAGTCTAAGAGCCTTGTGCTGAGTAAGCAAAAACATTACTAAGCAGTCAAGTCTCTTCAGTGTTGAGATTTATAGTTAAACCTGGTATGAAAACTGATAGGAGCTGTAATCCAAACACGTCTGTTTTGAAGCAAGCGTAGTCTTCTATTCAACATAAGTTTGAACAGGAACTAAGTTATACATTGTTTCTTTCACAGCAAGACACAGCTGAAAAAAAAGGCATCTATTACAGGTGCCACCAAGTATAAACTTTCCCTTGGGATAAGTAAAACATCATTATCACTTGCAGAGGAAAATGATGAATATACTACCTTCCAGCAACATGTTTTCCTGATTACTTTGTGCCTTTTTTGGATATTGAGGAGACATTTCATGTTCTGGCTTACCACTGTCTACCTTAAAATGTGCCACAAAATCACTGCTTTCTGCGCAGTGTGCTTTTTAACATTCCAAAAGCATTAACTTTGTGAAATGCAATGACCTACCTGCATTTATCTCATCACATTACCTGAGAAGGACTTACTACCAGGTACTGTACAGAGAGGCTATGATACTTAAATCTCTATAAATACATTTTCTATGCACATTTTGGGGGAAATAAATATTGAAAGAACTTTCAGTGATGTTGAAGAGAGAGGATGGAGAAGATAGAACACTTTCACGGAAGATAGCTGCTGGCAGAATGAGGGAAATGAGTTACAGACATTAAGCTGCTTTTTAGCCTAAGTTTTTAGCTTTAGATCTCAGCCCAATCTACAAATTTACATCAAAAACCAATGAAAGATGACTTTCAAGTTCAAGAGCTCTTATACATTGCTACATTTATCTTAGACTTTTAGCCACTGAATATATAGAAGCAGGTGTAATTATTCAGCTGTTCAGGAAATCCATCACACACTGCTCAAATACCTAAAAACCAGTATATTTCAAGAAAAGATTAACTCACAGAGTTGCTTCTGTTGAAGCAGCTGCCATTAATTTTATGGCCTCTAGAAAATGCCAAGGCAATGGCAACTTTATACATTTTTTCCACCTGTAAGTATTACAAATGGGCTGGTTTTAAAAGTCTGGTAACGTCAGTGGACAAACTTCCATTTCTTTCAGCATAACCTCAAATTAAGGTCTAATACTTAAGTGATATTCTAGACCTTGAGCTTGTTTGGAGGTTCTAGCAGGGGAGTGCAGCTATTGTATACCCTTGGCTGAAGATCAGTACACTCCTTCTATCCGGGATGGTCGTCCTCTTCCACCAAGCACACAGCTTTGGGAGGGACACACAGGGAGTAGTGAGGGAGGAAGAGGACACCCACCTAGCCAGCCAGATCAGCCAAATCAACCCTGGCAATCAATGGGGTGACAGATATAGCAGCCAGATTGCCCTCACATCTGATATTCTAGACCTGAAGGGACAACTTGATGTCTTCAATTACTGGCCTCTTTAAATGCAGTGAATGTACTATTAAAACTGGCTCCAGAATGTCTCATCTTTGGCACTGGAAGAAAGCAGTATTTCTGAGTTGGTCAATTTATTTCACAGTACCACTGTGCATGGAATATCCTTCCACCCCATCTCAGCTGCAGAACTGATAGCCAGACATCATGCCAGTATACATATCTGGAAGCCATTCAAATCTTGATATAATCTAGAAACCAGCAGCACAGACACATAGTTTACAGGACAACCATATAGATAATAAAGTCAAAGATGTATCTACATTTCTTATTTATACATAATTGTTCACATATTTCAAAGAATCACATATCAGTATACCCGCACACTGACAAACGAGTTGCAAAACTCTGAAATATCCCAGTATTTCCTTAGTAATCAGGTCTTAAATATAGAGTTACAATTGCAGCACCATTTCATGATTAAGCCAACCACATAAGGGTTTTGCTGAAATGACCAATTTCCTGGAATGTGTCTCTCCTGTTGCTCATTGATTCATGCAGGCATGGCTATTGATGTAGAAGAGAATAGCTCTGTTCTGGAAACCTTCCAAGCTGCTTTAATGAGATTTGCAGTTTGTAATCTTAAAAGGTTATATCATTTATAGTTAATAAACTTCAAAGCAGATAATTTTGCTATGTATCTGGAGTGCTGTTTTTTATCAGCAAAATCCATTACAAGCTTTAAAAAATTCTCAGATTCTTAATGACTATTTTTTTCATGCAATTTCATTACATTAAGTTATGTAGATGTTAATAATTACTCCTTATGGCTCGAGAGAGAAAGCAATACAGAAGATACACACACATGCATATATACAACCTACAGCAACTTTGTACAGATTGCGTAAAAGCTGTTTATATACAGACAGACATACACACACACACACACACACAGTTAGCTGCATCTAGCTCTCAAATCAACACATCGATAACCAGTATATAGTCGTTTATTTAGTTCACAGATTGTCTGAAACTGCTTATTCAGCAATTCTGTCAGATATTGTTTCATGTATTCATAAACAAATAATTAGCATTCTTGACATAAATTCATACTTTGCAACAATCCTGTTATAATCATGTTTTACTATATTTCTTGGCCCATCATGAATGGTGTTATTTCTTATAAACTATCTTTAAAAACAAAGCCACAAATGATGCATTGTGAGAAAGTGTTAATCTGAACAACTAGCACAGAAGGAGTCTCATTAGTGAGGGTATCATCTACCCAGAAGCTCTTCTGCTCAAAACACCCTTTCCTGTTCTTTGATCCCTTCTTATACATTTCAGATTCAGTTATCACACAGAATTTCCTAGTGGCATCATTACTGTACAAGTCCTCAGACTCCCTTCAGTCACACTAGCTATGAATTCCACACATAGGGAGTCTTAACACATATGGAGAGTACCAGGCTCCAGGAGCATGTGTATGGACTTGTCCTATTATACAATCTGGTATTTTAAAAAGATATATAACAGTATTCTTGATATTTGGGGGCATGAGACATAATATCTGAGTGGGAATCTACATCACGTCAAAAGCTAAGAATCTATTAGTTTTGTTTTCTTTTGGTATGATTTGTTCTGTTTTTGCACTTTGCTATTCTGGTCTGTTGTATTTTCTTTTAATAAGTTGGTTTTTAATTTTAGCCACCCAGAGTCATCTGGGAGTTAGGCAGCCTATAAATTAAATTAAATAAATAAATATTAAACAGCCATAACAGCTAAAGATCTCTTACTCTTTAACACTGGAAATCTTGGTATTTGTTACAATTTCCCCACCCCCACCCCCCTTTTTCCCCTGTCCATCCTCTTCTCTCCCTTTGTTTGCTGGGCTTGGGTGTTATAACCAGCAAGGGTGGGAATTTCAGGTTTCAAAATATTAAAATGCAAAAATCAAAAGATAATGTAGTGATTGTTCATCCATCGACAAAAAAGAAAAAACAATGTCAAAGTTAATGTCCATTACTAAATCATGCTAATTTCCAAATGCAATTAGTTCTTTTGAAATGGTGTTTTCACCTATTAAAAAAGGGAAATCTACCACATTATACAATGACATCCTAAAATGAAACAATATACTGTATCTGATAGATGAAATGGGTGGAAAAGCAGCTGTAAAATAAGCAGTAGGGCTATGCAAAGCATTTAACTGGTACTTCACTGCATTAGAGCATGAATGAAACACCCCCTCCCTTTCAAATCATGCCTATATGAACTGCTTATGCACATGAACATGCATGCACGCACACGCACACACACAGACAACAGGGGGTGCTTCCAAAACTGCTGCAACAATCTGTATATATAATTTTTAAAAAGATTATAATAGTAAAATCTAATACAAACTAAACTTAAAGAAAGAAAAGAGAATAGAAACAAGAAAAAAGTACAAGAAAAAAGAAAAAAGATGAAAAGAAATATACAAAGAAGTGACTTCCAACCTTCATCACACCAAGCATTAACAAATTTAGTGACTCTTCACCCCTTCCAAGGTTACAAACAATTATCTCTTCATCCCATATCCCATCCCTTATCTATTGACAAATCCACAAAGCATCGTCTTTTCAGTCCTGATGTAAGCAGAAAGTCCATAAAGGGTTGACAGAGGTAACAAGCTATTCTGTTTTAACCTTGATCAAATAAACCAACTTTATATTCCTTCCTTTTACTTCCAACAGTCTTAATCTTTAGTTCATTCAAGTATTTTCTTAGGATTTGATTTCTCTTCATTCCTTCTTTGTCCCATCGCACAGAGTTCAAGACTTGAACAAGCCTCTTTTGTAAATCCAGTAGGAAAAAATTATCCAGGTCACTCCCTTGGCTTGTCGTTTGTTTTTCCCTTTAAAATTTTAAAGCCTCAGACAATTTCTTTTGTAGATCCAGTGAAACATCCTTTTCTAAATCATTCTCTTGGCCTGTCATTGTAGTTCCACTTTTGGTACTTTCTCTGTCTTGTCAAAAATTTGTTCCACATCTGTCATTCCTTCATTAACATCTTTTGGACATAGTCTATCGATAGAAGCAGACATCATTACTGACATTGTTGATATTGTGGCTACAATTTTCTGATTCTATTCTTCAAAAGTCTCCTTCAGTATTTTCATTGTTGGAATGTTTTGCAATATTTTGCAGGTTTGTAAATCTTTCCTCTACTTAAAAACTTTAGTCCCCTATAGTGTCCAGTTTTTGAAATCATGGAAGTGCTTATCTTTGTCTTATAAAACCCAAAACAGAATCTATTTCCCATGAGAAGCTATTTGTTCTTTATAATTAATTCCAAAACCTTATTGTAAACGTTTCAGTATTCCAATTTTATGTGGATCCTTAGTCCATTTATAACTTTCTAAGATCAAAATTTTATTTAGCTTTTTGCTGTTTATTTCAGATTCTTTAAGTCCTTAAGTTTATGATTAAAATTTTCTTTCATTCAGGACTGATGGCAGAATCACCCAACATTTTCAGATCTGTCGGTCCAAAGGTCTGTAATAGCTTAGAAGTAGTTAATGAGCAATTTCCAAATGTGATTAGAAAGTGATGTTTGCAAACTTAAGTGTCCTTTAAAAGTCTCCGCCATTGTTGCAGGCAAGATGGCTAACCCCCTTGTCTCCCAGCACTAAAACTCAGGGAAAACTGCGGTCCTGCGGTCTTTTCAAGAGGAATAGCCAACTGGATGTTATATTTTGTGAGCGATCTCATGTGAGCGATCTCACATCCTCTTATCTAGGGAGGTTCCAAGGAACTGGTCTACTCACCAGTTGCTTAGTCTTTGCCACAGTCATTGGCTCCGCTTTTGCAGAGCTGTCTTCAGTTCACCATATCTCCACTGGATGTTATATTTTTGAAATTTTTAATAGTGAAATACAAAAAACTACAATACCAACAGAAAACAAAATGGTTATACAGTGAAGGAAAAAAAAACCCTATATAATAGTGATTAAGATAAACGAAATGTGACAAAGAAGAAAAAAAGCTAATTAACAAAAAAGAAAAAGATCCATATAATATCCATAGGTATTGATATAAAAGTAATTCAATCTTTAAGCTTTTTTATTAAATCTACCTCATACAGAAACATATTGTTTCATCTTCTCATTCTTAGAACTCAGAAACTTTTCAAAAATAGATAATTGATTCATATCCATTCCTTAAAATCAGGATAAGTTTATTTCCATTGATGTAAAATCCAACCCCATCACATCCAGAAGGAGAGGCATGCTCCAGGTCCCATCTCTGAGTGCCATATGGCGGGACCAAGAAACATCATCTTCCCAGAGATTATATTAGTCTCAACCCTGTAAGGCCTTGAAGACATGGCTATGTCACTGAGCATACAGGTCAGAATGTATAGCTGAGCACATGAAATTATTACTTTGATGCTAATTGGGGGGGGGGTATCTTGACTGCCAATTATATATTTATTATTATGTATTGTTTATCTTGTTTTTACTATAGTTAGCCATCAAAAGTCATGATTTTGAGATTGGCAGCCAAATAACTTTAGTTATGTGTGTGCGTGTAAGACATATTCAAAAAGCAGCATCTTGAACTCCTTGAAACAACCATTAGAAATCAACTGATTCAAAATATTTGTTGGGCCCAAACATTCCAACAAAACATCTTTCTTTATAGAGTATTGAGCTTCAGATCATGGACTTCATACTATAAATTAACAGTGGGATCTTTGAGATTACAGTGTAATGTTAAATTACAAAAGTGTATAATTTTCTCTTGGGATATAATTAAAAAGAGGCAGAGCAAAGCTTGGCTATTCTATTTTCTCCTCTAACTTCTGCTTCAGAAACTGCCAAAATCTCTCATGCTTCCCTGTCCTCTATTCCCTTGTTCCATCAAAAATGAAAGGAAAACACAGTGTAAATATTTATTCTTCTCACATTTGTACTGAATACAAGAAAAGTCTGTAAAAGGAAATGATATGGTCCAATGCCAACTCAAGTTAGTTTATAAAGACATTGATTGACTTCAAGAGATTCAAATGAAAAACTTTAGAAGCACTAAGACTTCCTTCAACAGAAGCCAGTTTCCACATCTTTTATTCACTGAGTTATATGCTGCCTTTTCTACTGGTCCCAAAATAAATAAGCATTTTGTAAATAAATAGTATATATCTTCTTGTCAATTTGCCCATCAAAATCTTCCCTTCAACAGATATTCATGATGAATAGGGATCCAATGCCCAAACCTTAACAAAGCCAGGACCCTTTACTTATTTCCAACTTTAAATATTGAATTTAACCACAAATATTAGTTTCATCTAAATAATTTGATGGGGTCTTGTCTTCCCATAATTCTTACCACTAGCATTTCGAATGTGACTTAAGTAATAAATGGAGGTAGTCACTTGATAGCATTTTTGTCTATTTCAAAATAAAGTGAGTTGCCATCTTGGCAAATTTATTGAAACAGATTTTTTTAAAAAGTTAACATTTTATTTGCTTCCAAAGAATCTTGTGGGGAGGGGCAGGTTAAATTAAAATCTGTACCATAAAGATTAAACCAACATTTTTTCTAGCAATTGCTCATTACTTTATACAGATAATCATCATAAAGCACTGTAGTTGATTTAAAAATGGACAACAATCCATTTTTTTTATTATAAAGGGAGAGAGCAATGGTACTTAGTGATTTTTATAATGTGCTAAAGGGTTGACTTGTAGAAATAATGTGATTTTGGTTTAATATAGAGTAAGGAATTGATTATGGAAATTGCTGTATATCCTTGATGTGTAAAGTTGGAAGCCACTTCTCTTTGTAATCTATTTAAAATTTGTCTTGTGTTTTCACACTTTTTAATAGTTTTTTTTGTAGTTTCTTTGTTTTTCTGTATCTTTTATCTTTTCTTGAAATTTAATAAAATTCTTTTTAAAAAAAAAGAAATCATGATCATGTTACCACAGGGATGCTGCAACAGCCACAACTTTGTTAATAAAACTGTTCTGGACATCGTAGAAATTTCAATTCCACAGGAGTAATGGGTTATGGATTTTTTACACATTCTTTTCTTTAAGTTAGCAGATTTTAGATACCTTGATTCAAAAATTATTGTGGCATAATACATTGGGCTAACTTGAGAGTACAGACAGACAAACAGATTAACACAAAGAGAGTTTTAGTAGTACACTAGACAACCCATGACCCATTGGGTCATCATTTCAGAGATATTCCCTTACCTAAACAGAGAAACAGATTGACCACAGGTGGGCAAAAAAGCAATGGGAGCGGGAGCAACTTCTGACTTCCTGCTGGCTTCCCGATTGACTTTCCTTGTGGGAAGCTGGCAGGGAATATTGGAAACCTTCCTTCCTCCCTCCCTTCACTTTCTTTCGTTCCTCCCTTCCCTTCCTTTCCCTTCCCTCCGTTTGTTCCTTCCGCCCACCCTTCCCTCCCTCCCTTCCTCCCTCTTCTTCCTTCCTCCCTTCCTCCTCCTTCCTTCCTTCCTTCCCTCCTCCTTCCTTCCCTCTCTCCCTCCCCTTCCTTTCTTCTCTCCCTCTGTCATGAGTAAGGATGGCGAGCAGGGGGCTCCCACCCAGACTGTCAAGTGCATGCGTAGCACTGAGGAACTGTTCAGCCATTCAAAGAGACACAGATCGGGACCGCCTTAACCCTTGGGGTTTATATGGCTGGGTTTTTCCCACGCTTCCTCAGTTTGTTAGGATTCTTGTTAAGTACTACTAATAAATATTAGAGACCAAGTCATTGTCTCAGTGTGTTTCCTGGTAATCAGGACACCCTCCCTCACACACCCCCATGCACCCTCCCTGACCCACGCCACACCCTCAACACACCCTCCCCAACCCACACCCTCCCCAACCTGCACTGCACCCTCACACACCCTCCCTGACCCTCACCACACCTCTCGGGTACCCCCTTGCACCCTCCCCCACCCAGCAGCAGCTACTTACCTGCCTGCTGGCCTTGGACTAGCAACTTCCTGCTGGCTTCCCCACTGACTTTGCTTGTGGGAAACTGGCAGGAATCATCAGCAATCACAATCAAGTTTAGACTTCCTGCCAGCTTCCCCACTGACTTGTGGGAAGTTGTCAGGGAGCATTGGAAATGAAGATCATGTGATTGGAGCTGACCATGGCAGCGTGGTGGTGCTAAAGCAGCTGCAGCATGGCGGCACTGAAGCGGCCACAACTTTGCCAATTTCAATCCCAAGGGAGTAATGGATCCGGGATTTTGGACACATTCTCTAAGTTAGCCCATTTGAGGTATCTTGGTTCAAAAATTGTTGCCCTATGATTCACCATTTTGCCCAAGTGAAGGTTACAAACAGACACAAGAGTTTTAATAGTATATAGATAGAAGACTGAGACAAAATCCATCATGCCATGTAACTACAAAGGCCATATATTAACCTTTTTTAAAAAACAGGTTATTTCTTAAAGGCAGATCTATTATTTCAGTTTCAATCCTCTCCTTTGACATCTGGTACCTATTACATGTTTTTATTAAGAAAGTACAACATACAGAGAGAAAACACTACCTCCCTTCAGCATCCATACTAAACTGCCAGTCCTGGTGCACTGGAACCACAGACATTCCTTGGCAATTTTCATTTGCTGATTATAAGATATGCTTTCAATTCAGTACAATAAGTACTCAGGCTATCCTCTGGATAAAACTTCATACATTAAAACCTAGGTAAGAATCTTTGAAAGTTAGGAACCACTTACTTGAAATAAATGCATTAACTGAAAGTTTTACTAGCTTATTACTCTTATTAGATACTGTATTTCCCTTAGCAGTTAATAAGGCTAATAAACAAAATGAAAAATGAATCCCAGAAGTCACAACAGTTATCACAGAATAACTATTGTGTATTGTGTAATAAGAAGTGTGTATTGTTTTAATGTGTAGTTTTTCAGAGTATTACAGCTTAAATAGAAGACACTGTTCTGTAATGGATGGAGCTTGTACTGATCTTCTGTATTAACACAATCTTGAAAGCTACTCTAATGGGCATCCTGAGGAAGGGGCAAGAGAGGGGCCAATAGCAAAATAAGAATCACAACATTGATCTGCCCCTTTTGCACATGCACTGTGAGTTGAATGCATATTTATAAGGCATGGACTTGTATCACAATACTAATTTCACCAGATACTGCAGACAGCTCTGGGGCAGAATCGCTCAGTCAATGAAGTTCATTTTTTGCTTTGGGAGAGACACTATCTCTTGGTAGCATCAAGAACATAAACGGGATAAGCCAACTTATACTGCCCCATGCTCCCAGGAAAAGACTGGGCTATAAAAGTGATAAACAAACAAATAAATTGGGCAATAGAATAAATTATAAAGTAGAAAAAAGAACTAATTTATTTCCATTCACAATAGATATATGTTACAATTCCTTGAAAATGCAGTGTTGAACTGTCACTATATAGTAAATATTTCTGTAATTCACCTCACACTCATACAATGGTGGCCAAAGATACAAATGAAACATTTTCAACAGTAAGTCTTACACGAATTCCTCAATACTTATGTCTCAGTCCAACAGAAATAAAACTTAAATACTTTTCTCATGTTTCTATGCCTTCCAGTAACATTTCAGCATGGTATATATATTTTATCATCCCTGCAATCTTCCCTTTAGAAAAGCTGCACTTATTGCATTTTTTCTAACATGCAGAATTCAGAAGCATTAAACCTGCACTAGTCCCTAAGATGTACAATGTCTAAATTAGGCAGTGTTATTGTGGAATCTGTTATTCCAGTTTTAGCTAAGATGCACTGTGCACTCAGTATCAATTCCAGGTGATGGTATAACATCAAAGAAAGCTGAGCCCAACTTATTTTAATGACTGCATTTTTCCAATAATATTGATAGCATTTGTTGTGTGAGAATTCTGCAAGTTCCATTCCAACACTTTTGCAGCTCCTAAATTCTTCATTTGAACCGTATAATTGCTACTGGCTTCCTTTTTAAAAAATATTGGTTAAGAAGATTTTACTTTGAAAAAAATGAAGAAATCTGTAAGAGTTCTTTTTCTGAAACAGCCTCTCTATATTTCCCTTGAAAAATTATCTAAATTTTGTGACCTGAAGAGGCTAATTGCTGAACTGGAAGTAATTTTTTTTTAGTGCCATGAATAAATAGAAATCTGTATTTGTATACAGATAAAACAAATTGTGGATAACTGCATTTACTTCACTGAAGTTGATTTTACTCAAGCATAACTAGAATTAACATTTGAATCATAAATATATGCAAGGCCAAAGTTTATCCCCACATAACCACAACCACATTCATAACTCAGTTGATAACATTTTAATTCGGTCATAATTGCTCTGAAACTCCAGGTTCATTCAACATTAGTTGTTCCAATGCCAAACCACACATACTCGGTTTATTTTGGAAAGAGTCACATATTCAAACAGGCTCAAATAATAACAGAGAAACAAATGGTTCAGACTATTACTCTACAAATAAGTAGAATAAACTTTACAGCAACCAAAGGAGAGATTTCCATTACTAGCTTTGTCTGCTAAAGTTGTCTGTTACTAGCTTTGTCATTTCTACTCATACCAATGCGTCTACTGGCTTGATGGTAATAAGGGATATTTTATATCTGATGTTGTGTTCCTACCAGAAATCACTGTATTGATAACCAAATCCTCTTAACCCAATTTTCAAAACTATACATCTTATAAGCTGACCAAGAACATAACATGCAATCCAATCTTATACATATTCATACATAAATAAATTTTACTCAATTCACTGTGACTTATTCCCAAGTATCCATAGAATTGCAATCCTATGTGCAGGTTGCATTTCTCAGCCTTTAGCTGTTGTTTTTTCCTTGAATTTCACCAGGTACTTGGTTTCATTGGTTCTCCTTTGATCATTATTCCATTCAGTAAAGTATATTGCAAGTTTATGCAGCAAAAATCCTCCCATCTTCTTTGGCAAATAAATTTGCTATCTTATTTCAATAAAGCAAACTTCCATTTGAACCGTACTCCAAACCATTAGGAGTAGTAACATGGAAATCACTGTAAAACAAAATTTCAATCCAAAGTTTTCAATAATTTGATAAGAAAGAAAGAATAACATCATCTCCCATAACTAAAGCTGGATTCATACTTCACACTACGGCACACTATTTCTTGTTAGTGAAATACTGTAATATGTGAATCCAGCCAGTGTAATTTCTAATCCATGGTATAACTGGAAATTCAGCTATTATGGTTTATGTAACAAACCATGCCTTAGCCAATGCCCAGACTCTATAAACTACAGAATCACTGCCTGGACAAAATCAGAAAAAATCCATACAAGTCAGCATTAGAAGGAGAACAAAACAAAAAACAAAACAAGATGTTTTATAACTTGTACAATTCAGTGAATCTCAATATTCAATGACAGATCCAGGCCTGAATCTGGAGAATTTATATTTTTAACCATGTTTCGAGACAGCTAAAAAACCCAACAGCTCAGTAATAAAACACGTGTTTTTGCAAATAAGGGGTCCCACAAAATAAATTATTCTCTCCAACATTCAATGAATCATCTCCTCCCTTGCCCACATGCTCTAGTGAACGCTATTTTGTTGATGCTGCTACAATCAACATTACTACCAGCTTTCCCCATTTTGCATTTTTCAGATGTACTGGAACTATAACCCTTTTCAGCTGGACTTTATGTCTGGTACAGCATAGAAAAAGCACTTGTGAATGATCTCTGGCAGGACCATCACCATAGGCAACCTTCACTGACAGATTCCAACAAGCAAAATCAATGAGGAAGCCAACAGGAGATCACGTGACCGTGGGATGCTGCAACCGCATGGGATTTGCCTAAAGATAACAAATGGGACTGCGCAACTGCCGTCGTAAGTTGGTGCGGTCACATGATGTCGCACTTACCAATAATGTCATTTAACGACCAAGTTGCGAGTCCCAATTACCACTGTTAAGCAAGGATTACCTGTAATGTTTAGAAGCAGAGAACTGCAAACGCAATCTGAAAAATCTTGTTATTTATCACTTTCAAAATGGTCAACTGAGATGAATCTGCCTTCCTCACAGATTTTAAAAGACTGCTTTAAAAAAAGAATTAAGTGAAAGCAAAAAGAAAATATAGTTGAGGCTAAAACCAGATAAACAATGCATTTTTCACTTCCTCTTGAGGCCAACGGAAAAAAGAAAATTGCACACATTAGGTTGATCCATTCCCCAGCCATAAAACAATTATTATAAATGGCTTTATTCCTTTGGATAGAGTTTGAATTCAAACTAGATGCTGAAAAGAAGGATCAAAGATAATTTGGTGAACAATAGAAGGAGAAGCACTTTTTAAGTTATATGTGATATCAGGTACAAATCGGTTTATTCATGCCTCTTATGAAGCAAGTTTTATGCATAAAAGCTCCTACCATAACAAATCTGCTAGTTTTTAAAGTGCTGTAGAATTCTATTATTATTTGCTGAATGAGACTAAAATGATTACTCTTGTGGAATGGAAGATAATTGTAGTCTTTTCCAAGCTGGCTCTTTAAAAGACCAAGCTTATATTGAGACTGGCTGGAACTCAACATTCAGCATAGCAGTAAAGAGACTTGTTTTGCAGAAAACATAAGACAAATTATTCTTTTTTCACTTGAAACAACATTGGGATAATCCTAAAAGTAAATGGTAACTACAAGAAAGCATATTCCATAATTTCAAAATGCTTTCTATTGGACAGATGGATGAAAAAAATGAACTGTAATATTCAATTATCAATCCAGTGCACACTACATCTACTCAGAAGCAGATCTGGAAAAACACAGTCTAATAAAGTCTACAGAATTTTAATTAGCTGCTTTCAGGAAAACGATTGATTTGAATAATTAGAGGAGGTATGCAGTTTATAAAAAGGTAGCATGTTGTAATGAATTCTCAGGATGTGCTCCACAACAGTCTTTTCACCAAAGAACTTACTGACTTTTATTTCCCTTTGTTATACCAAGCTTCCCCCAGAATTAGCATTTTTTTCAGAGCTGCTCATTTTCTGCAAAGTATAAACAACTTGGAAGATGGGAGCTGCCCTAACCTAAGTAGTGCCAGATGAGTTTCTCTGACTCCCCAGATCTGTTTTGTTTTCAAATATCTTACCCAATGCTAACTCAAATAGCAAAAGTGGTCTAGAAAATTAATTTCTTTACAAGGTTAAAAGCGTTTAACAAGACCCTCTAATTTAATTAGCTGCAGCAGAAATTGGAAGAAGATAGCCAAGGATAGCAAAGCAAGGTATGCTTACAAGGCAGTCCAACTGATAAAGCATATCAATCCCAGTAATAAAGTGTCTATTAATTAAACAGATGGCCTGAGATTCTACAATAGGATAAGGAAGGTCTTCATGAGCTCAAAGCAAAACAACAACAAAAAACCACAAGTAAACAAAAAAACCCAACAACAACAATCATTATAAGAAAGGAGAACATCAAAAAGAATGTACTGTATAATGTCATGAGAATATGTGTTCAGTGCAATGAGGTTCTGGACCTCCAAATATCAATTTGCTCCCTTGAAATTAAGGCAGGTAACACGGAAAAGCCGAAGAGGAGATATGGACAAGACTTAGAAGGAAATAAGAGATTTCTCTCCCAATTATCACAAAAAATAAAGGATCTCCTTAATTCAAGCACATATAGCCCTGGTCCTGCATGGTTACCATGTGAGACCATGAAAGGGGTAGCTTCTGTAAGATGAGATGCAAAACATCTTTCCCACTTTGGATCTGAATACTGCATATTAAATGGAATTGTTAGGCAATTTTGAGTTTTTGTTATCATATGGTCCAATATCAGATGTAACAACTTTTCAACTATGGTTACATCATAGATTTGCATGAAGACATTGTGATACTTACACTTTTATTTTCAATTTTTTTATTATAAAGTCTCGTTATGAAATGTTCCATTTTCTTAACAGCTACACACTGAGTCAAGCTATCCACCATGACCTAAAGATCGGAGCCAATCCCTCTTTTGCTGTGGCTACTTTCAAAACAATATATAGGCATGAAAGCCAGCTGGGTGACTTTGGGCCAGTCACTCTCTCTCTCAGCCCAACTCACTTCACAGGGTTGTTGTTGTGGGGAAAAGAGGAGGAGGAAGGAGTATTAGGTATGTTCACCACCTTGAGTTATTTTTGAAAATGATAAAAGCGGGATAGAAAATAAAATAAATAAATAAATAAATAAATATGACTACCAGATTAAGGTGTCTCAGAAAACCAAGAAAATAAAAGTGGGAGAGAGTCATTGCCCATAAGAAGCTCACAAACGTTTCATGAATGCTTCTAATCAGCCACAGTAAGACATTAGATAGCATTTAGTCTGATTCAGTAGTGCTCATGTTTTTAGGAGGGTTTTGAAGGAAAAGAAAAGAAATGCAGGTATCAGTTACAGATATCCATAACTATTATGGACCAATGACAAGCAAGTTTACTCAGAGGTTAAGTCAACAAGACAGTGGCCATAATAGCAGTGGATAAACTTGTGGGTAAGTTCGGGTGTGTAAGAAATTACATGGTGTATTTTGTGTATCTAGTTTAACCAACACGTCTAATTAAAATAACATTTCAGAATATTACAACGTAAGGCAGTATTTTTATTAAACTAAGAAACAGCTTATTATGGTTTTCCAATATCAAGTCATCAGTAAAGGGAACAGAAAACTTGCATTCATGATTTTTACTTAGAAAAATCAATGTGGTTGCTTGATTAAAAAAACCTAGGAAATAAGGTTAGTGCCTTCTGATCCTCAGATATATATTATATTAAAAAGTTGTGTTGTAGAATGCAAAGTAAGTACTCTAGGCTTTTATAAATTCTACCACAAGGAAGATATACATTCAAAGTATAACACTGCAGTTCTGTAAAAAGTTATTTGCTCCTTTTCGGCTTTTCTGAAGGTTTGCGTATCTTTGCCACTGAATGTTATAGAGCTCCATATGCATCCTACTGGTTTAATGTATAAAGTTGGGTGTTCATTTAATGTACTAATATTATAAACAAAATCGTCTAACACAAGATGTGTCTGTGACAATGTGAAATGTAATCCCCTCCCCCATTCAATAGATTCAATTAAAGGCATAACTAGGGCAAATTGTGTGAGGTCTTAATTTAAAAAATCAGAGCTGACCAGCTGTGCCCTATAAACTTTGGTTCCCCTCATCACAGTGGTGTTCTCAACATATATTCTAGCAACAAAATGCCCTTCTTAGAAGAAACCTGTGAAAACCTCTGTAAAGAGATGTAAAGATCTCTGTAAAAAGATGCTTATCAGCCTAAAAAACGGTTACAAAACCATTTCCCAAGCTCTGGGGGCTCCACCAATCCACAATCAGAGAGAGAGACAGTCTTGAAATGGAAAAGATTTGAGACAATAGTCAATCTTCTCATCCAAACAATGTGAAAAACACTCCAGAAGTATAAAATCATCCAGGAAGTTATAAAGAACCCCAGAACACATTCAGGGAACCGTGGGCCTCTCTCACCTTGCCTAAAGTCAACATTCATGAAAAAGAAAAGCAGAAAAGCATTGAGTAAATATGTACGTTTCATGCCAGGGCCCAAGACAAATTATTACCAAGATGGGGGGAATCATCATTTCCTTTCCTTATAGAAGCTCCTGTGCGTTTAACAGCTGGTGTTCCTTGTTACATCAACCCCAACGACTTGAATTTCTAATTTCAGTGATGCCTTTTGTCTATAAATCGACATTCTTGCAATGGAAAGAAGGAAAGCTCTGCATCTATCCCCTGGTAGTGGTTGTTTTCCCCTTCCAGCTGCCAACCCATCGTATGAAAGTGTTCAGTTCACCAAAATGATAATAAATGTACTTCAGTTCTCTTGACTCTTTACTGTTATTGGTTTTTTTTTAAATGAACACAGTAAAGTAGAAATAAGAATATAAAAAAACAAAATAAAGGACTTATTTTCATTAGAAAGCTAATTAGTGGATCATAGCAGAATATCAAGTAAAACTGAAGTGAAAATGGATCCATGTCAAATCCGCTTTTTGTTGTTGTTTATTCGTTTAGTCGCTTCCGACTCTTCGTGACTTCATGGACCAGCCCACGCCAGAGCTTCCTGTCGGTCGTCAACACCCCCAGCTCCCCCAGGGACGAGTCCGTCACCTCTAGAATATCATCCATCCATCTTGCCCTTGGTCGGCCCCTCTTCCTTTTGCCTTCCACTCTCCCTAGCATCAGCATCTTCTCCAGGGTGTCCTGTCTTCTCATTATGTGGCCAAAGTATTTCAGTTTTGCCTTTAATATCATTCCCACTTTTTAAATGAATATAATTTTAACATAATTCTTTCTATGCAGGTTGGTAAGAAAAGGCAAAAAAAGGTTAATTTTGGTACAAAAATGGAATTTAGGTTCAAGTTTACCAACATCTCAAAATAAATTATCATGCTGCATTTCCTAGCTTTCAAACAAAGTCATGTATTCCAAAAGTAGTGAAATTAAATTAATTTTTCATGTTCTTTAATTAGATATTTCTGTGTCAGGCAACTTGATGGTCATATAGACACCTTTGCATCCAGTTTTAAATAAAGAAATTAGAAAGCAGCTAATCCCTATATACTCAGTGGCAAATATGAATACTTATTATGTCACCCCATTTTCGTTGTGTGCGCTACAAGTGTGCTTTGGATCTGGGCTAGTAAACTGCTCCCTCTCCTACTGTTTCTTCAAATCTGTCACCCACTCCTGTTGTAGTACAGTTTCTGTGGATGGAGTCAATGATCATGGTTTATTGACTAAATTGGAACTGGACTTGCATTACATGTGAAGCCAAAATCTTAGCTTAGTATCAACTTTGCCTGCAAATTTCTTCCAATTTTGCCTATTGCAAATCTTCCTGGACTTATTTGTCTTAAATTTGTTACATATCATCATTTCTTATGCTGTAACTTGGAAAATGTCAACCATCCTTATAAACCGGTAAGAGTTATTCCAATTTGATTATTCCTGGAAATCACAGTTGGACACCTAGAAGAGTTGAATTTCCAAACAGAGATTTATATTTGATCCCTGATTCAAATTAGTAGCCTACAAAATTAGTTTAAGAAAATTAGAATGTTAGGTGGGAATTGGGGGGATTTTATTTAATACTATTCCTATTTTGGCTTTAGCCCTCAATTAGAGGGTTTGAGGTATTGTTGGATTTTGGTTTATTTATCAATACCTCAAAACCATGTGCCCCTAAGATAACAGAAATTTGGCACCTTGTGTACCACACATGAATGTCTTCCTACAGGTGTGGAAAGTACAGAAACTTTGCCTGATTTCTTTGCAAAATGCTTGCAAGAAATAACTTTGTCTTCAGAGGTAGACCTGATAACTGAGGATTCTTATTGAGTTAGATCACAGGTGGAGATTCTCTGATTACTGTCAAATTTCACAAGGCTGCTGTTTGTGATATAGTTTTAAAGAAGGCTTGTTATAAATGTTCCAATGTTAGCTTTCATTTTTTTCATTTTTTTTTTTAATAATGGTGGCATGGGAGGAGGGGTTTTGAGGTAGGAAACTGGTTCTCTATGGAAGTCATAGGAGTTTTTTGTTTGTTGCTTAATGGGGGGTTAAGTATGTTAGTTCTGTTTTGTTTGTTTGTTTATATATATATTTTTGTCACTGGTAGCATTAATTTCTTCATAATTTTCTGTACTCGTATATTATCTATATGCATATCTGTAATGATCATATTCAGTGTCTTTGATGGATGCCTATTTTCTTGGAGCCTATCTGTAAGCATATTATATTTGATTCTTTTTATATGTTTAACTTGAGATTGAATAGGAATGTGAAAGGATGTGAAATATTATTAAATGCAGAAGATATTTAAAGACATAAATAGATATAAATCTGATGTTATATTTACACAAGAATTTCATATTAGAGATGATGATATACCTTTTTTGTCTGAAATTAGATGGTCAGGTATTTCATATATTGGTAGAAATAGTGCTAATGCATCTGTTGTTAGTTAAGAAAGAAGTTAACAAGGTAGTAATGCAAGTATGTATTATCCTTCTGGATATTTTATTATTAATTTGAGGATATTAGAAGTTGATTTAGTTCTTATAACTAAATCTGCGGTCACATGATTGGCATTTGCGACTTTCCCTGCTGGCTTCCCACAAGCAAAGTCAATGGGGAAGCCAGCAGAGAAGGTCACAAGTCACTTAGGTAAGTCTCCCCCATCCCCAGCCTTTCTTTGCTTGCACACACCATGCCCTCCTTCGCCTCTTTGGTCACACGCATGCATCCCACACACCCTCTTTCTCCAGCCTCCCTGCACTTGCACACACACACACCCCATGCCCTCTGTCCCCAGACTCCCTGCACTTGCATGCACTCTGCACCCTCTTTCCCTGGCCTCCCTGCACTCATATGTACTCCACACGCTCTTTCACCAGCCTTCCTGAGCTCACACTGCACCGCAGCACCCCTGTCCCCCAACTCTTGTGCGGTCTGTGCTGGGCCTCCCAGGGCCTCCCCCACCCCACTGCAGCACCCCTGCACTCTTTACCTGGGACTCTCTCCACTTCCAGCTTAACAACCCATGCCAGGACCTCCTGGATTGCTGTCACTAAGCAATGTGGTCACATGACACTGTGCTTTACGATGCATCACTTAGCGACGGCGATTCCGGTTCCAACTGCAGTCGTAACTCAAGGACTACCTGTAGTATATTTAGATGCAGAAAAAGGCTTTGATTTGGTATGGATTAAATTTTTAAAGCAAGTGGTAATTACATCTGGTGTTCAGAGGATTGAGATTTATTATTTTCAACCCTACACTACAATTATAATACATTGAATGATTTCAGATTTTTTTGAGTTACAACGTGGCACTCAGCAGGGCTGCCTACTTTCACACTTATAATTTAATGTGATCCTTGAGTCTTTGGTCACCACTGTAGGACTATCTACAAAACTACCATTTGTCTTATCTTTTCTTGGCCGTCAGTATGCATATAGTGGAATATTACCTTTACAGGCTATGTTGGAAAGCTATTATCTATTTTTCTTCCTGGTCGTACCAGTTCTTAGAACAATATATAGCAGGAATATTTTATTTCCAGGAACCTTTGGACTATACAGGGGCACAGACTGGGTTTTGATAACAAGTGAGTATTGTCCTAACAACCATGACAAGTATTTTACTCTTTGGAAAAATTCTACTCTGAAAATAGATGGTAAAATGTTCTACTGGAAAGTTTGGGTGGAAGTCAGGATTATAATGTACTGTAATGTAAGTCACAATCCTGAGTTTGTTTATTAATTATTTATTTAACACATGTACATAGCCACCCATCTCACTAAATGTGATTCTGGGCGGTGTACAACCAATAGTTAAAACAATATCACAACTATTTTATTTATTTATTTTCTATCCCACCTTTATTATTTTTATAAATACCTCTAGGTGGGGAACATACCTAATACTCCTTCCTCCTCCTACTTTCCCCACAACAACCCTGTGAGGTGGGTTGGGCTGAGAGAGAGTGACTGTCCCAAAGTCACCCAGTGGGCTTTCATGCCTAAGGCAGGACTAGTACTCTCGGTCCCCTGGTTTCCAGCCCACTGCCTTAACCACTAGACCAAACTGGCTCTGTTAAGACACTTTTAAAAATAAATAAAAACAAGATAAATAAGTTAATAAAAACAAGATTGCAGGATAACACCCATATAAACACAAGACAAGCACTGCACAGGCTCCCCATGGGGTCCCCAAGGTTGCTGGAAGAACCACGTTTTCAGAACCTTCCGAAAGGCTAACAAGGATGGGGCTAACCTCACCTTGGGAGGATGATGTTCCAGAGGGTGGGAGCCACAGCAGAAAAGGTACATTGTCTGGGTCCCATCAGATAAAGGTCTTTAGCAGATGGGACCAGCAAAATACCCCTCCTGCTAGACCTGATGGGATGGGTAGATGTGATCAGGAAGAGGCGGTCCCTCAAATAACCTGAACCCATGCCATGTAGGCTTTAAGGGAATTGCAGCCGGAAGCAAACTGGCAGCCAATACAGCTCATGGAAAAGAGGTGTAACATGTGCCATCCTAGAGTCACACATAATTGTCAAAGCAGCCGTATTCTGCACCAGTTGAAGCTTCTGGATACTCTTCAGTGGCAGCCCCATGTAGAGCGCATTACAGTAATTTGTGGATGACCAGGATGAGAGTGACTGTGAGTAGAGCCTCATGATCTAGGAAACTTAAAACTGAATTTGGTTTTCCCATTTCAGAATAGTGGCAGTATTTTCGACTTAAGTATGTTTTAATAGATCAGCGTGAACCAGATGCTATGGCCATTTCAAAGGCACATGAGATGATCTCTTATTTTGTGGAATTCGTGACGTAAGTAAAACCCATAACATGTCTTTACTGAAAACTTAAGGATATCGCATGTAGAGTGTATTGGACTCCCCAAAGATACTTGAAAGGATAGACATCAGATCTTTGTTGGAGGTGTAAAAACTTTGAAGGTTCACTGACCATATTATATGTTCATGTGATCATCTAGTATCTTTTTGGAATGGTATTTTAATGTATGTAAGTAGATTCATGGGAAAATCTTTAAATGTAAAAGCTGATGATGTGATGTTGGATTATATTCCAAAGCTTTGGAATCTGACTGTTTATCAGGAATTATGGCTGTATCAAAGATGGGGGTGGGGGGGCTAAAAGAATTAGATTGAGAAATTGGAAAAGTGATATTATTCCAGATGTTGAGGAATGGCTTTTGGAAATGTGTCACTTATCCGTCTTGGAAAATGCAATATTTTCTACTAATCAAAGGATGAAACAATACATACTACTTTGGCAGTTATTTTGTGATATTTTATAATAATATTTTGTATTGTTTATACTATAAATACCACATACTTTAGTAAACCAGTGATTATGGATAAGTTTAATGTATAAAGTAGATTTTTTTTCTCTTTTCTTAGTTTGGTTTCCTCTCTCTCTTTCTCTCTGTCTTTGGGTTTCCATTATTTTTTCTTTAACTGTTTCATTTAATTGTGGGGGATTTTAGTATATTCGTGTGTTTTGTCAATATTCTGTATTTTGAAAATAAAACAACAACAATAATAATAATTAATCCTGCCTGGTAAATATAATGCACCCACTTCCTGTTTTTCCCACAACAACCCTTCTGTAAGGTGGGTTGGGGTAAAAGCGAGTGACTGTCCCAAAGTCATCCAGCTGGCTTTCAACTGAATCAGAATCATCACAATTCTAACACATTTTGAAGGGTCATCTGTAGGATTATGATACAAATCACTGCAAGATTGGCCAGAAACATTGGATTCAATATATCCAGTTATTCCAGTCCTATGCCAGAAGCCCAAATGTGTTTTAGCTTTAGGTATACTAAGCAACTTTGAAGCATTCAGAATATACTGGAAAGATGACCCCATTGATTCAAATCCTAATTTTGAAAGCAACAGAAATGAATATTCCTCCAATTCATAAACTCATAAATTACAAGCCAATCTCACCCTTTCTCAAATATTCCTTTTTCAAATAAAGGGTTACTAGCAGACTTCTTGTCTGCCAACGTGCCCTGTCCCTGCTATCCCAGACTTTTTCAAATGTACTAAATTACTGTTGATACATTTGAGTTTTTCTTAGCTATTCCTGCACTGCTGAAGTACCTTCTTGAAAGCATTAAAACAGAGTGTTCATATTCAAAGGAGGCAGAAGTTCTATAAGGAGGCCTTACTGCAGAAAGTGTGTACTTCTCTCTGTTTCCCCAGCTTCTTAGTAAGATTTCTCCAAAAGTGCTCAGGCAACAGCTTAAGATAGACAAGTTTTGGTCATGCCTGCTCAGTAAAGCAACTATATTGAACGAAGGCTTCAAGGAACAACGATGCAGCTACAAAAAGAACACCAGTTTTAATGCAGAGAAGAGCCATACGTATCACATTATCAATCTGCAGAGGGATGAGCTGACCCCTAGAAAAATATTGAGAGTAATGCTTCATATATTATAATCAGCTGTCAATGCCCTGGATACAGTTTAAGTTAATGGCCTGTTTTTATGGTCTGCGTGTTCATGGATAAAAAGGGTCTACAAATACGGTTGCTATAATAAGAAATGTGATTGCAACAGTAAGGACTAAATATATACCAACACCATAAATAAAAACAAACAAACATAGTATCTGTCACACGTGATAAGAAATTTTATGAGTCACTTTTGCTTGATGTTTAAGACTTAAAGCAACAACTGTTGTTACTTTAGAGTTCCCCTCTTTTGCTACTAAGAGACTATCAGCACCAGGCTTTGTGACGCATTCAAAATTGGACTTTGCTTACGCACAGATATAGGAATAGACAAGAGAGTATGAGAAAGTTCTCTTTTAGTCTGTCCATGCAAATGCAGATCTACTGAAACATCCCTTAAGAACTCTGGAGGGAGGAGTGTCTCAAGAAAGCAAACAATGCTGATTTTAAAAAGACCTTATCAAAGCTGACTGAGTTTTTTAACTTTGAAATGTTTGGACCATAGGATATGTCCAATAACACAGTCAGTTGTAACAGCTTATCAAAGTTTCCAGACATATTTATATTCACATTTTACTGCTGCCAAGGAAAACCCAGTTTGAAATGGCTTGAGGACTTCAGTCTGAAGAGTCGAAGTAAAAGTATCATTTTAATAGTGTGTTTCATAACAGTAGAAGATGCATTACTTTTGTCAACATTTGCACAACTCTTGCTAATGTCCTCAGTGTGCCAACAGTTTTATATAACAGTCTGATATCAGAAAGCAGTCCTGCCAAAATGGCAGTGTGCACTGCAGGAGAGGCTCAAGCTAACGCTGGTACAGTATAGCCAAAGAAACACTGATCAAACGTTAGTGTGTAAACATCATGAAGTAGGACAAAAGCCAGAGTCGTCTGCTTGCCAAAGGTCCTGTGCTTTGGAACCTACACATTACTTTAAGTAAAGCTGATGATGTGATCGAGTAACCTGGGCAGAATTAATTATTGTGTCTTGGAGCACCCATCCCAGAAGACAAAGCACACTTCAGAACTGTAGCTGCTACTAGAATACCAGAGTGATACAAAAATCTTTATTCCCAAATATCTTCAGAGAATAGTCAAGATCACTTTAGATTAATCTGGATGAAGCAAGGTCAAAATATACAGCGACTCTCAAAAATGTGTCCCATGTTAGTTCAGCACGGTTTTAAGGCCACAACACTCTAGAAATGCATCACCCATCATACACCAGACCATACTTGCAGAAGAATGTAAGAATGTGGGTCCCCCAGATTTTAGACGTTCTGCCCATATAGAGGTTACTCAGTACTGCCCATGCCTACCTAGCCTTTGTCTTCTATCTTGTTATTCTGCAATAGTGTATTTTCTTCCCGCCAGGCATTCAGAACAGCCTTCCAGACTGTTTTGCTTTGCCACTTCAGAATTTCTTCAAGGTTTACTTGGGGATTTAATGCTGCTCTGGCCTGCCAAAAAAAGTTGGTTTCTGTAAATTTATCTGGCAGCCTTTCTGGCTGACCATCTGGAGAATATTTTAAAGTGAAAAAGAGAAATTCAGAGAGAGGGACCTGCAACAAAAACAGTTCTTCTCTTTCCACCGGCTCCGGTTCAAGAGATTCCTCATTCCTTTTTGGCCAAGGACGTCTCTATCAAAGCACCACACTGCCAGCACCGTCTGGGAAGCGACTGAAGCTGAGCACAGCAACCCAGCCGTCTCTAGTCCGTAACAGAGCTCACGAACCCACAGTCTGCGGCCAGATCTCAAGGAAACCCTTGACCCAACGCTCTTCGCCGCTTTACAATTCCAGGCTCCATACGCACATGCCGTTCATTAAACACGGATACACGAAAGTGTTTCCAAATGCGATGGAAGCGATTGAGATGGAAGTCTCTGGAGCCACACGGGAGTGACAGTGCCCCTTCCCCCTTTCCCGCGACCTGCAAGTCATCCGAGGTGGCGGCGGATGATCAAGATTCCTCCGTCCCCTCCGTCCACAGGGGAAAGCAAGCCACTGGGAAAAGGGGAAAGTTGCAAGCGCGGAATCGTACCATCAAGACCAGGCAAAGGACCAGCGCCAAGTTGCCGCTGCCGCTGTCCCTTTCTCTAGTCAGGGCCACGCAAATATTGCATTGCAGTCACATGACAACAGCAAAGCCCCCACCCCACCCCCAAGCCCACCCTCTCCTCCAACTCCTTTCCTTCTTCCGTTACCTGCAATCTCTCCGTTGCCGGCTGCCACATATTTCTCCCGCTGGGAGCTGGCGGGGAGGAGCGGCGGGACAGGGTTGCTAACGAGCTGGCTGTGGAGCGGCTGCAGCGGGTCTCCAGCCGGGCTCGCTCACATCTGCTCGGCGTGTGTCAGCTTGGGGCGAGCCGCCAGCGGACAACAGGGGGGAAGCGAGCGCCGCCCAGCCGAGGAGGGGAAAGGAGGCGTGTGTGTTGGAGACGAGGAGCCCGGGTTGAACTTGGGTTGCGCGCAGCACGAGCTCGGCGCCAGCTCTTCACCGCGGCGAGCTGCGCCGTCCTATCGCCTTAGAGTCCCCCCCACAGGCCCCCCTCACCGCAGCAGCGGCAGCAGCAGCGGCAACGGACGGCGGCAGCAGCTGCGGCGGGGACGGCGGGCGCCAAGCCCCGCCCCCACGAAGCCCCGCCCAAGCCACTCCCCTCCGCCAAGGACCGCCTCCTCTCCCTGAACGGCAAGCTGGTGTGGTCCTGAGTCGCTCGGCTCTGTCGCTCGCCGGGCCTCTCGCTGTCCCCCGCCGTACCTGCGCCGACCACTGCTCTTCCTGCTGCTTTGCTCTCCGGCCTGCCTGAAAGGGACGCCTCGGGTCAAGGCATCCACTGGCGGGGGCTCGGCTGCGTGGTTTCAGAAGCAAACGCAAAGCGCTCTCTGCAATTAGGCCGCGTCATGAATTAACCTCTTTTCCTTACTGCTAAAATGTGACGATTCCGACCCGCTAGGGTTTTTTTTTTCCTGTGACTAAGGAGATGTGACCCAACCTTTTTAGTTTCTAATAGACTATCATGGAGAAAATCTATCTGTGTGGTCATTAAGAGTCGACAGGGATTTGATGGCATGTACTGTAATCATCATCATCATCACCATGACCATCATCCTGGAAGTGTCTGATTAGATTAAAACCAACTTCCCTTGTTTATCCCTGTTTTTCAAGACTAAACTTTTTCCTCCTGTCGTAACACAGTGTGTATTATCAATATGGCTTTGATAAGCACCTCCAGGTCCAGTATGAGGTGGAAAGGGGGGCAAGTTTAATGCACACCTTTGCTCCAAGATAACATCATCCTTAATTCTTTAGCATTGCAAATTCCAACATTTTATAAATGATTTATTGACCATTATAGTGTTCCTTTGACACTTAACTTCCTGTTTGGGAATTGGCTCAGTTGAAGAGTGCGTGTTTATAAATTGGTTGATAAGTAAATACAGAAGGTCCCATGTTCAGTCACATGTATTTAAAAACATGGATCTGACATGGATCAGCCATTGCCAGCAGTGAAGGGAAAGCTGAATTGATGGCATGACTGCAATCCTTTTATCAGCACTTTGCATCAGCACCAGAGTGCCATCAGTTCCCCCTTGATCACACTGTTAGCCTGCCCATGTTCCAGTTATATTTTAATTAGTATTACACCAGTCTTTCACATTTCAAAAAGTAATGAAATGTTCTTTGTTAATCCATCACAGAGCTAAAAAATAAGTAAACTTTTATTTTTTTACACACACATGAAATTGTTGGTGAGGTGAAGTGAGCAGGCCACTGATAGGTCCCTGAGGGAGATATGTATACCAAAGCAGAAATACATGCCATTGGCTATTCATAAACCAACAAAGTGTCCTCAGAATGTCCCCCACCCTGACATCACATACATTTTATTAATTAGGACAGCAACTAGAGTCAGGACAGCAGATCAGTATTCTGGCAAGATGGTATATTGATACACACAGGCTGAGTTGTGCTGAAGTTCCATAGAGGGTAAAGGCTCTCATTGTTTTTAATCTAGCATCTATCTATCTTATTTGCTAAATGATAGTGTTTGTTTCCAAACCCAATGTGTCATTTTCATTATTTTAAGAATAGAAATAGTATAAAATTCATTTAGGAATTTATTTCAAATTCCATATTTTTTTTCTCCTGCATCTAGCATGCTTAATGTTTCCATTAAGGAATTTGCCAGGAAAACTCATAACAAGGTCTGACACTTTTTATAAATGAATTCACCCATTGAGTACATTTGTACCTGAAAATCAGGTTTCAACAATATTCCAAGACTAGCAACTTGCATCATTTATACCCGCCATTCCATCAGCAACATTATACAGTAAAGAAAAAGCAAAAGATGGCTTTCTAATACCCATTTGCAAAAGAAGCTTCTGTCTCCTGCATTAAGCATCTATGCTGGTAGGACAGAGTAAAGAGACATCTGCTGGTGAGCAGTGCAGCACGTCCCCTTATTTGGTGGAACTTCACTCAGAAATGCATTTTCTTCCTAGATCACACATGGAAATAAGCAACAATCTGGCAAGAGCAACACAGTTTGAAATTGACTATGACAACTGTTCTCTTATGAATTCTCATCAGTGTTGTTGAAGGCAAAGTTTAGCTTTTAGATTTTGTTCACAATAAAATGCTGGAAAGCATATGGCAGTTTGTATAGACTCTGAACTCATTTTTTACAGAATAAGTTCTTAAAATCTGCAGAGAAATAACAGTTGCTGTGTTTCAGGAAAACTACCTTTTGGGGGCAGTGTAATCATCAAACAATTGTTTCACCTTCAATTTTGGGAGAAAGCTATTGAAAACGGTATCTCAGAGAGGAGGACCATTACAACAGCAATAATACTTGGGAGCAAAGTAAACACATTCTGGCTTCATGCCAGGCCTTTTGAACAGTTAAAAACAATCCCAGGATGCTAGACAAAGTAGCTGGGTTCATAAGTCACATTAAATTCTAATAGAGTTTTTTCGTTTTGACTTAACATGGCGTATGTCTAGTCAATTGTGGCTTAGCATGCTGGGTGAAATTCAGAATTCAGTAGGATGATATCAGTGCTGCAGAAGATCACTTAAGACAAGTTAAAAACTGTAGAACTGGAAGCAGCAGATATCTGTAAAAGTCAATCTTGCTCCTTAAAGCACTGAAAGAAGTCCAGGAAACCCTGTTAAGCTTTGGCACTGGAAAAAGAAGCTGTCTCTCCAAATGCCTAAATGCTTGTACAGGGACTGCAGGATGCTGTCGCTCCCAGTTTCACAAAGAAAACAGGCTAAATTATTGAAAGGCATCTATCTTCCTCAACCTGATGTCCTTCCAGAAGTGTAGACTCCAACTCCCAGAATTCCATTGTAGAATAGCCATGGCTAAGAATTGTGAGTCCACTTATCCAAGTTGAGAAATTTCAGATTATGTGATGAAGTGGAACCTTTTTTAAAATTAATGTATATTATGCCTACTATTGTACCACACTGTAATGGTTTTTATTTTATTTATTCTTTTCATAGTAATTATTGTTAGCCATCTGTAATTATTTCAAGGCATGAATATAGCAATTCAAACTTCTTTAATTATAAAGATGGTGAATGGGTATTTAGTTCAGTTCTTGTCATCTCTAGACAAGGCAGAGAAATGCTTTCGTCTGAAACCTTGGAGAGCTCTGCCAGTCAGTGGCCAGATTCAGAAGTAGTATATCATGATTTGTTCAGCTAATTTCTGGCTTGCATGTACTCATTAGTCCATCCTGGCTAGCAAATGGTCTTTTCTACTAACAAAGCATGGGGTGAAACTGAGGCTCAGAGTTGGCTAGCAAATAATATTAAACCAGATGGATAATTATTATTATTTGTGCCTTCAAGTCATTCTTGACTCCTGGCCTGGATAAGTCCCTGTAGTATTCTTGGCAAGGTTCTTTGGGAGTGGTTTGCCATTGCCTCCTTCCTAGGGCTAAGAGAAAGTGACTGGCTCAAGGTCACCCAGGTAGCTTCATGCCTAAGGTGGGACTAGAACTCATGGTCTCCCAGTTTCTAGCCTGATGCCTTAACCACTATACCAAACTGGCTCTTAGATGGATAATACATTGATGTTATATATGTCCTCAGAAATATTGCCACTGCTAATGAAGGCTTGTTTCCCAAAAATACTACTGCAAGGAAGTCATAAGCCACTACTCTGGGCAATTTTCATGAGATCCATTGTTTGAAACAATGGATTTATGGTCTCACTATTTATTTATTTATTTCTCAAATTTTTGCTACCGCCCATCTTCCCCCACCCAAGAGGGACTCTGAGCGGTTACTATCCTACTTGAGGCATCTCTGCAGCAGCTATTTACTCTGGAAATGTTTGCTAATTGCCGTTATGCACTTAACATCTAATGTTTTTATAAGGAAGAAGACATCTCAATGGAATAACTGAAAATATAAAAGAGGAAGGGTAAACTGTAAGCCAGGTTCACCAATGGTCAGAGAGAATAACAGCTATTCTCAGGGCAACTGGATTGGCTTCCTTGGATAAAGGAATCTTGGGTCCCAGTATACAATACAAAAGGCATCAGCAATGAGCAAGGGGAAAAAAAGTAATGGTTAAAATGCATGAAAAGGGGAGGGATGTATAAGAAACCCACCTTATTAAGGATGATATTCCTCACACATCATTATAATCCAAAAACTAACCAAACAACCATATTATGGCATTGCACAATGTGTGAACCCAGCCTTCAGGATAGCCAAGTGCAGAATTAGAGGCTACAGAACAACCTCAAAGCCAATAGGAAATAATTTTGAACAGCAACTGCAGTGATGGGAAAAACTCCTAGAATCTCTGTATGCTTTTGTTTTTAATTATTGTCAGAGCAATTACTCTCCTGTTGCTTCAAACTAATTTGTAGGTACTAAAAGTTTAGAATAATAATCATGAAAAACAGGAGCTTTTTGTTACTGGTTTGAATATCTGCGCCATTTGTTACTTTCATTTAATAACATTTTTCTTTTCTCAGTTAATTGCACTATTTCACATTCTCTGCCAAAAGTTTTCCAGACAATTGCTTGTAATATTGTGTGCTAGTACATGGCAAATCTCTCCTTGCTAGTGGAACGTGGGCAACAAAATTAGGCCGTGCAAAGTTGTCTCTAGCTTAGAAATCCTACCTTGTTTTGTTTGTTGTTTATTCGTTGAGTCGCTTCCGACTCTTCATGACTTCATGGACCAGCCCACGCCAGAGCTTCCTGTCAGTCGTCAACACCCCCAGCTCCCCCAGGGACGAGTCTGTCACCTCTAGAATATCAATCCTACCTTGTACTATTGGGATAAACCTGAACCTTGTTTATGTACCAAAATAATGATGGTTACTGTCTTTACTGTTTTCAGTGGTACGAAAGTTGACCACAACATATACATTTTCTACAATCTGACCAAAAAGCATTATGTGAAAGTCTCAACTGACCAAAGCCATGATGTGATGCAGAGGTCGATACTTGTGGCCGCATCTGCTGATAAAGAAGATTGTAAGAGGAGTAAAGTTCATGAATTAACAAGTGAAAAGAAAGAAATAAAGAAAAACTAGTTATGCTGTTATTTTAATGACCCTAAGAGAAATAATGAAAGTGACCTGATCTTGTGGAGTAGAGTTGGATACATCAACAGTGAAAGAAACAAGAGTGAAAATAGAGCAAATACTGACTCCAGTATGTAAAATTGTTAGAAGATATTAATCTCCCAGAAGAATGAATAGAAAGGGATGTAAGGAAAGAGTTTGTAGAAGCTACTTGGAACATACTGAAAAGAATTGTGTCAGAGAGTGCCACAGAAATCTATCAAGTTATCCTAACTGGAAGAATTAATCCTCCATAGTTCTTGCTGGCAGAACCGTATCTTCAGGTAATTCAATTTCATCATTTTCATTTTTCTGAATCTTGTCTTCTCCAATAAGAACTCAGAATATCTTCCTTCTCCCTCACTCAATCACATGTTTCTCTTCAACTGAAACTTGACAAAGCTTCTCAATAAGTATGATTTTTTGATGCATGAATTCTCCACATCAGCATCATTTCCTCTTTTCACAACTAGTAGAAGTTGATGGAAATTGCCACAGCAGATGGTTAAAATTCCCCCAAAGGCCTCATTCTTGCCACATACATTGTGAAGAGTCTGGTCTAGTGCTTCAAAGTTCTCCCTCCTAACCATGGGGCTGTCATCCCAGACAATAAGCCTTGCATGTCAAAGCAAATTTACAGTATTGGAGTTTTTATCAATGTTTTGTTGTTTATTCGTTTAGTCGCTTCTGACTCTTTGTGACTTCATGGACCAGCCCACACCAGAGCTTCCTGTCGGTCGTCAACACCCCCAGCTCCCCCAGGGACGAGTCCATCACCTCTAGAATATCATCCATCCATCTTGCCCTTGGTCGGCCCCTCTTCCTTTTGCCTTCCACTCTCCCTAGCATCAGCATCTTCTCCAGGGTGTCCTGTCTTCTCATGATGTGGCCAAAGTATTTCAGTTTTGCCTTTAATATCATTCCCTCAAGTGAGCAGTCTGGCTTTATTTCCTGGAGGATGGACTGGTTGGATCTTCTTGCAGTCCAAGGCACTCTCAGAATTTTCCTCCAACACCACAGTTCCAAAGCATCGATCTTCCTTCGCTCATCCCTCCTTATGGTCCAGCTCTTGCAGCCATATGTTACTACAGGGAACACCATTGCTTTAACTATGCAAACCTTTGTTGTCAGTGCGATGTCTCTGCTCTTCACTATTTTATCGAGATTGGTCATTGCTCTTCTCCCAAGGATTAAACGTCTTCTGATTTCCTGACTGCAGTCAGCATCTGCAGTAATCATCGCACCTAGAAATACAAAGTCTTTCACTGCTTCTACATTTTCTCCCTCTATTTGCCAGTTATCAATCAAGCTGGTTGCCATAATCTTGGTTTTTTTGAGGTTTAGCTGCAAGCCAGCTTTTGCACTTTCTTCTTTCACTTTCATCATAAGGCTCCTCAGTTCCTCTTCGCTTTCAGCCATCAAAGTGGTATCATCTGCATATCTGAGATTGTTAATGTTTCTTCCAGAGATTTTAACTCCAGCCTTGGATTCCTCAAGCCCAGCATGTCGCATGATGTGTTCTGCGTACAAGTTGAATAGGTAGGGTGAGAATATACAGCCCTGCCGTACTCCTTTTATCAATGTTACAAAGAACGTTTTCATTCACTTTGAGGAGTATCTTTAATCTTTAATCCGCTGTCCTACCACCAGGCATCAATCTTGTGCCGTGCATGTCTTGCAGTTTCCCTTGCTCTTTCTCTCTTGAGGTCTTGTCATCAAAGGCGGGTATTGTTGTGTTGAGGAAATCTCACAGTAATTTCTTTTTTCCACATATTCTCGAGCTGATCTTCCTTTTTCTCCTCCTTTTCTTCTTATGTCCTCATCCTGTGGCTTTCATTGTTATTCTGGAGACATGTAGCCTTTTCATCCTCCATTTGTTCATATCTTTTGCTATTTGTTCTTTTTTCTCTGATCCTGGAGACATGCATTTCTCTGCTCCTTTGTCTCTTCCTCTCTTCTCCTTCTGTGCCTCTTGTCATTCTGGAGACATGCATGACTCTCCTCCTCAGTCTCTCCTTCTCTCATGCTATTTGTCCTCACCGTTTGATCCTGGAGTCATGCGGCCTTGGCGTCATCTGATTCTTGTTCTTCCCTACTCCTTGCCACTTCCCGATGACATTTGGTGTCATCTGTTGACCATGACATCCCCCCTTTCTTTCCACATGGCATAATTATGCTGACAATTTATTTCTATTATTTTTTTTAATCACATTGCTGTAGGGTGCTGTCACCACCTCAGAAGAGATCAGACTTCCTGCTGGCTTTCCCACTGACTTGTGGAAAACTGGCAGGGAGCATTGGAAATGACAATCAAGTGACCACAGCTGACCACGATGGCACTGAAATGGCCACAACTTTTCCAAATTTCAATCCCATGGGAGCAATGGGTCCTGGATTTGGGGTGCATTCTTTATATTAGCCCATTTGAAGTACATTGATTGAAAAATTGTTGCCCTAAGATGCACCATTTTGCCCAATTGAAGGTTACAAACAGACAAACAGGAGAGTTTTAGTAGTATATAGATAATTCAGTATGAAGATTCTTGGAGGCATACATAGAATAAAAATAGCAAAAGAAATAAAGACAAAGCATACAATTAATAAATGCCCCAGATGGCTGTCATATACATTCAGTTCTCATTAAAAGAGCAGTAGAACAATTATGTTTTCATGGCTTTATGAAATGCCTAGAGAAAAGGGGCTTTATGAACCTCCATGCCAATGAGGTCCAGAGTAAAGAGGCCACAACAGTGAAGGGCTAATGCCTAGTGCATGACCCTCTAACCTCACATAGAATGGAGATTGTAAGCAGGTCTTCTCACAATGTCGTTACTGGATGGGCAGATTCAGCCTTGACAAAGTGGTGCCTGATGTGTTTGGTCTGGAGATGTGAATGTCCATATACTTTGCAGGCAAATTATTCTATGTTGTTGGCTGAGATCCGAAATGATTTGCAAATGTTAGACAGATGGTATGATACAAAGAGGGGTAAAGATCCAAAAAAATAATGAATGAAAGACCTAAGCAGTAGGGTTTGACGATGTCATGAGTAAGGATGGCGAGCAGGGGGCTCCCATCCAGACTCATGACAGACAGGGAAAATGAAGTTATATATACACAATGAAAAAGTGGAACAAGTGGATGACTTTTGGTATCTTGGCAGAATTTTACTGAACATGGGAAAAAGAATGGAGAATTTTTTTAAGAGCAGCAAATGCTAATAGTAAGATTGTGCATAGTATATGGCCCGTTGCAAGGAACCAATGTTTGCTGAAATAAGGAAAAATGGCTATGTACTGCATAACAGTATACTTCTGCTCACTTCATTAAACGGAATTGAGAGTTGGGTACGTAGTAGCGATCGGGTATTTAAGGAGGGGGATGGTAAAACAAGAAGAGAGAGGGTCAGAAATGTATGGGTGCCGAATGAATGTGGATTGAATACTAAATGGGTGACTAGGAGAAAATAAGTAGTTTGAGTAAGTTTAGACATATAAAGAGAGTGGATGAGGATTGAATAGCAAAATTAATATCTGAAGGAAGAGTTAATAGTTGAGAGAAAGTGGAAGACCAAAAGAGTTGTGGTTGGACGGAATTGATGAAATTCGCAACATGAGACTGAGAAGAAGTTTGAAAAAAGCAATACACAAAGCAGCATATGGATGTAGTAAAAGCATGGATGGTTTGCAAGGACAGAAAGTTTTCACAAACATTGTTGTAAACTAGTCTTAGCTGTTTTCTTTTCCTTATCTCATGACTTTAATTTATTTATTTCCTTATTTATTTATCATATTTTTATCACTGCCCATTTCCCTCATACAGGGGACTCTGGGTGGTCTGGACTTTAGCTTACTATTTCATGTTCTTTCTTTAGCTTACTATTTCATACTCTTTCTGAGCTCTAAATAGCGTTGCTTGCTCTGAAAGGGAATAGTGTGATGGCTATATATGCAAATATAATCTACAGTTCATTAATTGGAGTACATTTCCAGTGATTCTTAATCCTCCCAGTACTGTATGCAACACATTTCCACTGCACTTCTGCTAGAAATCAGTTCACCAAAGAACAACCTGAAACTACTATTATTTCTTATGGGAGAAAATACCAGACTGTAACTGCCATTATTTACGTGCCCTCCAAATCTTGGCATGAATTTAAAAGAAATCAGTTTTCTAAAGAAATTCAAATGCAAAGGCCGAGGGGTAAAAAAAGGCTCCTCAGGTTTTCTTACATATTATCTGGCCATAACATTGCTAGTTTTTGTACAGTAATACAGATGCTACCTCTGTCACATGGTATAAATCGATCTCATACCAACATTGTCAAGCATCCCACGAGTATGTTTTTCCTATTTGCCTACTATTGCATTTAAATCTGATCAGACTCTTTAAAATTGAAAATTTGTACAGATATGGAAGACGCGTTGCTAACCGCCCAGAGTCGTTTGTTGAGATGGGCGGTGAAGAAATGTGATAAATAAATAAATAAATGAGGTATGAAACTAAGCAGAAGTGCACATTACCGGGCTCCTAGAAAACACAGCTTTCTGGTTTTGGTTTCAGAAGATAATTAACAGAGCCCTAGTGCTTCTTTTACTACTTTTTCATTATAGGTTGGTTACTATGGCAACCAGGGTATCTCTCAATGACCTGCCTTGGTATCAAAGAATTTACGTTTGCGCTATACAGCCATATTTTTGCGGTATTTGAGAATGTCATAGGCCAACTGTTTTTTCTTTTCCCTTCAAAACAGTACTTTCAAAGATGACTATTAATGCAAATAAAGCAACTAAAGCTAAAATCCTTTGCAGACTTGGAAACAAGTCCATTGAAGGCAAAAAAGGATCTCTACAAGTAGATGCATATGATCAGGCTGTATGTAAATTAGCCCTTAACAATGATAAAAATTATGTGCATATGGGTAAAAAAATTGTATTCAATTTTTATCCATGCTCACAAAAACAGATTAGAAGCTTTGCCAGGAATTCTAATGATGAGTGCTTTTTTTTCAGAAATTTGCCTCTCAGTTTTTCTAGAACTCAGAAGGCAACTCTGCTTCCTTTGTTTAACTGTATATGACAAAATGCCACTTTCTTGTGAGGTATAATAGCATTCCTACAATGGTATGATGAAGGTCTCTGATTTGGGGGGCTGGGGCCACAATTAGAATTTTTAGAAACAGCATGGTCACCATGATGAGAGCACCCATTTCCTGGAAGACAAAAATGATAAGTCTAAAAATACATGAAGTTAAATTCTAAGCCACTCCTGTGAATGCATAATTATATCTCTCATTCAGAATATTTCTAATTATGTCATCCCATACAAGATCCATTCAAGCCAATCATTCATTTTCTTTCAGGATTACCCACCAACATTCATTAACTCACTCCGTCTCATTTTCTCATGTGCAGAGATGTGTATCCATGCATGTCCTTTCCAGTTTTCCTTCTGCTTTGGTTTGCCTCACAGATCTCCTTAGCTCTCCCATTGCCCTCACTCTTTTCCTACCCCAGTCTGTCTTCTCACACCTTTGTCCTGAATGTTTACTGTACCTGATTTCTTTTGTCACGCTTTCAGCTCATCTCTGGGCTTTCTTGCAACAATGCAAATGCAAGTTCTGCAGAAAGCCATAGTTTGCCTCTAATTCAGCAAACGTTAATGGCTACTATGCTTCATTGAGATCTCTGTGACAAGCTAATCCTGATTCCCATAAATTTGGTTACATTCATTAACTATTTGACTGCAATCTCTCCCTCTTTTATTTGAAATCAAACCCTACTGAATCCAGTTCAATGATTGATTTAATTATTGTATGATTAATTGATTTGAAGCAGGAAATTACACAAGCTTGCCTGCAAAGCACTGCAATATGTATTATCTGAACTAACCTATTTCGTTTTAAAACTCAGTGGCCAATGAAATCTCATTGTAAACAAAGTGGCTGCAACAGCTGGAAGGCATTTCTGACTAAAAAGTAATCTGCATCTCATAAGAACTAGCTCACTACAGAATTTAAATCTTGCACTTAGTAAAACAATAAGAACCTTTCAAACCATTGCGTGTACACTGTCCTGATGCAGGTACCAAACAGTGTACTAATGTTCTTTGCTCAAAAATTAAGGATATATATTTTATGATGGAAACAAAACTCACAAGCATTACAACTCATATAGCCTGCACAAAAAAGCTTTCATCCAGCTATATCTTTCTCTACAATCATCCAGGTTTTGTGAGGACTGGTGCAGCAGAAAGATACCATACCACTGAAATGTATTTGCTCATCTCTTATGATTTCTTGACTACTGATAACATCAATAAATTAAATTTAGAATGTACTGTGTACTGAGGAAGCTGAAAAGAATGGCAGTCTTCCTGACAATTAGAGTTGTATTTCTAATCAAAATTGAAGTTTCTAATCAAACTTTTTACTTGCACAGCATTTATTTTATGACATATAGACCACAAGGTATAGCTAATTCTTGCATATACATGCTTAAATATTTTCCATTTCAAATATTAAAATGTATAAATAAAGGTGCTAATGATAGAGGATGCTGCACCATATGGGGAAAACAATTTTAGGAGAAATTATTCTGTTATATGATTAGTGCTTGTTGGCTGCATCTCACATATAACAGAAGGAAAGCTGAAAAGCTGTCATGTGGTATGAATATTGGAAGCACACAGATGGCAGTGTCAACAGGCAAATAGATTTTACTATATTTAGTAACTCATTTTCCTAGACTGTATTAGCCATTAGGCTCAATCTCTCTGTGGATAGATTTACACATTTCATGAAGCCCTAATGTGTTTAACTGTAGCACATTGAATCTACACAATTGGTTAGGTTCACATATTCTACTGTGGGTGTAAGAGCAAGTGAAGGAGCTGAGGAAACAATAGCATTTCTTAGCCATTCTTGCAGTTGGGGCAAGGTATAAAATTACATTCTGAAACCTTGGAAGAAGGCCACATCCACCATTCTCCAAATCATGTGCACCATCCTTGTGATGCTTTGGAAAGATCTTTGGAAAGCGAGAACAGCATGTACAATTTAGAGAATGGTGTGTGTGGCCTTCTCGTGAGATTTCAGAAGGCCTCAGAAGTCTTCTGAAGGCTTTCTGAAGCATTGCAAGAATGGTGCACACTATTTGGAGAATGGTGCAAGCGCCTTGGGAAGAAGGCCTGGTGTGGCCAGCAGCTGCCTTGCATAGGGCCAGGCTGAGTGCACCATGTCAGGAGTGGGAGGAAGATGATAAAGATCAGCTGGGTGCAGCAGGGCCTGCAGGAAGCAGGGTGGCGGTGGTGGTGGTGGCTGGGGCTTTGTGCTATGGTGCTGGGGTAGGTGGCCATGGCATGGGGCTTGAGGTGTCACTCCTTGGCAGCAGTGGCACCACTGGGGCTGAAGTAGAGGCCTGGGGATGGTGGCAGCCAGCTGAGACTACTGAAGGCCTGTGCCTCTACTTCTCCCCCAGTGCCGCTGCTGCCAAGGAGTGCCGCTGTGCAGGCTGGCCAGAAGGGCATAGATGGGGGTGAGATTTGTACAAAGCAGTAAAAATAATATTAAAGCGATTTTCTTTAATCATTGTCAACGTATCTGGTATATCTACTGATGGCACCCCGGCAATGGTTGGTAAAAGTGAGGGACTTACAAAATTGACAGATGATGATGCAAGTGCCACCAGCAATTCACATTTGATGAAGTATCACTGCATTCTATATCAAGAAAATTTATGTACAAAAGCTTTAAAAATGGATAATGTCATGCAAATTGTCATCAAAGCAGTGAATTTCTTAAGGGCCAAGGGATTGAATCATTGCCGATTCCAGGAGTTCCTTAAAAGTATGGATGCTGATTATGGGGACATCATTTACTTTTCTGAAGTACGGTGGCTAAGTCAGGGTAAAATGCTGAAAAGATTTTATGATTTGCGAAGTGAAATCAAATTGTTTATGGAATCAAAAAGAAAATTTGTGCCAGAACTTGAAGATGAAAAATGGCTCACAGATTTAGCATTTTTGGGGAATTTGACCACTCATTTAAATGAGTTAAACATGCATCTTCAAGGTGAAAACCAACTTATCACTGCAATGTTTCAAACCATAACAGCATTTGAAATGAAACTTAAAATATGGCAAGCTCAAATTATGGAAAATAATTTTATGCATTTAATACGTTGGCTAAACACAGTCCCGTGAAGAGCGAGAAATATGCAATCTTGCTTTTCGGTTTGATACAAGAATCTGAGAACAGGTTTCAAGATTTCTGGAAAAATCATCAATATTTTGGTATATTTTCAACTCCATTTTCAGTTGACATAACACATTACCTCTGAATTTTCAAATGGAATGCATAGAGTTACAATCAGACATTCAACTCAAAGAAAAATTTGATCATGTCCCTCTACTGGACTTTTATAAGACGCATCTTCCCAGAGAAAAATATTCCTTGCTTCACAATCACACCTTATGACGTCACTTTTTGGCAGCATGTGCATTTGTGAGCAACTATTTTCAAGGAAGAAGCACACGAAGAGTAAAATTTAAAATTTCTGATGAGCACCTTGAGAACTCACTGAGAATTGCAACCACTTTCATCGAACCAGACATTGATGCATTATTTTACAAAAACAAGGTCAAATATCCCACTAGTTTTATGTTGCACTCTTTTTTAAAATTTTATAATAAAAAATATTTAAAAATAAATGAAGTTTTATTACTTATATACATAAACTATATTATATATTTTATGTTTGGCCCAAGACAATTCCTCTTTACTCAGTGTAGCCCAGGGAAGCCAAAAGGTTGGACACCCATGCTTTACATGAACGAGTCTTTGGAGCTAAATTTAATTTAATTTAATTTAATCCCTTTTTGGTGTTCCTGCAAACATTTTAATCTCTCTTCCATTTGATCCAGTTCTGTAAGTGTATTAAAAGACTTGAAAGCCTTGAACTAATTTCTATGAAATTTGGCGCATTTTATCTCCTGCAAATTACATCTGATCGCAGTAATAAAAAAAAAATAGGAATCATTAGGCACCATGCCAACAAACGTATCTCTGGTTTTCCCAAATAATATTCCAGAATGAGCCACGATGAGAAACTCCTCAAACATAATACGAAGCTGGTTGGGCTAGTTTCTGAGATAAAGCCGCAAAGTGGGTTATACATGTTACTTGTAATGTAATGCTATTGTCCTAACAGCCAGGAACCACGCTGAGACAAGGAATAGGTCTCTAGTGTTTATTACTGCTACATTAGACAGAAAATCCTAACAAATTGAAGAAGCGTGGGAAAAACCCAGACAGATAAACCCCAAAAGTTAAGGCGGGTCTGATCTGTGTCTCTTTGAATGGCTGCTCAACTCCTCAGTACTACGCATGCGTTTTTCCCCCTGGATAGGGGCCCCCTCCTGCTCACCATCAGTACTCATGACAGCTATCTTGCAATAAGTAGACTTTACAGAACACAGTACTTCAGCTTGTTTTTGTGTTCAGCTTTTCAGATGTGAAATGTACCCAGATTGTCCACATTCTTTTATTCTCCTGCATCAGAAAACATACAAATTGCTGCTGACTTCCATGGTATTAATTTCCTGTAAAAGTTCTTGTAATTTTAGACAGCTTGCAGTAAATAGATGAAATGTGGATTTGATGTATCTACTTTAAAGCTCCTTGTAAGATTGAACATTAGAGTGAAGATCATGGACTGGATGTCTGGGCATGATTTAAATCTTTAAAAGTAGCACTGAGATGGTTGGAGAACATTCCATTTCCTATACAGTATATCACAACTTCCATTCCCTACATCAACATTTCTGTTAGGTTTAGTGTGAAGAACATTCATGCCTCCTTAGTTTCCCTTCTCTTTATATCGGGTTCTAGGGGGGTCAGATCTCAATTTAATCATGACACAGAAGAAGAAGGATAGATCCTCCATCTCCTGTATGGTAGCTGTAGGGCCCCAATATAATTTTAGAAATTGCATTGGGGTTATCTAATCACAGCCTTCTCATATAATGTTTAAGTAAGCAGCGATTGTTATCTGAAATTGATTCAGCTTCTGTTTAATTGTATATGTTGAACATACATTGGATAATATATTATATTCTTCTCCTGAACCAAAATATTCACTTGAATATTCAATAGGCAGGACTGAGGATGACTACCTCAACTACTAGCTGATCAGAAGATGATCTCAGGTAGCATAACCAGATTTGATACACTGGCTATGAAGGAACACAAACGACTGCTTCAAGTGGGGTGAGCCTGATTATCTTACTTTGCTTACGTTAACATTTTATATGTATTTTTGTATATCATTTTAGTCAGATCATGCTTGTATTTTTATTACCATTATTTTACTTTTTAAGTTGTTCTGGTCTATGACCATAGTACTTAACTAAACTAATCCAAACAATGTTCAGCTTCCTTTTACCAGATATAGCAGGTGATACAAGAGAAGAACTGGGTTTTGTGCAGTGGATTTTAATGACATGCAAGAAATTCAAAGGAACAGAAAGTGTATTTACTAGGTGATGCTATGGTTGTAGACCGTCCCAGACAAGAGGGAGAATATATAAAGCCATCTTCTGCTACTTTTAGACCAGTTTCAGAATAGATAGTACATGCTTCCATGTTCCTAAATTTTCAGAGATGGATGTATAGTGTAGTTATCCTCTTCCCAAATGTTCAGAGCCTCTTAATGAAGCAGTAAGGTAGCTATACTGGCAAAAACCAATATTCTGAATGTAGCACACATCTGAAGAAATCTCCTCTTATATTAGGAAATACAGCATTAAATGAGAAGTGAAAACTGTGAAGGACCAGCAGATGAATTTCCTCTCACATTTATACAGTATATTATATTTAAGGTTCTCACTAGCATGGATCATAGTCCTCAGACAAGCAAAACTTAGGAGGTATTTTAAAGACTGAATGGAAAAGGCTTGTTGATAAAGTAATAAATGGGAATTACATTTAAAATTATAAATTATATTTAATTAGAAAACATAAAGATTCCTTGCAAGGAAAGGTATTAAGAAGAATTAAAATCTCTTCTCTACTGAACATGGACCATGAGATATTTATTTGTATTCCAAAACTCCATATTCAGGTCTATAAACCATTCATAAATTATAAACCATTGAAATCATGGTAGTTGGTTTGTATTAAATCTAACAATTAATAAATAAAAATAACATTGTGCAAATAATAATATGGAAAAATTACTTCTGTGTTCTCAGAAAATTTAAATTTTACTTACTATTACAGTATACCAATGCCTCCTGCCAGCTATTGATATACATACAGTATATACATTGCACGAGGCTATCCGCCAACCCAAATCGCTGCCGTGAACATACTGAGTAGCAGTTCTCTTCACCTGTATAAGAGAGCGATAATGATGCAGAAATGCCATTTGGAATTTTTATGTAGATTCTAGAGATGATATATTGGTATAACTATGTCCTATAACTGTTCCATCTGACCCATGCTGTCTACTTCAGTTGGCAGCCATCCACTTAGGACTCCAGCAGATGTCTCTGACCATATCTCACTACAACTGTTTTACTAAAATACAATAAACTTGTATTCAAGTTATGGGCCCACTTCAGCTGCAGTTGAAAAATAAAGTGAGTGTCCCAAGTTAAACATCCTGTGGGTTATCCCATGTTAATTAGTATACACAAACAAGAACCTTTGATTATTTGGATTCAATTACTGTCTCTCTCTCTTTCCTGCTGGTCTTCCCTCCCCTCCCTGCTGCCAATTGGTTTCCCCATGCGAGTGCATTCTTTCTCTTTGCCCACTGTCCTATACCTAATGCATTGTCCATCTCATCTTACCTATCAAGTTAAATGTATACCAAGGAGGGCATTCTGGGCACCTGGTCCATTCATCCTAACTACTTCAGGTCCCAAAGATAATGGGTAAATGACAGCTACATAAAGACCTTCCTGTCTTGATAAAACTGTAACTGCCTTGGGTATATTTAGGTATGAAATGGTACATATTTTGATGCATAAAAACAAACACCATTCAGCTGGAAAATATGTATCTAGAAAGAAAGCTGAAGCAGAAAATGAAAGTTGTACATCTGTAGTGTCTTGTTTTGAGATGAAGAAAGAACACCCTATCACATGATTATACTGTATTTAAAATCTGCACTTGTGCCAAATGGCAGTTTCTCATATTAGAAGCAATATGAGCCATCTCCACACTAGCCAACCAAAAAGATGTTACATTTGAAAATGTTCAAAATATGTAAATAAAATAGTATTGGTTCTCAAAACACCATGACTGGTTTACATTACAATTATAAGGCATGGCTTGGATTCAAGGGCACTCACTAGTTGTAACAGCTGAAGGCAAAACAAGCTCAGCTGCCACTTGAATTGGTCACATTTATTCAATATTCTTTGAAATAAGCAAGAATCTTGAAACACATAAGCAGTCAAATAGAGCCACAAAAAATCCTACATGTATAAAATAAGATGCACTATGAGAATTACACAATATTGTAAACAAAAGTAATACTGTACGTTAACATTTGAGAGACAAATTGTTCAAATTATAAGTTTTGTTTACTTATACTATTAAAAAAAAAACTGGACTTTCAAAAGAAAATGTAATTCCAATACAAAGACCTGATCCTGAGCATTACAAAACCAACATAAATTAATTTCAAAGCAACAGGAACAACTCCTTTTTTTGCCTTAATAGGCACTTCAATTATATATTATTTTTACAAAGCTTACCTTGAATACCATTACAAAAATGACAAACATCAACTCAAGGCCAAGTTTTAGCAGGTTTCAGGAACATAATACAGAAAGATTATCCATGCACAAAAGAGGGAGAAAGCTAATTCATTCAGTTTAAGAATAATAATTTTTACTAAATTCCTTTTCACAAACACAGACATTTCGGACTTCATTTTTCAATAATGGATATATCAAGTTTTACGTTTTTCCTAAGTCTACTAAGAATGCTGCCACTGTTACATTAAGGAGAAATTTTCATTGCTTAACATATCATATTCTGCCTGTACTCATCTGAGATTTGTAAAAGCAACAGCACACTACTGTTAAGATTAGAGTTTCTAATGCTGAAAGTACAGTAAAAGAGAAATAATAAATTTCACAAATTCAGTTTAAAATATTTCCTTCAAACAAAAAGCTGCAGAAAACCTGTTCTTAAATAATCTACAGAAAATTCTGGAGCAGCTAAACATTGTAAATTTCTTACACTTGCTTCATCTTAAAAATATTGAATTAATTCAGTAGCCCATCCTTTTGAAAAATAATCCCCTCCCCCCAAGCAACTGTTAAATAGATTACAAATCTTTTGTTTTAATCAGTGTGACCAAAGGCTTGTCATCAGGACTATAATCTTCATAAGCAATCGGAGTTGCATCATACATTGCAGGGCGAGATTTCTTTCCAAACCTAAAAACCAAAAAAGTGGAGACAGAAGTCATAGTGGAGTAATACATACATAAAACATCCATCTTCATGGCAGTAATCTACAAGAGCATTATTATGTCAAAGCTCAAAACTTAATTTTAAAGTTTTAAAAACTTTTTATCTTAAAACTCACTGCTCTGTCAGAGCAGTGGCAATGTAATCTGGGGGGGGGAGTTACAGCTGTCCCCTTTGTCATGGTCAGATCATGCCCTGGTGGCCCTGAGATTCTCTTATGCCACCCCCCTCTGCAGGGAGGCAGGACCCATTCGATTGGTCTGCCCCCAGTGACTGATGGACCCAGTTGGGTTTCAGAGGGAACTGGGGGTTATACCCGGTGATCTGCTGCACGGTCCAGCAGAGGCCCTAGCTGCAGCCTGGAATAGGGAGGCGGCTGGGGCCTTGGACAGGATCGCACCTGTGTGGCCTCTCTTGTCCTATCGAACACGGCACTCCCCGTGGTTTACGGAGGAGTTGAGGGTTTTGAAGAGGATTAAGAGACACCTAGAGTGCCACTGGAGGAAGACAAAGACGGAATTCGACCAAACACAGGTTAGAGCCACTATTAAGGCCTACCTTGTGGCAATAAAAGCAGTGAAGCATCAATACTTCTCTGCTCTTATTGTGTCCGCAGAATGCCGCCCAACGGCCCTGTTTAAGATCACTCAATCCCTGTTGGGGAAAGTGGGCTCAGCGACCCACCAACAGGGCCATGCAGAGGAATTTGCTCAGCACCTGCAGGACAAAATTGCTTGGATCCGCTCTAAGTTAGACAACTTAGACTCCAAGCGTGAGGCTTGGTCTGGAGAGATACCAGGGGAATGGGCTTACCCAGTTATCTGGGAGCAGTTTGATCCTCTTGGACCTGAGGAAGTGGACAGGATCCTACGGACAGTAAATGCCACCACGTATCATCTAGACCCATGCCCCTCCTGGCTGGTAAACTCAGCCCGAGAGGTGACATGTGGTTGGATCCATGCGATGGTTAATACCTCCTTGGGAGAAGGGGCGTTCCCAGCTACCTTTAAAGAGGCATTGGTGCACCCTCTCCTCAAGAAGCCATCACTGGACCCTACTATTCTGGACAATTTTCGTCCAGTCTCCCACCTTCCCTTTTTGGGGAAGGTGGTTGAGAAAGTGGTGGCTTTGCAGCTCCATATGGTCCTGGAGGAAACAGATTATTTAGATCCCTTTCAGTCAGGTTTCAGGCCCAGATATGGGATGGAAATGGCATTGGTCACACTTATGGATGATCTCTGGCAGGAGCGGGATGGTGGCAGTGCATCCATCCTCGCTCTCCTTGTTCTCTCAGTGGCTTTCGATACCATCGACCATGATATCCTTTTGGGGTGGCTCAGGGAGTTGGGGGTGGGTGACGTGGTCTTGCGCTGGTTCACCTCCTTCCTCCAGGGCCAGTCCCAGTCGGTGGTGATAGGGAGCGAGAGATCCGACCCTCGACCCTTTCTTTGTGGGGTGCCGCAGGGTTTGGTACTCCCTCCGCTCCTTTTCAACATCTACATGAAACCACTGGGTGAGATCATCCATCACCACGGGGTGAGGTATCATCAATATGCTGATGATACTCAATTGTACATCTCCATCCTGGGTGAGGTAAGTGATGCTGTGACTGCCCTTTCACAGTGTCTGGGAGCTATGGGTGTCTGGATGGGGAACAACAGGCTTCAAGTGAACCCTGGTAAGACCGATTGGCTATGGGTTAATGGTTTTTCTGTATCTGAGGCATTATCATCTTTGGATCTGGATGGGGTTGCACTGCCCCAGACAGACCCGGTGCGTAATGTGGGGGTCCTCCTGGGCTCACAGCTCCTGCTCAAAGAGCAGGTGGCAGCCATGGCCAGGAGAGCCTTCGCGCAGCTACGTGCTGTGCACCAGTTACGCCCTTTCCTAGATCAAGAAGCCCTTCGGTCACTCATACCCTTGTTATCTCTCATATAGACTATTGCAATGTGCTCTACATGGGGCTACCCTTGAAAAGTATCCAGAAGCTTCAGGTGGTCCAGAATGCAGCTGTGTAAGCTGTTTTTGGTGCCCCTAGAAGGGCACATGTAACACTGCTGCTGTGTGAGCTGCATTGGGTACCAGTCTGCTTCCAGGTCCAATTCAAGGTGCTGGTTATTACCTTTAAAGCCCTACATGGCATGGGGCCAGGTTACCTGACGGACCGCCTCTTCCCCATTACATCAGCCTGTCCCACCCGATTATGCAGAGAGGGCATGCTGCGGACCTCGTCTCTAAGACAACTTCAGTTGGTGGGGTTCAGGAAGCGGGCCTTCTCTGCAGTGGCGCCCACCCTGTGGAACATGCTGCCCCCGGAGGTGAGATTGGCCCCATCGCTCCTGGCCTTTCGGAAGAGTCTGAAGACCTGGTTCTGCTGCCTCGCTTGGGGTGGAGGGGGGAATAGATCTACATAGGGATGGCTGCTATAGACCACTCCTCCCATACTTGGACTGTTTTAGATTCTTTTGTCACTTGGACTTTTTATTTTTTACTCTTATTTACATTATTTATTGCTGTAATTTTATATTGTATATTTTATTCATTGTATTATTATTGTTTTAATTAATTATTGTAAACCACCAAGAGTCCCCCGATGGGAGGAGATGGGCGGGGACAAATTGGATAAATAAATAAATAAATAAATACATGAAACATCCATCTTCATGGCAGTAAACCACAAGATCATTATTATGTCAAAGCTTAAAACTTAATTTTAAAGTTTTAAAAACTTTTTATTTTAAAACTGTACTTCATCACCAAGTTTCCATGGTATGACTCCATATTGGTTAAAGTATTCTTTAAAAGAGTCAGCAAGCATTTAAGTTACTGACATCATAAAAGCTTGTATGATCGACAGAATAATTATAAAGTACAGTTTATCCTAAATAGTACAGCTGCTGGTTACAAATGGAGGGTGAAGTTTTGAAGACCACGCTTTGAAAAAAACACCTCCAATATATACAAAACCTGTACTTCTCCTAACTATTTTCCTCAGCAGAATATAGTCAGGACTTTATTCTTGTTTGATTGTTGGGAGGGGGGAGTACTTAGATACACTATTCTTTACCTACAGCATTGTATGACATTGTTAAGAAAAGTTTAGTTAGCTGAATATATAAGTGCCCAGAGCTGTTGCAAATTGGGCAGCCCATAAAGTGTATGTACGGTATCTATGTATGTATACATGTATGCACAGAGACCCAGTTTTGTGTAGTGGTTAAGGCATCAGCAACCATAAGTTCTAGTTCCACCTTAGGCATGAAGCCAGCTTGAGTGACCTTGGGCCAGTCTTATCTTTCAGCCTAGGAAGAAGGCAATGGCAAACTACTTCTGAAAATCTTGCCAAGGAAACTGCAGGGACTACTCTAGGCAATCACCAGGAGTCAATACCGACTCACAGGCACCCCCCAAAAGGTATAAATAAATAAACAAACAAAGTGGGTCACAGAATTTATCCTGCTAAAAGAAAAAGGAGAAGAAAAGCAGGAAATGCAAAGTTGTAAACAATATTGATCAAAATATTCCTAGTATTTGCAGATATGACCAATATTTCCTATATTGTTTTGGCTAAGCCTAGTACACTGATTTTGGTGGTCAAGCAGGGAAGCAATAGTCTAAACTTTTCTGCTAGGAACAGAAATCCCTAGGGTCATAGACTGAATTCATCAGGCTCTCTGAGGTTCTTACTCTAAATTACTGGTGGTAACAAGTCTATGAAGGTTTGATGCATGGTCTATACAGTTTAAAATTGCAATTCATGAAGACTTTCACTGCTGAGTTTACAACCTAGGCTGGCATATTAAAGATATAAGAAATAAAACGTTACTCTATATTGATTTAGTGGTCATATTTCTTATTTAACTGTTGCTTGGCCATCTGAGTATGTTGGCATGATTGTGTATATATTAGGAAAATAATATTGACCAGTCAAAAATGACTGCATATCATGTAATCTGGCTCTCAAATTGCAGAATACAACTTGTATATTAAAAATCTTGTATAAACTAAAGCCATTTTTAAATGTATATTTAGAGCTCAGGGAGCAGAGTGTAGCCTAGCCTTATTCCCTAACATACTTATTTTTTCTCCCTCAAAATCCTTTTACTGCAAAAGCATTCCATCCCTGAGGCCCTTCCTCACAGCACAAACTGGTTTTTCATCCAACCTGTTGTTTTGTCAAAAAAAAAGGTTCTGTTTCCCCCAAGCATACCTGGCATGTCGGATAGAAGCAATGGCACTACTGAATTCACTGTCAATGCTCCTGCAGTTGTAGAATTCTTCATAGGCTGGCCTAGATGAACCTTGGTATTCAATACGACTGATTCGACAGATCCCCACAATTAGAATGATCAGCATCAGGACAAAAGCTACACACAGGGCTCCAATTATGATATAAAGAGAATGCCGAGGCATATTTGTCAGACTCTCTGCCACATGCCCTGATTTCCACTGGAGATCTGGAAGAACGAGAAAAACAATTATGTTATTAATAGCACTCCTACTTCCTTGTGCCACAATAAGAATATTCCACTTTACTCTCTGCTCATCCTTTTGAAGGCATTCTAATCTGCATGAAGGTCTATAAAGCTAGGAAGAACTACCACAAACTGCATACTGTTTTTCCTCCTCCTCTGCCACTGAAACACCCGGTTTGGTCAGTTCTTCCTTGGTTATTCCAAAAAGAAGTGGACTAAAAGAACAATTTATTACATCGTGATTTCACTACCACTGAAACAGCTTCTAGATCTCTCCTTATCCTTTTACTCACATTTACTCATTGGCTGTTAAGTAATTACACCCCAAAGGGCTTTGGGATTTAAAAACACAACACATAAGCACAAAATATGATATATCTCAGAGAATGGTGGAGGATATCATTTTCAAACACCAAGGAGGAGGAAAAAAACCAGAAAACCATGTGACCAGTAGATGAATGGACTTTGAAGAAGCAGAAATGACTGGACAGATTTAAAAAATAGATAAATACAGTGCATATTAAATTTATTTTGCCAATATTTCAATCTGCTCCTTTCAATGATTATTTACTCATACTGTTGCCAAGGAACTAACATGGTGTGTCAAGGTAGTCATCAGGAGTTGAGCTCTACTCATTCTGTTATTACTTTATTTGGGGTTTTTTCTCTCTTAATCCTGGATCCACTCCAACATTGTTTTTATTATATTAATAGATCTTAATACTGTCTGCTATTACTTTCATAAGAGTATTTCCCAAAAATTATTAGCTTCCTTGCCTTCCATACATCTTTGTTTCCCTGCTCTGTCTGAAACAATCTGACTTCTGTTCAGCCTGAAGCACCAATCTATTTGACAAGTATCTATCAGACAGATCTACTGTCTGATGAATGCAACTGTGTCTATATTTGGGAGAAACATTGATTGTTGCTTGATCATCAGAGAAACTGGTTATCTGGGGAACTAATCATGGGCATGCAAGTGTACAAGTATTTGCTATAAAGTCAATTAAGAACATAAGGTTGCATTTGCTATATTGTGAGAAAGGGAGTGCAGGGAACTTCAAGAAAACACAGCTTAAGAATTATATGTGATTTGTGATCAGGACTCAGTTACATGAGACTTAGTTTGGTTATCTTCATGGATCAACCCTCTGCACCGAGCCTTTATATAATCCGTTTGGTTTGGGCTCAGTATGTTGGGTGAAAACAAGTATTATGGCTTAGTACTATGTGTGAATTCAGTCACTGGAATCTAAACAACCAACAATGGTTTAGACCAGTGTTTCTCAACCTTGGCAAATTTAAGATGTGTGGACTTCAACTCCCAGAACTCCCCAGCCAACCATGCCCTGGTCACCTCATGGCTTGACTACTGCAATGCACTCTACATAGGGCTGCCTTGAAGATCACTTGGAACCTTCAACTGGTCCAGAATGCAGCAGTGTGAGCAGTGATGGGCATTCCTTGGTATGCCCATGGAACACCTCTGCTTTGTGAGCTGAAATGGTGTCCAGTTTGCTTCTGGGTGTGATTCAAGGTGCTGTTCATTACCTATAAAGCCCTACATGGCATAAGGCCTAGCTACTTGACGGACTGCCTGTCTCTCATGGTATCTGTCCAGCTGATTTGATCTGGCAGGGTTGGCATGCCAGATGGAGAATATGGACATGAAAACACTGGCCCAAAAAAGTACCTCATCTTTTACCAAGTCAAATACAAATTTATTTTATAAATAAACATGGTCTGCACTGATCACATCATGACAATATTCTCAATTTCTCATTTTAAAACGGTCTGAGTATTCAGAGCATTGAGTAGTAGATAAAATTAATTTTAAGTAGAAGTCCCTCTTGTTTAATGAGCTTAAAACTTAATGAATGTATGAAAAGAGTGTATTGAGAGTGATGGGCCTGACCTTAAGTTCTACATCTCAGTTTTCCAGGAAACATTGTGTCACAGTTGTTACAGATGCTCTGTTATAGCAACTCCTTCCTCATCTGTCTGGAAGTTCTTTATCACTATGTGAATGATTATTTTTTTCTGTCCTTAGGAATAGTTTCACAAATCAGAATATACAAAACCATTGCTTCATTTGTCCCTTCCTTGGCTAGATTCATCTCTCAAATCTGAGAGGCTACATATTGTGTTTTCTATTTTGATTAGCATCCAACTCATCTTTATTTACATCTTTATTTCCTCTAGAAAGGACTTACTTTGAGTTATTTGTAGCTAGGTGTTCTCCCTTGCCTCTCTCCACATTTCTTATTTTCCTGAGTCTTTAATGAAAAACACGATTTGATCATAAATTGAACATGAGTCGGCAATGTGGCATGGCGGCTAAAAATGCAAATGCAATTTCTGGCTGTGTCAATATAGTTTTCAAATAATAGAAAATAATAGTTAAATAATAGAGTCCCTCCAGTGGGAGGAGATGGGCGGTGACAAATTTGATTGATTGATTGATTGATTGATTAATTAATTAATTAATAGTTTCACTGTATTCAGCACTGGCAATACCCACTTTTGAGTACTACATCCAGTTCTGGGCAACACATTATAATAATGTTCCAATGCAATGGGAGTAAACAAAGAGATGGGCAATGGAGGATATGATTTCACTTTTTGAATTCTTGAAAAGGTATCACACAGAAGGAGGTCAAGCCCCCTTCTCTATTATACAGTACATTAATGCAGAACATGGAATAATGGTCTTTAATTAAAAGAAGAGGGATTCTGGCTGAATGTTAGCAAAAATCTTCCCATCTATAAAAGTAGTTCCACTTACTTTTATAGTGGAGCCACTTACCAGAAGGTGGCACCGTCCCTTTACTGGTGTGTTCAAGGAGAGGCTGCACAAACATCTGTTAGGGAAGCTTTAATGTGGAATCCTATACTGAACAGAGGTTTAGACTTGATAGCCTAAGTAATTCTTTCCAACTCTATGCTTCTATTTTTTTTTCTTCAAGGTTTTCTACTTTAATTTCTTTTTTTGAAATAACCATTTTGGATCTAAGATCCTCAATAACAGCTAAGCTTCTGTGTTTGAAGCATGTGAATACTGGTTTATGCATTAATCAATTATTGCAAAAGTATTAATATACAAACATACACACACATAATGATTGCAAAGAAGGCACATGTAAGTGTACGCTGTTCAGTCCATTAAGATTTTCATGTCCTTTAGCCAGCCCATTTGGAAGCATTTGGCTGGGCATTGCAGGAGACAGAGTACTTATTTTATTTATTCGGAAAGTTAAACATTGAACTTTAATTTATGGCTTTTTTCTTTTGGCCCCAGTCAGTTTTGGATGTAGCGTTCCCCACACCAGTCTGAAATTGACCAGTGGTGCATGTCAGTTATTACTAGGCCTTGGTATCCATCCAGACTACTTTCTAGTTACAGCTACTATTCGTATTTCTTGTTCTTTCTTATCTGCCATGAATGAATCTGATAGGTAAGGGGAGAGGTTCCCTTTTGGTCTATATCTCCCCGTTATCAGTAATCTACATTAAACCTGTGATGGTTTTTAAGTACTGGATTCAAACTAAGGTTCTGAAATATTTGCTATCATAGAAGATCAGCTTCAGTAGGCAATAAGGGCATATGGTTCCAACAATATATCCCTTTCTTACAAAGCATTAACTTGCATAATATTGTCATTACAATATTATAATACTGAAGCACTGCATGGAATGGATTTTTCAGGAATTATTTTATGTCTCAGGATAGTAAATCCAGCTGTCAGTCAGCCTATTATCTATCATTGAAATAAACTGTTATTCACCCTTGGATAGCTTCCAGGCTCATAACAAAACACACATTAGAAATTAATAAAATCTTAACTAAGCCCCAGATGCTTAACAAAACCTGATATAAATTCTACACAGCTACTAATGTAATATAATTTTACTGAGCCTTTCCATACAAATTACACTAAGGATGAGCTAGGAAAACCTTATGTAGAATGTTGGGGAGAACCTCTCCCCTTCAAACATACTTAAAAGGGAACCTCTCCCCTTCAAACTTACTTAAAAATAAATAATGCTGTAGAGAGTCACAACATTAAAAATGGAGAGGATGAATGACTACTGTCTTTTCTTATAATGTAGCAGGTTGAAAGAATAAGTTTTATGATCAAGGGAGTTGCTTCCTAAAAGCTTATCATACCATCCTCCTGCAGTAAACATGGACTCAGGATGAGGTTTTGTATCTTTAGGATTTAATTCATTTCTTCTATTTATCAGTGGGATAAAATGGGAAAAGATGAGCTATTTCCATTCAGTTGATCATGCAGGTATTCATTATAGCATCCCTAGTCAACAACACAATTCTTATCTCTTTTAATATACATTAACCTACAGTATGTATTCCTCCTTTTTAAAACTAGACATCACTCCAAAATGTTAGAAAACAGTGTTGGAATGGAGACACGTGAGAGAGAACTTCCAAATGCACCATACATGATCTGTGGAGATTTTAATGCAAGGATTGGCTACCTAGCAATAATTAATGAAAAATGCCTGACCAGTGAACAAAAACTTACCCTTGTAGTCCTTGTCCCAAGGGACAAGAAAAAGAGTACTGCAGGAAGATCATGAAGGCCAGATTGTGTGGCTTCTTTTGCCATGACCGTCTTAAAGTTATGGCCTATTTGAAGGTCATGGCAATCAATGGTAAAATAAGGGATTCCTTTATTTAACCCAATGAAGATAAATCTGATTGCTTGTTCTTCATACATCTTATGGTATGGCCTACAGCTATGCATAAACCTGAACTTGTAAATCTTGCTATTGTAAAGATGATTATTTTTTCTTCCAAGCAGATTTTAATTTCATTTAGGTATTTGGTTCTTCACTACAGTTTTAAAAAAAACATTCTTTTCTGAATAATTCCTAGATAGATTAAAAATCCTAAAATTAATTAATGCAATTAATGCTAGGTGGTAAATAGGGCCACTGCAGTCCCCCAAAAGCCCTTACCCTTTTATCCTTCCAGAGAGCACTTAAAACCTGGTTCTTCCCCCAGGCATTAGGATAGGGCAAGGCCAGGGTGGGATGACAATGCATTAGAGTAATGTGGCCATAGTGCCATGTTTTTCTCTTTTTATTGTTGATTTTATACTGTTTTATTGGTTGTAAGCTGCCCAGAGTTGTTTTAAGAAGAGTGGCTGTATAAATGTTTTAAGTAAATAAATAAATAAATAACAAAAGAGTTATGTATATGAGATAGGCAGTCATATACATTTACTGAATAAATAAATAAATAAATAATGCACTCTAACCTGTACACCTTCATCCCACTGAACTTCAAAGAATGACTTGTACTGCATTTAAAATGACTTCTATCTGTTAGTAGAGTAACATCAGACATCATGAAAAACAAGTACCACTGACATAAGACAGTGTAATGATATGTGGGAATGACCTTGGGAGACAGGCAGAAGAGCTGCAAGCTAGGCAACAGTCAGACGAGTGGCAGCTGAGCAGAAGGCATGTGGATGTGGCAAACACCTCAGAAGGGACCCTCCCTAGTTTCTTGGGCTATAAAGGGGATTGGGGGAAGAGATGTACAGTACTTGCAAGATTCTATTAATGTAACCTTACAATAAAGTTAGACCTAGTACTTCTGGGGGTGCTTCCTGTCTGGACTACCTCACAAGGCTGACATCTAGAAGTAATAGGATGTTGCGTGGGAAAGATGTGCCACAATTATGTGATGAAAATTGCATGTGGACCAGCTTCTTTATACAAATCATAAGCAAAGAACTGGAAAAGATTATGGATTTTAGTTAAGCACCCTTAATCTCAGCTCATAAGAGGTATATGGTACTTTGAAATCACTTACAAACTACCTATAAATTATATATCCCTTATTTAGAATATCCTATGATCAAAAAATTTTAAAAAGCAATCTGTAAAGTCTAGCATAACTGTAAAGGGATAACACTTTACAGTTTTTCCATACAGTACACATGGAATATAAGGTCAATCAAAGCTCTTAAATGAGCTGGGCAGAGAATAAAATATGCATTCCCAGGATACTTCTAGCAGTCGTTCCTGGAATCTTAATGGAGAGTACATCAGACAGAGCATTTCAACATTGTCATGCTTCATGCATACTTTTCTTGGAAGTATTTGCTATTATTAAAAAAAACTGCATTAAATGTCTGAGACTATAATTTTGTAGGAAAGTCCTTTCCAAGTCTTCAGGAATGTTAGCTAAGTTCAGAGAAGAAGTCTGTATAGAACTAGAGGTGATATTATAGAAGGCATATTGTGCAGAGTTTCTTTCTCTACAAACACTTCCTAGCTCTAGTTGATTAAATATCAAAGTAAATATGTTGCATAAAAAACAATGCTTCTATGGTACAATTTTAGCATAATTTACTAACAGTAGTGATACACTTACGTATTTCACAGTTTGCACCAACCCATCCATGCGGACAATGGCAGCTATATCCATTAGGCTGGTCTATGCACAGTCCCCCATGGTGACAGGGGTTACTCTCACAGTCATTTATATTGATGTCACATTCTTCACCTTAAAACAGGTAAGAAAGACAGTTCTGTATTGCAAATGTAGAAGTAAAGTGGTATACACGATCTCTTTCTATATTAAAGTATCTGTGACCCAAAAAGTTAACATACTCCTTGTAAGAAACAATTCACAGGCACTTTTCTTTTTGTCAGCAGTCACTTTCACTTCATATAATTTCCTTCTAAAACAACAGAACAAGATGTCCCCAGGGTTGCATAGGAGATAAAGAAATAATTAAATAACAATGAAAACACAGACCCAAACATATCTGCATAGCAAAGAAATCAAATTTCTAGAAAAAAGCTTGAATGGAATAAGATTACTGTAACCAGAGTCCCAAACAGGAAGGAACCAAAGAAATGTCTTGTGTCACTACTATATTTTAGTTAATGCCAGGGAGCTGTTAAGGGAGTAAGGGTAATCTTGAAGATTAAAGCAGTCATCACTTTGCCAGCCAGACATTCCTAAATCCTCTTATATGAATAAAATCTTAAAGAAATCAGGCACTCAGAACAGAGCTGGTAGGATCTAAAAGAAATATAAACTAGTAATCCATAATACCTCTGTGAAAGTTAAATGGATGAAAACTAAGGCTGTTAAATTCAGTGAAACTATTAGAACCCTAGGGTGTCCTTAGAGTACAAAATTTGAAGGACCTTGCATGGCACAAGAAACTGGAAGTGCTACAGTGCTAAAATACAATGATTTTCTGAGGGGTTTTTTTTCAAAATTAGAATCTGAGAAATATTAGCCTATTAATCACTATATGCCTAAATGAATTATGTAAAAGATGAAACTATATACTCTGTGTGTGTGTTTATATTTTGCTTCTTGCATACAAAAACATTGGAGAAGAAACAGCTAATTATTTCATTCACCATATCTAACCAAAACTATTTTTTTTTCCTGCATGCACATGTACCCAGATGCAGACAACCTGTCCCAATGCAGAGGGCTCTTCTCACAGCAGAATGTACTATAGCAATAGCCAATCCAACTCTCACTAACAGCTCCAAAACAGTCCGATGTCAGTTAATACTGGGACTTACAAAATGACACAAAATGTATCATTGGAAATACAGTATTAAAATATTATTTGATGAATTGAGCCAGAAATTAGTAACTACAGTATCAACACTGTCAGTAATGATGTCTGCTTCGATGGACAGACTATGTCCAAAAGATGTTAATGAAGGAACGACAGATGTGGAACAAATGTTATCTGACAAGACAGAAAAAGTACCAAAAGTGGAACTACAATGACAGGCCAAGAGAATAATTTAGAAAAGGACACTTTACTGGGTATACAAAAGAAAGTCACTGAAGTTTTAAAAGTTAAAAGGGAAATACAAATGATAAACCAAGAGAATGACCTGGAAAATGTTTTCTTATTGGATCTACAAAAGAGGCTTGTTAAAGCCTTGAAGAAATCTGTGCAATGAGATAAAGAAGAATTGAAGAGAAATCAAATCCTACAAGATTTGATTGAATTAAAGATTAAGACTGTTAGACATAAAAGGAAGGAATATATCATTGGTTTATTTGATCAAGTTAAAATAAGACTTTTTTTTTTTTTTTGCAAAGTTCTGGCAACCCTTTATGGACTTTTTGCTGATACCAGGATTGAAAAGTTGATGTTTTATGGATTTGCTTTTGGTAAGGGATGGGATATGGGATGAAGAGATATCTATTTAACCATATAGAGGGTGAAGAGTTATTAAATTTGTCTATAAAATCTGTTGTGATGAAGACTGGAAGTCACTTCTTTCTATATTTCTTTTCTTTTTTCTTTATTATATTCTTTCTTTTCTTTTTCTTCTTTTTCTGCACTTTTAATTCTTTTTTCCCACTCTCTTCTCTTTCTCTAAGTTTAATTTGCATTAGTTTTTACTATTGTAATTAAAATTCTTAATAAAAATTATATAAAAAAATAAATAACAGCTCCAAAACAACCCTTTCATATAAAGAGGGGAGATGCCCACAGAAAGATAAGGAAATAGAAGGCCCCTAAATGGTATCCACCAAAGTTAATTCAATCCTATGCAGCCTTATCTCTTTTGGCTGAGAAGGCAGAGTTGGTTCATTACGCAGTTAGAAAACAGTACCGTAGAGCAGGTCATCAGAAATAGCCAAAGCTTGTCTACCTGTAGTCATTGGTTGGATTTTCACACTAAGTTAATGAGTTTAGTTTAGTTAGTTTAGTTTAGTGTCTAGGTGAACCCAGAGTACAGTCTGACCGAGAAAGTGACAGTGAATGTGGGCCCTCTAACTTAAAAGTTGCTTTTTTAGATTATATAAACTGCTGGTAAAATATCTATTATACAGAACCCTATATGAAAGTGCTGACTTGGCACATACCATAGAGACCTAGTTGAGACAGGGCAGGAGTTAATACCTCCCACGTCTATCCACTGGGTTACTCATGTTGCAGCAGACTAGGCATGAATGGCAGAGAAGTAGTGTGGCTCTAGCCTGTAAGAATTCCATCTCACTGAACAGAAGTTCCATTCTGCCACTGGAGAGTGCTTTAATCTAATCTGATATTGTTAAGTCCCAGCCATGTCAGAGTTAAAATGCTCCATGATCCTTTCCAGGGCCTCAATTATGGTTTGGAATGTATTTCTCAGTCTAGCATTCTTCACACATGTTTGGAGTATAGCTCCTAGAATTGGTCATATTGGCTAGTTATGAAGTATGAAGTACAGTAACTGATGCTTATTGGTTAACTGTATCAAGGAAATCATTCCTGGAACCATTATGGCAAAGGCCCTGTTTCTTTTCAAGCTTCTTTGGAAAATGTCTCTTTAAACAGAATTTGCTCTGAAAAACTCTGAACCAGGAGGTCTTATTCTAGGAAGCCAATTTCTCAGACCATCATTCTCAAATTGGTGTCCTTCAGACATGTTAGTTGCACCAGGGCCACAACTGGGGGGGGGGGCAATCAGGGCATGTGCCCCAGGCACCGTGCTGGGGGGGCACCAAAATGAGCACTGGGGGGTCACCAAAATGGGTGTGGAATCCTTGTTTGCCCTGGGTGACACAGACCCTAGTTGTGGCCCTGGGTTGCACTTCCCATAACATCTAGTCACTGCTGGGCCAGTTAGGTTTACTAAGCTTCTCTGTGGAACCCCAGCTTCGAGGAGGCTGTTTTAATGGGCCAAAACAGATGTGACAGCAGAAATGGTTGGATCCCTTACATTTTTCTTACTTTGAAAAATGTGCCAAAATATTCATCTCCCTTGCCCCACATTCAAAATAACTTCCTCAAATCTGAATCAACACAAAATTGTGAAAAGATTGTCTTGAAGAAGTAAACATGCAATCGATCAAAAAGAATGCAAGAATCAATTAGTATGAATAAAAGGAAGAATATAGTAAGGTTGCCAATTCTAAATGGCAACCTTAATTGAGTTCATTTTATGGAAGACCTTCTCACTTTCATCTACTCTTTATCATACGTATCAGAACATCAGGAATATCATTACTGCTATATATTTCTTTTCGTTCAGAATAAAATACTGTTTTCAAAACTGCCCATTAATTTGTTGGAATAATAAGAAATGCAGGTGCAAATTAATGTATTTTGTATTTGCTTCTGCATTTTTACAAGTATTTCTGCATATTATGCAATTTTCAAACAACTTACTGTACCTGTAAATCCAGGTGCACAGATACAAGTAGCATTTAGCCCTTCACTGTCACAAGTCCCACCATTCTGACAGCTGATGTTTACACAAGGATCTTTGTATAATTCACAGTGTCTTCCTGAGAATAATAAATGATAATCTATTTATTTACTCATTTATTTATAAAATTTGCAAGTCTACCTAACTCCATGACAACTCTGGGCAGCATACAATATTGAAAGCAAATTGAAACAAACATACAATGAAGAAAAAAATATGAAAATCTGGAAAAGAGCAAAACGAACACCTTCTCTGACCCAGAAACATTCCCAAAGGGGCTTGCCACCAAATCTGGCTCAAGGCCTAGAGGAGAACCCAGGTTTTAAGAATCTCTGGGGGTATGCTGTTTCCTAGGGCAGGAGACAAACAGTCCCTCAGATATTCAGGCCCTATGCTATAAAGGGTTTTATAAGTCATAACTAGGACCATGAATTGCACCTGGAACCCTACTGGGAACCAGTACAGCTCATGGAGCAGATATGTTACACGGACATACTGTGACATGCCCATAACTGCCCATTCTGCCATATTCTGGACCAGTTGCAGCTTCCAAGTGATCTTTGAGGGCAGCCCCATGTATCGTACATTGCAATAATCTCATTCAGAGGATAGGGGAGGGAGAAAAGCATCCAAATATATAAAATATGGTGGTATCAACATGCAACTGATAGAGAATATACTTTTTTTCATATGCTAAAGTTAGTTCTAGAATATATTATTTTTTGGTTTCTTCTTCACTAGTACATTGTGTTATAGATTTTAATATACATTCTATATTTATTTCTGATCATGCTCCAATGACATTACTACTTAACATTCAGCATGCCTTTTTTAAGAACTTAAGATGGTATTGAAGGATAAACCTGAAGTGAGTAATTCCTATAACTTTTTATATCTGTATATATACTACATACAGCTGATATTGTAGAGCAAGCACCAATTCTAGTCTCTCACTCATCTAGGTCCAACTGGGTATATAGTGAAAGCTTTTAAGGACAGGAGATGGAATAGTGGTGGTCTGCACTTTCAAAAGAGGGATGCAGGTTTCTGGTTTTGACAGCCCACAACTGACTAGTTTACTTTGCTATGGGGTCCTTGGTGCTCTCTGAGCCTTGTTGTTTTCATGCAGATGTTTCATTGCCAGACTAGGCAACATCTTCAGTGCAAAGAGAGAGTGGGCCTTGCTCTCAGTTTATATACTGTGGCTTGCAGCAAAAAACAGCCCAATCAAAGAACTCCCAAGGAGAGAATAACACCCCCACCAACACTAGCAGGGCAAGCCACGGTATATAAACTGAGAGCAAGGCCCACTCCCTCGTTGCACTGAAGATGTTGCCTAGTCTGGCAATGAAACATCTGCAAGAAAACAACAAGGCTCAGAGAGCACCAAGGACTCCACAGTTCAACCCTGAGCTACAAATATTTGCTTCGATTGTTACTTTGCTATCTCTGGAATCACAAGCAGCAATTCTACAAGGGGTATTTCCTTGTTCTTTTTGACCAGTATTGAAAAGTCAGTCAGTCTGTCGGTCTGTCTGTCTGTCTGTCTGTCTGTCTGTCTGTCTCTCTCTCTCTCTCTCTCTCTCTCTCTCTCTTATTTTTTTGTGGCAAAAATAATATATGCATACAAACTGCTCAATTCGATGTATACCCATTTATCTATTAAAAGTCTCATTATTTCAAAGAAACTTTCTTTTTTAAAAAACTATAATACACCTTCTCTGAATTACAAACTGCTTCTCCAGGACATTCATTTAATTGCTACTCTCCATTTGGAGTAATACTCTTTTTAGATCAGATACCAGTTCTTGTCCTATTTATCTAATTTCACTATTTGTGTTCTAAAACCAAGGCAATTATCAATCTACCATTGTTAATTTAGGCCAAGTACTATATTAAGTCTAAGGGGAAATTGCTGTTCCATCCAAATCTGTCTAGCACTAGATTCTGAAATGTCCACAAAGAGATTTATCTAGCAAATGATGAACTTCAAATTATGCACATACTCACATTAGGTGGATTTACAGTAATCTATAAATCTATCTCTACTAAAATATAGTATTGCTCACCTTCATACTCTGGAAGACATACACAGTCATAGCTATTGACAAGGTCTCGGCAGGTAGCTCCATTCTGACAAGGGGCCGAAAGACATTCATTATATTCTTCCTCACAATAGAGACCATGGTAACCTAAAACGCACAACAGACAAAAAGAATATATGCTACAAATGTCTTTGTCAGTAAATGGCACAGCTTCCCTTCATAAATGGGATGAAGATGACAGTGCCCAGATACAGTTTTAAAAATACTTCCGAATGGACATTAAAATATTTCGACCTTAAATATTATAAACATCAAAATCTCCTTATCTATTTTATATGGTGAAGAAATACATTTGTCCCTTAAAGAAGAACCTCACAAGCTTTATTAGAAATCATGGAATATTCAGTACCTACTGAAATAATATTTACAGAAATCATTCTTCCACTGCAGTCAACATAACATGGAATTTGTAGAAATCATAGTGATATTACTTTGTACTGACATTAGCTCTCACACCAATATATAATTCAACACAGAATGTTTAAATATACATAAAGCTTTGTAGTCAAGTTTTCTCATCCTTGAGACAGATAAGGGCAGGGAACCATGAATAAGGTTACCATTGAACCATTGTAATATATTAGATGTATTTCCTTTTATTTTGTATTCTCCTCTTAACACAGAATTGAGATAAAAGCTTTTTTGTACAATTAATTCAATCATAATTAGACTAATATGTTACTGATACAGGACAACAGTTATAAAATGGTTTTACTTTTTATTCTTTACCACTAACATCTTATGTAAAGAAAAAAATTAAGTAGCAGTCCATTTAACTTTTTAAAAAGCCACCAGTATGTCCTTATTGTAAGCCTCAACCCACCAGTGGAAGGTTGGATTACAGACATGCATTGCAGACAGAATACTGTGTACTTTTCATGAGTTATCCTACTGACTTCAAGTGAAACTTTGGGGAGAAAGAGAAATTCTGTGAAAAGAAGTAAATGGTGCTCCATATCTTAAAAATGAGCAAACATCCAATTATTTATTTTTATAGTACAGATAATGAATTCAGTAATATGAAGGGCATTGAAGCAGAGTACCCTTCATATCTTACATAGAATGTGTACATAGTTACTCTCTGGTCCCTTTAATAGAAACTATGTAATTCTAGAGAGTAGGGACCAGAGAATAATTATTTAATTCTATCTTGATCTCCTATTTATAGAATAAACACTACAAAAATACTCTTCAGATGTAATCATCATCTGAATTATTTTGATTGGATCTTATCCCTCAAGTTTCATTGCTCTGAGAAAACTGCTCCATATTTAACAAATACTAGTTTTGGATATAAGCAAGCAAGTTTTATAGGGCAACTGGACATAGATCACATGTTATATGGCTAAAAATGCCTTTTTTCTCCACTAGAGGCCATCTTCCACCTATCACACTTTTTCAAGAAAGGAGGTCACAAAACTATATTCCTCTGCTACAAAGAGACTGAATCCAAAGCTCTTGAACTCAATTGCAAAACCATTAATTATGAAATGCAACCAGAGATGAAATACAAGGGAGATTTTTCCCCTATAAAATATTACTACTGTTTTTAAAAAACCTTTCTAACTGGATTTAGGAGGGTTTTAACAGGGATGTTGGGAAGAGGTTTTTAAAAATCCAGGTCTGTTCTAATCCCTTTTCTTTGTGCAGTAATGTTCATGTAGACCTCTGCTTGCAATCACACCTGTACAATTCTGCCTTTGTGAGGAAGAGCAGAAGTGTAGAAGTATTTGCACGCATGAAGGGAACGATCCAAAGAGTCCTCCTCACCTTCAAGCACAGGATTATAGAGACGGGGTTAGAGACACTGCGTTGAAGGAATGAAAACTGAGAAGTATAGCCTGTTCACAGAATATGCATGTCCCTAACCACACACAGCATGTATATGTGCCTTTTACTGATTGTGTGGCTAGAACTATAAACCCATTCCCATTCTGCTGTTCTTTTGTTTACTGAATACACAACATACATTTCAGTGAAACTTTGTTGGTAACAAGATGGCATCAGAGTAGTTATGATATGTTTGCTAACTCATTCTAGAAGTGTGCCAAGTATGTGTTTATTATTTTCCCAAGCGGTTTTACAATTATTTGAGTGACTATTAAAGCGAGCCATGGTGAGTTTGAAAGAACTAAAAACAGTTAGTGAAGCTGAGGCTCGGGGAAGAGAGTTGGCAGAACTGGGGCCTGTACCTGAGAAGGCAGGCAAGATCTGCAGAGGCTGAACCTTGCTGGAGGAACATGGAATGATGCTGCCCCACACAGAACCAGAAAGACAGTGTTTTGGGGCTGACAACTGCAGGCCCTATACCAGGAAGCAAGTATCCTGACAGAAGCTATTGGAGAAGAAGTTAAAGGGAGGTAGATTGGGGCTCTGCAACTGAGAATAGCTGCCATGTGGAAGTATGAAGTAGAATTCATTCTGCATGGTTGTCTGGTTCTTGAGTGACTGGAAAAGGGAAGCTGAGTAGCTAAGATGACAAAGATAGAGGGGAAGATAATGTTAGTGATGGGCAGAAAGAAGTATGGCAGGAGACAGGAACAAGCCATTCTAAGGGAAGAGAGAGGAAACATAAACATAAACTCATAAGCCCAACATCCAGATATGTCTGCAATAAATCTAGCATCATCCATCACAAAACTGTGGACAAGAAGCTGACCTGGTGTGCAATAAAGAGTTAGATGAGGAGGGAGAAATAACCCTCACTAAGCTCCATCTAGCTTGGTTTTGTGCAGTCTTGAACCCTAAAATAGGGCAGGTGAACTGGCTATCATATACTAGGAGATCCTGGTTGTTACAAAGACCACTCAGCTACAGTTGGCTGGATATGAAGCTGTATTTCTGAGGTGGGGCCAGAGGAAAAGATGGAGGTACTGCTAATTTTTGTCCTCCTAGTTGCACTGCAACATTTATTCTCAAGCTGCTTGATTTTATTGACTTTATTGTTGTGGTGGTTGTGGATTCAGGCCAGCTGCTGCTTCTGGGCAATTTCAACCTCCCCTCCCCTATTTGGGGCTGGAAGTGGCTTAGGGGTTCATGACTGCCATGACTATCATGGGCCAGACACACATAGCTGCCCACATATTAGACTTAGCTTTTGCCTTGGAGCAGGTGATACATGATGCTGTACTGGGGAATATTTTCACTAATCCTTGTCATAGAGAGATCAATTCCTCATAACCATTGGACCACCAGCCTCAGCAGGAAGATATACCAATTCATTGGCCAGACACATAATAGAATCATCAGGATTTACAGACTAAAGCTGCAATATCTCCCAACAATCTAGAGAGCAGTTCTGTTGAATGCCTTTGGAATGCCACTAGGCAAGAAGGGCCCTAGAAAGGATGGCTCCTAAGAGGCCTCTCCATAACCACTGATCCTGAAGTGATGAAAAGACTCCTGGAGCAAAACTGGTAGAAAACAAGAAGTATGACCAGACACAGATATAAGCTCAACTTTGAGGCTACTCAATGTTGATAAGAGCAACAAAACAGAACTCTGCCTATACTGCATCCCTGCAATGTCAATGAGTTGTATCCTTCAGAGTGACATGATCCCTACTTGGCAGAAATGGTCCAGAAGATCCAGTGCAAGTTGTGATTATCTAACTAATCTATCTGACCACTTTGTGAACAAAATCACTAATATTTGCTCTGCATTGGAATCTGGGTGGTAGAATCCAATGAGATGATATTGCTACTATCTGGCAACGTTCCCTCGGAAGTTTTTGAGGCTATGGATCTCAAAAAAATGGGTGAGGGTTTTTTGTGGACTTGATGACTTTCCTACTGACTAATTACAGTGGCCTGGGAAGGAGCAGAGACCAGATATGGGCTACAGAAAAGACCCCCTTGCTGAGCTGCCTACAAGAATCAGGGATTGGAATGGCCGTATAGTGGTAATTCTGCTCCTTCCTGAGTAGGCAGATTCAGTCAGTGGTTGCAAGATATGAGAGGTCAGATGGTCAGGCACTCCATTTTGGGGTGCCCCAAGTCTCAGCCCTTTTCCCCATCCTGTTTTACATCTGGATGTTGTTCATGAACCTGCAAGAATTCATCTCTCAGCTCACAATATATTGCTGTCATCAATACTGTATATAGATGTGACTCAGTTTTACTGTACATCTCCATCCTATGGAGATAAATGAGGGATGCAGTAGCAATCCCAAACTGGCATCACAGTTTGGATAAGGAGAAACAGAGCCAAACTCACTGCAAACAAGATGGAATGACTGTTATTTCATATGCTTTCTCATTCTGAGATTATACTAATACTGACTCTTGATGGGGTGATGTTCACCTGTGAAGAACATGTTGTGATTTGGGCAGCCCTCAGGCTCGGGGCTCCTTTCAAAAGAGTGGGTGGAGGCTATGGGTAGAAGGGGCTTTGCCCAGCTTTTACTGGAATACCAGTTGTGACCTTACCTAGAAGAAGAGGTGCTGAAGATGGGAATTCATCTCTCATTTGGATCACTTTACAAGGGACTGCCCTACAGACCACCCAGAAACTTCAGCTGGTGCGAAGGGCAGCAGTCTTGTGTTTACGGGGTAGTTTCATTATTGCCATATAACATTATTGCTGCAGGAGTTGCATTGGTATGTTTTCAGATACAATCCAACATGCTGGCTGTCAGCGATAAAGCCTTCTACAGCTCAGGGCCTGGGTATCTATCTGTGAGGGAATGTGTCTCTGAGGAGGGAGGTGGTGCAATGGAGGTCGCAGGAGAGGAAGGACGGGGTGCATTCCAGGGGGACAAACAATCTTACAGTTTGGAGGACCTTGGGCAGCCAGCCAAGAAGCTGAGACAGAGCCTGCCTTAGATTGCCTGGAGTATTTTTCCCTAGTACCTTTTTGGCTTTACTCAGTTTGGCAAGATTCTGTGTATGGTAGAATCAATAAACAACTAGAACTTAATTCCTGGCTCAGCATTGTTTCGTCGTCTCAACCCTAACACTATCAGACCACCTTTCCTGATAAATTCTGCCAACCCAGTCAAAGTGAACAGAGAAGGCATGGTGAAGATTCTCAAATATCACAAAGTGCAATAAGAAAGGACATGAAAAGGGTTGTTCTCTGTGGTGGCTCCCCTCCTTTGAAACAACCTCCTCTGTGAGACAAAGGAATTTCCAATTTTCATTTCCATCTGAAAATTTATTAAAACTTGGCTGTTGTGGAAGGTCTTTAGAGACTGATTAATTATGGTTTTTCAGCACAGATTAATGCTTTAATGATTTGATGACTTGTGATAGTTAGGGATAATTGTTTTTATCCTCTTAGGATTCTGCATTGCTGGTATTATTGCTGCTCTTATGTACACAACTTAGAGTCTCTTTAGATTGAAGCAATCTATAAACTTTATAAATAAAATAAAAACAAAATTATTTGAACTCTCCCCTCTCACTTTTAATGAAATCACTGAATTGGAGCCATAGAAGAAGTATATGTCCTAGTTTATCAGTGTGGTCTCATCATGCTGTACCTATTCCAAAGTAAATCTCATTGAATCCAATGGGACTTACCCTCATGTGTAAGACTACAGTGTAAGTGCAATTATTTCATTTTTCTCTAGTGTTACTGAAATTCTGCTATGCTTAGTCACCAGAATCAATGAGAAGCAAATCTTATTTCAGCATTGGTGCTCATTCAGCAATAATTATCTTGAGGAAGAAAAGACCAGAAAAAGCATTCAGTCACAATATTTAACTTCTAAACTGCTGGTTCATCACTGAATATTCATTAGTATGGCTCTTTATGTTTTATTTAACAGCTTCTTCAAACTGGAATTGTATGCACAGGTGTATGTGTATTTGTATGAAAATCCTTTAGGAAAATAAAATCATGGGGAATAATTCACAAGTTGTTACATCATAATATCACCATTCTAAACATTCTGCTATCCTTCTCTTCCTATCAAGGCTTTCTTCTTCTATATGACATAAATCTTTTGCCTGCTACACACATGACAGATATGTCAGTATGTCTTACATCTTCAAAAAAGCTTTTCAATCATTCTTCATAACTTCCCTTTAGCAAGTATTTTACAGTGTAATATTGTCAGGCAAGCCATCTGTCAAGCAGCATTCATATGGGGTTTCAGGCCCCATACAATTGGGCCTGCAACCTAGTTAAGAGACTGTCCTTCCTTTCCATGCAGCACTACAACAGCTAACAAATCTATATCGGTTCATATATCAGATATTTTCACACAGCCCACCTTGCAATCTGTGATTTAAAAAAAACCCTCAAAAGACACATAAATTTTTAGTCACTTTTGTATAATATCTTCTGTTTGTATAAGTGTTACATATTGTGACTTGTTGTTTATTCGTTTAGTCGCTTCCGACTCTTCGTGACTTCATGGACCAGCCCATGCCAGAGCTTCCTGTCGGTCATCAACACCCCCAGCTCCCCCAGGGACAAGTCCATCACCTCTAGAATATCATCCATCCACCTTGCCCTTGGTCGGCCCCTCTTCCTTTTGCCCTCCACTCTCCCTAGCATCAGCATCTTCTCCAGGGTGTCCTGTCTTCTCATTATGTGGCCAAAGTACTTCAGTTTTGCCTTTAATATCCTTCCCTCAAGTGAGCAGTCTGGCTTTATTTCCTGGAGGATGGACTGGTTGGATCTTCTTGCAGTCCAAGGCACTCTCAGAATTTTCCTCCAACACCACAGTTCAAAAGCATCGATCTTCCTTCTCTCAGCCTTCCTTATGGTCCAGCTCTCGCAGCCATATGTTACTACAGGGAACACCATTGCTGTAACTATGCGGACCTTTGTTGTCAGTGTGATGTCTCTGCTCTTCACTATTTTATCGAGATTTGTCATTGCTCTTCTCCCAAGGATTAATCGTCTTCTGATTTCCTGACTGCAGTCAGCATCTGCAGTAATCTTCGCACCTAGAAATACAAAGTCTTTCACTGCTTCTACATTTTCTCCCTCTATTTGCCAGTTATCAATCAAGCTGGTTGCCATAATCTTGGTTTTTTTGAGGTTTAGCTGCAAGCCAGCTTTTGCACTTTCTTCTTTCACCTTCATCATAAGGCTCCTCAGTTCCTCTTTGCTTTCAGCCATCAAAGTGGTATCATCTGCATATCTGAGATTGTTAATGTTTCTTCCAGCGATTTTAACTCCAGCCTTGGATTCCTCAAGCCCAGCATGTCGCATGATGTGTTCTGAGTACAAGTTGAATAGGTAGGGTGAGAATATACAGCCCTGCCGTATTCCTTTCCCAATCTTAAACAAGTCCGTTGTTCCGTGGTCTGTTCTTACTGTTGCTACTTGGTCGTTATACAGATTCTTCAGGAGGCATACAAGATGACTTGGTATCCCCATACCACTAAGAACTTGCCACAATTTGTTATGGTCCATAGTCAAAGGCTTTAGAATAGTCAATAAAACAGAAATAGATGTCTTTCTGAAACTCCCTGGCTTTTTCTATTATCCATCGGATATTGGCAATTTGGTCCCTAGTTCCTCTGCCCTTTCTAAACCCAGCTTGTACATCTGGCAATTCTCGCTCCATGAACTGCTGAAGTCTACCTTGCAGGATCTTGAGCATTACCTTACTGGCATGTGAAATGAGTGCCACTGTTCAATAGTTTGAACATTCTTTAGTGTTTCCCTTTTTTGGTATGGGGATATTAGTTGATTTTTTCCAGTCTGATGGCCATTCTTGTGTTTTCCAAATTTGCTGGCATATAGCATGCATTACCTTGACAGCATCATCTTGCAAGATTTTGAACAGTTCAGCTGGGATGCCGTCGTCTCCTGCTGCCTTGTTATTAGCAATGCTTCTTAAGGCCCACTCAACCTCACTCTTCAGGATGTCTGGCTCTAGCTCACTGACCACACCGTCAAAGCTATCCTCGATATTGTTATCCTTCCTATACAGGTCTTCTGTATATTCTTGCCACCTTTTCTTGATCTCTTCTTCTTCTGTTAGGTCCTTGCCATCTTTGTTTTTGATCATACCCATTTTTGCCTGGAATTTACCTCCAATGTTTCTAATTTTCTGGAAGAGGTCTCTTGTCCTTCCTATTCTATTGTCTTCTTCCACTTCCGCGCATTGCTTGTTTAAAAATAATTCCTTATCTCTTCTGGCTAACCTCTGGAATTTTGCATTTAATTGGGCATATCTCCCCCTATCACTCTTGCCTTTTGCTTTCCTTCTTTCTTGGGCTACTTCTAGTGTCTCAGCAGACAGCCATTTTGCCTTCTTGGTTTTCTCTTTCTTTGGGATGTATTTTGTTGCCACCTTCTGAACAAAGTTGCAAACTTCTGTCCATAGTTCTTCCGGGACCCTATCTACTAAGTCCAGTCCCTTAAATCTATTCTTCACCTCCACTGCATATTCCTTAGGAATATTAGTGAGCTCATATCTAGCTGATCTGTGGGTCTTCCCTAATCTCTTTAGTCTGATCCTAAATTGTTCAATAAGAAGTTCGTGATCTGAACTACAGTCAGCTCCAGGTCTTGTTTTTACTAACCGTATAGATGTCTGCCACCTTTGGCTGCAAAGGATGTAGTCAATCTGATTTCGGTGTTGTCCATCTGGTGAAGTCCATGTATAAAGCCGTCTCTCAGGTTGTTGGAAGAGAGTGTTTGTTATGCAGAGTGAGTTGTCTTGGCAAAATTCTATCAGCCTATGTCCTGCTTTGTTTTGTTCTCCCAGGTCATGCTTACCTGTAATTCCAGGTGTCATTTGACTGCCCACCTTAGCATTCCAGTCTCCCGTGATGAAAATAACATCTCTTTTAGGCATGTTGTCCAGTAGGTGCTGCAGATCCTCATAGAACTGCTCTACTTCAGCTTCTTCAGCATCTGTGGTTGGGCCGTATATTTGGATCACTGTGATGCTAGATGGCTTGCCCTGAATTTGAATTGAGATCGTTCTATCGTTTTTTGGATTGTATCCAAGCACTGCTTTAGCCACTTGACTATTAATTATGAAGGCTACTCCATTTCTTCTGTGGTCCTCTTGTCCACAGTAGTAGATCTGGTGGTCATTTGATGTGAAGTGGCCCATTCCAGTCCATTTCACTTCACTGACGCCCAAAATGTCTATCTTTAATCTTGACATCTCACCAATAACCACATCCAATTTGCCCTGGCTCATAGATCTTACATTCCAGGTTTCAATGGTGTGTTGATCCTTAGAACATCGGATTCGCCGTTCACCACCAGCACCGTTGGCCGCTAGCCATCCTTTCGGCTTTGAGCTAGCTGCATCATCACGTCTGGGGCTAGTTGAACTCATCCTCTGTTCCTCCCCAGTAGTATTTTGACCATCTTCCGACCTGGGGGTCTCATCTTCTGATGGTATACCGACATATCTCTGGTTGTTCTGATCCATTTAGTTTTCACGGCAAGAATACTGGGGCAGGTTGCCATTACCTTCCCCAGGGATCGCATTTAGTCTGACCTCTCTGTCATGACCTTCCCGACTTGGGCGGCCCTTCACGGTTTAGCTCATGGCATCATTGAGGTGCTCAAGCTCCAGCACCACGACAAGGTAACAATCCTTTGCTGAAGATATTGTGAATTAGATGTGAATATTACAAATTTCATCCATGAATATATATAAATGAAATATTATATAATCCCCCAACCAGTAAACTGTCCTTGCATCTATGCTCACACCTGTGACAGCTGAAACTAAAGGCATTGTAAGTTTGATTTTCCATCAATGTGATGACTGCATCAGTCATGGGGCACATGAAGCATGCCCCAGGTCATGCTACCTTTTCCTCAAAAATCCATTCCCCAATTGCTTTTTTGAGCAATCAGAGCTTCTATATGCCAAAGAGTAAAATGTGCAGTGGGATGCTACTAGGGAAAGGTGCATCTTTTTTCTGTAAGTAAGGAAAATTAAGGCAGAGATTTTTTGATTGGCACAGTGAACTGAAAAAGTATTGTAAAATTAATGATATTAAGCACTGATAAACCTGATTGTGAAACAGACTACAGAAATGGCAAAGCTTCAAGGAGTGAATGGAGGGAAAAGGACTCCCCCATCTCTGATATTCTCAGGAGCTGATAAGCAAGAAAAAAATATTCTGTTTTTTAAAATGCTATCAAAGGTACAGTGAAACAATAGTCTGAACCAGTATAAATCTGCAAATAAAAAAATTATTAGTATGAATCTACAGCTGCAGCACCATTGGCCATCAAAGCTAGATGCCATTTTGAAATCTCATTACTTCTGCAAACAAGGTATGTAACTCGTGCTCCGGTCTAAGCACACTGTAGTGTTTCTTATGCATTTACTCAGCATGAAATTTACAGATGCAGTATCATACAGGCACCTTGCAGCGTTTATTTCATTTTTGCTACAGGAAAAAAAAAGTCAAATACCCTCATCAGCCTTCTTTTCTAAGATGCCATTTACTTTTGTGTTCAAACAACAAAAATAATGGCTGCTTCATACATCTCAGAATCAACCATCTATGCCCGTAAGAGTGAATAGGTACAGTATAGTTCTTCTTATCACTAGCTGAAAGGTACCTTTAGTGTCGACAGAACTGTCGACAGTTCTGTTATACATGAAGGATTGTTCACAGATCAGAAGGTTTTTCAAAATACCAAGAAGTCTTTGAAAATACAGAAGGTTCAGAAGTTTCTCCAGCACTAACCTTTCAAAACATAACAATACAGTATGAATTTTCCTCTCAGTGTTTGCTGGTGGGGTATCTATCACTGTAAGCCAGCTGCTTACTACACTTGTTTACCTGTTGCCTTTTAGGTGGAGATGAGATGGATAAGCAGGCTGACGATAATTAAATGCTATCTAAATGTTTTGCCCTCTTTTGATTCCTCCATGCCCAAACTCCTAGGAAATAAAGGAGTTATTGTAGATTCCTGTCCCACAACATGTATTTTCAAAAATACCACTGTCCACAAGTACACATACACAAAAACAGTTGTTTTTTTTTCCTATAAGAGATGAATAGTTGCTCCTATTTTACACAACAAAATACCTGCTGATCTATACTGTGAATATAACTAACATATTACACTGCCAGTTTAACAGAAGCACAAAGTAATCTTAATTCAAAGCTGGTAGAATCATGGAAGCTGCTGCTCAACCACATATTCAGAGGAGAACTGTGAAAAATCAAATAAACACTTTTTATTATTATTTAATTCATAACTGGTCAGGTAGGCCCTAATAAAGAGAGTTGGCTACTGTGTCAATACTGATAGATGCACAAACCGGGGACAAAATCGTTCCCTCCTTTCCTGCACCTTTTCAGCATTGGAAGGTGTTGGCCTCTGCTGTGTGATTCATGAAAGAGAGCTAAGCTCCTTGGTGTAGATTCCCTATTACAACTTTTGAATTGCTTGTCTTGCCCAAGTATAACTTCTTTAAACTTAAGATGGATGGTACCTAGCCAACTGCAAATGGCAGGTGTATATGCAATAGTGAATGCAATAGTCTGGCTGGATCTTACCCAGTACTTAAGACCAAAGTAAGAGGAACGTGTGTCCTTCTAGATGTTGCTGGACTACAACTCTCAATATCCATCATTATTACTCATACAACCTGGGGTTACTGGGAATTCAGTATCAATCAAAGGACCACAGATAGGCCATCAAATATTTTTTGCCTTGAGACCTCATATACATGCCAGTGCATAAATGACTATCTCAAAGAGGCACTTTAAAAGACAAATAATGAGAATGGATGCTTTACTTTTGTAGGAGCCAAGGGATAGTAATTCAATGGTCTGAAAGAAAAATAATTCAATTTGGAGTGGCCTGGAAAGCAATTTATAAATGGTTTACAGTGCATGTCTCAACTGGTTTAGGTATTGCTCTGGTCACTCTTCTTCAGCCTGGTGCTCTTCAGATGTGTCAGTCAATGCTGGCTGAAGGATTATAACCATTTATGTCCAACACATCTGGAGGATACCAGTACAAGGAAGACTGCCTCAATACATTAGATAATCCCAATCTGACACTCCAAACTCACTTGACAGACTTTATAAGACTACCCAAACATGGTAAAATCCTGCCCTGTTGTCAGAATATATTTCAACGAATTCATTATTATGCTTTTCATCACTTTACTTCAACTGTCCTCAGTGACCCAAGATTAAAAGTAGCATGAATCATGAAAGATAGGAAAGTGTAAGGGGAACATTTGATTAGGACTGCTAATCACAGAACCAAGTTGTTTTGTACCTTCTAAAACCTAAAAGGAAAATGGAAAATCCAATGTCAATTCAGAAAATAGGGCTTTCAACTTATGCAAAAGAATTGGAAAGCTTTAAACTATAATTCTTGCCTCAATATGCATCAGAAAAAAATATTTTTACTGCAAACTGCATGTATCAGTTACTATAGTAATAGTTACTCAGAAATGATTCATTATTAAGACCCACTTTAGCCCCAATGTACTTCTCACTGTGAAGTAGGTTCAGCTGTGAAATGGCTAAAAATTTCCAACCTATAAATATAAAATTGGAACCTGTTAATGACCTTGTGTGTGGTATGCATGTGTGTTATTCACTTGACACAGACCCTTAGAAAAACAATCTACTGAGGTTTTTAAATTACTTTTTAATTCAACAAGCTATAAGAGACTAGCTTGCACATAAAACTAAGCCATAATGCATGGGCTCACACGTCATGGTATGTCAAAAACAAACAAATGGCATGATGGCTTAGTATTGTGCGTAACCCAGCCTGTGTTCTGAATATACACAATTCTCTGGTATTCAGAGAAAAGCACTGAATTATGTGATATTGTTAAGAGATGGTTCAGAGCTACATTCATATTCAACATTATTTGGTCAAAAACATACACTGCAGTGTCTTCTCCAAAAGCCCCTCATTCAAAGTGTGTGTGTGTGTGTGTGAGTGTGTTTGTTGCCAGTTTATGGAGGGGATAAAAAGAAAGATGGCAAAATAAAAGACAATCCTTCCCTTCCTTCTCTATTATGCCTGTGGAGAAATTATGCACTCAGTGAATCATCAAAAGCTCTGCTGAGTGGTGCAGCAATCAACTGGTTCCAGCACCAAGAGTCACAATTTTCCCACCCTGAGAAAGCTCCACTACATACAGCATGTTTCTGAATAGTAGATGTTTGTTAGCTTGTTGGCATTCCTATCCCTGCCAGCAGAGCTCTTACTGACTAGATAAGGAAGTATATTGTCTCCCTCCCATTTTGGGGGAAGGTGCTTTAGCTCCTGAAAACACTAAACATGTTTCTCACATTTAAGAATTTTAAAAAGCACCAATGATTTTTTGTGCTTTAATGGTGAAATGTGATACCAGTCTTTGGGGCTTACAAGGCCCCCAAGACTGGCATCACATCCTGTTCCTGTTCTGCACTAGGCCACAAATCATGAAAGCCACAATGGCTGGGATCGTACATTGTACTCAGAAAAACCAAACACATTACAGCTTTGATAATAAAGAGGATTTAAAGAAACCCGACTGTTTCCTAACATCCTTCACCAATTGCAAACCAAGCAGCATCTCTAAGATGCATAGTCAAATATTGCTGTTGCAATTATTTATCTTTGAATGAAGTTAATAATAAAGATCACTTAAGTGTTCAACAATATTTCACCGAACCTAAGTATATCTTTAGTGTCATAGCAGAGTGCTAATTATCAATATGGTGATATTTTTGCATTTTGCATAATCTTCTGTTGTGAGCAAAGGAGTGAAATCCATTTGGAACAGCACCTTTTAGAAACTTAAGCTAATTGTACATGGAGGAAAAGGGGATAGAAGGAGCATTTTCTTCTGGGAGAAAAGGTCTACATGATCCCTCACCCTCATCCACAGGTTTTCTGATATTAAGAGGATTCATACAAAACACTAAAACATTTTTGGTTGAGTATGTCATAATTCTATTTAGTGTAAATCATGGTTTATTAACCACAGTGGCCTAGTTCACACCACATGCTAGGCAAAACCAAACGAACCATATGACAGCTTATTGCAGTGTCTGTGCCTAGCATTATATTGCTAAGTTTGTTCATATGGTAAGCAGCTGAAAGATTGCCACTGAAATTTCAGAGGTGCCCTCACTTCTGAATGTGTAAATGAATTGCACAAGGCTAATTCTGCCTGTTTTGCACAGCCATAGATAGAAGTATTCCCATACATTCTCACAGGCTCTTCAAACATTCAGAGGAATTGGACAGAAATAACACATCAGTCAACTTGACTATTTTCTAGTGGGGTGATCACATTAACCTTTCATAGCAAAACCAAGAAAGAATCTTATTGCTCCTGTGGTAATAAACCAGGCATGAGAAATCCAAAAGAACCATATGAAAATGAAAAGAAATGTTAGTTGTAAGGCATTTTAATTTACACAATGGCATATTTCCCTATAAGCTCATTGTACACACACACATACACACACATACTCAGATATACGGCATATATGGAGTATGCACATACGCACAAACACACACATTCGCACATATAGACGGAGAGCGTATGCTCCATATATATGTATGTTCTGTTGCGTGTATGTATGTGTCTGTGTGTGTATGTATATATATGTTCCGTTGTGTATGTTCAGATATATTTTATGGATTATTGCTTGATATCTCAAAGTTAGAACGTATCATATACACAGGTTTTACGATCACACTACACATTGCTTTGCAGGAAATAGCTTTATATTCAGATTTATGGTTCCTTCGTAAGCAATAAATCTGTTATCCTTTTCCAAAGTGCTTAGGGCAGTCACTCCAGTTGCATTATTAGGAGAAGGTAAGGAAGAGGCTAAAAATGCAAACAAGTTTAATTTCTTAATTGCACAAAGGGAATAAAAATAAAAACATCCACAAGAAAGCATGTCAGCCTTCTTCAATCTGTTGCTCTTCTGATGTACCAGGATTGAATCTACTGGAATTTTCAGCTCATATAAATCTACCCATAAACTAAAAATATATCTGATGTTGTAACAACACTGCTAGTCATGTTGTGTTAGCTGTATTAACAAGGTCCACTTGAGAGTTGGGGGATGGGGGACAAATCCAGATTTCACTATTCTTCGTACCAAATAGTTAATAGCAGAGATTGTTGCTTTTTGAAGAGGGCTGTATATAACCACCTCCAGTACAAGGATAAGAGCCAGTCTGGTGTAGTGGTTAAAGCCACAGGACTAGAAGCTGCCAGTAACCGTGAGTTCTAGTCCTGCCTTAGGCACAAAAGCCAACTGGATGACTTTGGGTCAGTTACTACATCTCTGCCCTTGGGAGAAGGCAAAGGCAAACCACTTCCAAAATGTTCCAACAAAACTGCATGGACTTGTCCATGTAGTTGCCAAGAGTCAAGACTAACACGAAGGATCAAAGAAAAGAAAAAAGCACCAGGATGGAGGACTGACTCTTGCATGTATCCCCAATTTTGACATGTGCCACCAACAACTGTAGAGACCTTAGAAAAGCTTAACAATAACTGTCCATTGTAGGTAAATAACTGCTTGCTTATCACAATAAATGAGTGCTATGTCTACATTTTACTACCACTGTCTTTAGTACCCAATTGTTCCTAGGGCAGTTTCCAGTTAAAATCATCATGATCATCATCATTACCATCTAATAAAAATCTCTGAAAAAGCAGAAAAAAATAAAACAAAATATGCAATTTTTTTAAAATCCTTGTCTTAAGAAGTAAATGTTAGCTAAATTCTAAATTGAGCTTGAAACGTAATTAGGGATATTTCAATAATAAGTGAGAAATGGTTCCAGTTCATGGTCCTTGATAACAGCCTATTTTGAACTAACTGAAATGTCCAGATTATTTCCAAAGGCAGTCCTATATTATAGCTCATTACAATACTTAACAATTAGACATCATATAGACATAATGGACAGGATCAACACAAAGGCTGCTTCCAGATGGGCCTATTGATGATTATTATGAACATTTCGTCATTATCATTTAGCTATCATTTAGCCCATTTTCAATCTCTGTTTTGTTTGGTTTTTCTCTGAGTGACAGAGTAGGGAAAAAAGAACAGCAATTCAGCAAAAATGTAGATAACACACAATGGTGCAAACACATTAATTACTGGGAACAAGTATCCAAAAATATTCTATAGTTGACCATTTTAAAAATTGCTCTATGCTTTCTTCTACCTATCTGCTCATTTTTCCCATCTGGAATAGAAGAAAGATTTTCCTGAGTATGTAATGGGTAATGTGCCTGCAAACATCTATTTTTTTCCCCAAACTACTCTATGTCCTTATCACAACCCAATTCTGAGAAAGAAAAAGAGCAACATGAAGCAATTGGCAGCTTACTTTCGGATAATGTCCAAACAACTACTTTCTAGGGGCAGTAATTCCGTTACATATTAATATTCTTTAACTGTCCTTCTGAATCAAGTTATTAAAGTTTTCATTATAAATTACAGTGTCACGCCCATCGTGCAGGCAGACTGGGAGACTCCCCTTAACTGCAGAGCACAATGAAGGAAGCAAAATTCACACAGACCTTCTTTAATGAGTTTAATGCCAAGAACTAGAGGTGAGAGAGCTGAAATAGAAACTCTCCAGCCCTCCTTTATTAGTGAGTTCATTAAAGGAGGCCTCCTGCAAGCTTCTGGATTTCTTTCTCCCAGTCTGCCCGCACTATGGCTATGGATCTGTTTCTTTTATAAACCAGCAATGACCTCTTCTATTAATTGTTTGTGTCCAGATATCCTTCTGTCAGCTTCAGCACAATCTCTCACACAGCATTTCTGATTGCAGTTCTGAGCAAAGCCAATGAATAGGAACATACTGAAATTCCAGAATTTCAAATTTAATTCTATTTTTAAAGGAACATGAATAAGTCCACAAAATGCTCATGTGCATGCTTGCAAAGATCTGTTTGGCAGACTGAATGTAGAGGCTGGGGAAGGAAGAGAAATTGAGAAAGGCAGGACAAATCAAGTAGGATAGTAAGTATCATGAAGAAGAAAATAGCACAACATGAGAGGAATTTGATGTTTGAATGCAGCCTAAGTTATCAGAAGTTAGATCCCACTCGGTAAACTCAGCTCACACTAAAATTAAGGGAAATGAGGTTCAACCAGCTATATCAGGATCCATCTCAGTCTATCATGCTAAATTACTTGTTCATAAAACCTACAAGTCCATTGATTTTATGTAAGGCAATGATAATATAAAATGTGATTTAATTTTCTGCAAATATAATTTAACATACAGCTGTGATCACTTGATTCAGGTATTTTTACTCCTCTGACAAATAAAACCCATCTACAATGATGCATAAATCTTTCAGACAAAGGATATGCCATACTGAGAGCAATTTGCATGTCTAAGTGCTCGTTCTAATTTTTTTTTATTAAATGCAGACCTTATCAATGCCTGTTATTATAGTTAATAGAAAAATAGATTGTCAGCATGCATATATTAGACAGGAAAATAGAAATACAGTACTTTTAATTACATATTGCTAACAGTAAAGAAGATGTAAGAGAATATGACAAGGCCATACATACCTGGAATACAGAGACATTTATAACTTGTTCCCACACTGCGACAAATGCCATGAGCACAAGGATTCAGAGCACAGAAGTCGATCAGGTGAGCACAGGTAGGTCCTGTAAAACCTGGACTGCAGCTGCAAGAATAGGAGAGTCGATCTGTATAACAGGTTCCATTGTTCTGACATGGAAATGAAGCACAGTAATTGACTTTGTCTGCACAAGTTGGTCCCAGGAATCCTAAAAAGAAGATACAAATGGGCCTGATTTGTAGGCTTTCTCCAAATTCCAGGCAAGTATTTGTCTTACAGTTATTTAAGCATAATGTTTTGAATAAAATTATCCTAAAACACAACTGATTCTCAATGAGATACTGATATTTGCAAATATAAATAGAGATTATATTACTGAACACTCCCTCTCTTCAAAGGGCACCCAAGACATTTGGTGCTTCTGGTAAGGAAAGGTTTTTGGAAACATTTACAGAATATGGCACACCATACTGTTCTGTTCTCATGAGAAATATATATGAATCCCATTCAACAGTCAGTTTAATTCATACCATTCCACTGTTTCTTAATCTTCTAAAATAAGCTTACTATTTCATAACAAGGACAAGCTAAAAGAGTAGTTGACTCAAGTTACAATAGAAATGGAAATGAAGATTTTTTTTGGTTCAAGCTGCTTGCTTGAAATGATGAGATGGTCAGATAGTAGTTAGGAATGGCAAAGTAAAAAGAGTTGTAATTTTCAGTTGCTCTAACAGGCTATAATACCTAGTTACTGCATCTTCTAAATGAAATATCCTCTACACATCTAGTTCTTGCAAGGAATTCTGGGAATTCTCTGGATCAGGTTACACCAAGGTTTGGCTAAGCACCAGAAGATTTTAGAAGTTAAGTGAATGTGGATGATTAGCCATCAACCATTAATTGACATTAATAGGACAGTAATGCTAGGTATAGGGATGCGGTGGCGCTGCGGGTTAAACTGCTGAGCTGCTGAGCTTGCCAATCGGAAGGTCGGCGGTTCGAATCTGCGTGACGGGGTGAGCTCCCGTTGCTAGTCCCAGCTCCTGCCAACCTAGCAGTTCGAAAACATGCAAATGTGAGTAGATTAATAGGTACCGCTTCAGTGGGCAGGTACCGGCATTCCGTGTAGTCATGCCGGCCACATGACCACAGAAGTGTCTACGGACAAACGCCAGCTCTTCGGCTTTGAAACGGAGATGAGCACCACCCCCTAGAGTTGGACACAACTGGACTCAATGTCAAGGGAAACCTTTACCTTTACCTAATGCTAGGTATGAGGGTTGCGGTGGCGCTGCGGGTTAAACCGCTGAGCTGCTGAGCTTGCCGATCAGAAGGTCGGCGGTTCGAATCCGCGTGACAGGGTGAGCTCCCGTTGCTAGTCCCAGGTCCTGCCAACCTAGCAGTTTGAAAACATGCAAATGTGAGTAGATTAATAAGTACCGCTTCGGCGGGCAGGTAACGGTGTTCCATGTAGTCATGCCGGCCACATGACCACGGAAGTGTCTACGGACAAATGGCTTTGAAACGGAGATGAGCACCGCCCCCTAGAGTCGGACACAACTGGACTTAATGTCAAGGGAAACCTTTACCTTTACCTAATGCTAGGTATGGCAGGATAGATTAAAAGGATTGGAGTGACATGAAGAATAACACAAGGCATATGGATGGAACACATACCCATCGCTTCCATATCAAACCTTACAGCGATGTTAGCAGTTCTCATGTCTAAGAAAATCCTCAAGTTATCATTTATAGCAGCATTTATCTACTATTATATAAGGCATTTTTTCAAAACTGCTCCTGAAGCACATGGTGGAAATTATCGAGTTCTTCCTGATTTACCCATATAATAGTTACAGCTCATTATAATGATAATATAAATTTATCATCATTATAAATTTAAATTTATAAATTTATAGATGTATTTTAAATCTAGTCCCACCTTAGGCATGAAAGCTGGCTGGGTGACTTTGGGCCAGTCACTTTCTCTCAGCCCAACTCACCTCACAGGGTTGTTGTTGTGGGGAAAATACGAGGAGGAAGGAGGATTAGGTATGTTCCCCGCCTTGAGTTATTTATAAAAATAATAAGGCAGGATAAAAAAATCTTTTTTTTTTTTTTAATACATCTATTTTCAGGATAAGCACTATAAGGCAGATTAGGGAGAGGGATAGATAGAGCTCCTTCAGAACAACTGATCCATTAGAAGTGAAGGCCATGGGGCAAATGTTAATTTATAGGTATCCTCAACAAAACTCAACAGAGTAGGCTTCCAACTGGGGACACATTCTTATAGAATGATCATAAAGATAATGTTATCGCAAATAGAGAAAACCATTCTCCAAAGAATCAAACCCAGTGATATTCCCAAAGAGATTTCTTCCTTCTAACTCCCGTCTAATCCTATTAATTGCCCCATACACTGTCTCAACCAAATTTAATAAGGTTTTGTGCCATTAGTTGTATGATAGATAGAAAACAATTTTAAAATATAGGTTGTGTTCAAAACCTCAGCCTCAGTCAGCTTGAAAGTGACACAGAACATAGAAATCAAAAAGGAAAGTTGAATGAAACACAGCTACTCTCATCAATATATTATACAGCTGAAAAATGTATTCAACAGGAATTGTCCTAACAAGCAGGAACCACGCCGAGATGAGGAAGTGTTTTATTACTGCTACATTAGACAGAAAATCCTAACAAACTGAAGAAGCGTGAGAAAACCCATACAGATAAACCCCAAAAGTCAAGGCGGGTCTGTTCTGTGTCTCTTTGAATGACTGCTCAACTCCTACTATGCATGCGTTTTCCCCCCTGGATAGGGGCCCCCTCCTGCTCACCATCAGTGCTCATGACAGGAATTATGGAAATCTGTAAGCATGAGTTGCTTAATATGAAACATATATTTATGGATTATTTATCACACTCTATCTAGTATCCTAATTTGTCTTCTCTAATTTAATTGCTCCAGAATTTTACTTTCCACTTTTCCTCAGGCTCAAAATAGTGGCTTGTAACCTATTGATCTTAGCTTTATGATACAAATGTTTCAGGCTCTAAGAATCCTGTATTAGCCCTTGTTTATTATTGTCTCTGATCATACGTTTTATGTTCCAATTAAGCAATTGACCAAAACATAAAAAGCTCAATACGACTTACTTTTTTTCTGGATAACACAGAACTAGGGACTAATTCTTGAATTAAAGGGAATATCCTACATTTCTTAAGGCATCAGTAACTCCTATTATCAAGGCTATTATCAAGCAGGCAGGATTTGGGAGGTATCTGGGATTTCAGACTACAAATTTCATCAAGTTCCTCACCAATACCTTTCATCTGGAAAGTGGAAAATCCTAGTGATGCTCTCTGATACATGCTTATTTACAAAATTACAAGCAAAACATAGTGGGGAAAATTTTCTAGAAGAAAATCCAGAACGCTGCTTCTAATTTCCAGAAAGTTGCAAGTCTGGCTCCAGCTGTGACTAGAGTTACATTTCATCATGTATTCCCTGCAGAGTGCTAGGCCCAGAGCCCACTTCTGAAGATAGATCATTTGAGTCAAGAACCATTAACATTCCTTTCTCAAGTTCCTGGCTATCCTTCGGGCAAATCACAGAGATAGATCCATTCTGAGCAATCTGAAAACTAAATTCAAATTTTTCCCTTCAGTTTTTCCAATGCCACAAAATTCTCCCAGATTCAGGAAGCTTCTGCATTCAGATGTATACCAGATAACAGCTAACTTTCTCTAGTTATTCAAATTTGTATTTCAGAGTGCCCAGCTTCTTCACAGTTTGCTGTTCCGACAAATCTCAACAAGGGAAAAATATCATAGCAAGAACTCCACAGAGGAAAATTTCATGGCAGTTTTAAAATAACAGTACGTGCAACTTAACACCCTACTCTTTCCAATTTCCCAGCCATACACAATGTGTCTGTGTTTTTAATCTCACTCTGCCCACGCGCACCAAGCTTAGATCTGAAAATAAAAGTAAAAGACAGAGTGAATGAAAGAGTCAAAAGATGCCAAATTCATACTAGGTGGAAAAGGAAAGTGCTGTGTTTGACCAATATATCTTGATTAAGAGAGGAAGAAAAGAGGAGCAATTAACTTAATCAATGAACATGTTATTTTTGGAACGGATACATGTATCGCGCTAGGACCGGCAGGGGTGTCAGGTTGCTGCGCTCGCGTCTGACTGCGAGTGACTGCTGCTAGTGCCATTTGGGAATCTGTCCAGAGGGTTCCCACCACATCTGGGGCTGTTCCTGAATCCTGGGGTTGGCGCAACAGTGCATCAGCTAAAAAGTTTTTCTTTCCCGGAATGAATCTGAGTTTAAAATCAAAGCGGCTGAAGTACTGAGCCCATCGCACTTGCTTAGGGCTGAGTTTACGAGAGGCAGTAAGGGACTCCAAGTTTTTATGATCAGTCCACACTTCAAAAGGGTGTGCCGCCCCCTCCAATAGATGCCTCCAATTCTCCAAAGCGGCTTTCACCACAAAAGCCTCCTTCTCCCAAACATGCCAGTGTCTCTCTGTCTCAGAGAATTTACGTGACAGATAAGCACAAGGCTTTAATTGTCCTTGCTCATCGCCTTGCAATAAGAGGGCACCAATAGAAAAGTCTGAGGCATCGACTTGCACCACAAATGGTCTGTCAGGATCAGGGTGTTGCAAGATTGGTTCAGAGGTAAACAGTCGCTTGAGTTGGTCAAACGCCTGTTGACAAGCAGGCGTCCATTTTAGGAGTGCCCCTGGATTCTTTGATTTGCGGGTTTTACCCTTTGTTTTGAGTAATTCAGTTAGGGGTAAGGCAATCTCAGCAAATTTTTCTAAAAATGGACGATAAAAATTCGCAAATCCGAGGAACGATTGTAGTTGTTTGCGTGTGCGTGGGGGCTCCCATACTAAAATAGCCTCAATTTTGGCAGGATCCATTTCAATGCCTTTATCTGAAATCCTATACCCCAAATAATCAATTTGTGTTTGATGAAATGCACATTTGGATAGCTTGGCATACAAGTCAGCCTTTCTCAATTTGGTTAACACTTGCCTAACCAATTGCACATGTTCCCTCATGGTTTTTGAATATATTAACACATCATCTAAATAAACCAAAACCCCATTGAACAAGTGGTTGTGCAAGACCTCATTTATCAACTGCATAAAAACCCCAGGTGCCCCAGCCAATCCAAACGGTAACACTTTATACTGAAAAGCCCCAAATGCACAATTAAAAGCTGTTTTCCATTCATCCCCCTCCCGAATGCGAATGCGATAATACGCCTCCCTTAAGTCCAATTTAGAGAAGATTTTCCCCCCCGCCAAGTGGGCTAACATTTCCTTGATGACCGGGAGGGGAGATTTGTTTAATAGGGAGACTGCATTTAACCCATGGAAATCCGTGCATAGTCTTAAAGTTCCGTCTTTCTTTGATCTAAAGAGTACTGGAGCACCCACTGGTGAATTGGCTGGTTCTATGAAGCCCCGCTGTAAGTTTTTGTCTATGAATTCACGAAGAGTAGCCAATTCCTTTGGGGTTATTGCATATACCTTTGGTCTGGGCAACTTGGCATTGGGAAGAATTTCAATGGCACAGTCAGTTTTCCGATGAGGCGGCAGCCGATCTGCCTCCTTCTCCCCAAACACATCGGCAAAGTCCTGGTATTGGTCCGGTAGCCCTTCCAATGGTACAGCGAGGGTATGCAGCGTTGACACTGCTGCCCTCCCCACATTGGTATCCTCCTCCTCATCATCCCCAGGAGGGGCTTTATAGAACCCATCTGCAAAAGTAACAGTTCGGTGTACCCAGTTTATACTAGGGTTCTGTTGAACAAACCAAGGCATCCCCAGAATGACCAAGGGACCACCCACTGGTGCAACTACAAAGGGCAACTTTTCCCAGTGGCTACCCAGTTGCAAAGCCACTAACGCTGTAGACTGGGTGACTGGTTTTTCCCCCGATATAGATCCATCCAATTGGGTGAAAATCATGGGACGTTTCAACGGGAAGGTGGGTAACTCCAAAGCAGCTACTACATCAGGATGCATTAAGAAACGTGAGCATCCAGAATCAATCATAGCCCATAGTTCCACAGTTTTTGTAGGGGAACCGAGCTTAAGTCTCACGGTTAACGTTGGGAAATTTCCACTCACCGAGACATGATCGCGCCCCTCTTCTTCCACCTGCTCTTTGGCGCTTTTTAGAGCAGGTGGCTGGAGTTTTCCGCCGGTTGGGAGGCTTTTTTTTCGTCTTGCCCACCATAAAACAAGTCCACATCCTCCACCAGCTCTGCTACTGTCGCTTTCAGTTTCCTCGGTGCCACTGGTGATTTCCCCCCCGATCTGTCTCTCCGTTCCTCTGGCTTCCTGCGGGGACATGCAGCTGCAGGTGCCCCTCCTTACCACACCGCAGGCACAATCCTTTGGCAAAACGGCTTTCTTTTTCTTCTTGCCACGACCGTCTCACTGGTTTGCTAGCAGTAGCTGCTGGCCTTGTAGGTTTCCCCATCGCTTGTTGTTTGGGACCTCTTTTAGTTTGAGTATACTTAGCTTGGGCTTGCTCAACCTTCGCAGCCAATTGTATCCACTCATACAGCGTTGCTGGGTTGTCCCGTACAACTGCCCATCGTAGTATATCTGGTCTTAGTCCATCTTTGAACATCTCTACAAGGGTGGTGGCAGACCAATCCTCTACTTTGCTGGAGAGTGCTTGAAACTCCAGCGCATAATCCGAGACTGATCTGGAGCCTTGAACCAACTCCCTTAGGGCTACCTTTGCTTTTTCCTCAGCTAGAGGATCACCAAAATGCATTTTCATTGCCCACATGAAATCATCAAAGCAATCCAACTCCAAAGCGTCCATGTCAACCAGTCTCACGAGCCAGTCTGCTGCCCTCTCCTCTAATTGGGCCGCGACAGCATTAATCTTAGCCCGCTCAGAATGAAACACACTCCCAAACTCTTCCATATAGCTGTGTGCATTCGTCAAAAAAAATGACAGCTTTGTAGGATCCCCATTAAACTTCACATTAAAGTCTCGATATCGGACCCGGGTTGGGCTATCGTGTCTCTTTTTGTGCTTAGCCTTTCGTGGCTGTGGTGGCTCTTCCTCCTGCACCTCTGGCGCTATTTCTTGAGCCTCTGCCAGTCGAAGTTTCACACGTCTCCCCCCCTCCCGGCTCTGTCCTCTCTCCTTCTGCTCCCTACTTGGGGAAGGTAAGGAGGCTTTCTTTGGAGGCCTGCTCGGCGGGGGCCCTCCCCCCCAATATTTCCGTTGCTTTCCCTGTTTGTCTACGGGGGGAGGGGGGTTGGGGACGCGGAGGTGTCAGGAGAGTCACTACCTTCTTCACCTCCCATCTTTTCCTTTTTCTGAGTGTCCCTGGTAAAGGTTAACTTTGCCAACAAATCCTCTATGGATTTCATCCTCGCCTCCAGCTGCTGGGATTTCTCCGTCTCCATCTCCATTGGTGTCACTGCTCTTGTCCTTTTGGTGATCTGCACGGTCGGAAACAGCGAGGAATACACCAGCTTGGCTGGGGCTGGTGGCGACCCATACAAGGGTCCCTCCATCTTCTTGACTACCACTGACTTCACTGCCTTCTCCGTATCGCAACTGGAATCCGTTGCCTCAGAGAGGTCATCCGACCCTGGCGTGAGAGTCCCCTCTCTCCGCGGTCCCATGGGCTCTTGTTCCCCACCTCTGGAGAGCTGACTTTCCCCCGAGCCGGTGGTTGAGGTTGGGGCAGTTTCAGTCATCGCTAATTAAACTCCTCACAGGAAACTGGATGGATGCTAGCAGACTGATATTAAAGATTCTCAGCTTTATGTAATGATTGCCTATTCCAATAAAAGGAGTCTCATCAGTAATTACTAGAGAAAACTAATTTATTGAATGAATAGTATGCAAAGTACGAAGAAAGCTGAGAATGAGCAAAAGCGCGCCAAACACAAACTTAAAAAGCCTTGCTCCCGTTGCGAACCCTCCCCTCAGGCTAGCATAGCAACCACCCACCCCAGATGCTAGCAACCGTTAGAATCGGCCTGAGAAAGTAACCTTGAACAGCAGAGATAACCCAAACATACATTCCAGAAGATCACAAGTCAGCACAAAGGCAATTTGCCAGCGTGGCCAGGCAGGCACGCAACTGCAGATATGACATGTGAAACGTTACGAGGAACCATAGACATCGGAACGGGAACATGACACAAACTCACATGCTTCATTTTTTTCTAGAAAACATTTACTTTGTAATGGCTATGGAGATGACAACTAGTTGTCAAACAACCTAGTAGGCATTCCATTTTGGTATAGCAAATGACTGACAACAAATGCCATTCTCCAATATTTTAACTGTCAGTTACATGAAGATCCTCAGGTCCAACTACATGCAAGAAAGTTTTGTTGTGGGGGGTTACTTTCCTTTCTTATTTGTTGTTTATTAGTCAATGATATTACTGACCCCCAAAGTTTCTGTTGATGTGTATTTACATTTTTTTATATATGATTATACTGTAGATATTGAGGGTTCCCTGAGATATTTGATATGTTTACATTGTTAGCTGCTTAGAGCCTATGGGAATGGGCAGCATACAAGCAATGTAAATAATAAACAAATGAATAAAGTGCAAACAATTCATAAACAGGCTGTGTAGTACTACATATCTTCTGCATATCAGTCATCTACTTCAGCTTTGGCCAACTACAGAGATATTTGATGTCTAAACATCATGGTCCATAATGAGGCTGCAAAACATCAGTAACAACAGCAACTACTACTACTACAAGGAGGATGTACCTAGCAAATCTAGGATAAGAATCAGAGCTCACTATGAGAAATTCATCCATCCTCATTCATTTCATATATTTTAGACACAGATTTGGATAGGATACTTTAAGAAAGCCAGTTAGTTTTGGCTCAGCTCCACTGTGTGTCTCACTATGCATTGTTACCATTTATATGTCTGTTGGGAAGAGCCAAAAAATATTTAAATTACTAGTATTACTGGTATTTAAATTACTGGTATTGTTCAATTCATAAGCTGTAGCATAGTTGGTACTGTAAGCAGGTTACTAATTACAGCTGTTCAGTCTAAAGAGATGTAAGAAACCAGTGTTATGCTACTGCAGATAGACTTTAATTGTCAGCATTCTGCAGCCTTCCCCAACTACAGCTGATATGCTGGACTTCAACTTCCAGAATTCTCAGCCTACAGAATCCTAATATAAAATTCTTATTAGATGTACAGGTATGTATATTTAGAAGAAAACCAATTTATGTAAAAGGTATTTCAAACCATATGCAAGCTACAACAAATAAAATTCAATCAATGTACAATTCTAATCTGAAACACTGATAACTCTATAAACAAAAGCCAACAGAAGAATTTTAATAGATATGCCTACAAAATCAGTCAATTTCAGTCATGAGATCACTCATACATTACTCTTGCTAGTACTCACTGCTGCACAGCTACCTAAATAACTGCATACACAGCAACACACAAAAGACATGCATGCATGTGCACATGTACAGTACATTAGGGTGGGACACTTTTATTTGTCAGAGGCCAAATTAGCTCCCAGGATATTCCCAGAGCCACATGATGACAATGAGCTGGGCTGTGTTTGCCCTCTACCTAATCACATTTTCTCTGCATATGCAGCTATGAAGTGATCATTCCCACAATGTTCCCACTCTGTGCTCTGGTGGAAGTCAGCACCCTTTTCTGTGCAGGGAGAAGGGAATGCCTGCTTTCTCCATGCTCAAGGTGACATCAAGTTTTCGTGTCAAATGATCCAAGAGCTGGAGATTCAGCAAGATGGTAAGAATTCCCTGTGATTGGATAGGAAGATTCTGATTTGTATTCACACAGATGTACATATATCTACTCATCTTGGAAAGAGAGAAACAGCACCCTTAAATGCCCTATCAAAAAACATGTATCCTCTTAAATATTACTGAAACTTACAGCTTACCTTCTGGACATTGGCAGTTGAATCCACTGCTACTAGAATAGCAGGTCCCTCCATTCTGGCAAGGCTGCTGAGTGCAATAGTCAATCTCTGACTGACACATTTCCCCAGTATATCCTTCATCATCATAAAATCATTTAAAAAAATATGGAAAAGAAAATACATTGTATTAATAGATGGGTCTTTGTCATATTTAAATAGCATCCAAGAACACTGTTCCTATATTAAAGTGTTTGCTGTAATCACAAAGGATCAACCTCATTCCCACTCAATATAAAACTAAGTTAATATGTAGCTATGATATATAGTGTATTCAAAAAATCAGAAATAAATATTCCTTTAAGATTTATATTTGAAGTACACTTTATTCAGAAATGCATATTGTCTCACATATGACAATACCTATAGGGTTTGGTGAAAAATTATACATGTTAATAGATGATCTATCTAATCTTAAACTGAAACACTTACCTTGACCCTTACTAAAATCACAAAATGCTAATACAATTCCTAAGGAGTGAAAACCTTTTTTTTCCTAAATAGATAGTGAGTAATAATGGCAATGATATAGAAAATGCCAATTTATTACATTTCCTAACATATAAGTTGCCACTTGGTTTTCATAGTTCTTTACTTCCAAATCAAGCCTAAATTCCCCTGTATTCTAGTCTAATGCATATTATCTTCCTTTCAAATAGTCAAACACAATCCACTGACATAAGTACAAAACATTCTACAACACTGATCCTGAATGAAAAGTGACACTTGCAATATATAATTAGGTTAGGTCTCCAGGGAAAGAGGAGATTCAAGTTGGAAACCTTGCTTGTCACTCTGGAATAGTGGTTTATTTTCTTTTAAGCTCACATTTCTAATCCAAGCCTGGCTCATAATAACTGTAGCAGCATCAGCACCAAAAATTGCAAAGGGCTTTCCAATTAAAGATGGAATTTCTCTGTAACAGTTTGCAGTACATCTAACAGTTCTTTTCCACTGATTGAGCAGTTTTCCATTTTTAAGACTCGTACAATGTTATGGCCAAACTGTTACTTCTTTTTGCTAAGTGAACACTGTCTTTCACTTGCTTTGACCTTGGCAGTACATTTTATTCAAGTAATTCTACTTTACAATTAATTACAAAGTATTTTTCTCAAACATGCTTTCTAGCTAATGTATTTTCCGGCATTACTAAATTCTGTGTATGTATGTCTATTTGTGTGTGTATGTGTGTGTGTGTGCCTATTTCTCTCTGTGTGTGTGTGCGTCTATTTCTTGATAACAATATTCTGAATGTTGTATTTATATTAAATACATTAAAGGTAACATCTTCCTGTTTGCAGTATTTATCCAGATTGGAAAAGTTAATATAAATGTTATTGTGTGAATAAAGGAGACACTGAACTGTACTATACGATTTTCAACTTAAGAGGATCAATCTATTCCAATCTATACAATCAAATATATAAAAAGCAATTCAGTACTTCTAACAGAACAAAAGAATTGGGGTACCATGGTAGTCTTTTCAATTAGTTTCATATTGGGATATAAAATTGTGAACCTCAGTATGCTGATGACTTCAAAATTCATCATTCCTGCCAACTAACAATATTGGCTGGAGCTATCAGAAATCCACCACCACTGAATGTCACAGGTTGCTATATAACTCAACTCTGCCATATGAGTAGACAATTCTGAAGTCCACTTTTCTGTCTTTAAAAAGAAAAAAGGAGAGAGTGACACAGACATGTCTTGCATAGATCATCTGTTTTACAGTATCTATGCAGTTCCATCTGACCCCATTTTTCTTGCCTGCTGATCTCATTCTGTTTAGTAGGCTAATGCAGATGTAACACACGTTTAAGCCTTTGTAAGGAAACTGTGTTTCTGGTACTACCTGTTTTCCCAGGAAACTAGGCAAGTCACATTAACTGCAACCCCTAAATAAAATGTCCATCAGTGACATGTATCTGTTACTTGTCATTTCCAGTAATTCCAATGTCATATATGTAATTTAGCTACAAACATTCCCCAAAATAGCAGCAAACAATGTACAATGGTCATTAAATACATAATCAACACAATTATAATCAATGTAAAATACAGAATAATACACCAAAAGATGTTTTGTGTGAAGTCTCATCAATCAAATCAATGGTAGAATTAGTGAAATAGAACAGCTGACACCACAGTACTATTGGCCCTGCAGGCCAAGTTTTGGACAGCTCCATCAAACACTCTTGCAGTTTTTCTAACACTTGAACTGAAATACATTAAGACACTCCAGAGCAGTGTTCCTCAACCGTGGCAACTTTAAGATGTGTGGACTTCAACTTCCAGAATTCTCCAGCCAGCCTTGCAAGGCTTAAAGTTGCCAAGCTTGAGAAACACTGCTCTGGAGAGACTGAGTTCTATTGCCTGAAATCACCCTTCCATATACTTCTATTCAAAGCATCTGCTTGCCCCATCCAGTACTGTATTTTACTGCACAGATGTAAACTTTTGCAGCTGACACTTGCTATGGAGGGAGTAATTATGTGGACTTGTACAAATAAAGTGCTTTCATTACTTTTTTTCACAAAAATATTTGCTGAAGGGCACATCCAGGCCTGTCACAAAGGTACACTATTGCATAAGACAATGTACAACTTATAGCCGAGAGCAACAGATAGCCCTCTTCCCAAGCTTGGATGAGGCTTGCAACGTACCCCAACCCCTCACCCTGAGACTATGGCCAAATGACTGAATTTAATGTCAGTTTCCATTTTGTAATATATTAAATGGATAGAATGTCTCTTTCTTCCTATCTATAGAAAATAAACAGAATATGACTAGCCAAATAATTAGGGTATAGCAGGAGAATAGCCCTGGCTCCTATGAATTAGAGCATGCACCGAAATTTGCTGCTCTAGTGGGAACACTGACTCCAAGAGAACCCACCAGTTGCACACTGCAGTGCCTCCCTTGGTGCCAGAGAGCCTCTGTATAAACAGTAACACTGACTTGTCGGGATTCAATCTGAGTTTGTTCCATCCCATCTACTCCATCACATATATATTTAACTCCTTTTCAAGTATGTCACGTGCATACGGTATATACAAAGTAAATCAATCTCCAAGATTGGTTTTAGCTGGAGTTGGCACCCTAGGTTGAGAAGGTGGGAAGCTGGGCTTTTACAGGATTTTGTGTATTTGTGTATGTATATGTATGTATGTATATGTATGCATACACACACACGCATACTATCTTCTCTTCTTTTAGTACCAATGATCCTCATAAACTCAGACTTTGTTCTTCTGTTAGCCTTCTTGTCCCCTTCAGGATCAAGAGATGCTCTCCTCTCCTAACCAAAGTGGGGACACTCTGCAAATGATACGTGATTCAAAACATACCAGGAAGACAAGTACAGGAGAAATTGTTTCCAACATGTTTTTCTGCCACATCCATGCAGGTTCCATTATTCTGACAAGGGCTGCTTTGACAGGCATTAAATTCTTCACAGAAACCACCCAGGTATTCATTGTCACAGTCACAGAAAAATGTTGCCTAGAATGAAAAAAAATCCATACTACTTTACTATGAAATCTCAAAGTTTCTTTTTAAAGCATGTTCCTGATTGTGTAAATCACACTTAAAGCAAAGCATAATTATGAGAAACAACCAAATAAGATTAAGTAACAAGACTGGGAAGGGTGAGGATAAGAAATAAAGGACACACATTTATGCAAGAAAAAGCAGCTGTTGAGCTAAGATCTTGCTTTATATATACAGTAAGCACCCCTTTGAGACTCAGACAGGTTTTATCACTCCTTGTATGGAAACTCATTTGCAACCACAGAACACAAGTATTATCCTAGATATAGCATAAACAGTAAGTTCTGCTACATAGTTAATTGAACTACTGTAATGTGCCCTACTTGGGCTGCCCTTGAAGTGTATCTGGAAGCTTCAACTGGTGCAGAACCCTAAAGGATTACCACTACACACTGTTTATGCATTTGTAATAACTCTCCAGTGGAAGATCCTGATCCACTAAAATTATATCAGGAACCTAGAGCTAGGTTCATCATGCCTTTGCTAATCCAACTGAATCAGTCTAGTTTAGAAGAAAAATCTACTGATGTAGATGAACAAGTAACAAAACAAGTTGCACTGTTTGCAATGGCCGCAAGGAAGATACAAAACCAGATGTTGACAAATAGTGCTGTTAATATCAGAGAGAATGTACTGAACTGATATGGATTGTTGTGATTTTATATGAATTTTGCTAAAACCAATGGATGTAAATAAATGTGTATGTGTATGTGTATATGTGTCTGTGTGTGTACAGTATGTAACTTTAAAACTGCAACATCTAAGATATTATAAGGAAATGAAGACAGTGCAAGCCTTTGATTATGTGGTCTTATCTATATATATAAAATACACAGCTTTAATTTTATATATTATTGGTATTTAGGAATTTAACTTCTTAAAATCTTACTGTAACTTTTGCATATTTGTACAGGGTTGTGATCTATCAGGGTCTTGACTAAATAAATTTTCAAAGACTCCACTATAAGAAATTATTATTCTCTATTCATCCAACAAATACCACAGGGTGTGTATTCTTTCAGATTTGGTTGGTTTCAACCAAGTGCCTAGGAGGTATCATTGTGGTATGTTGGAAGTTTCTTGCAAAATGATGATTTTTTTGCAAAGTCAGTGGTGGCAAGTACAATAAATTTAAAATATTCAAATATGCGATGAGTCCCTTTGGTATGGCTCCAAGTCCAACTACTATTACTGTTATAGCTGACTTTTTCTTCCAAAGTCTTTCAATTTCAGTTTGTAAATCACAATATTTTATTATGATTTTTCATTTGTTTTTCATCAACTGGGATGGGCCTCGGAGGCAGCTCTGGAGTTCATGGCCACCATGGCGGCCATGGGCCTGACTCAGATTATTTGGGACCCAACTCGAGACAGTGGCCTCACACCAGACTTAGTTTTCTTGTCAGAGCAGTGGCAATATGATCTGAGGGGAGAGTTACATCTTTCCCCATTGTCATGGTCAGATCATGCCCTGGTGACCTTGGGATTCTCATATGCCACCCCCCTCCAGAGGGAGGCAGGACCTACTCGATCAGTCCACCCCCGGCAACTGATGGACCCAATGCGGTTTCAGAGGGAGCTGGGGGTTACACCCAAGGATCTGCTGCACGGTCCAGTGGAGGCCCTGGCTGCTGCCTGGAATAGGAAGATGCCCGGGGCCTTGGATAGGATCGCGCCTATGTGGCCTCTCTTATCCTATTGAACCCGACACTCCCCGTGGTTCACGGAGGAGCTGAGGGTTCTGAAGAGGATTAAGAGATGCCTAGAGCACCACTGGAGAAAGACAAAGGCCAAACCCGACCGGACACAAGCTAGAGCCATGATTAAGGCCTACCTTGTGGTGGTAAGAGCAGCGAAACGCCAGTATTTCTCCACTCTTGTTGCATCTGCAGAATACTGCCCAGCAGCCCTGTTTAGGGTCACCCAATCTTTGTTGGGGAAAGGGGATCCGGAAAATCATCTACAGGGCTGTGCTGAGGAATTTTCGGGGCATCTGCAGGATAAAATCACTCGGATTCACTCTAAGTTGGACTCCAAGCGTGGGATGAAGTCTGGGGAGATGCCTGGGGAGCGTACTTACCCAGTTATCTGGGAACAGTTTGATCCTGTTGGACCGGAGGAAGTGGACAAGATCCTCCGGACTGTAAATGCCACCACCTGTCAATTAGACCCATGTCCCTCCTGGCTGGTGAAGGCAGCTCAGGAGATGACGTGTGGTTGGGCCCAGTCAATGGAAAATACATCTTTGCGGGAGGGGGTCAGTTAAATCAAAGACTAACCAAAGATGTGGGTGTTTCCGGCGGCCTTTAAGGAGGCGTTGGTACGTCCCCTCAAGAAACCATCATTGGATCCTACCGTACTGGATAATTTTCATTCAGTCTCCCACCTCCCCTTTATGGGGAAGGTGGTTGAGAAGGTGGTGGCACTGCAGCTCCAGAGGATCCTGGAGGAAATGGATTATATAGACCCCTTGCAGTCAGATTTCAGGCCCGGATATGGAACAGAAACTGCATTGGTCACACTTATGGATGATCTCTGGTGGGAGCGGGATGGAGGCAGTGCATCCATCCTTGCTCTCCTTGACCTCTCAGAGGCTTTCCATCGACCATGGTATCCTTTTGGGTCAGCTCAGGGAGTTGGGGGTGGGTGGCGTAGTCTTCCTCCAGGGCCAATCCCAGTCGGTGTTAATAGGGGAGGAGAAATAGGGCTCACGTCCCCTCCTTTGTGGGGTGCCACAGGGGTCGGTACTCTCTCCTCTCCTTTTAACATCTACATGAAACCGCTGGGGGAGATCATCCATCTCCATGGGATGAGGTATCATCAATATGCTGATGATACTCAGTTATACATCTCCATCCCAGGGGAAGTAAGTGATGCTGTGACTGCCCTCTCCAGGTGCCTGGGAGCTGTGGGGGCCTGGATGGGGGACAACAGGCTTCAGCTGAACCCTGGTAAGACAGAGTGGCTGTGGGTTAACAGCCCCTCTGCTCCAAGGAACTTGCCATCTTTAGTCTTGGATGGGATTGCACTGCCCCAGACAGACCCGGTGCGTAACTTGGGGATCCTCTTGGACTCACGACTCCTGCTCAAAGAGCAGGTGGCAGTCATGGCCAGAAGGGCCTTTGCACAACTTCATGTTGTGTGCCAGTTACACCCCTTCCTGGAGTGAGAGGCCCTCCGAACGGTCACTCATGCCCTGGTCATCTCCCATGTAATGCGTTCTACATGGGGCTACCCTTAAAGAGTATCCAGAAGCTACAGCTGGTCCAAAATGGAGCTGCGCGGGCTATCTTGGGTGCTCCAAGATCAGCACATATTGCTCCATTGCTGCACAAGCTGCACTGGGTACCAGTTTGCTTCCGGTTCCAATTCAAGTTGTTGGTTATCACCTTTAAAGCCCTACATGGCATGGGTCCAGGTTACCTAAGGGACTGTCTCATCCCTGTTGCATCAACCCATCCCACCCGGTCATGCAGAGAGGGCATACTGCGGACCCCATCTGCACGAGAATTCCATCTGGTGGGGTCCAGGAGGTGGGCCTTCTCTGCAGCAGTGCCCACCCTTTGGAACACTCTTTCCCCGGAAGTGAGGTTGGCCTCCTCGCTTCTGGACTTCAAGAAACAGCTGAAGACCTGGTTTTGTCACCATGCCTGGAGTGGGGAGAAGAAGAGCCATGCTTGGGGTTGTTTGGCTCCCTAGTCCTGCCGAGGCCAGTCTTGCTCCCTTCTGGATATTAGATATGCCATTACTTGGATCTCATTATATTTTATATTTATTTATTGATTAATGATATTACTATGATTTTATCAAATTTTAAACTGTTTAATTGTGAACCACCCAGTCCCCCATATGAGGGAGATGGGCAGCGATAAAAATATGATAAATAAATAAATTTGACTATCTCTTGGTATTTCTACATCTATCAACCACACTGTTCCTTTCAGTAATTGTAAATCATCATCATCTGGTGTGTTCTATTTTGGATATCTCTTGGTTTTTATTTTACAATCTCACAAGATCTTGACCTCCTCATTTTCTAAGAGTTTTTCAGGTCTGTGGTCTCAGTAGCTTTTGTTAATAGTAAAAGCAAAGTTTCTGGGTAAATACCGTATATTCTGATTTCTCTTCAGTTCATATAAATATTTCTTCTTTTACTTAAAATATCATTATTATCCCTATGATATAAATAAAATATATAACTAAAAGAATTCATACCTAAGAACACCAAGTGACTACAGTCCAGAACAGGAACTAATCCCATGCCTTTATACACAAAAGTAAGATCCACTCAGTTTGATGGTATGCAGTCTTTCAAATGTACTGGAAGTACCTTAGATATATACTAAACCCTACTGTTTATCCACTGTCTAATTATTTCAACTGTACCACATCACGGTCAGTTAAATCAATGACTAACCAAAGATCAGTTAAGCTTCTGGTCTTACTCGCTTAGGATAAAAGCTTATTCCCACCTACCTAAAAGTAAACCTCAATGAACCCAAAAGGACTTATTTCTGAGTAAGCTATATTTTGCTAATGTTTCTTTGATACTATTTTATATGGCATTTAAATGCATCAATTAAAGTGTTATAAATATCAGAGAACTGCAGTGAAGAAAATAAAAATCAGTATATCCTTCTTGCTTACAATTCCATAGTTTCAATGCTACCAGCAAAGCGAGGCTGATAACTATGCTGAAAGATAATATATGGTAACAATTTATTATAAAATCAAAAGAACAATTTATTCCTAAGAAAATATTGGTAATGAAACATGTCTCAGTGCTTGCAGTTCAGAATTGCAGACAGATAATACCACTGGAATTCAGACAAGTTATTATGCAAAGATGATTAGATACCATTAGCAGTTATTAATATTCCACTGTCATTTTTCTTTCATCACAGAGTTACATTTTTGGCTACATGTACTCATTTAACTGAATAGCACAGGCTAGAGATTGTCATAATCCTTATTTAAATCTTTATGAACAGTTTCTAACAATAACTGAAGATTTAGAATTCTTTTACAGATCTTTAAGTTTATCTGTTTAGAAACAATGAGAAGATGCTTAGGAATGGATAGTTCCCAATACGAGGTTCCCTCTCTTCAAATAGACCTAATTCAAGGCAGACTTTTTGGACAGACCCACCACAAAGTAGGACCTTCAGAGGGCCCACAATTGATCTCTATCAACCCCTCTGAGTTCCCTCTTTTAGTTCCCCGAAGGAAGTACAGGTGCTTCAGAAGCTACTATTCTTTTACTGTTCAGGAATTGTTTCACTTTATACTTGCATTCTGTTCCTCCCAGCAATAATGGACGAAACAAAAATGATCCAACATTGCTCTATATTACCAACACCAATCCTTTTAGAACAATTCACCTTTCCACTTCCCTGTCCTCTAATGCATCCTTTAAAACTTTTTGATACTGAAAAAAACTCAGCAGTTGATTTCAAGACCCTGAAAAGAAACTGTCAGATTAAAGCCTTGTCAAGTTCAAGCCCTTAAGATATTGTTACTTATTCTAGTGCCCTCCAGGTATGCAGAGAAAGTGTGTAACTTCCTAATGGAGAAAGCTGCCTTGCACATTCAGTTCAACAGATATCTTTCTGTTAAAAATAATCATAACAAAAGCAATAGTGTTCAGGCACCTTGAGCACATTAACCAAAATGCTAGCTATGCTAACCTGTCTTTCGCAAGAATTTCATGTTACATTAAATGCTCATCTGCTACATCAGTGCTGCAAACATCCAAGCAAAATAATTTTCCTAACAATGGGACTCGATCTAATGAGTGGAATATTAAGAGATATTCATAACAAACCATAGTTAACATAATTCAAGATTAAATATATTTCTTGCAACTTTGCAGGAACATCCTGGAAATTGGCACTGGTTTCTTCTATAGGTTACAACTGTAAACCATCAAGCAGTTTAATACACATGTGATTTCACTGATAGTCCAGATCAGTGTTTCTCAACCATGGCAACTTTAAAATGTATAGACTTCAACTCCACAGAAGTGTAGAGAAAAAGAAAAGTGTATGAAGTTGAAGTCCACACATCTTAAAGCTGCCAGAGTTGAGAAACACTGGTCCAGATAATGCAACTTTAAAAGCGACTAAGGATGATTTAACTCCACTTTTTCCCAACTATTTCTTAACACAGAATATCCAATTATATCTCTTTTTACTTACCTAAAACTGCAAAATGGTACTTTGTTTATAGGATGTTCAATAAAAAAAATATATGACTGTGTATTCAGGAACCCTGAGCAACTTTGGCATAATCCTTATCCTGGCACTTGTGTACTAAAGTTAATGCCTGTCTATGGCAAAATGCCTTCTATATTATCTTTTTTAATAATGTGCTTTGCATACTAAAATGTATGTGTTACAAGCAGAGGGGTTTATGGATAAACCTAAAGAACTTCAAAGACCATGCCATTACACCATTATCTAAAAAGAACTGGGAAAAAAATCTTAATCCTATAGCTGATTTAGATAAGATATACAATATTGGCAACTGATTATTGTAAGGGTAGGAAACTTACTGAGCCATTGTGGGCCTCTCTCAGTGTAGGTGAAAAATAAAGTGGCAAAAACTTCTCATGCCTAATTAAGCCAGTTGATTAAACTACACACTGTTCATTCTGGCTTTGAATCAAATTTCTTGGCTTAAATTCCAATTGGCCATATAAGGAATATTAAAAAAAAACTCTTGCAGAAAGAAATACAAAAGTACAAAACCCAAATAATAGTCTCACTAAAATAAACATTCTGCATAAGCTTTTGGTGAGCTAGTCTAATGAAAGACTGGATCATCTGTAAACACATATGCTTATTTGCAAGCTCAAACTGTTGATCCAAAACAATTGAATGGAATTTCCAAGTGCAGATTTATAAAGGTTTTTGCTGACAGTACTTTGGCTAAGCTATTTTTAGGACTTGATGAAATGCAGCTTTGGTAGAAGCAGGCTTTAGGAAACATATTTGAACACATATATTTTCAAGACCATAGATATTTGCTAGGCACATAACAGTGTCTACAAGTCCAGAAGTACTGTGTACACACCTGGAAGCTGTCACTTTCCCTTAAAACATTCTTCTGAAAAATTATTAAAGTGCTTTTTGAACTCAGGGTAGCTTAGAGTAATAGCTGAAGTGATATCTGGAAATAATATATAGGAAAAACATAGGATCCTATATTCACATAACTTCTTACTTTTAATTACAACTATTTACTCCAGGAAAACAAGAGACACTAAAAGAAGGTAAGATAAGAAAATAATTATATTAATAATAATAGTTAATAAATATGTAGAATATTCCGGAACATGCATTCAATGTTTCTGCTTGATTCCTCCACATCAAACAAAACACCAAGTTACTTGTCTAAACGTTTTATGTTCTTGTTCTTGGTGCTGATTTTTATGAGAATATCATCAAAATCCAAAGTGATAAGATGTCATGGAAATATAATACATACCATACAATGAACTTGACACCATATTCTGCACCTTCTACTCAAAAGTTGCAGATGCCATAGATTTAGAGCTCCTCTTGCTAATACACGTTGACACTGAAAGCTAAGCAACTGTTGAGTATCTCAGCTTCAAACCTGATGATAAGGTCACCATGAGGACCTCAAAAAACTGCATTCTCTTTCTGCCAGGAACTCTACCTGAAGCATACAACCTTACAAAAGCAGTAATGAAAGCAACTCTCCCTTATCCCACAATTAAGAAAAGCTGATAGCACATAAAATTATCAGACTTCAGTGCCTCAAGCTGTCTGGGAGATGAAAGAGGTTTGACTGAAACATGCCAAACAATGATAGCAACACATCACATATAAAACACCTTCCAAAAAAACAAAATAGCAATGTTTTCTGCATCTAGTGAGTATGCTATGGAAGGACAGAGCTTTCTCTCTTAATAACCTTCCAATAAAAATAGACAGGAAGGGTTTCAGCACCAAAATTATAGTCTTGAATATGCAGGACACGAAAAGGGAGCACTCAGAAGCAAGTACAGCAATAGAAATTCCAGTTATAACAGAATCACATGGTACATCTCCTAAAGCAGAAATATTCACTATCTTTCTTGAACACTTTTTTTTTTTTTTGGTGACTGTTTTTGGCAAGTCAAATTTTATGATTTCTCCTGGGAACTGCTTCCATTTTCTAAGGGTTTAGATAGTTTCTATATCAGTATGGATAATATCCTATAAGGCATCTACTGAATTCCTTTTGCTTTATGGAAATCTGATATTATTTAATGCAGCAAATAAATTAAATTATTAATATTAATTTAATTTAATTTAATAATAATATTAAATATTAAAGCAACGTAATCCAAAATAGAGTTGGGAGGGATGAAAAAAGTGACAGCTAATTAGCCATTTCCAAAACTCATGTAAACCAGAAGAGAGGTTATCAGAAAGCAATTGTTTGAAATTCCATGCAACAACTGGGGGTACAGAATTTACTAAGTGAGAGCTGCTCTGCTAAAGGCCGTGCTCTGAAAAATACTGGGTAGAACCAGGACAAATACTACATTTGATTTGATTTATATTTACATTTAAATACAACTTTTCAACATCTCTGGGACCACACCCATGTTTTTAGGGAACTGGATTGGGTGCCAGAAGATCTGCTAAAAAGCTGCAGACCACCAATTGAATGCCAGGCTTTGAAGCTAGATAAAACTCCTCTAATGATCACTTCCCACAGAGAAGATATGGCATTTGGAGCTTGCTTTATTGAATTATGCACAACTGGCTGGGCTTGCATGAGATTTATAAATTACAATGCCTAGGTTCACATGTAACATTAAGATGAAATTAAACCCAGCACAGTATGGGATAACTTGCTACCGGAGTGGCTGCATTTGAATGCTACACTGATTCACATACGAGCATGTGCTGTTAATTTAAGGTTCAGCATATCATGCAAACCAGGCACTTGCACGCCTCAAGAGTTTGTCATACAAATATAGTCAATGCTCAATTAATCCTCTACCAACTGCCAATTTTCTCCATGCACCTGCCCTTTACAGCTGCCTTTCATTGGTTTCTCCCAAATCATGCACTGCTCCTTCTTTGGCATTTGACCCTTGCAATTCTTCGCTTTGTCTCAATCAGCCTCACATGAACAAGTCAATACCAGGATCTTCGTGCCCCAGCACCCACCCTCCACATTCCTTCTGCAGGTTCTATGCTTTTTTCTTACCTCAGACTCTCTTGTGATGCATTTTCCTTTCCCAGAACACTGAAGGCTATCAGGCTGAATTCCTCCGGGCAAACACATGTTGACTTTTACTATTACAGTCAAGCGTAATGCCACAATGCATTTGGAAATTGAATCATTCACAAAACCTGGAGAAAGAGACCACATATATTACTGTTAAAAATATAATACCATTCCTTAAAAGGGAATTTAAAACAGCTATGAGATAGAATGAACTAATCTGGGCAGAGTTGGGGAATGACTTAGGGCTGCAGTTACTATTTCGCCTGACCTAAATCCCACTAAACTGCTACTGGCCATAAACAGGGATATATGAAAACAAGCCAGCTTGTTTTTTGTTTTGCTTTTTGCTTTTTTTTTTTTGTTTTGCTTCTGTAGTTCACAACAGGTTTAGGAGAGAAAAATTACAGTACAGAAATTGCACAGATACATCCACAAAGTCACCAAGAATTTATCTGGACTCAAAGGAGATGCTGCTTTTACATACTGTATGGTCAACTGCTTTTGAAAAATGAGAAGAGATTCAAAAACAGCTTGTGATATGGGACAGATATATACCATTCATTTGCAAATCACTGGAGGTAAAATGTACAGTGATGTGCAAAGGCCCTTATAATTTAAAGGAGTTCTAGTATTCATATCTATACCCACTTTGATCAGATATGAAGGTCACAGCATTAGAACAGTTACAAATGACTAATTTACAATCCTGTTTCACTTAATGTTGATGCTCTCTCTCTTACCAATCCTCTTACATCAGCAAATAACTGTTTAGAGAAATTCATTATTAGTAAATTGAGTTGATTAATGTATAAATAATTGCCATACAGAAGAACACTGAGAAACAAGAAGACACCATCATCCTTATGTAAAATTTATTTTAAAAATTATCGTAAGGTAGAACACTTTGAAGAAGAAAGTAGAGGCAGGCAACAATTTGTGGTCATTACTACCTGGAATAATTAAACAAGATAGCCTTTTCTGATAGCCTTTTCTGATAACAAAATTTACTTAAGACTGTTGGTATCGAAGAACATTTGCTAAAAAATACTTTTGAACTTAATGCAAAGTAAAATGACCAGAAGTACATAATATAAGTCCTACTTTAAGGACAAAATATTCTAAGGATAGGAAAATTCCTAACATACTGAAGTAATTTTGGATCCACCAACAGAATATTTCTAAATTATGCATGCAGAAACATTTTGCTACATTTTAGTTGTAATGAAATGGGAGATGTTTTAAAAATTATAATTGCAGTGCAGTAATATTTGAGGGTGGGGAAGCTGTCTTTGATAAGAAGTGAAAAAATATAAAATTATCTCTCATAGTAATTATATTTTCCCAATACTGGCAGGTCCCAATGAGAATTTTTTGTTTGTTTTCCTGAGACTAGTTGCTTTGTATAAGCATATTCCTAACACTCATGCTACCACAATAAATAGTAATGTCAATTGTTTATGCCTTCCAGATAGTAATGATCTAAATTGAAGGCACAAGGACTAACTTTCCAACTTACATTGGTTAGAATTAGGAGAGAAGGATATGTGTCAATGTATGCCATTTTTACACTGCAATTTGAATTTACTAAGAATTTAGTATATCAATTGTTGCACCAGCATGACTCTAAAAATGCACAAACACATTATTTTGCTAGTAGGCATGCTGAGAAAAGCAATAATCCTGCTAATAAGGACCATATTTGCTTCTCTCCCTCATTTTTTTTAATGGATGTAGATATTTAAAGAAAACTGAATGAGAACTTTGCCGTTTTCTGTTCCTCATACCCTTTGCCCTCACCTGAAGCCATAAAGCCTTGTGTCTTTAATCCAGGGTCTCCCTAATGTATTGGGTTTTCAATTATCATAATTACATAATCAGTACAGTAGTTTATGTCTAACACATCTAAAGAATATCAGACCAGGGAAGGCCAACTAATTTATCTGCAACATTTGGTATCACTGAATATAACTGAAATACTTGTGAGATAATGTTTTCAATCACTATGAACAGCCAAGGTTTTGGGAAACAGATAGAATTTTTATGTAAATCACTTCTGTTATAGACAACAATGAGAGTATGCAGACAGGAAATTTCATAAAGTGGTATCTTTTTCTCATGGAGCAATAGAATGAGGTGAAGAAGCATAGTATTGCTTTCTAAATTTTAATCCTAATGTCATTTCCCATCAGAGGGATAATATCTTTATAGTAAAGGAGCTAATGAAAATCCTAAATTCCTAGACTTTGCAAAAGGAAGGGTGTTTTAAAAAAAATGTGAGTCACATCATCTCTTTGCCAATACACTTAACTTCTAGAGAATTCTGCCCCACATAAGACATTTATTTGCCATGGTGCCTGTAAGGAATAAAGCATGTAAGCACATATCTACAACCTGGTTAACTTATAGATGAAAATCATATAGATGAATTATATAAAAGCAGAGTAGGTTGTCAATATGATTAATTATGTGCCATCAAGTCAGTGTTGACTCTCAGTGATCACATAGATAGATTTTCTCCAGGACACTCTTTCTCCTTCATGTCTTCCAATGGGGCAACCATCACTGCTGTAATTGAGTCCATCCACCTTGCTGCCAGTCATCCTCTTCTCTTTCCTTCCACCTTTTCCAGAATTATAGACTTCTCAGATTCTCAGTATAGGGTATTCCCAAAAGGAAAACTCTTACTGCTACTTACTGTTACTTACTTACTGTTTTCATTGCTGATAAAAAAGAAGCAGCAACGGAAAAAAAAACAGAACAGTTATCAATAAAACAATAAACTACCACTGTCCTTGGTGAGCAACAACAAAAACCATGAATTAGACAGAACAATTCTACAAAAAACTCTGTTCCAGATCTGATTTTTTACTGTGCAATCATACCCCGTGCATTTAATATATCAGTATTGTCTGGGGAAAAAAAATTACAACACAAGTATGAAAGTTAGAAAATCACTGTTACACCATTTTGCCAATTTATTTATATCCAATAAATAGCTATATTGTAATGATTGCCTACTCTAACAGACTCAGACTCACAAGCAGGAATTTAATGATATCTGATTTATTAAAGAATAGTATGCAAATACAGAGAAAGCTGAGAATGAGTAAAAGCGCGCCAAATACAAACTAAAAACCCTCAGCTCAAACGTAATCCCTCCCCTCGTCCTGCCATTGCAAACTCCCCCCCACCCCCAGGTGCTGGTAACCGTTTCTGCTGATGTCCTGGGAAAAGAACCTTGAACACACGAGATAACCCAAACACATTCCAATCCAGCTGCTAACATATAACAATCCCACGAGATAGAATCCTCCTCCCTTCCCAGACTGAACACGCATCAGCCAAATGACATGCGAAACGTTACGATGTACCAGCAACATTGGAACGGTGAACATGACATATATTAGCAGCTAGGTAATTGCTGGGTAAAGCAAAGGTAGAATCTTTCTTCTACTAAGGGGCTTCATATGCTCAGAGATAATCTGTCGAGGGTTGCACAGTGGAAGTGTCAAGTACAAGTGGGTGGATCACCATCAAAGTAGGGCCACCTACTCCAACCTAATAGAACATTTAGGAAGTAACTCTTCATAGTTCCATACTTCTGGGAGGTGAGGAGAGACAAACACCAGTGCCAACGCTTTGGAATAATCTCCTAGTATATCTTAGACTGCCGCTTCCTTGTCTGAAAGGATATAGATCTACTGTAGCCTTGGGTAGTGGGAACAGCCATGTATCATCAAGGAATGAGAAACAGCAACTCAGTCCTGAGAAAGTGGAAAGTGTGAGAAAAAAACCTCAAAATTCCCCTGCCTTAATTCTGTTTGGTATAAAATGTGGCAGGGAGAAATTCTGACAGAATCTTTCAAGATTCTGTTATCCTACCTTGCAGCAATAAAGAGCATTCTTGGAATCTCTGCTGCTTCTGTGTCTTGACCTTGCCTACCTCAAAGAGCTGACATCTTGATAGTGTTCAGGTGGATGTTAAAAACCGAGCTACTTCAGAGAACATTCCAATGATCTTTATGTATCATGCCATCTTTTATACTTTTTATTTTTCACTATTTTTTTTAGCTTATTAATTGTATACAGTATTGGTTCTCTGCTTTTATGATTTAGATATTTAATAGGTATTTAATTGTACCATGGATGTTTTGATATTTTTCTTACATTGTGTGAGCTGCTGAGATTCGTCAGATTGAGATGGGATATAAATGCAATAAATAAACAGATAAACAAACAAACATAGTACCAGGCATACCTTACTAGGGGGTTGCCATTGAAAAGGTGAATGTTGGGAAATATCCCTGAAACTATTCTCCTGAGTAGCTGCTCACTGCACCTCTCCAGAGATTATCTGGGGGTACAGGTAGGAGTTATTGGAGAGAGCCAGCTTGGTGTAGTGGATACGGCATCAGGCTAGAAACTGGGAGATTGTGAGTTCTAGTCCTGCCTTAGGCACAGAGCCATCTGGGTGACCTTGGGCCAGTTCCCCTCTCTCAGCCTTAGGGAGGAAACCACTTCTGAAATGGCAAACCACTTGTGAAATTTTACCAAGAAAACTGCAGGGACTTGTCCAGACAGTTACCAGGAGTCAAAAACTGACCTGAAGGCGCAACTCTCCCCCCCACCCCAAAAAACGAGCTATTCCTTTAAGATACTGCAGTCCAAAGCCATGAGGGGCTTTATAGGTTCATACCAGCACTCTGAATTGGGATCATAAATAAACTGGGAACCAGTGAATATCATAAAGAATTGGTATGATGTGTTCACACTGCTCAGTTCCAGTCAGTGCCCATGCTGCAGTATTTGTATTAACTGAATTTTATTGTTGTATACTTCACATGGACTCTCAGCAGTTTATAAGACTAAACATAAAATCCATAATCTAAACATAAACTTAAAATCCTACTTACCCCAATGTCCCTCCTCAAAAAACTCCACCAAAAAACTGCTTCCAAAACACACAAAAATATGCAAAGCACTGATCATTAAAGCTCTGTCAAAGAGCTCTGTTTTCAGTTCCTCCCTAAATAATCATCATAAGGATACCAAGTACCTCCGGGGATAGGTTATTCCACAAGGATGGACTATATAGCTAGAAACAATGGGCCTTAACCCCTGTCTCCTAATCTCACGTGGGCAGAACACTCAACATGCCATCGTAAGACAAACACCCTGGATGGGAGTATTCTACCTGAAGGAGACAGTCCTGTAAATACCCAGATACAAGGATATATCAGGCTTTAAATATGAAAATGAGCCTTTTGAATTGATATTTGAAGCCTCCTGGAAGCCAGTGCAGTGCCCACGTGTGTCACTGATGGTTGTCATCTTCCAGCATTTTGCATTTTGCCTGGATAATATATAAAGGAAGCCTCATATACATATCCCATTACAAAATACAAACCATATCCCACAGCAGTCCTACCCATGATGCATTACTGTAATCAAAAAAGAAATTATCAGATCTTTGATTATTGCAGTGAGGCAATCCCTACCCCTATCCCTATCCCTATCCCTATCCCTATCCCTATCCCTATCCCTATCCCTATCCCTATCCCTATCCTATCCTATCCTATCCTAGCAACAAATCAAGCCCAAAATTCTGATATCACAAGATTCTGACATCTCTCTCTGCCTAGTTCATTTCACACAAATGGAAAAGTAAAAACCTTGTGTCATTAGCAGCTTGTTTATACACAGCATAACAGAATAAATAATGAACAATGGCTTACCTCTTTATGCAGTATTGCTCTAGTTCAAAGTGGTGTATGCTATAATATAATCTGGTAGTTTGGGGGTAACCCTGATGTATGATCCCACCCATCCATTCAATATGACAAGTGCAAGCAAGAGCCGTGATGACTTATTCAATAAATTATGGTTTAAAAATCCTAGCACAGCATTATATAATATAATTATATAATGTTATAACACTGCTGAGCAATAAATGAGCATTTTGTTTTACTAGAACAAAATGCTAAGCTTAAGTCATGCCATCATTTCCTGACCATTTTCACTTAGAAAAATGAAGCAGATACTTAACACCCATACATCTACACCTTAAAAGTATGTTTTCATTTCAAAGATTAGTTCATAACACTCATGTCATTAACCATGTTTACAAAGCTGCTTATTTAGCAACCAAGCAAAGCATCTGAATTAAAAACAGGCTGTGAAGCGGCTTATGAGACTTCATTTCTACAGTAACTGCAGTACAACAGCTTATTTTAAATTTGTTTACTGAAGAAAAAATCAAGAGAAAGGCTATTCAATTAGCCAAGCAATTTACTGAACTGAGCTATATCAGAAATATATATTGCTACTCCAATTTGAGCTTTTCTATATGAACATGTCCATTTTAATCAGGGATGTCTGAGACTGTTTTGTTTCCTGGAATATACTATACAATTTGATAGAACTTTGCCCTGTCTCTAAACTCTTAGTTGAAAATTTAAGGATAGCGTGTATGGATGGAAGTCAGGGCTACCATAACTTTACAACAACAGAAGAAAATCCTCAACAGAATAATTTTGCTCACAGTTAGAACAACCCTTTTGTTTTATTATAAAGCTTTATTAATTTTCAACATACACATAAAATACATAAAAAGTAAAAAAAAATGAAACAAAGAATACTACAAGAAAAAAGAAAACTAAAAAAGTGCAAAAATACAGAGAGGACTATTACATGGTGGCTTCCAACTTTCTACAGTACAACAAAGATATAAAGATAAGGTAAAGACAATAAAAACAAAGTTCTCACAAAGAAACTTAAAGTATTTCAGAGAGCTTTTATAAGAAACAAGAAGTATTACAACATCTATAAACACACTGAAAAGGGAAACAGACACAGAAAAACTTCCAAAAGATCTCTGAACTCAGAAGGAGGTTACGACCTCTCACTGGTCTGCTAAAGGATGGCAATGAATACATAGTAACTAATTCAAAGAAGATCAAACAAATATGGAAGGAGTACACTGAAATTCTGTACAATAGATATGTTAACATTCAAGATATCTTAGAAGATATTCCTTACTTACAGGAACCTCTACTTCTAGAAAATGATTCTAGTTATGCCAGAAAATCTGAAGAATGGCCACAAATTAGAATACATCAATCAACATACTAACACTAAAGAAAGGAGACTTCACAGAGTGTGCAAACTATTGTACAATATTCATAATTTTATATGGTAGCAAAATAATGCTTAGGATCATCCAATGCAGATTAGAGCCCAATGTGGAAAGTGCGATGCCAGACATTCAAGCTGGCTTTAGAAAAGGCCCAAAAGCATGAGACATTATTGGTGACGTACTCTGGAAAATTAAGAAAACCAAAGAAAACCGGACTTCTGGTGGAGCTTTAAGCAGACTGAACAGCTGTGCCTGTGGGCTCAGCAGGTGGAGATGACAACGCGGCAGTTTTTGGGGACTCAGGCAGGTTTTCCTGAAGCCCAGGAGTGTTTTCTGGAAAAAGGAAAACACCTGGAATCACCCCATCTGTCCTCCAGATGGCTGCCTGCAGCCAGAAGATTGCAAACAGCATTCACATTCAACTGGTAAGAGCTAGCTGGGAGGCGGGGATGTCACCATTTTCCAATCCATGCTGTAGCCTTAAAGGGACACTAAGACTGGCCACCCCATTTCTAAATCACCCAATTTATAGTTCTTTTAAGTATGCGTACCCTAAGAAAGGTTTTCTACAGCAAAGAAAAGCTAGCTCTTGTGGTGCTTATTGTTATTTTTGGGATTACTTTTTAAAAAAAAAATCTTTTTAAGTTTTGGACCTTGTTTTCCCTCCAAATATTGAGAAGGATTGAGAGTAAATAATTGTCCCCCTGTTACTATTTTTGCACTAAACTTGAAGAAATTAGCATCTTCCTACATGTTGAATCAGCTGATTTGAACCTTCAGCTTTCTGCTTCTACTTTCCCTTGGGAACTGTCTGCATATCTCACTTTCATTTCTGGAAACACATTCCGGAACTCTTTCATATCTTTGACTTTCGCTGGTTAAGCTCCTAGGGGGCGCCATAATCTACTGTATGAGACATGGAGGATTTTAAACAGATTCTTTCTGACTCCTACCAAGTTTTTACACAAGACAGTTAGGACATTGTGGAAAATATGAGGTCTGAAATGTGTCATCTGGCTGGGGATGTTGTGGATGAAACTGAGGATTTTAACAGTGACAGAAATGTCTCTTCTAAGAGTGAGATCGAGATTTCTATTGAAATGCTGGATGAAGATTGGATAGTCGAGATGGAGAAATTTAAGGGACAGAGCAAGTTGCAAGCCACAAGTGAAATTGATTTTCTGGTGCAATGCCAGGAAAAAGAAAGGGTTATTATGTATGGGAGGTTTCCTGAAGAGAAGTCAGAGTTTTTGAGGGGGGCAGTTGGGCTGTTAAATCTTTTTAAGAAAAAAGCTGTCTGTACATTATGGGGATATGTAAATGCTCTGGTTTATTTTGAAGTGGGATAAGGGTTAAAGAATAGTTATCTGGATTGTTTTTAAAGTTTGGCTGATTTCATTATCTTTAATGATTTGAATTAAGATGAATAAGATAAAAAATGTCCACTTGGAGGGTTTTGGGTTTATTAAGATTAAGATCATTAAAACTTGTATTACTAAGTACAATAGCAGACAATTTATATGCTTTTTAGTTTGATTTTTATTATAGTAGACAGAAATATATAGAATTGCAGTAGGAAGGGAATAATTAAATAGATGTTATCTTTGGGGAGGGGGAAGTTGTTTAGGAGGTTTATATGAATTTTTCTTTTTTTTCTTTTAATATAAGTGGAGGGAGAAACTGTACTTAGTGATTTTCATAGTGTGCCAATGTGGAATGATTTATAGAAATAATGTAGTTTTGGTTTAATATAGAGTAAGGGATTGACTATGGAAAATTTTTGTATACCCTTGCTGTTAAAAGTTGGAAGTCACACTTCTCTGTAACTTTGAAAAAAATTCTCTTGTGTTTCCACTCCTTTTTAGTTTTTTTTCTTTGTGGTTTTTTGTTTTTCTGTAACTTTTATCTTTGCTTGAAACTTAATAAAATTCTTATAAAAAAGAGAAAGCCAAAGGAAAAAAAAAATCAAGCCTCAGATTGTATCAATCATGCGAAGGAGTGGGAGGTGCTTAGAAAAATAGGAATCCCAGAACATCTCATTGTCCTCCTGCAAAAGTTGTACACAGATCAGGAAGCCTCAATGCAGACAGAACATGGTGAAACAGACTGGCTCCAAGTTGGCAAAGGAGTGAGGAAAAGCTCTCTCTCTCCCCTTATTTATTCAGCCTGTATGTGGAATATATTTAACAAAGCTGGATTGGAAGAAGATGAGCGTGTTTTAAAATTGGAGGAAGAAACATCAGTAACCTGGACTATGCTGACGACACTACTCTGATAGCCCAAAAAGCAAAGGATCTGCAGGCTCTAGTAATAAAAGTCAAGGAGGAGCAACTTCAGAAGCAATTTTGCTTCTATTTATTATACCTCTTTCTCCCTATTAATTGACGAGACAGAGAGTGATATAATGAGACTCCATCGCCATGCTTTCTCTCCTTCTAGTTGCATTCCATGAACCCTTTTTGTGCTGCCCATTTTGGCTCCATTCACCTCCATTCCACAATGCTGCTTTCTGCTGTTAATTCCCAGGATCAGAGTGCTGCTGCTTTGCAAATATATTTAGGATAAAGCAAAGGAGTTCTAAAAATGTGATTAAGATTGAATATAGGGGAGAAGAGGTATAACCAATAGGAGCAAAATTGCTGCTGAAGTTTCTGCTCACACTGAATCAGATCCACAAATGGAAATCTGTTCTTTACTGGCTTGCTCTTGCTTGCTTCGAAGTAACATGTCTCCAAGATTGAGACATCCTTGAACAATTCACAACCTGCTCTTAATGACAGAAAGAAAAGCTTTCTAAAGGCCAACAGATTAATACAATTATTACCATGACTTCACTTTTATGTTCCAGATATAATCAGCCATCTGTCCCACAAGCCTAATTTAATTAAACTTACATGAACACAGAAATCATCTTCATACTTTTCACCTTCCCACATTTTAAAATAATGTATACAACTGAGCTTAATCTTCTAAGGTTCAACGTTGCAAACTGCAGTAATAGTAAATAAAATGTAATTGTAATGTATTTTTTCCAATTCATAACACAAGAGCGACAGAACATAGAAGCACAACTTGTTAGATCAAATCAAAATTCCTAGTCTGACATCCTGATACTCATAATGGCAAGCTAGATATTTCTGTCACAAAAGAGCATCAATATTTTCCCTATTACTTTTCTGTATTTATGTGAACTCTTACCTGAGACCTCAGACTTCTTAGGAGACATTTTATACTTTAAATATAGCCCCCAGTATATTGGTTTTTCTTAGTTGTTTAACTTGCTTTGATTATAATTGAAATTCTGTCTACATTTTTCAGAATTCCCAACAAACAGCCCACAGTGGCTTAGATTGATGGTAGTTGAAGTTCAACATACAGGGAGGAGGGAGGCACTAGACTGGTGCAGCTTTGCAAAGTAAAGATTGAAATTGTGATTGAACTATTAAGGTTATCTATATTTCTGCTGCTCTCTGGTTATTCTTATGTTTTATTTAATTGTTTTTAATTTCAATTTTACTTCGTTTTGTGACCTGCTGTACAGTAGCTACTCTGATTTAATATATGATATATACTTATGATTTGGTCAATACATCAGAGAAAAATATTCTATGAGTATAAGAACCAACATTAGCAAAACTCACCAATGAAATAGTTGTTTCCTAACCCCAGCATCTCCTCTGCTAGGACAAGTCCACCCATTGCTTGGAGAAGAGTAATGCTTGTGGCATCTATAAGTGAGCATTGTTTAAACCTTTCTGTTGTCACCTTCCACAGTAGAATAAGGGAAGCAGTAGCATCTTGTCTTATACTACAGACAAAAATAAAGGTATTAAGCAGATCATAATGAAGAAAAATGTTTTAAACATTTTCCATAAGGATATAGCATCACTCATGACATTAAAAAAACATGTCTCTATAAATAGAAGATGGCTTAATTGGTGCGAGATTTCTCATTAATTCCAGCAAGTGTGGAAGATGCCAAAAGTGAGTGCATGTTAAGCCTATACTCCTAATCACACTTACCAGAAAATATTTTGTTGTCACTATTATTATTGTTGTTGTTGTTGTTGTTGTTGGTCACAAAGATGTTTAGACTGGATTTGGCATTTTTGTCCACCTATTGAGTCCTTCCCAAGGACCTGGGATAGCCAGATATTGTTGTTTAATAATATTAAAGGTATCATCGCAGGATGTAAGCTGTTCCAAGTAAAGCTGCCTTTTGCAATTGACTGATGATTTTGTCAATGCCGATGGCATCCAAGTGGTTGCTTCAGATGTTTTGGAGCTGCACCCAAGGCACCTATTACTATTGGTACTATCTTTGCTTTCTTTTGCCACAGTTATCCTACTTCTATTTGCAGGTCTTTATATTTTGCGATTTACTCCAGTTCTTTTTCTTCTATTCTGCTGTCTCCAGGTATTGCAATGTCCACTACTCAGACTTTTTTGTCTTTCTTATCAATAATTGTTACATCTGGGGTGTTATATGGCAGATGGCTTGTCTGTTTGAATTCTATTTATCATCATCATCATCATCTTAAATTTATTATAGCTGCCCATTTCCATAGACTCTGGGCAGCTTAGAAATACAAATATAAAACAATAAAACAGTTAAAAACATATATGTAATATGTTGCATTGATGATGGGACCTCCTCAGGATTAGGACTTCTGAACTAGGGAAGCAGTTAACTATATGGAGAGCAGAATTGTGCCTGTCATACAATTTTAAATCACTGGCTTTATATATACATATATTCCTTTACATAGTAGCTGGAAATTCTGGTGGGACTAGAATGGGGAAGGCTAATCTATACCTACCTATAAATATATTAACTCAAAGAAGCTATACTTGATACAAGTTATATTATGGGATATCATAAAATGCTCACTCTTTTCTTTTCTTTTTTTAATGCTAAAATTGTGTCTCCAAAATGTAAATGAAGCTTCAATGGAAGAAATGAAAGATTAGCTTCATTTGGAGATAGGCATGTACAGAACCAAGAGACAGGAGTAAAGTCACTGAAGTGGAGCAGTTCTAGAGTATAGAAATCCAGGTTTAAATCTACACTCAGCCATGTAGACCACTGGGTCACCTGAGCCAGTCACTCCTTCACTGTAATTTACCCAGAAATTTACTGTAATTTATCACCCATGCTGTGATGACAAACTGGGAGGGCATTAGAACAAGTATTTGAATGCCTTTTGAAAGAGATAGGATAATGATCTAATAAACAACAAGGATTAACATGCAATGGGTAGAAAGGCTCAGGCAAAGGAGCCAGGGACACATTACCTCAAGAATATGACAGTAATAGAAGAAACAACCAAAAATTGGCTGACAACCAGAGAGCCAATTTGAATATTTTTTGAAGTATGAATAGACCAAGAAGGGACTGGCCTCAGCAACTTGAGAGAAAAAGGAAGAAAAAGCCAGGGTGAAAAACATGAGGCGTAGAGGCAACTGGGAGCTAAAAAAATAGAAATACTGGGAGGAAAGTCACATCAAGCTTAGAAAAAGATATATATTTCATCAATAAGTCATCAGTAAGTAACTTTGGACATACAGACCCCAACAGAAAAAGAGGTAAATTTTATAAACGTCTGCATATACATCAAGTCAATTAACTGCTTTCTCAGCAGCTTAGTCCCACATTTCAAGAGCAGTAACCTTGGAGGATAACTCCAGTCAATCAGTCACAGTAGATTAAAATTGCAGCTCTAGTTAATCACATTGTTTTGGCTCAAGTACACTGTTAAATATTTAGAATTTATATATTTATAAAAGGCAATGATGGCTTGGCTTTATTTATGTTGTATATATTAATTTTGCCAAGGTCAAATCCATATTTCTATTAATGATGATGTACTCTATTTTCACTTCACTTCCCAAATAATAATCGGAGAGAACTGGCTTTTTTAGCCTAAAACAAGTTTTGTAAATGTAGAATATTTCTCTCTAATGAATATTTCTCCACTAGACCTCGTTATTTCTCTTTCACTGCATCTTCACTTGAAAGGTCAAATATTTTTAAACATTCTGTTCCAAAAGTGGGACAAATATATACCAGAGTTGGGAGCTCAAAGCAAGAATTTCATCTTCTTAAATATATTATATCCATTTTATGTTGGATACCAACTTTCATTTTGAGTCCAACATTGTGTTTCCCTTCCACCATGACTTCTAACATACGTTGTCTCTTCCAAAGTTACCTCTTTGATATAATAAGCATACAAAAGGCCTAAAGTTTCCCTTCCGGATAGATACAGTACCTCTTTTTGATTGCAAATGATAGAATAAATGTGTCCCCTACTATAAGGTATCATGGAACTTGATTCCCACCTCTTTTTCTTGAAAACTCTAGGATCCCTAACAATAAATATCTGCAGATGAGGAAAAGCTCTATATTTAATCTATTACAGTATTCCCCAATCTGGTGCACTCTCTGTGAGCTGGATTTTAACCACCATACTTTTCTACTAGCTGAGAAGCACTGATTTCTGAAAGGTTAATCTACTCCCAGAAAAGCATCTGCTGCCTGTTGCCTTCTCCCTTCAGGACTGTGGGAAAAGGCAAAGCAAAGAAGTTGTTCATGCACTTGCATTTAGAGACCGCAGAGACAACATTGAAAGCAGCCATGTGAGCTTGGAAAAAAGCACAGCTGCCTTAAAGATCTGAAAAAAAGTTTTTTCATATGGGCCTATGCATGTTCCGAAGTACCACTTTCAAAGACCTTGCATAACCCTATTTCCATGGATGAGAAAGCAGGTACAAATATGTGCTTTTCATGTATTCCCATGGAACAATAAAAATTTGAACATTTGGACAGCACAGCTGGAAATCTGAACAACCCATTTTAGGGAAAAAGGAACTCAGTGAGTCAATTAAGATACAAGATACCATGAGGCTTTTACCCTATATTCCTGCCATCTCATTTCCATTTAAACACAAGATTTCAAATGATGGATTAAACAGCCAACATTATTTAAAACCTTTCTGCAATAATGCCAAAACAGAGCTGTTTCTTACTTTATTGAAGTATTCTGTGGAACTTCAAAAGATATTAGGCGACCCCCACCAGAATTATTGGAGCTGGCATTTCCACAGGCTACATCAGGGATTATCTAAAAAAAGTGTGCATAAATATGAGACATCCTATACAACCAATAGTTTTAAAACAGAACAAAAAAAAAGTTTTAATATATGGTAAAACTGAAATGTATTTCCCAAGAGAATCTGCAGAACATTCTGAATATTTATGACAGTGCCTACAAGACAAGCTAGATGGCTGGTTAATATTGTCACTGCAATTCACATGCAATTTTGTACGTATCAACCTCAGGGCATCCAAGCAGCTATGGGACCATAAGTCACGGTAGTAAGAGTTTTTGCCCTTTCTTCCTTTTGGTGACTCCAATGAAAACATAATTCCTGAAACTGATATTTGCATAGGAAAGGAAGGATATCTTTTGGAAAAATTACTTTCTGCAGCTTTACTGAATAACAGATGCACAAAAGAAAAGGCCTCACCTTGAAAAGACATTGGTTGGGATTTGGTTTTATTAAGAAAAACACAAATGGCTTTTCATCTTGTAACAACCTAGATTCCTAACAGATTGCAATACAATCCTTTAAAAAAGCAGATAATGAAAACTCATTGGCTTTCAGGAACATAGAGCAAGATAGCTGATAGCATCTCTCAGCATCTTACTGTTGTGTAGCATAGAATATAAACAAATCCTAGGTAGCAATGCTTTGCCACCTGATCCCAGCAAAAAAAAAAATTACTTTTTTTTTTCCTGTGAGAGAAAGCTTTTCACAATATAAACTAGAGCAATTGCTACTTGCCAAGAGAAAAAACCCACGACCATAAGATAATTGTTTCTTTCGCAGGTAAAATCTTTCATTTTCAGACAATAGTTCTTCAGAAAGCCTTAACTAAGTATACTATTAATATGTCTGTACATTGATTTAAATTGCTGGTGCAGCAGCAGCTCAGTGGGATGTGTAAGCTGTAAGCTAAGTTGTCCTTGGGAGTATTTCCTGCCTAATTTACAAATGCTCTCAACATTTTTGTTTTTTTTTGGGGGGTGCTCCCAGATATTAGGCTCTTCAGCACAGTTCTCCTGTTACAGGAAAATGCAAAACATTAACATTCCTCTAGAAACATTGTTGCATACAAATGGATAACGCAAAGCAAATTCTAAGAAATGGGGGGAGATTTTTGAAATACTAAATGACCCTTTCTTAAAATAAAAGGTAATTTTCTCTTCCCTCAGTGTAGGATAAAGGGGACGCGGTGGCGCTGCGGGTTAAACTGCTGAGCCGCTGAGCTTGCCGATCGGAAGGTCGGTGGTTCGAATCCGCGTGATGGGGTGAGCTCCCGTTGCTAGTCCCAGCTCCTGCCAACCTAGCAGTTCGAAAACATGCCAATGTGAGTAGATTAATAGGTACCACTTCGGCAGGCAGGTAATGGTGTTCCGTTCAGTCATGCCGGCCACATGACCACGGAAGTGTCTATGGACAAATGCCGGCTCTTTGGCTTTGAAACGGAGATGAGCACCGCCCCCTAGAGTTGGACACGACTGGACTTAATGTCAAGGGAAACCTTTACCTTTACTTACATGGTAGGATATGAGAAATAAAACAGCATCAATTAACAAATACTTTCAATAGATTTTACAGACTGTAAAAATCAACCTATCTTGGAAAAAAATGATGAAATCAAAGTATTTTTTCTTTAACATGTTGCTTTCAGGTCACATTCAGGTGAATGCCACTGTGAGACTTGGCTGAAGCTGCCATAACTAAAGATGAAGCAGGCATGTAAGCAGAGAGGACAAAAAGCCAGGAATCTTGTCTATAAGATCCCTTCAGGAGGTAGATAAGAAGGAAACAAGTAGTTAAGGAAACAAAGGAAAACCTGAACCAGACAAAGGAAGTTGGGCATGTGGAACCACTCCCCTCAATCCCATCAACAGCTACCAGACTTGTAAATTAACAAGGCAAGAGTAGCTGCCAGTCTTGTGAATCAACAAAGCAAGGACTTCTGGGGATAAAAGGGGTCCTACAGCCCGCCCACTCTTTGAGTCATCTTTGGATCCAGACTTGGCAGCTTCTGTCCCTCTAGCTCAGCCTTTCTCAACCTTTTGACCCTGGGATCCCGTGAAATATTTTTCAGGCCTTGGGGAACCCCTGCACATTCAGGCTCAAATATAGGCCAGAAGTTACAAAATTATTACATTTATTTTATGTATATACTGTACATACTGTATTCATTAGCAGTGTTCTTAAACTAAAAATAAAGAACTTACCTCTTTAATGTGAAGTTGCCTGAATTTGAAATAATTTTTAAAATAAATCGTGATCTCCCAGGGAAGCCCTAGTGACCTCTTGTGGAACTCTAGGCTTCTGTGACACCCTGGTTGAGAAACCCTAGTTTCTAGCTAGTGCCTGGCAGCCTAGCTGAGAAGGGTGTGGATAAGCATGGATGAGTGTGTGTGTACATGTGAGAAAGAGCAAATGTACACTGCAACCAGGAAAGTTTTGCTGTTACTTTAAATTCACTTGGTCTCCATGTATTATAAAGAACCTGTTGTGCCTCATTGTTCAGTTGGAAGTGATTTGTGTGTTTCTCTAATTATTTCCTGGCTGCTGACCAGGGCTGTGTGTCTTGTCTGCTCAAGCCACACCTATCTGGAAAACCCAGGTATAATGCCAGGGGGGCTGACAAGATCTGTGTGTCTCAACAGGCTGTGAATGTGTGAGTGAATGATCATAAGCTGAACCTGGGAACATGCGTGTAACACCACAGGGCTTTAGAACATGTAAATACATATATTTTACTTTATTCTTTAGCTTACTTTTTAAAAATCCCTTAAAAGCTTAAACTGAAATCTGATGAAGATCCAATATCAGCTTTTGTCATAAAATAAAATAAAAACTATGAACTGAATAAAATCCTATGATGAAGGTGAAAGAAGAAAGTGCAAAAGCTGGCTTGCAGCTAACCTCAAAAAAACCAAGATTATGGCAACCAGCCTGATTGATAACTGGCAAATAGAGGGAGAAAATGTAGAAGCAGTGAAAGACTTTGTATTTCTGGGTGCGAAGATTACTGCAGATGCTGACTGCAGTTAGGAAATCAGAAGACGTTTAATCCTTGGGAGAAGAGCAATGACAATTCTCGATAAAATAGTTAAGAGCAGAGACATCACACTGACAACAAAGGCCCGCATAGTTAAAGCAATGGTGTTCCCTGTAGTAACATATGGCTGCGAGAGCTGGACCATAAGGAAAGCTGAGAGAAGGAAGATCAATGCTTTGGAACTGTGGTGTTGGAGGAAAATTCTGAGAGTGCCTTGGACTGCAAGAAGATCAAACCAGTCCATCCTCCAGGAAATCAAGCCAGACTGCTCACTTGAGGGAATGATATTAAAGGCAAAACTGAAATACTTTGGCCACATAATGAGAAGACAGGACACCCTGGAGAAGATGCTGATGCTAGGGAGAGTGGAAGGCAAAAGGAAGAGGGGCCAACCAAGGGCAAGATGGATAGATGATATTCTAGAGGTGACGGACTCGTCCCTGGGGGAGCTGGGGCTATTGACGACTGACAGGAAGCTCTGGCATGGGCTGGTCCATGAAGTCACGAAGAGTCGGAAGCGACTGAACGAATAAACAACAAAACTATAATGTATACAAAAAAATTATTAATTATGCAACCAGTATGTATTTCAAACTTGCTTAACTCCTAGCCCATTTTGTATTTCATTTTGTATTGCTTTCTTTTATTGAAAAAATAAAATATCAAGACAAAACTCTTTAAAAATGCAGAATTAAAAAAGAAAAATACACAAAGAATGTTTCTTTTAATATCCCAAAGAATAAAGAAGGTTTTGTGAGTTTCGGTTTACCCACATATGTCCATTTGGTAATATTAAATTATTTATTTATTTGCTAGTAAATATGGTCTGTGACCAACAAGAAAGCTGGTAGTATTCATTAAAATTAATTAGTTCTCAAAATAATATCAAAAAATTAAAAAGTGATACTGAGTTCTAAAATAATCTTGTAATTCACACTTTCCCACCACAAATTTTACAAATAGAATTCTTAGTTATTTTCATTGATCCTTCCAGCTTTCTATATAAGGTCATGTATAGACAATCTCTTCTTAGACTCTACTGGATTTCATTCAGACATAATTTATGGTACATATTTTGGTTTTTTGTCGTTGTTGTTTTTGTTTTTAAAAAAAGCCTTACTTCTACTTCATCCCATTTCAGATCCACAAGTTTCTGCCCCTTCTTGGGCTTCCATGCAGGTAGCGTCACTGTTGCTTGGGCTCGTGGCAGGACAATGTCAGGTTCCATGGTGGCTGCTTCTGGCTTATTTTCACTTGGCAACTCTGATTCTGTCCACCCAGAAACTGGAGAACTATAAAATGAATATTCACAGTTTGTACCTTCATAGCCAGTATTACAAACACAGAGATAGCCATCCCCATTACTAGTGCAGTTGCCACGATGACAAGGGTTGCTGGCACATGGATCTGAAACAAACTGAAACACAAACAACAATGGACTTGTTAGTGCCACAGAATAAGATGTGTCAGTCTTGTCACAAACATGAATGTGCTAAAATTTCTGGCTGGCCTTCACCTGACTACAAAAGCTTTACTTAGAGCATCCTTTTCCAACTAAGCATCTTTCAGGTGTGCTGGACTTTAACTGTCATAATTCCTAGTTCATATAATGGCCTTTAACAATGAAAGCTACAAATGAACATAGCTGGAAGGCAACCAGGTGAAGAAGGCAGTTCATTACTCACATTTCAATAAAGAGGTTCTCAGATTATACAGGAGAAATAGAAGCAAATTAGCAAACAAACCTGATGATGTTAACAAAGTTGAATGGCTTGGAAATGTAATATTGGAACAGTTTCCAGAGGAATAATATATTAGCCTTTTGTAGCAAGTACAACAAAGAACACAGGTATGAAGTAGCTCAGTTATTACTTTTATGCTACGTGTGGGGATGTTTGATGAATGTTGGTTCACTGTTATGAAGCACACCAGGATGACAACAGTTACATGGTTTGGCACTATTTCTAATCATCATCTAAATGGTGGAAAAAGTTTTACATTCTATATTCAATCTCGAACAATGAACAAACAAGAGTTTTGTGTGTGGTGTGCATATGTATGTGCATGTATCCAGCAAGCCAGCCTCTAATGGGACTATGCTTTCTGTTTGATAGAGTGTAATCCCCCAAACCTTAATACAGTAACAAATGAGTCTGATTTTAAGATCTCACAAGAGTCCATAGCCAGAATAATAGATTAGTGATACCTTAAAAATTGACACATTTATTAATATAACCCCCAAAATGAAATAGAATTTATCAGTAAAACAAGCTTTTGCCAAAGTTGCTCAAGACTCTTTGCTATTGTGTTAATTTTTCGGCCAGTGCTACATCCAATTCTTTCTCGCACTATTGATTCAACAAAAGCTGAATTAACCTTATATTGCATAATTAAAAGAGAGAGAGAGAGAGAGAGAGATTGACCAAGTCCTCTTTTTTTTAAAACTGGGTATTATGTCACCTTGTTTTCTTTTAATATTTCAATTCCACCATATGCACACCTAGAGCAGAAACCAACTCTTAGACAAGATAATTAAGCAAAGATAAATTTCTCATCAATAAACAAGTCTATCATAAAATTTTCTATAGTTCCATTACTGAACAGATAATTATCCACGTTTACAACTTGGGAAATCAAGAAGAGAAGACAGGGGACAGAAGCTATTTTCATCTTTTCCAAACTTCACATACAAGCTTTAAGAATAGATTTCTAATAGTAGATACTAATTTCCTAGTATCAGGGAAGAATAAAATTGGTTAATCAGACTGGGAATACTCTGCCTGTTCCCACTGTTCTTCTTTTGAGTTGATTAATATAATTTAATAGTTTTAATTAAAAAGCATCAAGGCATTTCAGATTTTGTGTACATAAGTATATCTAAACCTCCATCACACTTTTGTTTACTTTGATGGTCTTCCCAATACCAGTTTTTTAAAAGAATTCTTTATAAATAAAAAAGAATTGCTTACAAATGAAACCAAACAGGTGATAGAATTGGAAACTTTTGCCACAAAAATAGAATCTGAGAAAGAACTATTATTTTCCTTATAGCTATTCTAACAAATTACAATAAAGTCTTCATGTCCTGAGTTTTGTTTTGATATTTCATACAGAGGATCATAATTAAGTTTATTTAACTTTAAAGAGAGCCAGCTGGTGTAGTGGTTAAGGCATCAGGCTAGAAACCAGGAGACCATGAGTTCTAGTGCCGCCTTAGGCATGAAACTAAGTGGGTGACCTTGGGCTGGTCACTTTCTCTCAGCCCTAGGAAGGAGGTAATGGCAAAGCATTTCTGAAAAACCTTGCCAAGAAAACTGCAGGGACTAGTCCAGACAGTCACCAGGAGTCAAAAACTGACCTGAAGGGACACACACATACACACACACAAAATGAAAACACAGGGCCTATGAAATCGATAACTATAAAATAAATAGTTTATATCTAAACATTGTTAGGGCAATGACTATAGAATAAAAGAAGGAAAGGTAAATATTATAAGCCTGCTATAAAAGCAAATCTATGCTACAGAAAAGCTAAACAGCCCAGAGTCTGTCTTTTGGGGGGAGATAGGCAGTGGCAAAACTTGATAAATAAACAAACAAACAAACAAAGCTGAAGCAACAAAACCTCTCAGATGAAATTAGAAATAACAGTATAATAGTTTATTTCTACCAATTAGAAATAACAGTATAATAGTTGGATGTGAGCTGGGTTAAGCTTGATTGGCTTTAGATGGAAGTCAAAATCTGGCAACTTTTGCACTCTGCTGTGCAGAATTTGGTAACATTATATGTTACAGAGACATCTGGGTCAGAAATAGGGAGAAGTAAAATTGACCTCTGTGCTCTGATAACCTGGTAAATAGTTGGAGAATAAGGATACTGCAGATACCTCTAAAAATGAGCAGGAGAAGGGGGTGTGTTCAGTGGCTTCAAGTTGTCTAGCATTGCAGTGACACAGGTAATTCAGGAAGGGAATCTTGCTATACCTTACTTTCAACAAAGCCAAAGAGAAAATGTTGCAGTGAGCCACAATGAAGGCACTTTTGTACTTGGGAGTATTTAGCTGCATATGATATACAGTCCATGTTACTATAGTCCTTAGACTTTCAGAGAAGCTAAGGTATGGAGTCTTGCCTAGGTTGGCTTGGCACTCTGCACCCATTATACACTATTTAAGATATGTTGTCTCTAGCGTATCTAGAAGCTGACAAATTGGGGAAGACTGTTGTTTGGTTTTTTTTAATAAATTATCAAACCACTTAGGCTGCCATTATATACACTTTCATGACAGTAAGCCCCCCAAAATATCATGGAGATTATCTCTGAATCCTAAGAGACTAAGATTTGTGTTACTCTCTCTTATGAACCACTCTTATATAAAAAAAATTATCCTACTCTATTAGGATTTTAATTTTTTTAATAATTGAAAAATAATTATAACTGAAAGTTATACGTAGATTGTATGAGAAGATAATTGTCCCTCTGGTGTGCTGAAAATACATTGTTTATTCATTAGGGCCAACACATTTTACCAAGTTCTTCCCAGGGACATTTTGCTCTACATTACAAGTAGCAGAGTAATGACTGTTCTTAGAATATAGGGCACAATGCCATAAGGAAGAATTCTTGAAAAATGTTTAATGACTTAATATTTTATAATTCATTTTATATTTCAATTGGTTCTACGTGTTCTAGTGCAGGGTTTCTCAACTAGGGTTCTGTGAGAGGTCACTAGGGGGTTTCCTGGGAGATCACTATTTATTTTAAAAATTATTTCAAATTCAGGCAACTTCACATTAAAGAGATACATTTCATTATTTATTTTTAGTTTAAGAACTCTGTTAATGCATATATACAGGCCTACACATGAAACAAATACAATAATATGGTATCTTCTGGCCTGTGTTTGAGCCTGAATGTGCAGGGGCTCCCTGAGGCCTGAAAAATATTTTAAGGGTTCTTCCAAGGTCAAAGGTTTGCGGAAGGCTGTTCTAGTGTCTTTCCTTCTTTTCTCCCTGTATATTCTGACCATTTTCTTTTAAGCTGTAACTATAAAGCTCTTTTTTTCTTTTAGATGTGCCATCATCACTAGAATTGTTCAGAGGGCTAATGAATGTATTTCCATCTGCCCAAACATGCATTTATCAACCCAATATATGAATATTCTGGGGACAAGCAACACAGGAACAGAACTTCATTACAGTGACATGGATGCATGAGATGAAACAACTAGCTTATTATTTAACAATTTTTCTTGCTACTGCCAATCAACCAAAATCACACTTAAGTTGAGCTTGATTCCTGGAGGCTTATATGAACACATCCATGCAGCTTTCTTGGTATGATATAGAAATGTTATGCAACTGCCTTTTATTAAGGATGTTTTTCAACTTGCCTATCTAGCCTACAGCCCTGCTATTTCCTACTGACCTCCCACCTGGGTACCAGAGCCAATCCTATGTAACTTTCCAGATCAGCCAAGGTCAGCTAGATGCTGCCATTTGCTTAGATCCCAAGTGAACAGATCAGATAATAACAAAGCAAATATGTCCAAATCCTATTTCCAGTAACTAAGTGTCAGATGCTTTCAAGACATTCAAAGTCAGCAAAGCTCATATTAACTGCCTATCACTATAACATCCCCACAACTGTTTCAATTTCTTCCCATTGTACCTGGTCAGATGGAATGGCCACACTGTGTAAGATTATTCAAATCATGCTTCAAGCAATTTATATGATAGTATTTTTGTGATGGAGGAATAGAGGTAGTTCAAAACTGTGTAGCTTGGACTTATATTGTTCCCTGATGATTCAAATGCTTAATTAACCATATAGATTTCAGATCCCACAAATGGGATGCAGTTGGCCAGAGAACTGTAATTAATTACAAAATGAACACACATAAGCACAAAGTTAGAAGGCATATAAACCTAAGGTCACCTTAAATAAACAAATACGAAAAGGACATTGTTTATTTAATTATTTTCTACAATATTCCACCAGGATCTCCCAAGGATGTTGTTCTTGGCTATATTAAACAAACAAATAAGCAAAGGAATAATTTCTCAAGGTATGCAGATAAAGGTCAAGCTAGAATGCAGAAAGTAGCTGTCCTGCTTTCTCCTGGCTACCATGATGCTTCATATTCAATATGAGCATTTTGTGGGCAGCAATAGACAAGTTGCTTGTTGGATATCTGATGCATATTGGTACACAATATTCTAACAGAAATGGTGGCATGAAAATATAGAATGCCTGGTTACAGACATAGGAAAGGCATTGGAATCCTTAAGATAACAGCTGTCTCCTATTATTGTTTCCCAGTAACTTATACTGAGAGGTCTTGTTGCACCTAATCCTGGAGCTAGTACATAGCCATCACACTTTTTTATCCTTCATGTATTTTCTGAACCCTTCAAAGTACTTTTGTCTCCTTGTCCACTCCTTCCACTATTTCTTTCTTTCACTGCCCATCCCTGGATCCTTGTCTTACGGTATAGGGAGAACTTTCTATTTCATTTCCCCTCACTACATAATTTTACAAGCCTTATTTACCCCTTTTCCAAACTTATCCTACCTACTCAATACAATGTTTCCTCTCAGAAAAACTGCCAAATTTCCTGTTCTTTCAGTTGCCTATTGCTGCATCTTTTTCAGCTACATGAAATGTCCAAAATGCTATCACCCTATTATTTGTGGTGCTGACACTGTTTTAACACCATAAAAGTGTTAAAATATCCCCCCTCCAGAACTCATTAATCTGCACACATGTGTGTTAATAACAGTGGGGCAAGCAAAGAAGTCATTTAGATGCATGATGTAACTCTTGGTTCTCATTTTGTGTTGGCAGCATGGTAGCCAATCAGGACCAAATTGGTATTTGAAGGCAAAAGGCTCAAAGCAGGGTATAATGGCCAAAAATGATTTTACTGAATAAATACGAAGAGAGTTAATAGGGAAAGATATACTAATCCATGTCCCTTCAGCATGCCAGGAACCCCAAGAATGGCAGCAGATGGACCACCTATCACTGGCCATTGTGCAGCACCCTCCTGGGACTTTGGGTCTAAGCTGAGCTTCAAAGTGTCTGGGGCTTTTGCCAACCTTTTATGCTTTTCCTAACAGACAGGGAATATAAACAGTAACACCTGGAGGTGGCTTATCAGGGACTTGATCATAGCTTTAGACACTGGAATCTCTGCCAAGAATATTTTTAGGGAAGACCTGGTTTCTTGCAGACAGCACCTGCAGATGGTCTGATAACATATCTGGTCAATTTCTTGGGAACCCAGATAAGTGACTCTTCGTTTATTAAAATATTTCTCCTAAGCAGCTATTGTTCCCTCTCTCTTGGCAGGTGTTAGATTAGGCAGCTGGAACTGTCTTCTTTCTCTTAAAGGTTACAAGTAGGAATATGGATAAAAAGCAACCAATAGTGATTAACAATAACAATGATATAATCCACAAACCCTAAACGCATGTGTGGAGGAAGCTGCAATGCAAAGCTTGCCAAGTTGCATACACACAAACAGATTGCCTCAGCTAACTAAATAACCCTTTCTGCACAGGTATTTCTTGTCTATGCAAAGAGATAAAGAGGTCCACACCACTAGCTCACTAGTCCCACACCAGTCCTCTGCAGTGCCATGACACATTTAGAGATTAAAGATCTGCTCAAGTCCATAGTTCAATCCTCACCCCACCCCAGTCAAAATTATTTTAAGTAGGTGGGCTGGAGGAGACTTTCTCTGCTCCTGGTCTTGGCTTGCTGAAAGTCATACAAGTAGATGGTAGTCCTATAATAGGCTATTAGGATATTGGCTATTATGATAATAGGCTACTGGCTATTATGACCATTGTGTACTTGTATTACTTTCAGCAAGCCAAGTCCATGAGCAAAGAAAGTTTTCTCTGTGGACTAATGATGGAGAGAATTAGTCATATGCAAGATTTTCTAATTCAAAGGATAGCTGCCTATTTTTAGAAGCAACTGGGAAATTATAAGTGTACATAAATGTAGGCAGATAACCTACTAAAATGATTCGTTTGGACTTTTAACAGTGATATCCATAAAGGGGGAGAATGACAAAAGCAGCATTGCACTCTTGTGGTTGGCCTTTTATGGGAGAACAATGACATCACACACATATGAAAATTACAGAACTTATAGCATGTTGGCATGATGCTCCTTTCATCATTTTGACAACTGCAAGATCCTGTATATTCCCATGGCTTTAATATATTTGGATTTATTTGTAATGCTCAACAGTATTATTCCGAATATTTTAAAATGGGCAATGCCCTTGATGTTTGGCAGTACAGTAATTAAGGATTTGGGGGAGCAAAAAATACAGTAACAGTTGAGATACTGAACTTTCAAACATAAATTAATGTAACATGTACTCTATTTTCATCTGATTCTGTATTTATCCTAGAATAATCTGAGTGTCAGCCTGCATGTTCTACTTAATAGAAATATCAGTACAAGGCAGTAGCTGCAGAATCTAGCTGCAAGAATTGGAAGGGTGGAATCACAAGACAAGTTTCACTTCAATTAGCATGAGGTTTGCAGACAGATAAAGGCCAAGGTGCCTTTAACAATGCAGTTTAAATTTTCCCCCCACAGTGCAGACAGAATAAAATCTATGTCTATACCATTTTTCAAGAACTACTCCCACCAGGTTCTTACAAAGTTGCTATTCTATTCAAAAGTGCAACCCCTTCCATAATCAGAATGGACAAGGGGATGATAATTTTGCCAATCCTCACCTGCTGGTTCCATTCTATTTTTCAACCTATTAAAGCATATATCATAACACTCAGGTCAGATTTTGGGATATGTAGAAGCTGCACATGGAAAGTGGAATAATATTCCTTTCATTCTATTTTTTCTGGAAACCAAGTTGAATAGGACCCACTAGACCTGCAGAGGAGACTTTTTTGGACCCAATTTCTCAGAATAGGAGGAAATGCCCCTCTGACTCTGAAAAGAAGATTGATCCACAATCTGATTCAAGTATGTTTAAGCAGAAGAAATATAACCTCAGCCAATGAATAGGCTAATTCCTTTAAAAAGAGCAATCCTTCATAAAATCCTCCTTGAGAACAGAGAGAGAAAAAGAGGGCACACTATGTTTTTTGTTTTTATTTGCTTAGGTTTCTTTACTGAAAGAAAGAAAACCAGAGAGAATAGAGATAGAAACTTTATTATGGTTTATTTTATTTTTTATAAAAACTACATTGTTCAAGGATAAAACCATTTCTCATAAAACAAAATCATAAAAATAGTAGGAATAGAACAACTGAAGGACCACAAGTACTGTATATGATAAGGGTAAGTAGAGTAAAGCTATCACTGCACTGAGCTTGACTCCTGGAAACAGTATAGACACATCCTGGCAATTTTCATGTCAAGAGTATGGAACTAATTGTCACTGCCTTCTTCCAGAACAGCAACTTTCTTCCAACAACATTTCAGTTGCCAATTGTTCAGTTTTGTTGCTACACTGTCATTCTAAACAATCTCCTCTGTTGCATTAGCAAGCATTTCCTATAAGGAAACGATCCATAGCAACTGATCAACACTGTGCTGAAATCAGATAAGGAGCGACTAGGTCTGGAAGAAATTGGGAGAAATTCTTTGTTTTCCCATTACCTATTTAGCCTGTATAGTACAGTTTTCATCTACTGTATATCTCACCTCAAAATAGAAGGAAATATGTCATCAATGTTCAGCAATTACAATCAGAGGGACTCTTTGCACCAAAATACCTACAAGGCAGTACACATTCCTTTCTCTCCTCTGACTGCCATCTTAAAACTGATTTCCTAAATATATTTTGAAATGACCTCTTAGTTTGATTTATTTTAATGATCAAATTCTAAGAATAAAGAAATACTATTGAAAGAATCGTCCTCCTTTCTTTTCTAGGCATCACCCCTTCTCAGGAGAGGTTTCAGTGCATTCAGTTTCAGGAGACAGCTGAACAGAAAAGGTATTAGTCTTGTCATTTTTTTTGAAACTGGCCTTTAGATTAGCAACCTTCTCTTGCTCTTTGTTTTCCTTAATATTTTGATGCAACACTTGCATGCAAAAGGTAAAAACTCTTCTCTGTAAGTTATGCTCTGCTTTTACCATCTGTAGTTCTTTACACACAATAAGATCGCTAAATTACTAGTTTTCTCTGCAGGCATCTCTACAATTGGCTCCTCTATCAGGCTGTTCTCTACCATCCTGCTACGTTAGCTTTTCCTGCTTTGAAACCCCACATTGCAGATTACTTTGCCCAAAGCTCAAATAATCCTTGGCTTTAAAAGAGCAATTCCCTCTTTCTTTTTGAAACTTCTCCATTTGCTTTCTTCCAAAAATGTTCTCACCATGCTAGACTCCCTTATCATGATACACTGGCTGAGAACCCGCAAAGGAAAGAAAAGTGAGGAAGGCTAGAGTAGAGACAAGGTTAGAAAACTCCCCCAGTTTTGTCACACATGGTTTCATATACAACTAGAACTTTGCAAGAAAGCATATCATGGAACATGGCATACAAATATATATTTTCAAGGCATTCTCTTTAGCAGACCATGAAAAACATCAGTAGATGTTTGGATGCAGTAGCAATCTGTCAACACAGTTGCATGTTCACAAGCACAAGCATTGGTCCAAATGTTGCATCCTTCCCTAGATGACTTCTGATCTTTAAAAAAAAACACACACACAAATTCTTACTGCCACTCATAATGAAATTGAAATAATTCAGAAACATGCAACATAAAACCCAAAACGCAACAGACTGTGTCAAGGGCTCTACTTCCAGGGTTCACTTGAAAGGGCAAATAATCATTGGTTCTAGCTATTTAAGGGAAGGAGCCAAAGCTCAGGGCAATTATCACTGAAAGGAACAGTTTTACTTAGTTTAGTTTAGCTTTATTGGACCACTTTACAACAGAATATAAAGCTACAGCAAGAGATAAGGCAAAGAGTAAAGTCTATTTAAAAAACGAACCATGAAAGAGTTTTTAAAAATATAAAAGTTTGCCTTCATCCAAGAAAACCCACTAATCTTAACATTGTCTAAAACAAATTGGCATGCGTAAGTGATTAATATTTTAACAGTTGCATCCCTGATAGCAACAACAACTGCACAAACCTTAGCTATCTTTCTAGATTATTCAGCCATAAGGAGGCAAGATTTTTCCACATCCAACCAGCCAAGATAGTTTAACAGCAAGGGGGATATTAAGTCTGAGCACCAAGCTGTGTAAAATGGGCAGAGCAATAAGACATGCAAAACAGATTCAGCATCTCCCAACTAGCAGGGACATAACCTCTCTTGGACTGGAAAATTGTTTTATCTTCCTTCTACTAGCATAGATGGCTATATTTTAAATTTCATCAGGAGGAAATATCTAGTGCAGCATATATGGGATTTGATCATACAGTCAGTGGGAATGAACAGTCTTCTACCCAAACTACCCACAAAATGGGAAGGGATCATGATCCAATTGCTGTGGAGGCCATCTCAAGGACTCATTGTTTCAAGTAAGCTGGTCCTCTCAAACTCCAGTCTGTTGAAATGTGTATTATTTATCTAGCATTAAGCTCAATGCCTTCTTTCCAAGAGGAAAAGAAACTATTCAAAATAGTCAAGGAGGCCAAAACCCCTCATCAAATATCATTTCTCCCGCAAAACTGTTGTGGCATGTGAACCTTTATAATGGTATGTCCTGTTTCCAATCGTAACAAAGAATTAGGTATATCCCAAGGAATTTGGAATATATATCTTTAAAAAATTGATTGGACTGTTTCAAGGGATCTTGGACCTTTACAAAAACAAACCTGGGAACCATAAAGCAAAAGACTACAAACACTTTGGCAATATACAGTAGATGTTTTACAGCAATGGGCATATTGCTATTACCTCTGCTGCCTGCAAAATACACAATTCTGTCAGTAAACCTATGGGCCTAATCCATGGCACCTTTTGATTGTTCTGTGCAGAAAACAAATGGTTGAAAGGTAATTCCTAAATATTTTAAGACCTTGGTTTGTTCTATAGTGATGTTATTTATGTATCAGTGATGCGTACAGCAGGCAAGCCTTTTGATGAAGATTAGCAATTTGTCTTGATGATAGTATGCCTTATCATCAAAAATAGTTGATGATAACGCATACATTTTTGTAATAATTTGCAAAAGCCTGAAAGCTTCCACTGAAACCCACTTACATTATGGAGACAGAAGCTGTGCTATCAGCATAAAACATAAATGAAATGAATTTGTTAGCAGACTTCTAGGGGAGGCATGGCAAGATAAACATGTCTCTGGGAGAGTGGAGAGCGGAACCTCTCTGGGCCTCTCCAGAGATTGCCCACATGTGCTCTGGATGGCTGCTCCTCACAAAGAGACCACAGGACAGCGGTCTCCTGTGGGTTTGAGCACCAAGATGAAAGGATCAGTCATTGAGCTCACAACAGTGGTGGAGCCTTTTAAAGGACACTACATTTGCTAACCTTGCTTTCTAATCACTTTTGGAAATATCTTACCTAACCATCTTAAAACTATTAGAGATCTTTGGAATGACAACTGTGAAAAGCCACCTGGTGAGTGTATCTTCATTTCTAAACAAAAGGAAAATTAAAAGTTTAAGAGCATTAAGAAATTGAAATGCACAGCAAAAAGCTAAATAGGATTTTGAACTAAGAAAGTTATAAACAAATTAAGGGCCCAGACAAATTTGCAACATTAAAACTTTTACTATAAGGTTTTGGAACTAACTATATATAATAAACAGCCTTTCATGGGAACCAAAATTATTTTGTCTACTGCAAGTCATAACAGAGACCAGAAACTTTATGATTTGAATTGGACACTAGAGGGAACTAAAGATTCCAGGCAAAAAGGAAAAAAAAGTATAAACCTGCTTTTGATTTTGATCAGTACTGGGATTTACAAAATGACAAAGACACTATAACATTTGAAATATTAAAGGAGATCTTCAAAGAATGAGGCCAGAAATTAGTAGCCACAATATCAACAATATCAGTAATAATGCTGCTTCTATGGATACACTATGTTAAAAAATATGTTAATGCAGGAATGACAGATATGAAACAAATCTTGCTTGATGCAGAAACAGTAGAATCAGAAATACTGAATTTAAAAAAAGTGTTTGGATTACAAAACAGAGAAGGCATTTAAAGTGGAAATACAAGTAGCAGGCCAAGAGAATGACCCAGAAAAGGACTCTTTACTGGATATACAAAAGAAGCTGGCTGAAGTTTTAAAAATTAAAGTGGAAATACAAATGATAAACCAAGAGAATGACCTGGATAATATATTTTTACTGGATTTACAACAGAGGTTTGTTAAAGCCTCAAAGAAGCCTTTACAATGGGGCAAAGAAGAAATGAAGAGAGATCAAATCCTACAATAGTATTTCAATGAATTAAAGATTAAGATTTTCAGAAGTAAATGGAAGGGATATAAAGTCCGTTTATTTGATCAAGGTTAAAATAAGACATTTATAAAGTTCTGGCAACACTTTACGGACTTTTTGCTGATACCAGCATTAAAAAGTTGATGTCTTATGGATTTGCTTATATATAACGGATGGGTTATGGGAAGAAGAGATATCCGTAACCTTATGGGGGTAAAGAGCTACCAAAGTGTTTATACTTGTTGTGATGTGACTTCTTTATATACTTTTCCTTTTCTTTATCTCACTCTTTCCTTTTTCTTATTTTCTTGTTTTTTATTTTTTCCTTCTTTGCACTTTTTCTTTTTCCTTCCTTTTCTTTCTCTGAGTTCAGTTTGTATTAGTTTTTATTACTGTGATTAAATTCTTCAATAAAAATTATATATTAAAAAAATGAAATGAATTTGTTAGCCAGTTTAAAAGAATGGAATTAATTGTTTTCTAAAGCTTGGGGTAAAGAATTACTATAAAAATTAAAAAGGAAGAGAGCCAGCATGCAGCCATTTGGGTGGGTTGTTGTTAGTTGCCATCAAGTCATTTACGACTCATGGCGACCCTATGTATAATGGAACAAAATGCCATTTGGTCTTGCACCATATGCCCGACTGTTCCAATGCTGGCATCCATTGTTGCTGTAATTGTATCAATCCATCACACTGAAGGTCTTCCTCTTTTCCGCTAGCCCTCAACTTCACCAAACATGATGTCCTTTTCAAGTGATCGGTCTTTCCTGACAATGTGCCCAAAGTATGAGAGTCTAAGCCTAGTTATCTTTGCCTCTAGGGAACATTCTGGTTGTATTTCTTCTAAAACTGATTTGTTCGTTCTTCTGGCAGTCCATGGTATTTTCAATAATATTCGCCAACACCACAATTCGAATACATCAATTCTTCTATCTTTCTTTTTTAATGTCCAATTTTCATAGGCATATGTGGCAACTGAGAAGACCATGGCATGAGTCAGATGCACCTTTGTTCTTAAACTGACATCTTTACTTCTGAAAACTTTAGATAGATCTTTGATGGCAGATTTTCCCAGCATGCTACGTCATTTGATTTCTTGATTACTACTTCCCTTGGCATTAATCGTTGATCCAAGTAGACTGAAACTGTTGACAACTTCAATTTCTTTTCCATTTATTGTGACATTGTCTATTGGTCCATTTGTGAGTATCTTCATCTTCTTCACATTCAGGTGTAGACTGTATTGCTGACTACAATCTTTGATCTTCATCAGCAAGTACTTGAAGTCTTCTTCACTTCCAGCAAGCAAAGTTGTATCATCTGCATATCACAGGTTGTTAATGAGTCTTCCACCAATTCTGATACCCCATTCTTCCTCATAAATTCCTGATTCTCGAATTATTTGTTCAGCATACACATTGAATAAGTAGGGTGAAAGTATACAACCTTGCCGCACACCTTTTCCAATTTTGAACCACTCGGTATCACAGTTTTCTGTTCTAATGACTGCCTCTTGATCTGTGTACAGGTTCCGCATGAGTACAATTAAGTGCTCTGGAATTCCCGTTCTTTGTAATATTAACCATAATTTGTTATGGTCCACACAGTCAAACGCCTTTGCATAATCAATGAAACAGAGGTAAACATCTTTCCGGTATTCTTTACATTCAGTCAAGATCTATCTGACATCAGCAATGATATCTCTCATACCGCATCCTCTTCTAAATCCAGCTTGGACTTCTGGTAGTTCTCTGTCGATGTAAGGTTGCAAACATTGAATTATTTTCAGCAAAATTTTGCTAGCATGTGAAATTAATGAAATTTTTCGATAATTTCCACATTCTGTTTGATCTTCTTTCTCTGGAATGGGTATGAATACAGATCTCTTCCAGTCAGTTGGCCTGGTCGTTGTCTTCCAAACTTCTTGACATAGAAGAGTAAGTGCTTCCACTGCTGCATCAGATTGTTGAAGTATCTCCATTGGTAATCCATCAATTCCTGGAGCCTTGTTTTTCACCAATGCCTTCAGTGCAGCTTGAACTTCTTCCTTCAGTACTGATCGTTCTTGATCATATTCTACCTCCTTAAATAGCTGAACACTGACTCTTTTTTATATAGTGATTCTATATATTCCTTCCATCTTCTCTTAATACTACCCGCATCATTTAATGTATTGCCCATAAAATCTTTAAGGATAGCAACTCGGGGCTTGAATTTTCTCTTCAGCTCTTTCAGTTTGAGAAATGCTGATCATATTCTTCCTCTTTGATTTTCTAACTCTAAGTCTTTGCATATTTCATCATAATATTTTTCCTTATCTTTTCGAGCTGCCCTTTGAAATTTTCTATTTAGCTCTCTTACTTCATTCTTTTTTCCATTAGCTTTAGCTACTCAGTGTTTAAAAGCAAGTTTCAGAGTCTCATCTGACATCCATTTGGATCTTTTCTTTCTTTCCTGCCTTTTTAATGATCTTTCACTTTCTTCGCATATTACATTCTTAATGTCTTCCCACAACTCTTCTGGTCTTCAGTCATCAGTATTTAGTGCATCAAATCTATTTTTGGTGATCTCTAAATTCAGGTGGGATGTTTTCTAGATCATATTTTGGCACTCTTGGACTTGCTTTAATTTTCTTCAGCTTCAGTTTGAACTTGCACACGAGCAATTGATGATCTGTCCTGCAGTCAGCTCCTGGCTTTGTCTTAGCTGATAGTATTGTGCTTCTCCATCATCTCCTTTCACAAAAGTAATCAATTTGATTTCTGTGTAATCCATCTGGCAAAGTCCATGTATATAGTTGTTGACTGTGTTGTTGGAAAAAAGTGTTGCAAATAAATAAATCATTGGTCTTATAGAATTCTATCATGCGATCTCCAGCATTATTTCTATCACTAAGGCCATATCTTCCAACTACTGATCCTTCTTCTTTATTTCCACCTTTTGCGTTCCAGTTGCCAGTAATTAACAGAGCATCTTGACTGCATGTTCGGTCAAGTTCAGATTGCAGCATTTCGTAAAAGTTTTCACTTTCTTCATCTTCAGCATTCATGGTTGGTGCATAAATTTGAATAATAGTAGTATTAACTGGTCTTCCTTGTAGGTGTATAGATATTAGTCTATCACTGGCGGCATTGTACTTTAGAATTGGTCTTGAAATATTCTTCTTAATGATGAATGTCATGCCGTTCCACCATGAGAGACCCTTTTGGTAGTAGAACTACTGGTGACATGGCTTCCAGCTTCATAGCAACACGCAAGCCACCACAGTATGACAAACTGACAGATGGGCGGTGGTATTTGGGTCGGTATTGGTCCAGAAAAACAATCAGAAGTGCACCTATACCACATTAAGTATTTTAATGGCATTTCAAAATCAAGCCCATAAGTCTTCAAACACTAGAAGAGGCTGCCAGATTCACCCAAAGCCAATCTCCAGGAATTAAGTCCCTCTTTAGATCGATGAAGGCAACATATACACCATCTTTTGGGTTATTAGTATATTATTCTGCTAAAACTAAACAAGGGTTGAGTATGAACTATCCTGGTCTAAATCCAACCCATTTCTCTATCGAAACCTAGAGGAATTTCAATAGAGGAATTTGAATTCCAATACCAATGTCTAGCATACAATTTGCTAACAATACTTTAAAAACTAATTGGCCGATTGTTTGCCAGATCAAATTCAGCTCCATTTTTAATTATTCGAAGTACTACTGACTGAAACTAGGAGAGCTGGAGAGCTTATGAGGTAATACAAATAAATAAAGTAACCAATACTGGGTCCCGCTAATCAGGATTCATTCTTAAATGTCTGATTGGTATTATTCCTGCCTCCCGCCCCATCTACTCTGTCACCTTAGCATATTTCAGATGAAGGAATGGTTTATACATACATCTCAGCAGATGACACTGAAGATCAGTTGGGAACATAACATGAAGATAGCTCACAAAAAAATTAACCACTTAACTCATCACTAAAGAACACATGTAAGTCCCCAAGCCCAACTTCAGGATTGATCTTTCAGGCCCAACTAAGTCTTCTGGAAGGCAATGAGTTGCAAGAAGCCAAAAGGCATGTTGTTTAATTGAGTCACCTGTTTTTTCCTCTTGTGTATAAGATTTTTTTCTACTTGAGAGCTAATTCCCACAGGTGCAGATCACTTTTGGCTCTATAAGCCTTATAAACTTCAACTAATTTAGCTTTCTTGGTTGAACCAGGGTTTGAACTTGAGCCTGAATCTGGAATTCTTAATTGGTATATTAGCTTCTAATATCTCTTCAGTCATAGTGATTATCTGCTGGAAAATATTTAATACTTCAAGCACATCTTTCCCAGCACAGATGGCCTAGTGCAGCTGGGTGTTTATAGAATGGCTGAGAAATTAAGGTACTACTCTTTCCAACTCTCTAGACCATCTAATCTTTAGACATTGATGTTTGGTATAAATAATTACTCTAATTATCATCAGCTAATTTGATGATTACTAGAAAACGGTCATTACCAGAGCAAATTTAAATGGTAAAAAAAGTTGACTCTTGACTAGGACAGTATAGCATAGCCCACAAAATTGGTCCCATTTCCACATATTTTAGAAACCCCAAACCCTTTAGAATAAATAAATCCAATTTAAAGTCTATTTGCATCATCTGCCAGCTCCCATAATTAATCCCCTTGTGTTTCAATTGGCAGGGTTTGGAACCTTCTTAGTTTAAAGCTTAATAATAATTTTTAGATATTTTTTTAAAGTGATATAATACTTTTACAATTTCATAAATAATTCACGATATATTGAAAAACTATAATCGCCATGACATTTTAGATCCCAGGCTTACTTATTTGTATCTTACTATTTGTACTTTACTTTTTTTTTTAATTCCTTTATTTTTTTAATTTATATTCTTTCTTTAGAAAGTTTAATTAAAAAAAGATAAAGAGAAATTAAAAAAAATGAAAAAAAATATACCCTGAATACAGCTAGCACAGGTGAAACTTTTTTCATTCACATAACACACTTTGAAAACTGAGACACTAAGGTTTCAGTGAAAAGACCATTGTAAATATAGCTATAAATAGATAAAAAGAAGTGTTAACAATTATTATTATTAAAGTTGGGGCAACTTTAATCATATCAAACTATTCCTGTGAAGTCCTGTAAAATCTTGCTAGCAATTAAACAAAACTTGGTGACTTTATTTATTTGTTTGTTTGTTTTCTATCCCACTTTTATTATTTTTATAAATAATTCAAGGTAGAGAACATACCTAATATTCCTTTCTCCTCCTATTTTCCCCACAACAACTCTGTGAGGTGAGTTGGGCTGAGAGAGAATGACTGGCCCAATTATAAGTGAGAACATTGTTCTGGTCAGCTAAAAGATAATTAAGATAAAAGAAGTCAGTATGGCCTGGATATTGAGCTAATAGAAGTGTAATAAATTTATGTTGCAGGTCTCAGTATGACTGATGGTGGAGCACATGGGCTGTTGCTTCAGTGGCTTCTGATCTTTGGTAACAAGGGCATTCATTATATGGGATTTTCTGAAATCTCTCTTGCACAACTTATTTTGCAGGGTACTACAGCATGTGACCATCAAAGATATTTGGAATTATGATATGATGAACAAGTTAAGATACCTGACAGGCTTAAGACCAATAATTTGGTTGCCTGAGTAGGAAATAAGGTGTGCACAATTTGATGTTCCATCTCAGATATTCATTGTCTGAGATACTTCCTGGCTAAGTCATACCCCATTGTTGTGAGGAGATAATCCGTAATGGTGTAGTTTCTCCTCCAACTCTTTTTTCCATTTTGAGATAAAGGGATCAGCTAACAGATATGGGGCTGAGCCTACAGAGAAAATAACAAAGTTTGACTAACATTAAAAAATGATCATCCATAAATGCCAAGTTGTGCTCCATAAAAGAGCTGCCTGCAAGCCTTTGCTGAAAAGCATGTTATTGTAGCAGATATGAACTGAGCACTATCCACTGAAATCCTAGATAGCTGATGTGGATTTAGATGCATTTTGTCTCACATAATCCCTATAGACTCACCTACCTCTAAGGAATATAAGAGTCCCCCATTGGGGGAGATGGGCGGTGATATAAATTTAATTAATAATAATAATAATAATAATAATAATATAAAGCAATTTGTTTGTTCTAGACTGTACCTACTTAGAAACCAAGTTAGTATGCTTGGCCTTTTATTGAACACAATTATTTTAGTTTTGTCATAATTAATCTCTAAACAATGGTTTTCACAATAGGAAGCAACGGAGTATAATGCTGTTCTTAGACCTAATGGGGGTTTGAGATAAAATTACCACCTCATCTACATAAAGGAGTATACCAAGATGTTTACCAGTTTTGATGGGTAATAGTCCAAATTATATAAATGAGTAGTGCATAATTAATACAATAACAGAGCCAAGATTCAGCCCTGCCTAACTTCCCTAAAAACTTCTTTGGTGAGGTACCCTTGCACACTACAGTAGTGTCATGCTCCCCGATCAAATGTTCACAAAACATTTTATTGTACTGACATTCACTTTGCTGTGATGCGTGTCAACCTGCGAGTCAACCAGCAGGGAGGGGGAGAATGGCTGGAGTGTGAATCATCCTGTTTGGACTACCTTTCAGCACCAATGTCATCCAGGGAGAACCATTACAGCCATCTGGTGGCACGAGAAGGAGGGGATGCATACCTAAGGGGGCAGTTGGGGGGATTTTGACTTCACTATAGTTTTAATTGTAGAAATGCACGGCAACTTTTTTTCTGTACTGAATGCTTCACATCATTAAAACAGATTTCTAAGCAAAAGCTTATGAGTCATAATTAATGGGAAGACGAGTGTTCCAGTCATCACAGGTAGATCCTTAGATGTGAATTTCTGTATAATTTTGACATCAGGAAAAGTAGGCAGCAATCAATTGATGTTGATAGCAATTTATTCCAGAATTTCTCTCTTGATATCAGTACAAATGTGAATCTAAAATCAACAAGTGCAGCATATAAGGCTAGATTAAGTTTGGAGGTGTGTTTTTTCTGCCAGATGATGCAATGTAAAGATGACTGTAAAACAGGATGGCCTGACCAAAAGCCAGGATGTTTTCAGAATCCATTCAATCCACTAGCCATTCATACGGGGCTCAACCTGCTGACTGTACTTAACAGACTAATAGGTCTGTAATTCTGGGACAGCTTTCTCTCAGCTTTCCTGTGTATTGGAATTATTATCAGGCTTTACTGGATTTGACATGCTTTAGTAGCAAATCTATTTCAGAGACTCTTACCGGTACATTTTGTTTAGCACATTGTTTCTTCAGGGTACAAAAGATTTCAAAAACAAATAGACACAGGATGCCTTGGAAGTTTTTAGGCTATCTGATAAAGCACTTGATGCTGGTTGACCTCTGATATTAATAGCGATTATGGAGAGCTGCAATAGTAAGTACACTTTCAGTATAGCTCTTAGCACTGACTGTAAAAAGTTATTCATGATAATCAAAATCAAATACACTTTGGAAAACTAAAGATTGAATAAAAAGTAATAGATCAATGACTATTTCATTCATTATTTGATAGTGTATACTGTTAAATACAAATATTGAATATAATAATCCCTGACAGCACACCCAGTAACTAACATCATGTATGGTTGCCTGACATCTTGAAATAATATTAAAGACCAATGGACTGAACAGATAAGCAGCTTGAAACCTTTAGAACAAGGCTTTATATATTTTCTAACACTGCCCAAGTGCCATGCTAGTATAGCAAGGTATTTGAAATGTCCAAGAAGTGATTTATGCTTGATGTCAGGCTGCCACTTAAATAATGCAGAAATCTAATAAAGTTGATTTGTTAGATTGTGAACCAAGAGAGTATGGCTTATTTCCTATATTCTATGGTTCAGTCTGTTTATCTTAGTAAGAACATTCAAGAAAAACTCTAGCCTAAGGGGATTTCTTCATAAAGCCCTAGCTTGGAGCAGAATTACTTACAGGACAGTCTCTTCCCAATTCTATCCATTCTATCCAATCAGACAGGAGAGGCATGTTACTGGAACTGTCAGCCAAGGAGTGTGAGCTGGCAAGGCCCCAAAGAAGACCTTTTTCTGCCATGGTGTCCACCCTCTGGAATATCATCTTTCCTGAGATTAGGTTGGCCCCCATCTTGCTGGGCTTTCAGAAGGCTTTGAAGACCTTATTCCTAGACATTTCTTGTCGATGTTGAGGGCTTTTTATGATTCTCCAGCTGCTGCATGTTTTATTTCTTGTTAAATATTTGTATATATTTGTTTTTAACATTTGAGCTGCATAGTTATATAAATTGAATAAACCAACAAACAAACCAACTAATAAAGTCTAAGTGATGTCAAGGGAACTTATGGAAGCCATTAGTGGACAGCTAGGACCACTGAATGGTGCAGAGCTTAATGAAGCAAAAAGACATGCACAGAGAAGAATATTATGTAAAATAGCATTAATGAGTACATTAGAAAAATATAGGTTATTGATCTTACACACTTAGCCTGCCCAAGCATAAAGAATTACACACTTAGACAAAGTAGGTTCAAAAGTATGCAAAAAGAAGTCTTACTCATTTATTTGGTCCAGTTATATCCATTCAGGAAAAAATGATCTTTGTTCTTCTTTCTTTTCCCTAAACTGATTTAACCCTTAGCCCTCATTGCTGCTAAAGGCTGCATGCAGAAAGGGAGAACCTCCTGACTCCAGGCCCATGCATGGCACCCAGGATGGAAGAAGCAACAGCCGCATGCTCCCTTCCCAGATGGTTGAGGAGGAAGGACTGAGGAAATGTGGGAGGGACAACAAACAGCTTCCGCCAGAAGCACATAGAGAATTGCATCCTAGAACAAACTCATCCACATGCTAATGAGGTATGCTGATTTGCTGGGACCTCCAACACTTATGACCAAGTTATGACTGCAGTCTTAGATCATAATCCCACCCACGTGCAAGTAGCAACAATCCCTGCAAAACTCACAAGAGACATTTTCTAGGTCTATAAGATCACATGGTTTCATTTTTTAATTGAAAATAATTGAGTTACTTTCCACTTAGAACCAAGCAGTCAAAGTGATGTGCAACAGGATTAAAAACAAATACAAATGCAAATTAAGAGGAAGGCTACAATAAAACAAACTATATTACTTCATAGCAGTAAAGCAATAATCAAACAAATATAATTTGCCTTTATCAGAAACTGGTCTAAGAGAGAAAAAATGATTTAGTGGGAAACCAAGAACCCAAACCATGTTTTCCCAGGAAGCATAGATGCAATACCACAGAAAGCTTTACTCTGCACTCTCTCCTATCATAGAATAATGAATGAAGGAATAACTTGTAAACATGTGGCTGTTCCAAGAGACCTTTGGGTTTCGTATTTGTTGGGTAGCAGTTCAATAACAGGCATCCCACCACTTATCAAAAGTTTTAATCAGATCAAATGAAAGCAAAAAATTCTGCTAAAACCTCAGAGCCATTTTCAAAGACATCATCATGAAGATAACATTCCTTACAATAGCTTAGGGGTGGAGAATTGGCTAATATTACTTTATACAACATGATAATGACACTCATTGCTACCCAACAAATAGGAAACCCAAAGGTTTTCTGGAACAGCTGCATGTTTACAAGTTTCCAGAAAGCCATGAAAGCGGAAATCACCCCTGCCTCAGGAAGCAAGCTATTTCCAAAGAGGGGAACTGCCACAATAAATGGTCATTTGGCCCACTCCCAATTTATCCCTCAGTATGTGGGGACTTCAGCAGGCATTCTCTGTTCATTCATACTGGGTAGGCAGAATTTTTCTGGGATAAAAGGTCTTATAAATAACTAAACCCAGAACCATGTAGGGCTTTATAGTTGATAACCTGCACATTGAATTGCCCTCAGATTCATATTAGTAGCCAATGCACCTTCTGCAGCAGAGATATCCATGACAGCAATAAAATTGTCTGGAAGCACGTGAGGCACTGAATTTTGTACTAGCTAAAGTTTCTGCATGGACTTTAAGTGAATTACAGTAATCAAGGTGGGAAGGAACAAGGGCATTAGTGGCAATCTTCAGTGGCTCATGTGCTAGATAAAGCTGCAGATGGCACACCAGCCAAAGTTGGGTGAAGTTCCTTCTGGCCATGGCCTCCTTCATCTGTTGCTCCAGCAGGAGAAATAAGTCTAGGAGGACAAATTGTGAGCTTGCTTGTTCATGGCTGAGCATAAGCCCATCAAGGGTCAAAGTTGGTACAACCCCAGAATCACGAGGCTTTTAAAAAAATTATTTATATTTATTATGAATTTTTTTCCATAGAATAAAAGACAAATCAAAAAGAAAGAAAAAGAAACAAGAATGTGCAAGAAAGGAAGGAAGGAAGGAAGGAAGGAAGGAAGGAAGGAAGGAAGGAAGGAAGGAAGGAAGGAAGGAAGGAAGGAAGGAAACTAAAATTAAGAAATATATAAATGACCTTTTTTTCAAAAGATAATTATTATCTTATTAGCCCTCCTCCCTCTTAGATGTTATACAAGTCCCTTCAACCCATTTAATCGACATCTTTCTTAATCTTCAAATCTGTAAATCATCATCTCATTTCTTTCTTCTTTCAGCAAAAAGTCCATATAAGATTTCCAGTCTTTAAAAAGTTTTTGTTGTTTTTTTCTCTGATCAAACAGGTCAGTTTTGCCATTTCTGAAAATTCTGACATTTTCACAATCCATTCTTCTGCTGTGGGAATTTAATTATTATTCCATCACCATGCATACAATAATCTTGCTGCAGTTACCATATGTAAGAATCATGAGGCTTTATAGCCACTCCATCTTGCTGAACTCCATCTGAATCTCTCCCCATCCAGACCTTGATAACCTCCAGACACCAGTCAGGACTTCTACTGCACTACCCATTTAGCCCCAGTTAGGTATCATCTCTATATCAATGGTGAATCACTCTGAACCAGTATATGACCTCTCCCAGAGGTTACATGTAGTTGTTTAAAAAGTTGGGAGAGAGGACCAAACACTTTATAATGGCATGACCAGCCCCCAAAAACACTAACTGGATCCACCCACTCATGGAACAGCAAAACCTCCATAACACAATGCTTCCAATTCCCACATCTCACAGATGGCTCAGAAGAATCCTGCATTCAACACTATCAAAAATCACTGAAAGACCCATTAAGACTAGGGTGGTCATGCTCCCTCCGTTTAAGTCCTGCCACAAGCCTTTCAAGTGGCTACCACTGTAGTTTCAGTTCCTGTCCCACGCTTGAAATCTGACCGCCAGAAATCAAAATAATCTGCTTCTCTCAAGGTCCTTTATAATTGTTTCCCACCACTTTCTCCACAACTTTCTCTGAAAGGGGGAAGTTGGCTATAGGATGATAGTTGTCCAGCAATAGTGGATTCAGGGCAGGATTTTTGAGGGGACATACCAATGCCTCTTCCAGCCTGTTAGCACCTCCCTCTCCTACAAAGAGGTATTGACTCTGGCTCCCTCCTTACCACTTTAACCAGCCAAGAGTGACAACGGGCAAGTCCACAAGTAGTGGAGCTAAGATCACAAAGAACTCTGCCCACTTCTTCAATATCCACAGGCTTAAAACCTTGCAGATGACACTGCACAACATTACCTCTGTCTTATCTCATTAAATCCTGTCCACCCAGGTTCCAAGCAAGCCATTTTATCCATGAAATGGTCAACCAAATGGTCACAATTTGCACTTAATGGATCATCCAGTGCATCTTTCCCAATTAGGGAATGGGTCACTGTAAATAGTGCAGCTGGCTAACATTCCATAAGGGTGAAGACGTAATTACTGTACACCTTGCTACCCTTATCACCAGAGTAGACTTGAATTTGAGCTTATACCTGTGTCCAGTCATACTCATGTCTCACCTTCCTCCATCATCAATTCATATATCCCTTCATTCAGTTCATTTCCTGGAGTTCCTCAGATAAACAAGGACTCACCAGAATTGGCAGGCAAGAAGAACCAACTCAGGAGTGATTCTATCTAATAACCTGTTCATCTCCATGTTCCAGAGGCCAACAAGGCATTAAACTGAACTGCTCTCCAGGCTGATGGGAAAATCCCCAAGCACTGTCTAGAAGCTTTCTGGATCCATTTAAGCCCCTGGGGCAGAGGATTGGCCCATCCTCTCTGCAAAGACTGGCACAATCACTGCAATCCATTCTGGGACCGATGTAAATATCCTCCAGTATGAGATTACCAGATCTTGTCCATGGTAAAATCCAGGTCTAATGTGGGTCAGACCTGTAATGACCTGGGAAAAGCCCATGGTTGTCATGGCAACTATAAAATTCCTGAGCCACATCCCATCTCAGACCCAGGAAGTTAAAACTGCCCAGGATTAATAACCTGGATAGATCAGTAACCATCCTCCATATAGATCAAGTAGCTCAGGAAAGGACACTTAGAATGTGTATACCTTTTCAGTTTTCAGTAAGGAGAATACTTCTGAATATAATGCTTATATATTCCTTTCAGGTAGACATCAACAATTTTGGTTCATCTGGATTGAATTCCAATTTGTTAGACCTTATTCTTCACTAATAACAGAACTCAAATGCTTTCCCCAGTAAAAAAAAAAAAGATCCATCACACTGCAAAACTAAGGATGATTTCCACAGAGTCTGCACACATAAGAGAAACACAGAAGTCTTGTACAGCAAAGGTTTTTTTTTCCATATTCCAGTACACATTGGAGTTTGAATTAATGCATATGTCAACCTAGTCACGATGTTCTAGGAGATTAATCCATGTGTAAGCATATGCTGTCAGTAAATTTCGGTAAGAAGAATTGTTCATTACTTCTCTAGTGATCCACAGCTTTAATAAACCAAATGAAATTGAGTGGCATTAAAATTCTCCAAAATGGTGATGGTAAACTCATCCAGCCATAATTCACAATTCAGTGTCTAAGCCTTCAACTGAAGAATATGCATACATTAAACTCACATTTAAATCTAATGCTACACTCCATTTTCAGCAGTAAACAGTTTTCATATGAAACACTAGAAGCCCAAAATATTATCCTGAAGTTTGCTATTTTGTTTGTGTGTGTCTGTGTGTGTGCGCGTGCACACTGGTCAGCTGGTTTTCCCTGCCAATTCAGCAACATTTCTTTGTTTTGTTACAAAACAGCTTGGAGATATTATCATCTATTAGTCAATTAAATGTATCTGTAATTTGACTAGTATCCCAATGTTAATCCCAATAAATTACCTTATTTGCTAATTCATAACATATCCTGATTAGATAAGGAATTGTGATCAAATTGAACATAAAAATATATGAAATTGCCTTATAGTGTCAAGGTTAACAAACTATATTAAGCTTAAGAAGGGCTACCATATCTGGTCAGAAGAAATCTATACAACTAGATAGTAGGAAAGAGACACAGAACACCATCTTTACTGTTATCACATGGTCATCAGGATTTTTGCTGACCAAATCTGGTAGCCCTAGATCTAGCATGCTGGACGAACCAACCATTTGGTTTGTAAACCAAGCTAGCACAATGTGTGATATCAGTCAATAGGCCATTGGTCTGGCTACCCTAATTTTGTTTAAACAATTGGCAGCATCCCAGAGTTTCAGGCAGTTTTTCCAGCCCTACCTAAAGGTGCCCAGGATTGATGCTGGAACCTTCTGTTCACAAAGCATTTGCTCCAACAGAGAGAGATGGACTCATATATCCTGACTCTAACTACTATGGCTATGATTACTTAAATATTTAATCTACAATATCAACATGAACTTCCTCTGACTGGTTTGGTTTGGGTTTGGCTTACTGACTGCTCTCCCATGTATCTGACTGTTAACTTTTGAATTAGACTGTCTGGCCTCACTTCTAGCTTTCCCAATTCCTAACCCAGAACAGGATATCATGGGTCCCCAAATAACCAAAACAGATTACCTTCCATTGGCACACCATATATTCATTAAATTTACTTTCCATTTCAGCTCCACATTATTTTGCAATCTTCCCTTTATCTAACATTTCTTGTTTGTCTATATAAAAATGAGGAAGGGGGGAGTTAAAGAAGGCAAGATGTTATGGTGACTCCTCAAAGACAGAGGCTGCAGGGGTGATCTGACCAGCAGGCAGCCTTGAGAATGGGGAGGCAATCAAGGACTTGAAACAGACCTTAGAGACAGGAGCAGGTGAGGGCAGATTCAGATAATGAGAAGCCAGATCCTGTCAGGACACCTAGCCCTAGGATATGCCAACAACTTCAAAGAATAGAACAAAGGTGATCCACTCAGTTATTTGAGAAGCAAAGATAAAGGAGCCATGCCCATAGCTGGATCTTTTTAGGAGCAGCCTCCAGAGCCTTGCTCTCTGTCAGAAACAACTTTCCAGTGTCTGCACACCCATACCCTTGCTCTGTTCTCAGACTCTAGGCTTACAGCTTGGGCCAGCTCTCTAGCACTTGAATCCTGAACTGACAGGTCACTCTTGCTTCTCTGCCACTGCCTTGCCCCATTTTCCTAGGCAACGTCTATTTTAACTCAAGAAAAGAGATCAGTAAGGAACTCCTCCTCCTTGGAATTTTTTAGTCTAGGAAGTGGGGATAGCCAGATGATGGTTAGACATGAAATACTGAAGGACCATAATAGCAGTAACTTCTATTACCTCCAAAAATAAAATGAGTTTTAAAATATGATGATGGGACTTCCAGTTTATATGGGGAAGTGTGAGCCAAGTGGAAATCTCCTTATCTTTTCACTGCTCTATTATGTAATTGGCAAACAGAAAAGGGGTTTTGCCAAAAATATTACCCAGCAGCATTTTACATGTCTCTCTGCAGTCTTCCCTTCTTCAACCATTCCTCATGGATTTTTCCCTCCAGGCTTATTACCTTGGTTGATGTAGTACCTTCCTAAAATGTGGTACCTGGAACTAACACAGCATTAATTCAAACATATTATTTAATAATTAAATATCTCCCAATCAAAGCCATGTGTATGACTACAGAGGATGCCAATTAAAACTGCATCTTGATATCACTGTGTATTTTTATGCTTCTGGAGTTGTAATTCAACAATATCTGGAAGGCCACATGTTCTGAAACCCCAATTTATACAGTGTGAAGTGCTAAATATTCTCATGTACTCTTTATTAATTTCATCCAGATTTTTTTAACTCAAGTAAAGTTTGAGATAAAAGAAATGGAAAGGATTATCAGGCAAATTTTGTATATTTCCACTTTCAGCATCTGGCTAATATTCACTGCATTAATTTATTGCAAAGTTAACCTTTTTCTAAGCAGAAGTAGTTCTCTGTGTTGGGTGATGGTATGTATAACCTTGAGGAACAATACAGAGAGGATGCAGCTATTTTTGAAGGTCTTTGATCCAGAAATACTGTTGTCAGAATAAAGAATGTCATGCGACTCCCTTTCCAAATAAAGAAACAAAACTATCCATGCAGAGCTCCCAAGTCTCCACTTTCCAAAGACAAATAAGTTGCACAAAACACCAACATATAAAGATTCCTTCTGCACACAAAGAGGAAATTCTATTTTTCCCCTTCTAAGTCTGGATTGTACAATAAAAGGTAGTGCTGAAAAGATTCTGCAAAAGTTAAATTCCAGAAAGCTCCACCAAAACAGTCTAAGCCACATATGAAAGTGCCCAGATTCTCCAATGACTTAGATTTTCAAGAATATTCCTTCCCGAAACTGCTTTGTATAATAACAATTCTACTTTCTACAAGGGAGCTGGATTAATTTCTTGGGTTAGGGAGCAGGAGGCACCACTACACATTGTTCAGCAAATTCTGTCCTTTAGTGTCAGACCAGATCCTATATGGTCTGCATCTGAGTCTATGTGGATCTCCACAATTTTGGGGGAGGGAGGCAGTTAGACTCAAAATGCTTTGGTAATTAAATGGAAGACATTTCATAAAATGATAAGAGTTGGAAGGGACGCAGCAAAGGAGCCCACAGTTCCCCCAGCCTTGGTCTAAATGAAGTCAAGATAGAGACTTCAGATCCTTTCCTGACCTTCACCACTTGTGAAAAAGAATTCAAAGAGCTACAGTATAAAAGAGTAGAAAGTTAGCAAAAGGTGAGACAATGCACTACAAAGGGGAGGAGAAGGTAGCAATACATTTACTGTCACATCTCTGAATAATAAATTATGATTTAGAGCCACAGAGTGTGGCTTTTGCCAAGCTTAGCACTCTCCAAATATGTGGACTAACTCCCATAATTCTTAGCAATGGCCATGCTAGGTAGAAAATTCTGGCAGTTGAAGTCAACAGATCTGGAGAGCAATCCAGTTGGGGAAGGCTGGCTAACTCAGTGTGTGAACTCAGTTTTTATTTTTTTTCCACTGTAAACAGTAATATATATTAATGTTCACAGTGAGAAAAATCAAGTAAAAACTTAATATATATTACTTTTCAAAACTAAGCTGAAGACAGGCAACATTCATTAGATGATACTGATATTCTTAGATAATTTGATTTAGGAATCATCCTCTTCTCCAGGAATAAGTGAGAATGAGATCCTTCTTATGTTGTCCATTATAGAAGTAGTTTGATAACCTTTGAACTGCATCTTCAAAGAACTTCTGTTTCCCACCCGCCACATCAAGGTGAATGGGAATCATAGTTCAGGAAACAGAAATAGACACTACAGATGAAAGGTAAACATTAACTTTCATTTCACCAGGGATGTTGTTTTGTTGCTTTGATTTTGTATTAGCTGAAAGATATAGTCACTCTATTGATCCAGTGACACTCTTGGGGGCATCTTTTTCATCATTGGACACTCAGAATCCGAACACGGTATGATTTCTGAGCCAGCAACAATATGTATAATCACATCAAAATAGCACAAAACAGATAAGAAGTAAACAATAAATTAAATGAGTGATGTTTCATAAGGGAGAAAGAGGTATGTGTCTCTCCAACGAAGCTATGAAAACAGCAGGAGATCCCCAGAAAACAGCTAGGGTTTAATCCTATATGTTCATGCACAGCGTTACTAGCTTAGCCTCTGCATACTTCTATCATTGCTCTTACACTTCCTTTGGGGGAACACTGGATTTAAACAAAACATCCAGTAAACCAGTATTAACCTAGACAGAAAACCAACTATTATCCTACATATACAGTTGTGGTGATCATATTTAGGGATGAAAACCTAGAATGGGGAAAAGGAAACATTAGATGGGACAGCACAACTGAAACATACATTTAAAAAATAATGTAGAAACAGGAAATTCAAACAAAATGGGAGTACAAGCAGCTCTCTGAAGCTGACAGCAACTTTTTTTTTTCTTTTTAAGAAAGCTAACAAATACTATTTGTGCAGAATAAATAAGAGGCACAGTAGGTAGATTGCTATCTTCTGTATAACCAAGAAAGACTATTATCTAGGATTGCCCCAGACCTTATAGTTACATAAGTAGTAAAATTTCTGTCTGATTTGGAATGGAAAAGGGCAAAAAAGAATGTTTTTTTCACTAGCTAAGAAGCCATCACAACCTCGTGGCTCTAATTCTTTCCTGCAAAGATTACATATTCACATTGTAAAAAGCGACAGCATACAGATTTTCCTGAGATTATGTTAATGTAATCCTTATAGTATCAAGGAGTATCAACCCCATTTATCACAATATAAACATATATGCCAATCATGTCAGGTATAGACCAGTCCTGACACTACATGCAAAATATAAGAAGCCACAGAAGTCCACTGCAACTGGAGAGTCCCCATGCTCATAGCAAGCAAAAAGGTCATGCCGATCCTATTTGCTTGCTTTTCATACAAAAACATGGTAGCTTGTGTCTGAGTGTTGCCAAATGTTAATAGTAAAGTTTAAAATGCTATAGCTACCTCCATGTCTCAAATTTAATTAGTTAGGAATCACTAACCAGTTTGGCAGCTATTTCCAAGCCAACCCAGGCCTATTAGAAACGGAATTCTGCTGGCTTTAAATAAGGAATATTAACCATTTAACTGGCTAAACTGAGTTACACTTGGATGACTTGTTTGAAAGATAAGGCATTAACATTACAGAACCTGACTCAAATTAAAACACTCTTTGTTTATAGTATCAGTTCCCTTCGGAGAGTTTACATAATGCCCAATATTCCCAAGAGGCAAGTTTTGATCTGTGTTGATTAGAAAAATGTGTACAATCACCAAATTTAAAAAAAAAGCTCCTTACTGAATTAGGATTTGAGTAAGAGCCGGCTCAGGTCAACTCAGCCTTCTATCCTTCCAAGGTCAGTAAAATGAGTACCCAGCTTGCTGGGGAAGGTGACGACTGGGGAAGGCAATGGCAAACCACCCCAGTCTGCCAAGAAAACATCGCGAAAGTGACGTTGCCCCAAAGGGTCAAACATGGTTCAGTGCTTGCACCGGGGACCTTTCACCTTTCACATAAGAGCTACTATAGAATGTATATTCCAGAATGATCACTGTTGCCATTATCATATTTATTGAGCCAAAGAAAACCACAATAGTTGCAAATCCAATAAAATTAATTCAGAACTTAACAGCAACCCAGTAAGCAAATATTAATACTAAAATTATTATTTTAGTATTAATACTAATTATTTACAGTAAAAAAATTATTTTAGTAAAATACTAAAATATTTTATTGTAAACCACCCAGAGTCCCCCATTGGGGGAGATAGGCAGTGATATAAATTTAATAAATAAATAATAAATAATAATAAAATAGCCACTACAACATCAGTAGATTTTAAAATATGCCCAATGTATATCATTTCATAATAATTTAAAAACAGGTGTTAACCTAAAACTTCCAGCTAAGTAAAAATAGGACAGAACAGAACGGACTGTATACTGTTCCACTAATCAAATAAAAAGGCAGAGGAACATAAAGAATGAACTGGATTGTAGGGAGAAATAAGGAAGACAGATAATGTGGAGTTTGTAACCACAGTGCTCTGGGCACAAGCACCAGCCATGTATGATGGAATTAGTTAGATACAAAATACCCAACAGTGTTCACTTGTTTTCAGATTAGGGAAATAACTTGAATCAAGCTAATCTCACATATTTGAGGGTGCTGTGTATTTTTCATGTGTGTGAAGCATGGGATGCTTCAACTTGGATTCCATACTTACCAAACACATGGATTAGTGACCTAATGCCATTTAACTTGAGAAATAATTGCATCTAATGTTTCTAAATTGGATACAAAAATAAACATTTTGCCAATTATTTTTCCCCTGCTGGAAAAAAAGGTTTGGAATTTTGTGAGAGGTAACCCAGGTTACTTACCTTAGTTCTGGTTTTTGTTCTTAAGGTTATGACGACCTATATAAAGGGGTATCTTCTCATTATCTAAATTCTGCAGCACTCAGAGTTGACAGTAATTGATGGGCAGGAAACACAGCTGTACAGTAGCAGTAACCTGCAGACTCAAAGCTAAACAGAAATGTGCTTCTTTGTGCTATTACAAGAATGGGGTGTCTTTTCTAAGGCTTTGAAATAACTATTTGGTAAAAATGTGAAATCCTTTTAGATTTCAGGCCTGAACAAAATTGGTAAACTTCAAAACTACCACTTTGAGTTTTCTAACTTCTGCCTGTACAAGTACTTGATCGCTTTCTGATCTAAGCAGTCACTTATTTCATTATGAAGAACAACTTGTTCTAAAGGATGTTAGAAAACAGGGGCAAAAGAAAATGACATGACCAAGGAACCAAGTTCTTGGAGGACACTACCATATCCCTGACCTTGAAAGGTAAGCTTGTGATGGACCTGAAAGGACAAGCAAGTGAATCTTCAACATAGAGGAGATTCTTATGGGGACATAAATCAGTCCAGCATAGCCATGCTGGACTGATTCTAAGGATCTGCTTTATGGTTGTCTATTCCATTCAACAAGCCAGTCCTAAGAAAGAAGAAAGAACTATTACACAAAAACATCAGCAAACACAGTATAATAAACTCATTTCTCACCAAGAGCCAAGAACTCTGTAGACAGCTTTCTGTAAAGGGCAGAGGGAATGGTCTTGAAGAACAGGAGGAAAAGCGTCTACCAAGGCAATGGTCAGATATAAGGGGTTTGAGCCTGGGTCAAGAAAGTAACTTGAGTAAATGTCTCAGGCAGACCTCTCCCTAGTTCACATAAAGATAAAGGGAGGGAGGAGGAAGTACATTCAGACTTGCAAGATTCTGTTACTATTTATTTTTTATTTATCAGATTTATATAGCTGCCCATCTCATGAAAGTGACTCTCGCTCTTACAATCAAAGTAGTACTGAATTACATGGCATTGGTTTCTTCGTCTGGTCTACCTTGAAGGGTGAAGGGTTTCATGACCTGCAACACTACAAGCATATCCATACAGCTTCTTCACCTGGCATGAAAAAGGCCTCCTTACTGTTTCCAGATGCATGTCCTCATAACTTCACCTATATCTCATTGTCCATCTGCCCCTGAGGCAGCCTGATGACAGTTTTGGGTAGTCCATTCTGAAAATGATGTTTTCTTTCTTATCCCATCTGCAGATGCTGCATGTAGGCAATGTGGGGCATGTCAACATGCATGGGGAAGGCAGACTAAAATGATGTATTCTGCGTCGACAAACTAACAGAACTCCCCCTTTTATTCAGTCCCCAACCTGTTCTCCCCCTGCCCCAATCTTCTTTTGCTGTGAAGGATGTTGGCAGATTGCTGGGAAAGCCTTTAGCCCAGGAGAGATCAGAAAAGTCACACACACCAGGCATTTCTATAAAAATAATTTATTTACAGAAAGCAAACCAAAAGCAAAACATATTTAAAGGACTTAGCTCTCATTGAGAGTAAGCCTGGCTTGCTACATGCTGGCACAGAGAAAAAGAGGAAGTGAAACAAGTCCAGGCAGTTTCCTCCCCCCAGGCGATTGCCATCAAGCACGTGAAAGGAGACAATCAAATACAACCTCTTCACCCAGCCAAAATGATTAGGTACAATAGCAGTCTTAATCGTTAGTAGGAAAACATCAACACTCCCCTTTTTACACTATAGATTAAGATGCAAACCAATCTTCTCTGACAACTCCTTGTGTCTTGGTACAGGAAGAGGTTTGGTTAAAATATCAGCAATCATGTCTTTTGATTCACAATATTTTAACATTATTTCTCCTTTGCATATCATATCTTTGATATATTGATATCTAATATCGATATGTTTTGTTCTATTTCTGCAGGCTTCAGATTTTGCCATAGCAATGCAAGCTTGATTATCCTCATAAACAGTTATAGGCTGGTTCACTTCCATGCCTATGTCTTTTAACAAATGTTTAAACCATGTAACCTCATTACAGATTTGTGTTAGAGAATAAAACTCTGCTTCTGCAGTGGAAAGAGCAACAAGTGCTTGTTTTCTAGAATGCCAGCCTAAGCTAGATCCAGCAAATTGAATTAAAATCCCAGAAGTGGATTTTCTGTCACTGACATCTGCTCCCCAGTCAGAATCGGCAAAAGCCTGCAATTTCTCGGTTCCAGAGGCATTTAACTTCAGGCAATAATTCTTTGTTCCTTGCAAATACCTCATTAACCTCTTCAGTGCTGCTTTTCCAGTAGATGTAGGCTTCTCTACCTGTCTACTTAAAATGGCCACAGAATTTTTCCTTTGAGTGAACCCTTTTGCAACCAACCTTGCTTTATATTTTTGGATTTTGCCATCAGCATCCCTTTTCAGTTTGAAAACCCACCTACAACCCAGACAGCGTTCATTGGGAGGTAGATTTACCAGTTTCCATGTTTTATTTTCTTTCAAGGATGCTAATTCCTGTTGCATGGCAGAATGCCAATTTTGTGCAATCTCAGGTGGTAAAGCATTCACTTGTTCTAAAGACTCAGGTTCTGTGAATATGTGAAAAGCCTTTACTGTTTCAGCCTGAAAACATGATGGAAGAACACCTTTATTACTCCTCTGAGATCTGCGAGGTAATACAGGGCTTAAATTTTGACTCCTATCACTTTCCTGAGAAGCATCTGTCTCATCAGACAGATCTTCAGTTTGCTTTTCTGGTTTAATGTCCTCATCAGGCAAAAGATCACCATCAGCAAGTCCTTGCTGTTCTCTTGTGGTGGTCAGATCAACTGGAGAGCTAGAGTTTAATCTCCCCCAGTTTTGTTCAGCAAAAGAAGCGCTTTTGCTAATTATTAATTTCTCTCCCATTATGAACCTGTAGCTCCTCTGGCTTTGTTCATAGCCAACAAAGATGGCTTTCTTTGTTGTGGGGCCTCCTTTCCTTCTCTGTTGTTTTGGAATATGAACCCATGCAGTGCTACCAAACACTCTAAGATGGTTTACCTTTGGTTTCACACCATAAAACAAATGGAATGGAGTGTCCTGAATCACAGAGTTATACAATCTGTTTTGTACATAACAAGCAGTAGATATGGCCTCTCCCCAATACTTAAAAGATAAATAAGAATATTTTAGCATGCATTCCATAGCATTTTGCAAGGTTCTGCCCTTTCTTTCAGCAACACCATTTTGCTGAGGGGTGTAAGGGTTAGAAAGAATTTGTTCTATCCCTTTTTCCACTAGGAACCTTCTGAATTTGTGAGAAAGGTATTCTCCTCCTCTATCACACTGGAGTGCAGATACAGGCCTAGGGAATTTTCCATTTGCCCATGTCACAAAACTTTTAAATTTCTTTTAAATGCTTTTTCGTCAGAGTAACTTTACTCCCTGCTGTTGCCTTTACATATACGTCTCTCAAAGCATCCCAAAGTTGCTTTGCAGACTGCATGCCTTGCACGTGGACTAGCTGATTGTACTCAACTCCCAAGATAATGGTGGCTCTAGCCCGCTCATCCTGTCTCAGCCATTCAGCACTGGGATTTTGTGGGGTTTGCTCACCAATTGGCAGCCAAAGATTCTCTCTGCAAAGATACATCTCCATCTTCAGGGCCCAATTCAAATAGTTGGTCTCCGATAGGCGCTCCAGAGGCATCGCTGAGGGCTGGGAGGTAGCCATGGCTTCTTCCTTCTTTTGCAAGTCACCTCAGCTAGCTTCTTTGTCCTGTAGACTGGCAGTTGCTGGAAAATCTCCAGGTGGCTCCAAAGAAAATCTTCACAGATCTTTGCTACCTGCCTTTAAATTGTGCATGAGGTGTGGAGCTGATCTCTCTTTTCTCTCTGGGTTTTACTGGGCTTACTGGGCTGCTCACTGGGCACATAACCTGTTGGCAGATTGCTGGAAAAACCTTTAGCCCAGGAGAGATCAGAAAAGTCACACACACCAGGCATTTCTATAAAAATAATTTATTTACAGAAAGCAAACCAAAAGCAAAACATATTTAAAGGACTTAGCCCTCATTGAGAGCAAGCCTGGCTTGCTACATGCCGGCACAGAGAAAAAGAGAAAGTGAAACAAGTCCGGGCAGGTTCCTCCCCCCAGGCAATTGCCATCAAGCATGTGAAAGGAGACAATCAAATACAACCTCTTCACCCGGCCAAAATGATTAGGTACAATAGCAGTCTTAATCGTTAGTAGGAAAACATCAGCAAAGGAGACCAGAACCCCAGCTTTTCCAGCCGGTTTTTCCCCATTTTTGAAATGTGTTGACTGGTCAAGCTAGATGGTGAAGCCATGAAATTGGTTAGCCTGTCTCTGGCTTAACATATGTAATTGGAAGTATAATTGACAGGACTCAAATCTTGCATTTTTGTAGCCCACCAGGCAAGGAATTTCCTTCCCTGTGGTCACTGCTTCCAGAAGTCTTGACTCCTTCCTTCCTTTCTCACATAATGTAAACTACTTAGGGCAGTTTACATTCCCACACCAATTTCTGCAGTTAAATCTCTTTCTCCAGCTCTTCAACAGCACTTACTCTTCAACTGCACAAATCCAGACAGCCCTTGGGTGGCAGCCAAGAAATACCAAACCCCCAACTCTTTGCTGCCACCTAGTGGTTGACAGTTTCAAGGATTTTTTTTTTTTTTTAATGTTTGATTGGTTGACAGTACCACAGGAAAGAAAATGGAAAAAAATGCAGTGCACATGGAGTAACCAAAACATTGGGCATCCAATTCGAGGAGGCTTCTTGTGTGGTGGATGAATTTGGGCAGGTCTGGAATTTCAGCCAAGGGAACCACTGAGTATGGTCCTTAAAATATTGTGTGCTAAAGTTTTATGAACAAAGCACAAAATATAATCATTCCAGGTGTGTGGTAAAGATACACTGTGGGGGCAGCAAGATTTAGGGCAGCTTAATTTCCTGCCAGCTCCAGAATAGGAGGGAAGCACAGTAAAGCAGCTGTGTGGTACAACATATAAAAATATAAGATGCAGCTTTAGAGTCTACTCAGGAGTATCCCTAGGCCTGCAAGTCATGTATCCAGTTGAATCCCTACTTGGCATCTGTTCTCAGACATGGTTAACCCACTGCTTTATGTTCCTCACTGCATGCCTAGTCAGCAGGGGTTCATTAGGTATGACAGAAAATAATGCTGCATCTTATGGTTATTTCCCTCCTCTGTAAAAATTGTATTAAAGGAGGAGTTCTTCTACTGCCAGAGCTTACTTGAGAAAGATAAAATCACTGATGATCTTATTTGCAAAATAAAAATATTTTATTTGCAAAATAATAAAGGAGCAGGGTATTCATAAAATAACGATGAATGTGAGAGAAACCAAAGGTATGAACAATAATCATTGGGCCCTAGGGGACAACAAACAACAATATTTCAAAAAATCTAAGCTGTAATGAAAACACAATTTCCTTATTACAGACACACACAACTGCCCTCAAAATAAGCAAGCTTCTGTGCAATATTCTCTCAAATTACCCAGGATGCAATCATATAAATAGGGGTGGAAAATTCTGTTCTAGACCCTCTGGGCTACAGGCACATACTTACTGTGAATAGATCTGACTGAATATGATTCTAACTAAAATTGCATAGGAAGCGTGTTGACTTCAGTGCTCAACTAATCCCTTTTCTATCTCTTATAGTAGCTCCAGTGTCAGAAAAACTGTAAAGAAGCAAGTGATGTGATTCATAAAGAAAGAAAAAGGGGAAAGAAGAAAAGATAAAGGATGGAGTAGAACTGGCATGCATTGTGAATAAACATGCAAAATGATCTTTTCAAGCCATCTGAAAGATTTCTAGTTACATTTTTGAAAATATCAGTACTCTTTACCTGCCCTGATATTAAATGCAGTGAAAAGATCCTTTGCCAGAAACATTCAATGAGTGATTTTTCTCCAGAATGCTGGCCCATTACTCGGGGTTTCTCTCTTTTGAATCTTAGAAACTTCACACTTTATTGGAAGCACGAGATGCACAGCCTTATGCCCAGGTTGGATTCCTTAGCCAGTAAGAATATGATGAAGGAGCAGTGATTTGAAACTATTTCACAGCACCTAGCTGATCTTGGTTGATCTCAACAAAGCTAAGCAGGATCTGATAATAGTTTAGTACTTGGATGGAAGACTGACAAAAATCCCCAGAACATTTTTTAAATGCCATAATGTCATGTTCGCCGTTTCAATGTCTTTGATGCATCGTAACGTTTCGCATGTCATTAATTGGATGCGTGTTTCATCTTTCTCGGGAGGATGGGAACGGTTATCTTTTGGCTTTGCTTTGGAATGTACTTGTATTATCTACTGCGCTCAAGGTTACTTTCCCAGGCTAGCAACTCTGACGTTTGCTAGCACCTGTGCCGGGCGGGGCTGTTACGAGGGAGGCGGGATACGTTTGCACCAAGGGTTTAAATTTGTATTTGGCGCGCTTTTGCTCATTCTCAGCTTTCTCTGTATTTGTCTTTAGTACTCTAATAAATCAGATTTCATTTAGCAGCCTCTTGTGAGTCTGAGTATTTGGGGCTAGGGCAATCCTTACATAAAGCTGAGAATCTAAGTTCCTAACTCCGCTGGCCCCTGTCCAGGAAAGACAAGCGTCTAACCCTGTGAGGGAGAGAGCCCGCGATGACTGAACCCGACATCATGATGATGGAGGAAGGGGAACCGGACTCGACTGTGAGGCAGTCCGGCCGACCGTCCCAAGGTGGGGAGATGTCAGCCATCCGAGAGGAGGCGAGCTCCGAGTCGGAGAGTGAAGCCGGGGGGCTGAAAACGGTTCCGGTCAGGGAACCAATTGCCGAGGAAACAGAAGGCTGCGGTGGCTGAAACCGAGGGAGACGATGTGATGTTCTTCGAAATTGAGGGGGAGACCGAAATCCCGCAGCCGGCGGGAAACGCCAGCCACCTGCTCTAAAGGGCGCCGCTGGGCAGGTGGTAGAGGACGGGCGCGAGCCTCCATCGGTGAGTGGCACTTACCGCATACTCATGGTGAAATTGAAATTGGGCTCCCAAACCAAGACTGTGGAAGTATGGGCCATGATTGATTCGGGGTGTTCCCGGTGTCTTATGCACCCCGACGTGGTGGCGGCTTTGGAGCTCCCCACGTTCCCTTTACAGCGACCCGTCGCTTTTACTCAATTGGATGGGTCCGTGGCAGGGGGCAAACCGGTCACCCATTTTACAGGGCGTGTAGCCTTGCAACTGGGCAGTCACCAGGAAGGGTTGTCTTTTGTCGTGGCTCCGGTTGGGGGACCATTGGTGGTGTTGGGGGTACCCTGGTTGGTGCAGCAAAACCCCCAAATAAACTGGGTCTACCGAACTATCACGTTTAGGGATGGGTTTTATCAAGCGGCAGAGGGGAAGGGTGCCCCAGAGGAGATGGTGGGGGTTGCGGCAGCTGCGACTCCGCCTTACCCGGCCTCTCCTCTGGAAGGCTTGCCGGCCGAGTACTGGATGTTTGCTGATGTATTCGGTGAAAAGGAAGCCGATCAGTTGCCCCCCCATCGAAAGACGGACTGTGCCATAGAACTGTTGCCCAACACCCAATTGCCTAATCCAAAAATTTATTCCATGACGCAGAAGGAACTGACTCTGTTGAGGGAATTTGTGGACAAAAATCTGGCGCGCGGATTTATTGAGCCGGCGAATTCACCCGTGGGGGCGCCGGTTCTTTTTCGCCCAAAAAAGGACGGCACATTGAGACTTTGTACGGATTTCCGCGGATTAAATGCCGTCTCAATTTCCAACAAATATCCCTTGCCATTGATAAAGGACATGTTGTCACATCTGGCTAAGGGCAAGATCTTCTCTAAGCTTGATTTAAGAGAAGCCTACTATCGTGTACGGATCAAGGAGGGGGATGAGTGGAAAACCGCATTCAATTGCCCGTTGGGAGCTTTCCAGTATAAGGTGTTGCCGTTTGGGTTGGCTGGGGCCCCTGGGGTATTTATGCAATTAATCAATGAAGTTTTGCATGAACATCTGTTCAAAGGTGTACTAGTGTATTTGGATGATGTGTTGATTTATACTGAAACCATGAAAGAGCATGTAGCTCTGGTAAAGCAAGTATTGTGTAAACTCAGATCTGCTGAATTGTATGCCAAACTGTCGAAATGTGCCTTTCATCAAACCCAAATTGACTACTTGGGGTATAGGATTTCAGCTAAAGGCATAGAAATGGACCCTGCCAAGGTGCAGGCTATCATGGACTGGGAGAGTCCCCGCACCCGCAGGCAACTTCAAAGTTTCCTGGGGTTCAGCAACTACTACAGATTGTTCATAAGGGGGTTCGCTGAAATTGCCTTGCCCCTAACTGAGCTGCTGCGAACCAAAGGGGTGGGAGATACTAGGAGAGTCAAGAATCCCGGAGCGCTGTTAAGGTGGACGCCTGCTTGTCAGACGGCGTTTGAGCAGCTGAAAGCAGCTTTCGTCAAGGAGCCCATTTTACAGCATCCTGATCCCTCAAAGCCGTTTGTTGTACAGGCAGATGCCTCCGATTATTCTATTGGGGCATTGTTAATGCAAAAGGACGAGGCAGGATGCCTCAAACCCTGTGCCTACTTATCCCGCAAATTTTCCGAGACTGAGAGGCGTTGGCATGTTTGGGAGAAAGAGGCATTTGCCGTAAAAGCTGCCTTGGAAGCTTGGCGGCATCTGTTGGAAGGGGCAAATCATCCCTTTGAAGTCTGGACTGACCATAAAAACTTGGAGGCTCTTAGTACCCCTCGAAAACTGAGCCCCAAACAGGTTCGTTGGGCTCAATTTTTCAATCGATTCAATTTTCAGTTCAAATTTATTCCAGGGAAAAAGAACTTCTTGGCTGATGCCTTGTCAAGGCAACCTCAGGACTCTGGGGCAGCGCCAGATGTGGTAAGCACCCTATGGACGGCGCCCCAATTGGGCATGCAGGCTGTGACGCGAAGCCAAACGCGCGCGCAGCAGCCGCCCACCACAAGCGCTGTTCAGCCAAGTGCTTTGTCAATTCCCTCCCAGTTGCAACAAAAGTTTCTCAAAGAACTAAAAACGGATACTTGGTTGCTTGCGAATAAAGACAATGTTACTTTGGACAGAGGCTTCGCTTGGAAATCCGACCGCCTCTACGTTCCTGAAAGCCTCAGAAAAGATGTGTTACTACGTTCACACGATGACAAACTCGCAGGTCATTTCGGGTTTGTAAAAACCTTGCACCTTGTTCGGAGGCAATTCTGGTGGCCCACATTACGTAAAGATGTTAACGACTACATTGCCTCCTGCACTGTTTGTGCAATGTCCAAGCGCAAGCCGGGCAAGCCCCAAGGACTGCTGCAACCAGTGGCAGCCCCTTCTTCCCCTTGGGAGGAAATCTCCATGGACTTTATTGTCGAGCTACCGCCCAGCCAACGCAAAACAGTCATTTGGGTGGTCAAAGACTATTTCTCCAAACAGGCTCACTTCATCCCTTGCGTGTCCATTCCGACGGCACGTCAATTGGCTCGCTTATTCCTGGTACACGTGTACAGGTTACACGGATGTCCCTCCCGCTTGATTTCGGACAGAGGTACACAATTTACCTCGCAATTTTGGCGGGCGTTTCTCAAGCTGTTAGGCACGAAGCAAGCCCTGTCCACGGCTTGGCATCCTCAGACGGACGGGGCCACTGAGGCGCTTAACTCTACTTTAGAGCAGTACCTTCGTGCTTTTGTGAATTATCAGCAGGACAATTGGGTAGACCTCCTACCGTTTGCTGAAGTGGCTTACAACAATGCAGTGCATCAAAGCACTGGCCAAACCCCATTTCGGGTAGCTCAGGGTAAAGACTTTGTACCTATCTCTGATCTACCACAACCTCCAGCAGCTGCAGTCACTCCAGGTGATTGGACAACACAACTGGCTGACTCCTGGCCAATGATTCAAAACGCATTGGCTGATGCTCAAGCGGATTATAAATTGTATGCTGATCGGAAGCGGGCCCCCCAACCTGCATTTCAAGTTGGGGACTCGGTATACCTTTCTACCAAGTTTATCAAGTCATCACAGCCTTCAAAGAAACTTGCGCCTAAGTTTGTGGGTCCTTTCCCGATTATCGCTCAGATTAACCCTGTGACTTTTAAACTTGACTTGCCTCATAACCTTAAACGCTTACACCCTGTTTTTCATTGCAGCTTACTCAAACCGACTATTCCTTCTGACCGCTGGCATCGTCAACCTCCACCTCCCACCCCCATCATGATTGATGGTCAGCAACACTTTGAAGTTAAAGAAATTCTGGACTCTAGACGCCTTCGCAATACTTTGCAATATTTAGTTCGTTGGAAACATTTCCCTCATCCAGAGTGGGTCGCTGCACCAGATGTGGCTTCCCCTGTTCTGGTGGCCCATTTCCACGCTGCTTATCCCACAAAACCAGGTCCCTAGGTGTATTTTTAGGGAGGCGGTATGTCATGTTCGCCGTTTCAATGTCTTTGATGCATCGTAACGTTTCGCATGTCATTAATTGGATGCGTGTTTCATCTTTCTCGGGAGGATGGGAACGGTTATCTTTTGGCTTTGCTTTGGAATGTACTTGTATTATCTACTGCGCTCAAGGTTACTTTCCCAGGCTAGCAACTCTGACGTTTGCTAGCACCTGTGCCGGGCGGGGCTGTTACGAGGGAGGCGGGATACGTTTGCACCAAGGGTTTAAATTTGTATTTGGCGCGCTTTTGCTCATTCTCAGCTTTCTCTGTATTTGTCTTTAGTACTCTAATAAATCAGATTTCATTTAGCAGCCTCTTGTGAGTCTGAGTATTTGGGGCTAGGGCAATCCTTACACATAAGATGACAATGGCAAACTATTTCCATTTAATTGCCAACTCATTCCATGAAAATAACACTAATGTGTCTAAGTAGTTACCAGGAACTGAGAAACATTTCCTTACATCCTCACTAGTCCAATCCTTTCCTTCACCCTTGGATATAAGTCCTCTTGCTGCAAATAGCAACTGTTGCTGAAGTACAGGCTGCCTCTCATCTCAATCCAAAGCTAGGTTCATGATCCAAATGGAAGAGGACTCAAAGAGAGATCACAAAAAACCCTACCTCTTCCTCATTCATCCATTTCAAATCCTTCCACATCACCCTTGGATTCAAAAAGCACTGGTGGCTATCACAACTCTTTCCCAGGGGTTCTTCAACAGTAACTTCCTCAGTCTTCTTACCAAAAATCTTTCTGGAGCCATTGCCATTACGAAGTGCACATTTACAGTACTTTCTGCTTACATTTCCATCACTTCTCTTATGTGCACATATGAACACATGGACGTACACAAACAAATTGTCTAGATCTTATTTTCTCCTTATGACTCAAGCAATGTTCTGAAATGTATGGCCCCAGACACCATTATTTCTGCCATTGTCACCAGCCAGATAATCTCATCTATCTCTATGTATGTATGTATGTATGTATGTATGTATCTATCTATCTATCTATCTATCTATCTATCTATCTATCTATCCTCTAACATTTTTACCTAAGCAAGATTTTACACTAATAGCTAAGTGATTATGAGAAGTTAATATATTAATATTTATTTTGGAGTGGTCATTACTAACCTTAGCTTCATGACTATCCTTATCTAATATTATAAATAGATCATACTGTATGTAATTAAGGATCCTAAAGTTAGCTTCTTATAGTTGGGCCTTATAGATGCCAAGTTACCATGTATATTTAGGCTTTTGCAGAAATGCAAGAAACAGCAATATAAGGCAGATGCTTGCTCAGCACTAAACTTTTCTTTCTATCATTCCCCAGACATCTGCTGAGAACAACAGCATGATTGGATAAGACCAACTTTATATCCAGAATAATCTTTATAGCATTATGTTCAATTTAAGAATGATTAAATGATACTAGACTTTACTCAATGAGCAGAATATACAGGTATTTTTCTTGAAACAGGGTGTCATTGACACCATAACAACTTCAATAATGATCAATAAATATTACATGAGTAATAACAAGGTGAATATCAAGGCCTAGAAGACCAGGAGCAGCCTGACCTGAAGGGAGCATCTCAGGTATTTAAACAATGGTATAAATCCTCATAAAAAGGAGAAACTGAAGTTGGATGGGGTGTCTTTGGGACTGGGAATAAATGTATTCAGATGTGATTCTTCATGTTAAGTGAGCATGGACTGTAATTAATAAACTGTATCTCAGCCATTTCAAGCAGAAGGCAGACGTATCACATGATCCCAAACCCAATACACTATAACCTATAGGTTAATATTGCATTAGGCTTTCTTGAACAGGTGAAAACAGACTTTTTCCACCATAAATTCCTTGCCCACACTTTCTTCTGTCAACTTCCCAGCAACTTTCTGTGCTATGGCTGCCTAAATCCCATCTTATGCTCTTACTAACCCACTTGCTGAGAGGCATGCATGTTATGTGCATGTGGGAACAGCTGCTGACATATTATAAATGCCATCTGAAAATTATACTGCAATTAAATGATGGAACAAGCAGTAAGGGGGGTCATTATATGAATAAGAACTACAAAGAGCAAGGCAGCTACCAGACCCAAGTGGAGCAATGTCCAATGACAGTTCCAAACTCATAGTTTTAAAACATTATGTTAACATTTTAAATTGTTTTTCAATAACATTTTCAGTGCAGAAATATGCTTTCAGAATGGAGTTATTCTTCATTCATTCTCTAGATGTTATTTATTTATACAGATATTTCCCCATGCAAGAGTGCCTCCAGCTTCTATATCCTTACTTCTACTACGTTTGCTTCTGCCTTCTGCCTCACCACAATTTCTAAACCACCCTGTTACCGAACTGCCATCTAGAAAATTTGTATGAAAATATCCCATATTTTCAAGCCCAGTCATGGGTGAAATTCATATTTGATTCATTTGTGATTCAGCATACATATCCAAGAATATAATCAAATGGTACAGATTCTTTTAAAATAGTTCCAGTTTACTGTGCTGAAAATTACAGGCTTGGTTATCAAACACAATTTGCTCATTCATTCACATAGTTCAAGATCATCTGCCCCAAAATGAGATGGCATTTCACAGCTATGCGATTAGACTCAATTGCAATCAGAGGATTTATTTCTCTACAATATGAGCCAATATTTCACACTTTTTTTTTGAAATACTGAAATAGAAAAAAAAAACCTATAATACCAGCAGGAAAAAAAGATAAATGGTGTTGATATAGGAAAAATAACTAGACAATATTACTGTGATTAAGATAAACTAAACATGACGAAAAAGAGGAAAAAAGCTAATCAACAGAGAGAGAGAGAGAGATCCATACAATAGGGGTGTGTGTGTGTGTGTGTGTGTGTATATACATACACACACACACACAATTAATTCAATCCTTATCATTAAATCTACACCTTATAGAAAAATATTACTTCATCTTCTCATTTTTTAGAACACAGAGATTTAAGAGCAAATGTAAGGAGTGTAAGGAATGTAAGGAGTGGCTGGAATGACTCCTTTGATCAGTTGCTCCAAGTTAAAGCAGGAGCAACTGATCAAGGTCTTTATCTTTGGTTCTAGATTGCTGTCCTTGGTACTGAAATTGTACCCAATAGCTCTGAATTATTGCAGTACATTCAAAAATAGTTGACTAACATCCTGGCTAAAAGGCATTTGGGACTTACTTTTTTACTAACATATTTTTATTGACCTCACATGACGTGATTCCGGTATCAGTAATATATTTATTTTGTTTTAAAATCATGTTGAATCAACTAGCAAGGAAATGTTAATTCTAGACTTCTAAACACTTAGGAAAAGCAACCAGATGGAGACATAACTATTTCTATAACTAGAAGAAAACTGCTTGCAGCTCTGGTCAACTATTTTGTGATATTTTCTCTCCAACTACCCTTCGTAGCTCTTTGTGCTACATTTTTTTCAGTCAGATAATTACAGACCTCTCTAGTCAGCACACTTCTGATATACACTCTCTCTATCTAAAATGTTTTCTTCAAAAAATAAATGAACATATTTTCTGAAACATGCACTCTGTCTGCTGAGAATTCCACAACTGGTGTGAAAAGGCAACATGAGAAATCCAAGCTTCATCATTCAGAAATTGTTTTAGCCCTGACACTGTTGTCATAAGCAAATAATCCAAATGGCCCCTTATGGAGCCTTCATAAAATACCAAACTTCACATTCATTACAAATAATCCAGAAGCTGCTGTAATGTCTGTTTCTGAAACAGCTATTTCCGAAATCTAATCAAGGGGCTAGCAGCCCTAATATGAAACAGATTTTACTGGCAAAATTCTGCCCTACATATCTTTGAAGTCCTTTGTTCCTTCAATTTTTGTAATACAGTTTCCCCCAAAAGCAGCAGCTTCTGTAGATGATTTATCAATACTTTCTTAAGAGGACTAAGATAATACATTCCTATGTTCCTTGCTCAGTTGGAAGTGTAGCAAGCCATTGCATTTTCTACAGAGATACCTCAATAATTCTGCCATATTCCTGGATTTTTAATTTATCTTTGAAATTTGTGCAGTCTGTGAAATTAAACTTGTTTTGGAAGTTGTTAGGATCTAGATGTGGAAAAACAGGTTTATGCTTAATCTCAGCAAAACAGGATGGCTGTTTATTCAGAAGCCTTCTGACTCCAGATGAAATACAACTACAAATGGGGTTTGCTCCCTTGTAGAGAGAGGTTTATAATCTGGGATTCTTCCAGGCTCACTCTTCCAGCAGGTGGAGACTATGTCCAGGAGGCCTTTGCACAGTTTAAGGTTGTGCACCAGTGGCAGCTTCATCTGGAGTGGGAGGCTTTATTGATGATCAATCATGCCCTTGTCACTTCCCTGCTGTAATTCATTCCACATGGGACTGCTGTTGGAAGATTATTTTGAAGGTACAGCCAGTTCAGAATGCATCTGTTCACAATTTACCCATGTGACACTATTACTGTGTTATATACTACCCCCATCCTGAGCCTGCCATATATCATCCCCTTATTGTAGAAAATGCTGTGTGGGCCTCACAACTCTCAACCCCTCCCCTTCTCTCACCCAGCAGGCTGGAGGAAAATCTCTCTCACACATTCTTTCAAATGACCAGAGATGCTCTTGGGGTCTCCCATCTCTCACTTGAGAAGGTTCAAATGGCTCTGACCCTAACACCTTCTTCCCAAACCATCTAACACCAAAATTACCAATACCACCAGTCCAAACACAAATCTTCATCAAGTCCCCAGACACAAATGACAAAACTGTTATAACCCATCAATCTAACAGTCATAACAGACCCCTGTCTACCACAGCCTCGAGTCCAGAAAACAGGGCAACAAGAAAGGTGACAAAGAAGAACTAAAAGAGCTGCTGCTTCATGTGGCTGATCACACAGCAGCTGTAGGCAACAATCAGCTCCCTCCCACAGCAAGCAACCTGTTCCCATTCCCACTGCTGCCCCAAGCCTGGGAGATCAAAAATCTCAGTTGCACCAAGGATGAGTATTCCCCAGCTGGCTGACTCAAGCAGTCCCCAACATCAGACAAGCATGGCATCACAGCCAGTTCATAATTCAGAAAGATGGTAGTTAAAAGACATTAAGTGAATTTTTAAAGAAGTTTTTTTTTTTTTAAAAAAAGCGGCAATACAGTAAGTTGGGAACTTCTTCTATAGCAGGTGCTACTGCCTATTCAACAGCCACACACCTGTACTGTTGAGGCATCTGGTAAAAACTGCAATTGTGAAAAAAATGACAAGCTTTTATTGCAGCATTATGAACAATATCTGGCCTTCTGTATTTGTGTCCCAACACCAGATGCAAGTCACTGGGTGTGTGTCACAACATGATGCAAGTTTTGCTACTTGCCCCTTGTCTCCCCCATGGACTCCTCTGTGTATGCCTCTATTAGAGCTATCAGTAACAATCAAAAACTGCCCACTGGTAGGAGCGATGGGTTCCAAAATGTCCCTTGGCTATATTTGGTGGAGGCTGTTAATACAAACAGCCCCACTTTAAGAGCTACTGATGGAGGTAGTGCCAAGTGGGTTGGATGAATGGAAGACCGATTCAAATATGCAAATTAATATGGCAGGCTTAATACAGGTGGAATTAGATTTCATCAAAGACTGAAGCAAAGAGAAAAATATGTACAGTAGCTTATTTAGGACAAAATAAATAGGGAGGTCAGTGAAAAAAGATCATTTGGACATTAAACTTTTAAATAGAGCAGAACGTGATGTGGATTCCTATGTAAACAAATAGATAATAATGAACCACAAACTCAGACCTACTAAATCACTTCTGGCACTCTCATATGCATCTCTGTCCAGTGGTGTTCATTCTCATGTAAATGAGCACAGAATTGCAACCTTATACATTGCTTTAAATACTAGAGTTTTATTTTAATTACAAGTACAGAGATTATTGAGCAACTGCATCAAAATCTGAGTTTTTACTACATTTTACATTCTTATGCGAAATATGTATATATGTATATATGTGTGTATATGTATATGTATATATTGCAACCCAGCACATACAAAACTAGAAATTTTCAAAGGCATGATAAAATTAATGATAATTATGTCCAGTTTTTCTCTGAGATTTTTTGAGTTCCCATGGAACAGTTGTAGTAGAATGAAAGGAAAAAAGGTTAAAGAAGATGATCCTTCTGTTTCCTAGCAACTAGCAATATATCAAAATAAAATAAAGAACTACTGTAAAAGGTATCAGTATTCATGCACAGCTCAGATTCCATAATTATAGCCTAGTAAAGAGTTTTGGTACAACTTAGACTGAAGAGGGCCATGTCAAAATGGAACTAGATTGAGAAAACCTGTACCTTCCAGAATTTTGTCAGCTACAAAACTGTCAAAGGGATGGACTTTAATCTTGCTGCAGGGGAAAAAATAGAATCATCTGGGTGTCTTAAATAAGGGACAGTAACATTTAATTCAAACTTTGACTAATGACTTTTATAATATTTTAACTATAAGCTACATTGTAAAAGCATCTTGTATAAAAATATATATTCACAGAAATAATCCATCAGAGAGAGTAATTTAATTGAAATTCAATACAATGAAATATGCATTAAATATGACAATATGGCAAATTAATACTTTCTAGAGCAGTTTTTCTCAGCCTTAGCAGCTTTAAGATGTGTGGACTTCAACTCCCAGAATTCCCCAGCCAGCCAATTCTGGAAGTTGAAGTCCACACATCTTAATGTTGCCAAGGTTGAGAAACACTGTTCTAGAGTCTCAGCTCCAACACATGTTCTAGAATCACTACGAGTTTAATGCAAACTGTGCATAAACCCTGGTGAAAAACCTATACAAATTGATTGCACACAAATGAGACCTCACATACTGTCCAGTCATGTGTATTATTGCTCTTTGGAGGGCCATGCATTCTGTGATATAAGATTGAGAAACTCTGCCTGGGAAGAGCTGGAAAATACTCTTAAGAAACTGCTGATGAGATGGTTTGTTCTGGAAGTCAATGTGAATTGACTGTTTGAGACAGTTTGCAGTAGGGATGCGAAAACATGATGTTAAACAAGATTTCAAGCTGTTTGAGGTATTTAAAGAAACATACCCATACATTTAGAAGAAGAATTCCAGAAAATGATAGTAAGGTATACAGGGAATTTGGGTGCAAGCATGATACAGATAAGATATCATTTTGGGAGTACAGGAACACAAACTGACTCACCTCCGTCCTTCTCCCTCTTTCTCTACACACAAACACACTGATTGGTAAAAATGCTTCACAAAAAAGTATTTTAAGATTTGAAAAAGAAGGTAATGTTATCTCAGTTTATCTATACCTATCTAGCAAACATTTTTTAAATAAAAAGATTAGACAACAAAAATGGAATTTATGCAGAATTTTTAGCTGTCTGAAAAGAATGTTTATGTTCTTTCTTGCCTATTTGCCTCAATATACTGATAGGCAGCTATTGTATCAGTGACACCCTGGTATACTGGTGTGCATGTGCATAATTACTATATTTATGGGATTCTCAATGTAACTAGTAAGATAATAGCTTGAGTAAAGCACACTGAGAGCACAGGTGTCATCACTCATTTCACTTGTCTCAATTTAACCACCTTCAAAAGCCCAGGACTAAGAGATGTTTTAAATATAGAGAAATAGTTTACAATTGGACCAAGTTTGCATGCATGACTATACTCAGCATGCATGAGTAGGGGTTATGCTCACTGGTCACAACCTGGACCATAACCTTGTATGAATCTTGGAAGCAATGCATGCTGCTTAGTCAGCACACAAAATATATTCTCAGTTGTGTGTCCTCTGTACCTAAATATGAATATGTGAGTTCTACTTCGTTCGAGTTATACAGTATAATTCAGCAACCTGCAAATCCTACATACAGTTACTACCATAGCTTTACTTTTCAGAAGCATTTGTAGTTTTGTTTCATCCTAACTGGTTGCCTTCTCACTTTCCAGTCCCCACATGTCAAATTATATATATTTAATAAAATAATTAAATGATCCCTCCTTTATTCCACTTATATTAATCTGTTTTCAACAGTTATCTCTAAATAGTTGTAAAACATATCCTGATCGAGACTTAGAGTCTAGCTTTCCTTTTTGAAGCAGCTGCTCCCTTTTCAAAAAACTTACAACCACAGCCTCTTTGAAGTAATGTAGTTATGTAGAATAAATAATCAGGGGTACCAAACTCATCAGCCACATCCCATAACTTTATGACCAGAGGAATGCTGAATGTGGGGTATTCCAAGGTGGTGCCCATGAAGCAGGGTGAATGGACAAGGCCCATCCCAAACCCTACTTATACTCATGGTTACCAAACAAAGCTTACCTTATAAAAAGCACTGGTGCCAGTAAACCTTAACAGCTTGTTTACTTGCAGAGATGTTACCTATAAATAACATAACTGTGCAAAGAAAACTGTTTAGGCAAGTTCTCTTTTGAAAACCCTGCTAGTTATTAGGATATATGTAAATACTCTCTTTTACACAATTACTAAAGACACCTTGATTCTGAAATAATTGCCATCTTATAGTTGCCATCTTATAGTTGTAAGATGTTTCCTTCTCTACTAAACAAAGAAAGAAATCTATTCAGTCACAGAACTAGTTAACACTAGCAATTTCCCCAAAGAAACATATGAAGAGAACAATGCAACATACCTATTATTCATCTGTCATGTTAAATAGGAAAATGTAAAATGGGAATTGTGCAGAGAAACCCAATTTTTTTTTGTTAAGTTTATGGCCACAATGATTAATCTGAGACAAAGAAATAACCTGTTTTTGCAATTGTATATGCTGTTGAAAATGATGATAGCTTTACTTGTGGATTAACAGTGATACCCAATTCTTAAGGGCATTTGATCATAAAAATTCATAAACAACTGAACAGTGGTTTTCATCCCCAACACAACATCAATTTTATTGCATATTTTATTTATCATTAGAAGCTACATACGCCAAGCTTAGTTAAAAATTCAATAAATTATTAAAACCACTCAAACAGTAGGCTGAATGGTTGAAGACACTTGTAGGAAAATATATAACTTGCCTTGGTAGGACACACATAATAGTATTTTATCGAACAAAGATATATAGTTGCATTGACATTATTAAATTCAAATAACTAACAGCTACACTGCTATCACAAAACACCTTTGCTTTCCATAGCTTTTGCTGATACCACCTAAAAACTCTTCCTTCCAGCATGATACACACTTTCCAGCTGCTTTTGGGCCAAGTCCAAGAACTGGATATTAGTAAACATCCAGCAGATGGAAGCAGCTGCCTTGGCCAACATTTACTGCCTGTGATGTCTAGGTCCATTTGATTTGGCAACAGAAGTTGTTAGCAGCAGGAGGTCACCTCCACCTCATGCTTTTACTGTTCTACCTGCCTAGTTTATGCACATTTCCCTCTTACCTAAGTTTCTGCATGAACAGCACTGTATGACTTCTTTTGTTTTATTCATATTTGCCTTTCCAATATGTTCTTCTGGCTTTCTAAAGTTTCCAATAGCATTAACTTGTAGTGTTACTAAAGTCTTCTGGCAGTTGTTTCTAGCACAAGATACTTGCGACCTCACAAGGTGGGGGGGGGAGAGCCACAGTGGGTAGAAGCATGATTTTGTGGGGGTTTTCTGTTTTGTTTTGTTTTAACGAGGGTGTCATTTACTTATATACATACATAAATGCATACATATCCAGCATCCTTTTAACTTTTTGGCTAAGCAATATTATGCAGATGGCAGAAAGGGGTTTCTTTAAAAAAAGAACTTGTAATTATTCTGATTTCCCATGGATTCTTCTCAGTTAAATCCACATTTAATTATTTTCAGTTAAATGCAAAAAGAAAGAAAGAAAGAAAGAAAGAGAGAGAGAGAGAGAGAGAGAGAGAGAGAGAGAGAGGTGGGGGGGAAGGCAGGCAGGCAGGCATCTGTTACAAATTGATACTGAATCCCATTTACTGGACAAAGTTAAAGAGAACATCTTACACTGATCTATCTCTATTAACAGTATAAAAATGAATTTTGTGATGAATTCATTTTTTTTAATAATTGTGTTTTATTTCTTCCTAACAATCTAATGTAGTATCACTGACAAAACTCAAATCAGTTGTGTTGCTAATCAATTTTTCACAGGACTTTCAAAGGCACTGATCACCCTAAAATCAAGAAGAGAGTTTCAGTTAAAACACTTGCAAATAGTGTGTTTATTTCTTTTCTGTGCCTCCCCCTGCGATATGTATGCAACATAATTCTGTAGGAATTAACTATAATAAGCAGCATATGGATGATGTACTGTAGTACCTGGAGATTTGAAGAAAAAAAGAGGAGTAAGGAGTCTGGCAGATGAATACAGTATATATAATTTTTACAACATATGACTTAGATATCTAGATTACATTTTGCTGGTCTGCCTGCCATTGTTGCCTGAATTATTTTGGTAAAGGTGGTGGGAAAGATGAGGTCTAAAAGCAAACAGAGTTGAAAAATAATGAAATTCTGGAAAATGTTTTATTTAGCTGTATAATATTACACTTGTTCTCTCTTAATAGTACAAGAATAAAACACTTTATGACATTGCAACCATTATATCATTCCTCACCTTCATCTAAACTCTACTGATATATCTGGAAATCAATGAACTCCCAATTACTAAATTTGATAGGTTTGGAAATAAAGGGTCAAGAATGAATGCAAGCCTAAAGAAGCAAGAAATTGACCCACTGACTGAAAGAAAACTCAAGAAAGCACAGACAGAGGCAATGTCTTCAAGGGGCAAAAAGAAGGAACACACTAAAGCAGAGGTGCAGAGTTTGAGGAACCAGGGGCAGGAACACATACAGTCGCCCCGCCCAATAAACTTAAAAAACAAAAAAGTTGCATTAGACATAATCGTATCTTCCCTTGTTAAATTGATATCCCATCTGACAACCAAATGGTACCTGATGCAGCCAACAAAAATAATACAATAAAATATAAAAAATGCAGTAAAGTATAACTACATAGCAAGAGTAGAGAACAAAGTCTTCATTTAAAGTTGATTTTAAGAAGTTACAGTATTTCTAACTACAGTGTATTTACTAATTATTGTAATTACAGAGTATTTACAAATATAGACTAGAAACAAATATATGACTCAGTGTCCCAGTTCCAAAAACAAGCACTCCCCTACTCTCCCATCCTCCTAAATCAAGGTCAGGGCAAAAGGGCAGATGAGATGGCTCACTGGAATGTGTATAAAAAAGTTTATGCATTTTAAAGTTAGACTGAAATCTGTGAAGGACCTCTTCAAGCAGGAGCCATGAGTTCAAATGGACCCCCATATTGCTCACCAGTCTTGCATGGGGAAGTGCAACCTCACTGAAGAGCAAAAGTAGAATAGCCCCAGAAGGTGGGGCTGTGGGTGGGGGTGACAAACAGACCCCTTCAGCCTTGTCAGGATTGAGCCTTTGTCCGTTTCTCCCATCTAAGCCTGCAAAGCCTCCAGGCACTGGGTCACGACTTTGGCAGTGTCACTTGGTCAGCCTGATGTTGAGATGTATAATTGGGTATCATCAGCATATTGAACCAATGGAAAACCTCACCCAGTGGTTTCATGCAGATGTTAAGCAAGAGGAGAAAGAGAGAGTTAAGCTGTGTGGCACCCACAAGTGAAGAGCTATGGGTGTTACCTCTCCCCCCATCAACACCAATTGAAACTAGCCACAGGGAAGGCCCTCCAACATACACCATCAAACCATTGCCCTCCCCCCCCCAATAGGGGAACAGAATATAAATGGGTGGGCAATCAGATGCTAGTCTGAAAATGGAGAGCCAATGGGAGCAAGGCCCAAAACCCAGAAGGGCACATTTTTAAGAAGGGAAGTCCTCCTCTCTGCCCAATCAGAGTTGTGATACAAGCCAGGTCTGCCCTCTCATCCACAATATGTGGATAAGGCAAGCTTTATTACAAGTAGACCCAGTAAACAGCTAATCTCCTTTTCCCAAGAATGGCCTACCACCTGCTTCCCACTGTATCTCCCTTTGCCTATCACTACCCTAATTAACGAAGGCTCCTCTAAGACCTTATCTCCTCCCATGGTCTCATTCCCTTCCCTGCTCTACTATTACCTATCCCCTCTGCTCTTCATCAACCTCTGTACATCCTTAATTTTCTCACAGTGACCAACCAGATGTCTCTGGTATGGTTGCAAGCAGAAGGTAAAGACATATTCCTTTCCTGCTATTGTTTCTCTGCAACTGGTATTCAAAGGCATACTGTCCCCGCTCCCCCCCCCCACCCCCCAGAGGTAGTACTGAGTCTTAAAGAATAGCGCTTCATAAAAGTTGCCCTCCATGAATTTAACCAATCCCCTTTTTAAATTACTCAAAATGGTAGAGTTAGGAAGATGACCTTGATGGAAATATGCAGAAACTGTTACTGAGGCAAACAGGGTTGAAACATTTTTTAAGTCTAGAATGAGATAACATTCAGAAGTGGCTAGGCAGACACCTCCCTAATTCACTGGAGTATAAGTAGGAAAAGGAGATGTAACACAATCAGATTTGCAAGATTCTGTTATTATAGCCAATCTCAGTAAAAGTAGTTTTAGCCTTCCTGTGCAATTGTCTGGTCTATCTAGTGGAGCTGACACAGATAGTCTGTTTTGTATGGATTCCACAGGTTTGTGCTGCATGTGCTACATGAAGAATTGCTTCCCTTTATCTTTTCTAAATCTCCTTGTGATCAGCTTCATTGCACAGCCCCCATCCTTGTGTTTTGAGAGAAAGAAAATACTTCTCCCTGTGTAATTTCTCCATGCCATGTGTAAATTGCTTACACATCAATCATGTCCTCCCTCAATCACCATTTTTCCAGGCCAATTCTTTCTGTTGCTGTAGACAGTTTGGTTGGGGAAACACCAATATCTAAATTTAAGATAATAGCGATTCCCATTTCTCCTTTGCTCCTGGGTACTATTGCCTTTGATGTATTCTCTCAATCTCTCTTACACTTGTTTTATTTGGGTTAATTGCAACAATGCTTTTTAATAAATAAAACTTTTGAATTTCTCCTTTTGACAAACAGCTTTCTGATTCATCTTTATAAATTCAAGATTGTCTAAATACATTTTATTTCAGAGCCCTAAGTTTCCCCTTTTTACCCTTCTCCTTGAGATTATTCTCAGTTATGTTCAAGATTTCCTATAATCTAATTCTCAATAGTGTATACATGTAATAAAAGGTTTAATGAAAATAATTCAATTGATCCATTAAAAAATATAACTGAACTATAAAGGCATCACACTGGCATTGGTCCCAAACTTTTCTCAACCTCGCTTTGTCCATATTTAAAAGTGTAACTCACAGAATATTATTATCAACCATATTTAATAAAAAGGGTATGTGCATAAAAATATTTTTTTAATTTAAAAATCACAAATTTAGCAGCAAGTAATAACAAGCATAAAGCAAGCTTAGGTACTTGACATAAACGTCTTATAACCCTTGGCTGTCATGCCAAGTTAATATTTTACACTTCTGCAGAAATGGAAGGAATAAAAAAATAAGAAAGAAGTTTGTTCTACCCTATCCTGGACATATGCTAAGAGCAACAATACAAAAAACTGATCCTGGATAACCCAAACTAAGGGACCAACTAGATACTAACTCAAGGGCAGAATATAAATGACTTTTAATGGAAATTAAGTAGCATGAACACGTAGACCCAGCAGTAGTTAATGAATATTAACATGGTTAATGAGTCATAACAAGGTGGAAAGTCAAGGCCTCTAAGACCAGACACATCTTAACATTTGTAATAAATTGGATAAATGATGGCATTCATACTGGTAAAGGCAGGTGGAGTGCTTTGATTTAGGGGAGTCTTGGGCAATTTAGATCTCTTCAAATCTCATTTATCTCCCATATAAGTCACCTTGAGCTCTCAGATAAATAGAATATAAATGCTATAAATAAAATAAAGGGAGGGAGCAATATTGCCTTTCTGTGTACACTTTCCTTAGGGTAAGTTCCATTAAACACAGAGAGCCATACACTGTTATGGCTTAGCATGACACAGACTATTGTTTATGGATTAGGCGATAATATGAGGGCCCAATTGTGGTTTACTCAATATTACACCATGGTTTTATATGATGTGTGGATTCTTGTTATTAATTCTTGTGTATTATATTTCTAATTCACCCAATCACCAAACATTTTATAAAATAACTTAAAAGAGTAATTGCAGTAAAATAATAAAAGCAATAAACAACATCAATAAAAAGCGAAGGAAGAATATAATAAAATTATATAAAAGTCATTATTTCATTATAATAAAAACAGAGCAAAGATTCTAGTTCTGGGTATATACGAGAGAGAGAGAGAGAGAGAGAGAGAGAGAGAGAGAGAGAGAGAGAGAGAGAGAGAGAGAGAGAGAGAGAGAGAGAGAGAGAGAGAGAGAGAGAGAGAGAGAGAGAGAGAGAGAGAGATATTGATTTTATTGTTCTAATACATTCCTGATGTAAAACAATCAGCTGACTCAAGAAGACTATAAATATTCCTGCATACATAAGATATCTTATCTGCCAGGAATTCTAAAACAAAAGAAAAAGAATTATTTCTGTTCTTGCCTATGCCTCTTAATGTTTCCTTATTGTTGCTATGGCTCCTCTCTTTCTACAAGTCTCATCAAATCAATAATATAACAGTGTGCCCATTTTTGACACTGGAAGCCAGATGTTTCAGCTTTTCTTTATCATTTGCAACTGAAACAAATCTCACACTTTAAGACAATCTTAGGGTTTAATAATCAGGGAATATAAAGTGCATACATAAGAGGCATTTCAAATTGTATGAAACATCAGGCATGTGTTGCCATAATGTTCTGTGTTAGTGGCATATCCTACTTTTGATCAAATTCTGTTCTATTTGGTAATGTTCATCTAATATACTTTTACATACTTACTGTTTGGCAACAGCAGGCATAAAAAAGATGAAAAATCTATTACTTGCACAATTATCAATTGCCAACAAAGCTAAATTTAAGAAACCTTGCTATTTTACTTCAAAAGAAATGTAACATAGTTTTATATATCTTCTGTCTTGGGAAATCATTAATCTTTTTTTTCATTTTTGTGAAAGAAGTGATCATTGGAGTATTCTAAAGGCTGTTTTGAAGCTTCTTTTTGTTGAATTCCTTGATTTTTTTATCTTGCAGTGCTTACAGAATGTCATTGCTTGAATTTATAAGAAAATGATTACTAGCTCTTTTTAATTTTATTATTCAACAGATTTCTTTTCTAGATCCTATAGTAGAACCACTGTAACTGTTAAGGGATTTTGTATTAAATCTTTCCTGGATAAGATTTAATTTCTGTGAACTACAACTATGGTATTTCCTATTCAACTCTGGTTGAAACTGATACTGATTTTGCTTATCATAGATCAGGAAATCCTTTCCTGATTCTGAAGGATGGTAATTGTCTGCTGCATCTGGTTACATTTTTAATCTACCATTTAAGTGGATGACTTCTGTCTGCACTTGATCTTAGCCAAAAGGCCGAGAAGCGATAAGTAGATGACTTCTGTCTGGATTTGGATAGTGGGAATGCAGCTCTCCTGGTCTTGTTAGATCTCTCAGCACCTTTTTATACCTTTGAGTATGATATCCTCCTGGACTGCCTCCAAGGATTAGGAGTGAGAAGAAGATTATTAAATCAAATGTTTTATGTTTCTTATTGCCAGAAGATAATAAATCAAATGTCAACATGAATTAAAGAGGTTCTTCCAAACCCTCTGATGTTTCTTTATCCACAATATTTATTCTAATAAAAGTTTATTAAAGGACTGTTTATTTCTTTGGCATCAAATAGAAAGAAAGCCACACAAAAACAAAAGGATATATTGATAAATGCATTAAAGCAATTAGAATCAAGACATAAGCAGAACCTGATCTTGGATTTAGAACAAAAGATTAAATCAATTTGTAATCAATTGGACTTAATGGAAGTAAATAAGACTTACAAGACATTGAATTTTACTAAAGAGAAATATTTTGAGAGAAGTAGTAAACCACTTGGCACATTCAAATGTGAAAAGAACAAGAAAAAATTATTAGTAGTATTATTATTTCTATTTGGGATGGTATAGTATATGTTCCAACAGAGGAGATAATGAACCAATTCTTTATATTATGCAGACATTAAATCTGGAGAAGATCAAAGAGTACTTAAATACAACATAGATTGGGAAATTTACAGATCAACAAAAGAAAGCCCTCAATAAACCAATCACAAAAGATGAAACAAAAGAAGTAATACAGAAATTGAAATTAAACATATCTCCAGAACCAGATGGCTTTTCTGCAATATATTATAAGACCTTCCAAGAAATCTTGATCAAACCATTAACCCAGGTAATGAATGGGATACAACAAGGTCAAGCACTCTCTTCCTCATGACAAGAGGCACTCATTTCTTTGATTTACAAAAGGAGAATATTCCAATTCATCCAGAGTTGTATAGGCCTATCTCTCTATTGAATGTAGACTATAAGCTTTTTATAGCAATTCTTACAAAGAGATTAAATTGTCTTTTAAGTGATCTAATACATATATCCTGATCAGACTGCATTTGTCCCAAAGAGATGTCTCAGGAATAATATCACATATATTTTGAAAGCCATTGACAATATAAATTAGAAAAACAGGAACATAGCTATGATTTTTTTTTATATGGAAAAAGCCTTTGATAATTTGGGATGGCCTTTCATATTCACAACTCTGAAGAGGATGAACTGTAGTTCAAGTGTTCTCACAGAGCATTTATAAAGGACAAAAAATTAAGATAATAATAGACTTTTATCCCCAAAAAAGTATTATAACAAATGGGAGAAGACAAATTCCCCACCCCCATCTCTTTATTTCTACTGGCATCAGAACCATTGGCAAGGACGATATGACAAGAAAATGAAATTTCAGGAATTAAACTGGCAAATTAAGAACACAAATAAAACCTATATGCTGATGATATTGTACTTACATTTACTCATCCAAGAGATTCCCTAGAATTGATAATGGGATATATACAGCAGTACAATTCAGTATCAGGGTATTAAATTAATAAGAACAAGATTCAGATTATCAGATGGTATTTATCTGAAGAAAACCAATATATTTTGAAGCAAAAAACAGGATTTAATATTACTGCTAAAATGATCAGGTGTGTGGGAATTTCCTTACCAAAAAAACAATAAAGAATTGTAACTCACATAATGGCAGATATTTTAAGATTAAGTTAAATCTGTTCTGGTTAGGAAAAATATCAACAATAAAAATGAACATTTTACCAAGGTTTAATTTTTTATTTCAAAAGTTTCCAGTAATAATTGAATTGAAAATAACATATTAAATGAGTGGCAGACATAACTAATTTTATAACTAATTAGATATAAAAATAACTAATTTTATATGACCAAACAAAAACCAAGAATTACCTTAAGATTTTACAAGGCATAAATTGGCAATAAAAATTTTTAAACTATTTTATCAAGCCAGCTGTCTAACTTAAATTGCAAATTGGATGAGATCACTTTATGGTTTGGTTACTTCTACTGATGGCTGAGGACTCCCAACTGATTTACTTATCACCCATCACTTCAATATTAAATATTTATTTTTATGAAGGTGAATGTACGAAAACATATAATCAGTGGAGAGGCATTAACCTATATAGACTCTAAGACTTAATTCTTAATGAAACAAAGATGAAATCTTTCAAGACTTTCTTCAGAACAATCAGAATTACTTCAGGGGTTTCAATATCTTCAAATAATAGCATAATCCAAAAGATTACAAAAACAAGGCAGAATATTTCTTTGTTTAGATCTATACGGCTGTCCCTCTTGCTAAGCAACTCTGTGTGGCGAACAAAGTTTAAAAATAAAAACCACAATATAAATAACTATTAAAACATAGAACACAAAACCTAAAAAAGATATGGCAGCTGAGAATAAAAAAGCTGAAAATAATGTCAAATCACTTGGGCTTCACTAACTTCCTGTCCTCCATACCTGGGCAAACAGCCAGGTCTTCAGTGCTTTCCAAAAGGCAAGCAGGGTTGGCACCAATCTGATCTCAGATGGTAAGGTATTCCAGAAGGCAGACACCAGGACTAAAAGGCACACTTCCTGGGTCCTGCAAGATGGCATTCTATAACTGATGGGACTTGAAGCATGCCCCTCCAGCTGGATCTAATAGGGTGGGTAGTGTACAAGCCAGGAGGAATGGCCTTGAGAGACAAGAAGAAGAGCTGCAACCAAGACACCAGTTGGATAATAGAAATCTGAGTCTGGGCAGAACTGTAATCCAAGCAAGCATCTCAGACAAGGCCCTCCCTAGTTCACCCAAAGATAAAGGGAGGGTGGGGGGGAAGTGCATTCAGACTTTCAAGATTCTGTTACTATAGCCTTACAATAATAGTAGAATTGATCTACATGGTTTCCCAGTCTGATTTACCTTGAAGGGCTAACAGATAGAGCCCACCAGAGACTTGACTGAATTTGAAAAACTTACAATACAAAACTCAGAACATCTCTTGTGGCTTATTTATAAATGGTTATTGAAATACAACTCAGAAACTGAGCAAGTTAAAGACTGTATAATTAAATGGGTGTAGGATCTAAGCAAGATAACTGATACGCAATAATAAGAATATTAATGGAAGACAAATATTAAATTGATTGTGAATATCGTACTTGGAGAAAGGGCAGAAGGTGTTTTATTGTTATGCCAGCGCTGGTTGCCAAAATAGGTAATTCATTCTTTAAAAATTGTTGGAAATGCATTGTTGGATCGTTTCTTCATATTTGATGCAATATTATAAAACTCAGCAATTCTGAAATAAAATTTATTATACAGTGAAATAAATCTTAAAGATGAATTATCTTTCCTGCCAGCTGGTTTTCTGGTAAATGTTACCAAACCTTACATTCCTACATTGGCTCTGGATATAATAATAGCTGCCAAGGTACTTCATGCTTCTTATTGGAAATCACATATAATTCCCTCTTTAGAAGAATGGCAAAATAAAATGTTTCAAATGTCCATTTTTATCAGAAATTTGAAAAATAAATTCAGCTTGGAAACCATTCATGGGCTATAACTCCATTTAGAGACTCAGTGCATCTGAAGTTTGTGCTTCTCTTAACATAAGCCTCTGTTAATACATTAGCTCCAGGGGAGGCCAATATATACCTGCCACTCTTAAGCTTTTTGAAGCCGAGTCTCTAGCATGATAACTATATAGTGCACAGCTCAGACCACCTTCCAACCTTGTATCATTGACACTTGTCCACTCTAAACTTCTAAGACCAATTTTTCAAGTCCCCCGCTGTGTTTCTAATGCAATATTAAACATGGAGGCTGGAATGCAAGAGTGGAGACCTGAATATGGCAGGTTGTGTTAAATTATTGACTGAGGTTGACATTTCTTATTCAGGCTTAGCGCCCCTCGCATTAGAGGATAGATTCCACACCAGGCATAAGTTCACAACAGGTTTTTGCTCCTATGGCTTTTACCCTCTTTCTTTTTTTCTTTGGGCTATGAGCAAGCAACAGTGGCAATTAAGCAGGGCCTATTCACATAGCCTACCACATTGCCACAGGCTTATACTTCATAGGTTCTCATGGCTGACTGCCTGAGATACACTATGCCACCAGCTATGTATCCCAGGCAACTAAATGTTCAGAATTAGAGAAGAGCTTTCACTCTAGCCTAATATAATGCCCTCCCTTCAGCACTGCTGGAAGGAAGGTTTTTTTAAAAAAAAATTAGTGCACTAATTTCACTAAAAAAAACCCATAGAGCCAGTATAGTGGTTAAGGCATCAAGCTAGAAATTGGGAGAACAAGAGTTCTAGTCCCGCCTTAGGCACAAAGACAACTGGGTGACCTTGGGCCACTCACTTTCTCTCAGTCCTAGGAAGGAGGCAATGGCAAACCACTTCTGAAAAACTGTTAGCCCTTTGAGGTAATCCAGACAAGAAGCAGAACCATGAGCACTAACTCTGTCTTTGTTGTAAGGTCACATTAACAGAACCTTGCAAGACTGAAAGTATTTCCCCTTCCTTTACTTTTACTCTCCAGAAAACTCAGTAGGGTTCATTCTGAAATGCTTCCCATCCCTCCTCTCCTTCTATAGGCTGAGGAATCTTTTACATGCCGGTTATCCAACCTGCGGCACCTCCTCAAGTCTCCCAAAGTCATTCCCACATACCAATACAAAAACCTTGTCAAGAAAAGTGCAGGGACCAGTCCAGGAGTCCCTCTAGGAGCTAAAAACTGACTCTAAGGACACACACATCCCAAAAAATTACTAAAGGCACTGTTAACAAGGAAGTCCAAAAGTTGTTCATAATTTCCATATATTTTAAGAATTGACAAAATTATATCTGTTGTGTGAACATAATCTGCCCAAGCTTGATTAAAATGTGAATCCACTTTTTGCTAGAAGGAAGATACATTATAAGAAGATTCCACACCCACTATGAGTATGCCCTTATTCAGTATGTTCTCCTCTACTACCATTTCCATATAGAATCTTACAGCACTCTAATTATTTCACTTTCAAATAATTTAACAGGGTTTACTAACCAACAATATGTGCAGTTCCTGCTTCTTGACATTAATCCCACGATTATGTGCAATATAGCCTTATTTTGTGCGGCTGCATATGTCATATGATAAATAAGAGCAGCTGAATCTGACTGAGCATGGTTAGCCATATATGGCTTATTCTCAGCATTAAGTCTAACATTTTTTAAAAATTTCCTATTAGACTTTTAGGTGGAATTTGTGCTTTGTTTCATACTTACCCTGTTAGTTATTATATTCTTGCAGAGTTTGTCAGAGGCTTATTCATAAGTGAAGTCTACAATCCTTAAATCTGTTTAGGTGCTTTTACTGCTTTATTTAGTGGCACTTAATGTTTTGCTTTCATTTTTATGTTATTCTAACTTGCTAGTCTTAATGTTTTCTATTCATTTCTAGTTAGAATTCCTTGTATGTACCCTTTTTATTTATTTTAATCCTACCAGTCTAGCCATATATAGTTAAATTTGCCTCATGAATTGCTTTCTGCTGGTTAATTACCATAATAAAGATTGATGATGATAACAATAAATATGATATTAGCTCTTGCCTGACTTGTTAAATAAGAATAGAACTTTTTTGAGTTAAAAAGTTCTATCCTTATTTAACAACTCAGGCAAGAGCTAGTATCATAATAGAAATCTTGTTGCTTTTCCTGACCGCTGAAGTAATCTAAAGTTCCTTCGAAATTTTTATTCAACTTTTATATCTTATAAATCTCTTTTCTTTTTCTTATTCCTATTCTAGTTTTTTTCTGGGTTGTCTTTTAAATATCTAGTAAGACAGGGAGATAGGGAAAGAGAGAGAGAGATTGTAATGCTATGTGGGAATGACCTTGGGAGACAGGGCAATGAGACTCAACCAAGGGAACAGTCAGATAAAAGGCAGCTGAGCCTGCAGCAGGGATATGGGTGGGGCAAGGGGCTCAGAAGAGACCTTCCCAATTTTTGGTCTGAACAGGGAGACAGAATTACTTTCAGACTTGCAAGATTCTGTTAATGTAAATTAGCTCATCTGGTCATGTTTCCTGTCTGACCTACCTTGTAAGGCTGACAGTATCAGTATGCTGATTTTCCTAGTACCAGACATACATGAAAAAGAGAACAAGATAGGCAGAATCTCCAAGTGACAGAGAAAGTTATAACCAGCTTCATCTGCCTATCCTGCAAGACTGGGGGAGAACAGCAGGGAAATTGTCAAGCATGCTAGAAACGATTTAAAGTCTGGGTAGAAAGAGACCAAGGATGGTTTCCTTCACAGGTCCCTGAGGGAAAGAACTAGGTAAATGGAAGAAAGACTAGGAAGGAGGAGGATATAATCCTATACTTTCTGTATCCAAATTCTGGTCATGTGTTCACAGAAGGACAGAGATAGCAGCGAAGTAAGTATACTTTGGTGTGCAAATGTAACAGTTATAGTTATCTCTGAGCCTGGAAGGGAGAGGGAATACTCATGCAAAGAGAAAGAAGGAAAGGAGATGATTGCAAACACTGAAGCACTCCTAATCAGCTAACTTGGACAGGAAATAATGAAATAATCACCTCTGTACTGAACCAATGTAATCATAACAGCAGCAGTTCTATTTCAAATATGAAAGAACATTCACACAGTAGGAAAAAGAGAGAAGAGCATGGAAGTCATGACACCTAGCAACATAATCTCTAAACCTATTCCAAATTTCTATTTTCTGTACAGCCACTCTCTCTTTGATTATGGGTCATACATTTTTACATTGATTGATTGGTTGGTTGGTTATGTGCCATCAACTTGTTTTCAACTCCTGGCAACCACATAGATAGATTTTCTCCATGATGATCTGTCCCTAACCTGTTCTTTCAGGTCTTCCAACGGTGCACTCATTGCCATAGTAACTGAGTCCATCCACCTTGCTGCTGGTCATCCCCTTCTTTTCCTTCCTTCCACCTTTCCCAGTATTAGAGCCTTTTCCAGAAAGCTGGGTCTTCACATACATTTTTACATTATTACTGTAGATTATGTTTAATAATACCCTACTACTCTTAGAATGGACACCACTGCCCTTGATCTTTGAAGAGCATCCAGAAACTTCAGCTGGTACAAAATGCAATGGCACAAGCAGTTATGAACGCATCTGGATCAGTGCACCTTATACCTCTGCTCCACAAGCTGATGTCAGCCCTACAAGGTGGACCAAACTTGTACACCAAAGTCAAGAATAGTAAAACTACTTTTATTATAGGGTTACAGTAACAGACACTTGCAACTCTGAATGTGCCTCCCCCCTCCCTGCCTTTATCCTAAAGAGAACTAGAGAGGGTCAAGCCTGAGATGCTTCTCAAATTCCATTCCTGCTTTGGGCTGAGATTTCTTTTATCTGACCATTGCCTTGGCTGCCTTTTCTTCCTCAAGGTTATTCTCACATCCCATTACAACTACATTGGTTACCAGTTTGCTTCCAGGTTCAATTCAATGAATTGGTGCTGGTAATGACCTATAAAGCCCTACATGGCATGGAGCCAGGTTATTTGAGGGACCATCTCCCCCCAGTCAAATCTACCCATCCCATTGGGTCCAGCAGGACAGGCATGTTGCGGGTACTGTCCACAAAGGAATGTCACCTGCCAGGAGTCAGGAGGAGAGCCTTTTCTATTACAGCACCCACCCTTTGGAATGTCATTCCCCCTGAGGTCAGATTGATCTCAACCTTGCTGGCCTTCTGGAAGAGCCTGAAGACATGGTTTTGCCATCTGGCTTGGGGATCCAGGAATGTGGGTATGGAGCCTGCAAAATGACTGTATTACTAGGGAAATTGAGCAAGCTGTCCTGCAGATTATGGGGGTTTTAAATTGTTTTTAATGTTTTTAAATTATTTTAATGATTTTTGTTGTTATATTTTTATTTATTTTTATTTATTTATTGTTCAAATTTCTATCACCGCCCATCTCCCCTTGAACAGGGGGACTCTTTGGTTATTTTGTTCTATTTTTTGTGTTTTTTAACTTTCTACACTGCTCAGAGTCACATATGTGAAATGGGCAGCTGCATAAATTTACCAAATAAATAAATAAATAAATTTGGCAGACAGAGTTCTCTTTGCATTCATCAACATATAGGCAAACTGCAAGTAGGAGAATGGGAAGAAAAAAATCACACCGCATAAGTAGAAATTTGTTCAAATACCGTTGAATTAAACACATTTGTACCACCAATTTAAGAAAAGACTGCTGTTTTGAACTTCCTTTCTTGTCTATATTTCCCTCCTCCCTTGACCTTCCCATCAGATTCCCAAGTTAATTAAAATCAATATTTTACATCAATTCACTATTTACTTGGAGGGAAGGCACAGAAAAATCTCATATTAAAATGAGAATCTCTATTGAGTCAACTGACTAGTTTAGTAATTCATATTATATTAGTTTCTGTAACTCACCATATAAGGAGTAAATTGTAATAATCAAAGTCAACTTTCTTTGCTTTCCCAATCTAGAGAATCACACACCATTTCCAATTCAAGTGAACCAAAACTTGAACCTTCAATATTCAAAATTATCAAATAATATAATCTCTTATATCCTCTCTTTATACATGCACAAGGACCAATAAGAGTTTCTGCTTTTCCTTGCAAAGTAACTCTATATTGCATCAAAAAAAATTTTTTTTTAATTCCCAATTCACCCCATGGAGTCAACTAAGTGACCCTCTGAATTACAGCCAAGGTCTTCCAGTAAAGGAAATTGAATCTTTCCCACTCCTGTTCTGTTTTCAGAAATACGCTATGCCCAAGAGTATAAAGTAAACAGGAGCAGGAGTATTCCACAAATTCTCTTCTGACCTTAAAACATGATCAGCTTTTTTCATATTAGTCTGGAGAAGTTTCTGCATGAGTAACAAAACATTGTAAATATTGAACAGGGTCTGACCTTGAAGTATAGATCAAAATGAAATCTACTGTCTACAAAAACTGAATAATAAAGATAGTATTCCACCATGAGGAGCCATTTCTACATGCGGAAGGGATGGAATGAGAAAGTCAAAATACTTTACATCCTTTAAAAATATACAACGTTAAAAGGCTTTTACTTCAGGCTCAGCTTAAGGAAAACAGCTAGTACCTTGGCAACTTTTAGTAATAGATTACTAAAGACTTATCTAGAATTAGGAAGATTAATAGAAGTGCAGATATGCAGTATCTTGTGGCGCAGAAGAAGGTCAGAGTGGTAGAATTATATCCTCTCTCTCTCCCTCTCTAACCCTCCACCATGTAAACCTATCCTTTATGGAATCTTTAATCATCTGTGTTTTATAATTCAGTAATCTTATACATTTGACTTTCATAATTTTATTTTTTTATATTAATGAACCTCAGAGGAACAGCAGCCTAAACGATAAATTAAAAAATTCTATCTGTCTGAGCCATTAGCTATAATTTGGACAAAGGTAACTATTGCCCATTAAAGCAGAGTTGAAAGAGACAAGAATAATAATATCAGCACTACTAGCAGTTTTTACAACATCCTGAAAAATAATCGAAGTAGAGTAATGGCTTGGAAAATCTGACATACAATTTTTGTTGTTCAGGAGGTAAAAAAACAATAATTTCAGCTGTTCAACACAGGAGAAAAGAAATAGCCAAGGAGACTGGAGAGAAATATAATGTGAAGAATAAGAACTGAAACAGTCAGACAACAGGAAAGAGAGTATCTTGAACTCAAATGATATTTGAGACAGAAGTCCGGGGCCCCGGTCTGCTGAAAAAGCAGGAGAGCCCCCAGACTCTGCAAGCCTGCTTTACCACATATACAAATAAATGAAACAATAAACATTGCCACCTTTGAAAGTCCACCTCACAAGACCATTATAATCAAGAATCTGAAATGGCTTAACTGCAGGAAAGGAATCGACAGATAAAATATTAGTTATATAAGAAATTAAAAGAGGAGATTAAAAGCTTAAAAGGTTGCTATAGTAAATGGGAAGATATCTACAATGCAAGAACAGAAAACATGAAAAATGCTAATTAGATTAATTAAGCAAACTGAGTAACAACATTAAGGAAAGTCATCTTAAGAATCAATAAGGGGAGAAAAGAATATGTTTTATTTAAGGTAAGACAAGAAGATTGGAATATAATCTACTAATGAACAAATAAACAACAAAGTAGGTATTGAGACAAAGTCCAGAGACAGCAAATAATGCATAAAAGTAAATGCAGTTTTCTTAAAGTCAAGCTCTACTGTGGGTAACTTTATGGACAGAGCCATAACAGTATGAAAATGGTTGCCACTGGCTTCTTCTAAATTATTTTTTTTAACCTTCCTACAGCCCTGGCCATCTCTGGTGGTCTTTTATCCAAGTACTAACCAGACCCAATTTTGCTCAGCTCCAAAGTTCAGATAACATCATTCAACTGCTGAGACAAGCAATACATATAGTTATTAAATTTTGGTGCTGGCAAGGGAATGCACAATACTGTTCCTTAAACTGAATAAATACACAATATTCACATGTTTGCTTCATCCACTATCAGTTAATACTTAAAAGGTATTATCTGTGCACGCAGATGTATGTAATGCAGACATTGAATGGTATCTCATGTGTAAGAGCATTTTGTTCATACACATACTGTATGCAGTGGTGTCAAATGGATACTCATTATAGGAGCAAAGTGGAGGAGAGCTAGTCCATATTGCCCTATCTTCTGACCTATTTCAATAAAAAATATGATTTTAGATTATACATGATGCCAGAGAAATTATCTAGAATGTATAAAGGCACTTCAAATGTATGTTGGAAATGTGAACAACATGAAGGGAAATTCTATCATGCCTGGTGGACATGAAAAAAGCTAAAACAAAAATTGGACTCAAATACATACATTGATAGAGAGGATTTTAAAGATTAATATCCAATTGAAGCCAGACTTTTTCCTTTTAGGATTGATGGATACACAGCTAGAAAAGAGTCATGGAAGATTATTTCAGTATATGATTACTGTGCTGAGATTATTATATGCACAAAGATGGAAAGATTCAGCACTCCCCACTATGGAGGAATGATTGGTAAAACTGACAGATTTGCTGAGATGGATAAACTGACTTATTTGATTAAAGAAAAGACAGTATCTACATTTATTGGTGACCGTAAACCCCTTATGAACTTTTTGCATCAAAATGAAAATAATGAACTTGTGATTTATGGCTTTGATGATTAGACAAGATAGATTATAGAAAGAAGAGAGTCATGATGTAATTTAAGACAGAGAGGTTAAAATATAAGTGTACTTATAACTGCTGTGAAGAATATCAGAAGGCACTTCTTTATGTCTTTATATCTTTCTTTATACCTTGCTCCTTTTTTTCCTATTTTCTTCTATTTTCTTTTCTTATTACACTTTTAGCTTTTCCTGTTATTTCTTTCTTTTTTATTTTTTTCTGTTCTAATTTAGTTTGTTGTAGTTCTTCTTCTTCTTCTTAAAACTTTTAATAAAAATTATATAACTTTTTTTAAAAAATTATTTTAGATCATAATGCATACATATTCACACACCATATGTGGAATGCTTAATCCCATGTGATCTGAGAGAAGTGGAAGAAATTATCCATAGTGATATACATGGATTTTCAAATGAAACAGGTAGGATTCTTTTTTTTAAATTATTTATTAATCATTTTTAAAAGGAAAAAAAGAGCAATCAAACCAGCAAAAGAAGAAAAGAAAAAAATAATAATTGGTACAGAAATGTAGTAATGTATCTATAAGTGGACAAAGGAATTACCAAAATTGTACAGTTGGTGCTCAGTGTATCTTTGATTAGAAATTAATCATAGAAAACATTTAAGTACATTTAATTATTTTAACAATGCAAGTACGAATTTAAATTTCTGAGCTGAGTGCCAAAATCTCCACTATTTGTTGTTTAAAAATACAAAGAAAAAGAATAGAAGAAAAAACTATTAAAAGATTATAGATAAATGTTAATTTCTAATTTCCCCTTTGTCATTCTCCTACTAAAGTACAATATTCATAGATATTAAAAAATGTGCATCTCTCATTTCAATTCTTAGTTCTTTTTCCCCTTAAAAACCATACTCTAGATACTTGTATTTGCTTTGCAAATACATATAATATGTACAGACACTATTCTTTTAATTTTGCCATTACTGTATATTGTCCAGGTTTAAGTTCCCATTCTGATATCTTTGGTAACATAACGCTTTTCCAATGTTGTGCTAAATTTATCCTTGCCACCAAAAACATGTATAGTAGTATATTGTGGTAATTTTTGTTAATATGTTTTAGAACTAAGCCCACTAAGAATTGTGGTTTCATTTCAGGTTTGGTATCTAAAGTTCTCTGGACAGTCATGTATATTCCTTTCTAATACTTTGAGATTTTTTACAAGTCCACCACATATGGTAAAATGATTCTTCTGTCTCATGGCATTTCCAACATCTATTACTATATGGTCTATCTTGGAGATTATTGATGGAATGTATACCATTTATAAAATATTTTATACCAGTTTTATCTGACCTTATAATTCAGAGTAAATGTTATATATTTGTTCCATAATTCTCCCCACTATTTTGTTGTGACTGTTTTGCATCCATTTTATCATGCAATTTTAAATGTGTTCTGTCCCCGTGTCACAACTGAGTAACAATTTATATATGCATCTTAGTAGGTGGTCCTGGTTCTGTATGAGCATTTCAAATTCTGTCATTTTTTTTAGAAGCACTCCCTCATTTGGAGGTCAGTTTTTATTCTTCCAACAATTTGTAGATGCACCAGTGTATGTTCCAGCCTACAAGGTAGAATTCTTACCTTCTCAAAAATCTGCTTTATCCATTGGTTTAAAGAAACTAATATGTGCATTAAAGGAGCCTTTCTAAACTTCATGTCTTATGTGACCAATATCCATTCTAAAAATCCTGAATGACAAATTGATGAAGCGCAGAAGTAATAAATATGATTCATATGATAACTGTATAAGCAATCCAGATTACCTGATATACAGTATAGTGGTAGATCTATTTGGATGTCTATGATACATTGGAAAGCATGTATTTTGCTATGCTACTGATATGATAACAGGAGTAATGGAAGAAGGAAAGTTATTTAGAAAAAAATAAATTAGAAAACAGAACACTAAAACACTTGGGTGTATTGAATTTATTTTTGTTAATAATTTCCTCACAAAGCTTTTCTCAAACCCTTTCAGCACCTACAAACACAGTAAGGCAAATCACAGTGTTTGAAACTCTTGAAGTATTTCTTGAAGCAAACAATTTACAGAGTAATGACCTGTAAATTATGCAAAGCAGCCTTTTCAATGGAATGCAATAGATTTTTCTGAGTACTTTGAAAAGAAAGAACCCTTTCTAAGCATTCATATAACTCATGGTGCATAAAGAGAAGAACTCTTTATTTGCCATAAAGACGATCTGCACTGCTTAAAGTTTTACACCTAACCCTTAAGGGCATCCTTTCAAAACCACATTCAGAGGTTAATTAACATTGGCAAGACATATAAAGCATAGTAAACATATTGTTGTACATGTTCAAACATTAAGTTGCAATTTAAAGGGAAAATGGGAAGATGTGGATATATAATTTAAAATCACAAAATAATTAAAATATAGTTAACATTCTTACAATCAAGCTATGGACCAGTGAGAAACAAATCTTTCTTCCTTAGCATTCTGTTCGCTGAAAAAGAAAAATTGGTTTACAACCAATTGACCCACCCACACTAGAAATTTAGTTTCTCATGCATGATCATGTTGTTTTTTCTTGGTCTTGATTCAATATGGAGATTTTCAATCCTTTCTCTAAATCACAGGCCTAGGTCCAAATATGGGGGACAACTGCAACAAAAAGCATTTCTGGCGACATCAGTATATACACTTGTATTCAGCAATCCTAAAATCATACACTCTCAACACTCACTAAGTTTCATGGAGTGAATGGTAGGAGGAAGTGCTTTTAGAAGTACTTCTATGTGTAGTAAGAAAGCTTCCACCATTGAAGTCTGTCTACAGACCTCAATATGGAAGAAGCTTATTAGATTACTTTTGAGACAGTCCCTCTCCCAATCCAACCTACCTCACAGGGTTGTTATTATGAAGAAAATGAAAGGGGGAACTCTGTACACATTGTCATGAGCTCCTGTAGGACAAATAAACAAATAAAATTGAAATTGCGTCTTTGTTGGGAGATGAGAAAAAAAACAAAAAGCAAGAAAGAGACAGAAACCATGGAAGATAACAAGCTGGGTAGAAATTTGAACACTCTTCCACCACCATGGGAAACATTTTGTTATGAAGACCATTGCTCCAGAAAGATGAAGACTCATCAGGAACCAATTAATTTTTCTTCAAGACCAGTGAGATACCTTTAAAAATACTGATCAAGTCAACTGGTCTGATCTCTCCTTTCAAACAGCAGCCAACTCTGCTTCTGCTATCACATACCTTCATCTTCCCTCACTCTTGTTTTCTTTGAAAATCATGGAGTAGAATAAACTCTCAGCCCCAAACCAGAGCTTTTCTAAGAAGACCTATAGCTTTGTTGGTTTCTCTGTGGTGTTTTCAATGGTATCACATATCTCCTTCATTCTGCCAGACCAAGCTGGCAGCAATGCTTCACTGGGAGAATCTAGCTTTTTTTGCAGGCAAGCCTGAGCATCCATTTTGTCTGGGTCACTTTGAAACAAATTGATTTGATAATTCAGTTTTCCAATAGTACAGAAATCAATCCAATTTGATCAAATCAAATTGAACAGTCCTAATCTTAACTCTTGCACCAAAATGTAAAGAATTTAAATATACTTATTAGTGTGGCTCAATCATACCCATTTCTGGGGTGCAATTTTCAATTATTTCCATGTAGTAAGATTTAGGATTAAATATATAAAAGTGTAATGATAACTGAACGAAGAGCATGATGTTTAAATTAATTTTATTCCAGTTTTAAAATGTGGAAATAAATGGCTAAAATGTCTCTTCAGTTGCAATTCTTTCTCCTCCAGACATTGCACTTTACTGGTGTTTAAAATAACAATTTATCTTTTGCACAGATACTGTTGTGTTAACTGCTAGAAGGCAGCATCCTTCATACAACTCTCTCTCCCTCTTCTAGCGCAGAAGGAAACCTAGGAACAGTTAACACCTTATTTACAAGATTCAGTTGGCTTAAAGGGGTTCCGTTTCATTCTCCTCAGTTCAACCCAGCCTCCCACAGACTTGCATCGCAGAAAGGACAAAAAGAGGGCCACTGTGACATAAAACACATAACTTTTTTTCTAAGTTCTTTCATAAAGTCTTTAATTTTCAGTGTTTTAAACAGTACTCCTTTGTTCTTTTCTCATCCCTGTATTCCTAAATGCAACATCTTATGTAATAATCTGGTGAGGGGAAAGATTGCAACCCTTTTTGCCATGTTAAAAATATACAGTAAAATTAGCTTGGTAAAATTAGCGTCACTGATTAGCAACTCATGCCTATGCATAATTATGCAGAAGTAAAACCCATTAGTTCTATGAGAGTACTTCCAAATAAATGTGCACAGAAATGTAGCCAATGGCAGCATTATTGTATAACCAAACTCCTCCTCATCCTCATCCTCATCTTTTTTCTTCAGAAATAATGAAGGGACAAATATCAATGCACCATTTTGAAGACCACAGACAAATGATCTGCTTTCTTTCCCAGAGCAGAAGAGATGTAAAGGTCTACATTCCAGACCAAACTGGATTAACATAACCTTTCATAACAGATGTTAGCAACAATTATGGTCTTCATAGTAAAATAAAGATTTCAAGGGGAAAAAAAATAAGTTCTAGTTGTTTTCCTTACCTATTTCAATTTGAATAAAACTGGGCAAACCATATGATTACCCAAAGTCTCTGAACAAGCCCTCATTTTGCTTAGTGACAAAAGTCACTAGCATATTCCTCATTAGAAAAAAAAATCCATATATGAAAGTACCATATGAAAGTACCAAGATGGAAGAGATAATTAAGCTCTAAAATACTTTTAACCTTGAGCAGAACAGAATCCTGTCAACCAATGATTTGCAATATTGTATCCTGGAAGGTACTTCTGCAACTGTCATTCTAACAACCTCAGACAGCAGCATTCTAGGGGCTCAGAAAGAAAAGCCCAAATTAGCTTCTTCAGTGGCATCTCTTAGAAATATAAGGCTGTCTTCACACAACATGCTTAACCTGGTTACTGAATTAACCTGTTTTCTGATTCACACAGCACACTGAAGTACCCAAAAGGCCAGAGTTTTTATATTATGATAAGCCACAAAAAACAACCAAGGTTACACTAACCAAGCTTAGAATATTTTACCTGGTAAGAAGGTTGTGAAAAAGCATACACATAGGAAGGGTGGAGATGGAAAGCTTTTTAGTGAATGCACAAAATATGCCCTCCCAGTTGAGCACTCAAGCCTTCGCCCCTGTTAGCGCCTATGTGTGAGGGCCATGGGACTTGGTTCCACATAGTGGACTGGCTGAGAGTGTGTAACAAGAAAGGGGCCACTGAAGACGATTACACAAAAGAGCTGTGTGCACGACACGAAGGTAGAAACCCGAGTGACACCGGCCAGATAGGGAATCTGCAAAAAGGAACTCAGGCCACGCTTAGGGACGAGTGCACAATCAGAACCACCGCCTGGACAGCGGCCACCGAGGAAGAACGATGGCAGTCGCGGAGCGGACCGAAATCGCTACGCGATCTACGAGGGTGGGGTGGTCGATGGGAGGGACGGAGGGACGGAGGGAGGAAGAATCCGTGAAACCGCAGGAGATGGAATGCGCGGAGGCAAGGAACCGAAAAGACGCACGAGCCAGAAACGTCGGGAGACTGAGATGAACAAGGGTAGGCGAGCGCTTCCAAGGCTCGGAGCGATGGACCACAAGGGCCCGCAAGGGAAGGCGCCTGACTGACTCCTCGGCTTACCTGACAATCGGTGCCGGTGACCCCCGGGCGGCAGCGGCAGCTATAAGCCGGCTGAGGCGAAAGGAAAAGCAGCGGCAGGCGGTGGGGCGCGGCGGGCAGTTTGGCCAAGACCGGCGAGCAGGTGCCGTTGTTCTTGCAGGGCTGGCTGATGCAGGGGTCCGCCGCGCTGTCCAGGGACGCGGCGGCGGCGGGCCCGACGAGGCAGGCGCGGCGCTGGGTCAAGCAGAGCAGCATCAGGAGGAGCGGGAGAGCGCGAGACATAATGGCGCGGGCCGCCCCGGGAGGCAGCCAAGGAGCGCGCACCGGCTTGGTGCTCCAGTTACCGGCAAGAAGCAAAGGCTGAGGAGACGGCAGCGCTCCAGCTGCTTCCCGGCTCTGACAACGTACGGGCGGGGACTGGGGAGGGAGTGGTCGGCATGGCCGCCGGTCAGCGCCAGCGATCGGCAGAGGGCGCTGCCGAGAGCTTGGCGCTGGGAGCCCACGGACGGTAAGAGGGGCGCAGCTGCCCGGGCAAGGGCGGCAGGGTGGCTGGTGCCCGGCGCGAGGCGAGAGAGAGAGAGAGAGAGATGGGGGCGCGCGCGCGCTGTGCAGCCTGCGGAAAGCGGGTCAGGTGTGCGGGGATGTCGTAGTCTGAGCGCGAGGAGGGGAGAGTGGAGGGTGGGAGCGGCGTAGTCGGCGAGCGCCTTCGCACGGACACTGGTGTGGTGACCGTAGGCCGCCTTCCTGCCTTGGGTCTTAGCCCACCTCGAAAAAATTTAATGAGATGGGGAGAGGAAATCACCTAGCCTGCCCTGACCTTCTTGGATGGACAGAGGACAAAATAAATAGCTGCCATACCTTCAAAACTTGGTCGTGACCTGTGCGCAAAAGAATAATCATACTAAAAATAAAATTGCCTGTACACAACACAGTTCTTGAGTACACAGGGAAGCACTAAGATACACAGTTTATCAAGAAATACCTTTTTGTAATTGGTAACATACATAAAAAATAAAAAGTAGACATTGAAGGGGGAGAAGGCCAAAGCATAGTAATAATAAAAAGCCACTTATTTTTTAAATTCACTATTAAACCTTGATCACACAAAATAATATTCATCATATTATTTTAGGTTACATTGATAAAGAGCCAGCAGACAGAGAACACATACTGTCTTGGGTAATGCTGTCCATAGTGAACGTAATATTATATAATGATAAAAATCCAAAATGTTGGTATATAATTCAAAATCACATTCACATTTTTAAACCATGTAACTTGTCCCAAAATGTATTTCTGGATAGTAAGCCAAAATGCAGCAACGGTAAGAAAACGCTGTTAATAGAAGAGAATATCTGTAATTCAGGGTTGAACTGTGGAGTCCTTGGTGCTCTCTGAGGTTCTTTGCTTGCAGACGTTTCATTACCCAACTAGGTAACATCATCAGGGTGCAACATCAGTTCGTGGATACATAAGCTGTACATGTAATTGTCTGTTTAGAAATACTGCAGATTTCAACTCATCCAAAATGCAGTTTTGTGCAAAAATAATTCAGGAGTTTTAGATGTTCCTGATGCATCTGGACTAAATTGTGAAATCAGGAGAACTTTTAATGGAATATAATCAGTTTCAGGCAGTCCAAAGTCTTCATAAACTATTATTCAATCAGTTTAAAAACTGGAATCAAGCACCTGTCATGATGTCAAAGGAGTGACATAGTAACTGTCTAACTGTGTCCATGATGGTTTGGGGGCATGATTACAGTACTTGAATTCTGTGGAGAAATAGAATTTTAAAGTATATGCCCATTTGTAAAGCTGAAAGTCAGGTAAGGTAAAACCCCACTCATGTAGTGATAACTATAATTTAGATAAAGAAAATATAGGGGTTTATCCTTCCCACAAAAACTTCCTTAATAATTATCAATGCACTTGAAATGTACTGGAATTCATACATACATACATATATACATATACATATACATATACATATACATATACATATACATATACATATACATATACATATACATATATATATATATATATATATATATATATTACTCTGGACATATTATTCATTTTTACAATATTTATCTTCCTCTTTCTCCCTCAGCTTGAAATCTTCAAGATGCAGGGAAGCCACTATGTTTCTGGACTTTCCCTTATTTCTCACAGCAGTAAAATATGTATAATAAATAATTTATAGTGACTAATCAATCATTGCTTAAGAAATAATATAACAGGTTCTAAACAAATGTATTTTCCCACTGTGAATTCTTATCTAGCCAAAACAGTTCCTTTCATTATTATCCATAATACAAAACAGAATACAAGGGGAAAAAAATAAAGCTAACCTTGCTTGGGGTATGGAATAGACCATTATGTAAATTGGATACCTGGCTGGAATTCTGAACAAAAACATTCATTACTGCAATATTTTGTTTTAGATCTCATTTTTATATGTGTTGTTGTTAATTTGTCATCAGTTGCTAGGCAGAATGATGGCAGCAAAAGAAACTGAACAATCTAAGTTTTTCCTTATGTAGTCCAGCTCCATTGTGAGATAACAACTCTCTCGGCTTGTTACACATTTGAGGCATGTGAAGAAATCCCATGGCATTTTGTATTGTTATGTGAGGAGGGCAAGATGGCATTTTCCTATTGCATAGTCAGAAGCTTCAACAGGCCATCGTTTGGGGCGCAAAGTTAGACATATGGCATTCTAGGGATGTGCAAATCCTTAAAAAAATACTTCAAATACATGAGAATGTATCTGAATCACCTCTTCAACTTATTAAAGCAGCCATGTCTTTTTTCAGGATTGTGTGTTGCTTTGGAAGCTGCTCGTGGCCATTTCCACCTGGATGTGCATAAGCAACCACTTCATTTCACTAGTTACCTAATGCTGCTTAATGGTAGGGCTCTTGGTAGGAACCGGTGTATAAAGCTAGCATGGAACCACATGTTGTTTCACTTGAGATAAAAGCCTCAGTAATGGATGGGCAGGCAACAGAAGAGTTGTCCAATTCCCCACCCTCTGATCTGCCACTGATTCTGTGCTCTGGAAAGAGGTAGGCATATTTCTGCAGAAGAGATCCAGTCCTGGTTTTGTTTTGTATTTTAGTTGCATGAACTGTCAGAGTGAAGGTGGGGGCAGGAAGTAGTTGAAACGTTCTCAGTGAGATGGGAAAGGTGGAAAAAGGGAGCTTTTCTCAAAGCCAACTTCAAAGTATCACTGGCATTTATCTTTCTGAGGGGAGGGTCTATATGCTAGTAGTACAGCATTTGTCCTGTATATAGGAGGTAGTAGATTCAGTCATTTAGGGTCTTAGGGATGGATATTCTCCCTGAGACAGGTGAGCAACCAAAGACCCCAAATGAGCATATAGCCCATGTCACATTTTTATTGATCCCAAAGCTCCTTTTAATACTGCTGAACAACTACTACCCAGCTGCAAATTTTGAGCTAAATTCTGGAGAGGATAGTAATCATCTATTTGCAAATGTGTTTGTAAGAAGAGTGAGACACATGGGAAAGGCTAACATGTTGATTCTCCTGGTTTTTACATCACTGACCATGTAATCTAAAGGCACCAAATTAAAGGCACTGTGTTAACAGTAGTTCTTTTCCTATCTGCAATCCTACCAACAAAAAATGGCAGCTGGAGATTTCTAGTCTAGTCTAGACCCATGGTGCTTGAGCTTGCTTTCTTCACTGCTGTTCAATGCCTGCACTGAAGGCAGTCATCAAGAAATCTGGAGTTCACTGTTATCAGTATGCTGATAACGTTCAGCTCTATTTTTCCATATGAATCAGGAAAGGAAAATTGTGGGGAGGCTATGAAAGGAATGGAAAGGAGAATAGAGATAAGCAATCAAAAGATAGAGCACAAATTAGTTGGTATTTGTATAATACATGGTCACTCAGCCCAGTTGGAAAGAAGCCTCTAAAGAAGTACTTCAAATCATTCAAAGAGACCCTACCTTAATTAATTCACTATATGTGAGGGCAGGTAATTCCTCTTACAGTTTCCAGGATTTACCCCAGACTACCACTGAAAATACCTCACTGAAATTTGTGTAGTTCTTGCTTTCTTTACCATGCCTAGCTGTATGAAGCCTGATACCAGTCTTAGAAGCTCCTTACCCTTTTATAAGAGGCAATAGCTGGTTTTGTGTTCTGGTTCTATGCCATGACCACAGATCCACAAAGAATTCCATTGATAGCAGAATAAGTTGCTGAGGTATGTAGCTTAGAACAGATATGTAGCTTAGGCGATTCTCCTTGATTCCCACCTGTCAGTAGTGGCACAGCTAGCCTTAATAGCAAGAAGGTCCATGCAAAGATTGGCTCTTGCACCAACTAACATCCTGCACAATCTAGCCCGAGTGATCTATGATGTAATCATCGCTTGGTTTGATTACTGCAGTGCATTTACTTGAGGCTAAAGATGATCTAGAAGCTGCAAATAGTACAGAATGCTCTAGTTGCATTTCCCCTGATAGTTAAGTGGCTAAATAGAACCACATAACACCAGTCCTGAAATCTGGTTGCCTATGAGCGACTGGGCCTAACTTAAGGTGTTGATATTAGCCTGTAAAGTACTAAGTACCTTGCAGTCCAAGTACATATCATCTCTCCCTTTTAACTCTGTTTGTTGTCCCATTAGAAAGTTTGACTCAGAGTATAATAGTTTAAAGTAGGACCTTCTATAGACAATGCCTTGATTATGGAACTCTCCAAGAGATATTCACCTGACCCCTATGCTGACTTCTTTTAGAAAACAGTAGAAGGCATGAATGTTTGCCTATGCATTTATGGGATACAGTACTTCAAGATCAGATTAAGTTTGATGGTGGAAATGTGAGGCAAGAGGAGGAGGAATATTATTATATTTATTATTCTTAGATACTGTGGGTTTTGCATAAGATTTTCCCCTTCCTCTTTGCCTGAAAATTGCTTTGGGGTTCTCTGGGAAGAAGGGTAATATAGAAATCAAATAATGTTACTGAAATCATCAGTTTAGTTTTTTACCATTGAGAACCAGAAAACATACAAATATTTTATACGAGTCTTAAATTAAGCATAGCATAGTTTTCAGATCAATGTATTTCTTAAACTCTCTTCAAATTCAGGAAAGAAAAGGAAAATCCTGGCCCAATCTATTAAAGATATTGCAGAGTCCACTTTGATCATAGTCCAATCTGCTATGGCCATTGGCCCACCCAAAATGTTATCTGTTGCACTGGCCACCAAAAGATTCCCCATCAATGCTTATCACTTGGAATCATTGGCAATATTGGACAGTGGATTTGGTATAAGACTGTTGTGAATGCCCACATATATGCATTCATTCACACACACACACACACACACACACACACACCACTTCCTGTGGTTCATTTGATAGCAAACTGAAACTGTCCTGACAATATGTGAAAGGCAATTCATTTTCCTCCCCCCACATCTCTTTTATCTGCTGAAATTTAATACTACATAAAGTGCCACGCTTACTCCCTCTGGTGGCCCATCATTTCCTGAACTGATACTCTTGTGCCTGCTGCTTTGCATCACAGGTCCTGTGCAATATCTGTGTTGGCGTGATATTCAAGGGGTTGTAATCATAAACACCTGGAGGGCAGTTAAACTGAGGGCAGCTATATTAGATAATGTATTTATTCTGACTCCAAGTGTTCCTTCACAGCATTTTTATAATCTCTGTATTCAACACTGACTCCTTTTAAATGTAGAATGAATTAAATGAAACCAATTTGACAATGTCTAGGTAGCAGTATATGAAGGAATTAACAGGAGTAGAGTTTTTCACTGTTTTTTGAAATAGGACGCCACTTTTGATTTGCAGATGTGCTTCCCATGGCTTTTATAACTTGCTTCCATCAGCAATCTATTGTTTAAAAAGGCCAAGAGAGACTTGCCAAAGTCTATGGCAGAAATGAAAAACTGAATCCAGCTCAGCCCTCTAGAGTAGTGTTTCTCAACCTTGACAACTTTTAAGATGTATGGACTTCAACTCCCAGAATTCCCCAGCCAGTATGCTGGCTGGGGAATTCTGGGAGTTGAAGTCCACACATCCTAAAAGTTGCCACAGTTGAGAAACACTGCTCTAGAAGAATATCCATTCTTTCACTTCTTTTCTAGAACCTAATAGACTTTCTTTAGTTCTAAAGAAGGAAAAAAAGTACAAATCCATGTACACAGTGGAAATTTGGACTGACTGGTAAAAACATTTTGCATGGGAACCTGCCCATTCACTAAAATCAACAGTAAACCAGCTCCAAGGCCCATTATCAGCAGTACGGTTGGTGAGGGGATATAGAAAACAGCATTTTTGGTTGTTGGCTTGTTGACATAGTGCAGCTTGAAGGACTAGCAGTATCTTATTTCAAAGGATTTTCATATCCTAGTAGCAAAAAGGATTTGAAAAAAATCCTTTTTGCTTGGAATAAATTATAACAAATTGATATATTTAAAGTTCTAATTTCCTCATATGTACACATTGTGTATTGCTTATTTGAATAAATCTGAGTTAGGATTCTACTGTTGTGTGAGTCTTCTGTAGCTTAAATATGGATTTTAAAAATGCTCAGCAGAAAATTGGATAGTTAGTGAACCAGAGTAGATTGTTATCTGCAAATATAGTTAGTTTATTTTTAGCACCATTTCTAAATCACTTCAGTATTAATTCTGTTCAGAGGTATATATCATATAGGCATTTCTAGTGCAAACAGAACAATTATCTTTGGGAGGGAAAGCGTTTACTTTCAGTTAAGGCCACTATTAGGCCATGTGTGTTAACCATTCAGTCAATTACATCTAAAATATTTAAAATCTCATTTGCATCCAGCTCATTATTTGAGCCGAATGTGCTGATGTAAAATGTTTGTGGGTCTATGAAAACAACAGCAGAAAATTCCTTCAAACTGTTCCCTGAGGGGAGGAGTCACATATTCATGCATTGAATTTACATGTCCTTTGCTCAAATACTGAGAGCTCTGCATAATAAAAACATTAAGAGTCAATTGCTGAGATGGGCGGCTATAGAAATCAAACAAGTCCTCTGCTTCAAATTATGTATAACTGTTTCATTATCTGATGCCTAAACTTTGATGCCTTGAACACTGTTGTGTTACTTATGACCTTGTCAGCTGGGTAGAACCACAGGGTGAAACGGGGTGAGCTGGGGTGGCCTTGCCACTGGCAAAAGCCACAAGGGGGCAGCATTCTTCTCCCATCCTGGGCTCATATGAAGACAAGGCCTGTCTAGTGGATTTAGCCACTAAAGAGCTTGCTTTGCCTCTGGAAGAATGCATCTTCTGACCCGGAAGAGAACTGACATCATTGGAGGCTTGAGTTTATTTTGCAGTTCTAAGTACCTGGGAGAAAATTAAATTTCTCCACCCTACTTATAGTGGCTCCAGTCCACATAAGGATGCTAGCTTGGCTGTTACATCATCCTAAACTGGGAGCAGAAAAGGAGCTGCCTCTAAAACAGTGTTTTTCAAACTTGGCAACTTTAAGATGTGTGGCCTTCAACTCCCAGGATTCCCCAGCCAGCACATGAAGGCCGCAGCACATTTTCCTTTACCAGTAAAGGGAGCAAAAAAACTAAAAAAACCCACCTCAGTGTCATAGTACCCTCTAGTGAGGAAGGATAAAAAGCAGTGCATAGGAGCTGAGGGAGAGGAATTTCCTATTACCAAAAATGCCACAAAAATAAAGTACTATTTTAAAATAATAAAATAAAAACATTACTTACAATATTTTACTTGCAATAAAATATTTAAGATTTAAGGAAAAATAAATAAAAAGGTGTGTGGACCCTGGTGTGCTGTGCAAACCTAGTACAGCATTCAAGCTGAAATAAGGTACAGAAACCTGCCTAAATTATAATGTGGTTTGATTAGCTTTGGAATATATACTATTCATGGTCTATTGTGTGAGCCCAGCCAATTGCAATTAATTCACTAAACCATGGTTAAGCAAGCCATGTGTTAACATATGTAAATTAGATTGCTGTACAGGTATACTTAATTAAGGGTAGAAGGGTCAGTTGCATGCTTAATAAATATAATAGTGCCTGTTGTTGTTGATTCGTTTAGTCGCTTCCGACTCTTCGTGACTTCATGGACCAGCCCATGCCAGAGCTTCCTGTCGGTCGTCAACACCCCCAGCTCCCCCAGGGACGAGTCCGTCACCTCTAGAATATCATCCATCCATCTTGCCCTTGGTCGGCCCCTCTTCCTTTTGCCTTCCACTCTTCCTAGCATCAGGATCTTCTCCAGGGTGTCCTGTCTTCTCATTATGTGGCCAAAGTATTTCAGTTTTGCCTTTAATATCATTCCCTCAAGTGAGCAGTCTGGCTTTATTTCCTGGAGGATGGATTGGTTTGATCTTCTTGCAGTCCAAGGCACTCTCAGAATTTTCCTCCAACACCACAGTTCAAAAGCATCGATCTTCCTTCGCTCAGCCTTCCTTATGGTCCAGCTCTCGCAGCCATATGTTACTACGGGGAACACCATTGCCTTAACTATGCGGACTTTTGTTGTCAGTGTGATGTCTCTGCTCTTAACTATTTTATCAACATTTGTCATTGCTCTTCTCCCAAGGATTAAGCGTCTTCTGATTTCCTGACTGCAGTGAGCATCTGCAGTAATCTTCGCACCTAGAAATACAAAGTCTTTCACTGCTTCTACATTTTCTCCCTCTATTTGCCAGTTATCAATCAAGCTGGTTGCCATAATTTGGTTTTTTGAGGTTTAGCTGCAAGCCAGCTTTTGCACTTTCTTCTTTCACCTTCATCATAAGGCTCCTCAGTTCCTCTTCGCTTTCAGCCATCAAAGTGGTATCATCTGCATATCTGAGATTGTTAATGTTTCTTCCAGCGATTTTAACTCCAGCCTTGGATTCCTCAAGCCCAGCATGTCGCATGATGTGTTCTGCATACAAGTTGAATAGGTAGGGTGAGAGTATACAGCCCTGCCGTACTCCTTTCCCAATCTTAAACCAGTCCGTTGTTCCGTGGTCTGTTCTTACTGTTGCTACCTGGTCGTTATACAGATTCTTCAGGAGGCATACAAGATGACTTGGTATCCCCATACCACTAAGAACTTGCCACAATTTGTTATGGTCCACACAGTCAAAGGCTTTAGAATAGTCAATCAAAGAGAAATAGATGTTTTTCTGAAACTCCCTGGCTTTTTCCATTATCCAGCGGATATTGGCAATTTGGTCTCTAGTTCCTCTGCCTTTTCTAAACCCAGCTTGTACATCTGCCAATTCTCGCTCCATGAATTGCTGAAGTCTACCTTGCAGGATCTTGAGCATTACCTTACTGGCATGTGAAATGAGTGCCACTGTTCGATAGTTTGAACATTCTTTAGTGTTTCCCTTTTTTGGTATGGGGATATAAGTTGATTTTTTCCAATCTGATGGCCATTCTTGTGTATTCCAAATTTGCTGGCATATAGCATGCATTACCTTGACAGCATCATCTCGCAAGATTTTGAACAGTTTAGCTGGGATGCCATCGTCTCCTGCTGCCTTGTTACTAGCAATGCTTCTTAAGGCCCATTCAACCTCACTCTTCAGGATGTCTGGCTCTAGCTCACTGACCACACCATCAAAGCTATCCCCGATATTGTTATCCTTCCTATACAGGTCTTCTGTATATTCTTGCCACCTTTTCTTGATCTCTTCTTCTTCTGTTAGGTCCTTGCCATCTTTGTTTTTGATCATACCCATTTTAGCCTGGAATTTACCTCCAATGTTTCTAATTTTCTGGAAGAGATCTCTTGTCCTTCCTCTTCTATTGTCTTTTTCCACTTCCATGCATTGCTTGTTTAAAAATAATTCCTTATCTCTTCTGGCTAACCTCTGGAATGTTGCATTTAATTGGGTGTATCTCCCCCTATCATTGTTGCCTTTTGCTTTCCTTCTTTCTTGGGCTACTTCTAGTGTCTCAGCAGACAGCCATTTTGCCTTCTTGGTTTTCTCTTTCTTTGGGATGTATTTTGTTGCCGCCTCCTGAACAATGCTGCCAACTTCTGTCCAGAGTTCTTCCGGGACCCTATCTACTAAGTCCAGTCCCTTAAATCTATTCTTCACCTCCACTGCATATTCCTTAGGAATATTAGTGAGCTCATATCTAGCTGATCTGTGGGTCTTCCCTAATCTCTTTAGTCTGATCCTAAATTGTGCAATAAAAAGTTTGTGATCTGAACTACAGTCAGCTCCAGGTCTTGTTTTTACCGACTGTATAGATGTCCGCCACCTTTGGCTGCAAAGGATGTAGTCAATCTGATTTCGGTGTTGTCCATCTGGTGAAGTCCATGTATAAAGCCATCTCTCAGGTTGTTGGAAGAGAGTGTTTGTTATGCAGAGTGAATTGTCTTGGCAAAATTCTATCAGCCTATGTCCTGCTTCGTTTTGTTCTCCCAAGTCATGCTTACCTGTAATTCCAGGTGTCATTTGACTGCCCACCTTAGCATTCCAGTCTCCTATGATGAAAATAACATCTCTTTTAGGCGTGTTGTCCAGTAGGTGCTGCAGATCCTCATAGAACTGCTCTACTTCAGCTTCTTCAGCATCTGTGGTTGGGGCGTATATTTGGATCACTGTGATGTTAGATGGCTTGCCCTGAATTTGAATTGAGATCATTCTATCATTTTTTGGATTGTATCCAAGCACTGCTTTAGCCACTTGACTATTAATTATGAAGGCTACTCCATTTCTTCTGTGGTCCTCTTGTCCACAGTAGTAGATCTGGTGGTCATTTGATGTGAAGTGGCCCATTCCAGTCCATTTCAGTTCACTGACGCCCAAAATGTCTATCTTTTATCTTGACATCTCACCAATAACCACATCCAATTTGCCCTGGCTCATAGATCTTACATTCCAGGTTCCAATGGTGTGTTGATCCTTAGAACATCAGATTCGCCATTCACCACCAGCACCGTCAACCGCTAGCCATCCTTTCGGCTTTGAGCTAGCTGCGTCATCATGTCTGGGGCTAGTTGAACTCATCCTCTACCCAGTAGCATTTTGACCATCTTCTGACCTGGGGGTCTCATCTTCTGATGGTATACTGACATATCTCTGGTTGTTCTGATCCATTTAGTTTTCACAGCAAGAATACTGGGGTGGGTTGCCATTACCTTCCCCAGGGATCACATTTAGTCTGACCTCTCTGTCATGATCTTCCTGTCTTGGGTGGTCCTTCACGCTTTAGCTCATGGCATCATTGAGTTGCTAGAGCTCCAGCACCACAACAAGGTAACGATCCTTTGCTGAAGATAATAGTGCCTAACTTCAAAGTAAAGTCAAGTCTCCTTGAAGTTGACTCCTGGTGACTTCTTTGTGCCACCTTTGTGACAACAGTGCATTCCAGGCTGATTTCTTGTTTACCAGTCTCACCTGCAGCCTTGGTACTCCCTGATATCTGCCCACCCAGGTTCTCAACTACTCTGACCTTACCAGCCCAGACAGGGTCAGCGTGTGGGATCCTGGCCAACTGAGCCCTAAGCAAGTAGCTTCAATGAAATAAAGCAACTGTATTCTTACAAACATCATGTAAACTGTGTGTTAGCTTTTTTCTCACATTGAATGTATTGTATTTGTAGATGGAAGACATCAGCGAAGAAGATGAAGATCTACTAAAGAAAGATGTTAATTTCTAAAACCATAACTTTACTTACACGTGCATGGCTTCTGAGCTGTCTGTAAAACCAGGAAAAAGGCCTTGGGGTCTCAGTGATGATGTTGGCTCAGAGTGCAGCAGCTCTGAAAAGGGCAAATCTCATGCCAGAGATAATTAAGAAAGGGACTGAAAATAAAAGTGCCAACACTGGAATACTGTTTATAATTCTGGCTGCTACACTTGAAAAAAGATACAATAGAGCTACAAAAAGGACAGGTAAGGGCAAATAATATGATCACAGGACTGAAACACATTATTTATGAGAAAAGGCTATGATGGTTGGGACTTTTTATTTAGATTAGAAAAAAGACTGAGGGGAGCTATGATTGGGATGTATAAAATCATGCATGGGAAGAAGTTCCTCTCTCTGTGAAAACACCAGGGTTATCCAATGAAGCTGATTGGAAGGACATTTAAATGGAACAAAAGAAGGCACCTCTTCCCTCAGCCCATAATTAACCCATGGAATTCATTAACCTAAAAGCATGATGATAGTCATTAACATGGACAGTTTTTAAAAGCAACTGGATTTTTAAAAAAGGGATTGGTTAAATTCACAGAGAACAGGTATATCAAAGACAATTGGCCTTGAAGACTGTTCCTTCCAGGTTGGAGGCAATAGGCCTCCAAATACTAATTCAAGGAGAACAAGGGCAGGGAGTGACATACCGTTTGTCTCTTTCTCCTACTTACAGGTACCTCAAAGGCTCTGAGTTGGTCACTTGCAAAATGAAACATTAGGCAAAGATGGGCCTTGGCCTGACTTAGGAAGAAGACTGTTCTTATATCTCTACTTTGCAGTTCGCTTGCAAAATAATTTCCTCAGAGCCTCAGCTGCTTTAATTGTATTTCAGACCAAAGTATTTTGTTCGCCATTCCCAAACATGTTAAAAGTATTCTGATAAACAGAACTATTTGAACTGCTAGCATGTCTTTTACAACAAAAATTAAAGATCCATGGTATGCCTAAATCATAAAACCCTGGAAATAAACAGGGTTTAAAAAATAAAACAAAAAATAAACACTTTTTAATGAAGCAGTTCTTAATTAAACTAGGAGAATGTCCTCCAAAATAACATCATTAAATAACAGTGGTATCAAATGCCACAGAGAGGTCCAGGAGGGGCATCCTGCCCTCATCCAGGTCCTGACACTGGTCATCCAAAAGAGCAATCAATGCAGTGTCTGTTCTATATGTGAGTCTGAAGCCACCCTGATTGGAAAAGGTCCAAATAATCTGCTTCTTCTAGGGTGTTGCAGAATTGTCCACTGTTTCCACAACTTACCCTGAAAAGGAAAGTTCAAAACTGGACAATAGTTATCTAAAATCCCTGGATCTAGGGATGGCCTTTTCAAAAATCACAGTCTCTTTCAAGGCTGTGGGCAACTCCCCTTCCTGAAAGGAGGCACTGACAATCTCCCAGAGCCAAGTGGTTAAGTCTCCACCTGCTCCTCACGGTAGCCAGGAAGGGAAGGGTTCCAAAGGACAAGTGGCAGGAAGCAAACTAAACAGTACCCTATTTCCTCAGACTTCATAGGCTGAAAGGAATCCCAGATATAGTAATATGGCAAGACAGTGCCCTAGTCACCACCAAAGACTCTGCCCAAATGGACTCAAAACTATGTTAAATCTGAGGCATTTTATCAGCAAAGTGCTGTAGAAATGGTTACAGTGGCCTTGGGGGAGATCTGTATGTTAACAGCTCCATAATGGGAAGTTGGTTGTCCTAAACAAGACTGCCTGCTGACACAATAAGGGAGTAGTAGGCATGCTTCACCTTCCTTGTTGCCACAGAGTAGGCCCAAACTTGAGCATGTATTTATTAATTAATTCAATTTTAGTACCATCCAATTGCTTAATCAGACTTCTCATCTTTTTCCACTAGCCCTCTAGACATAGGGCTTCATGTCCTGAAGACCCTCATTAAAACCAAGTGCCAGCTAATATTTGCCCCTGAAAGAGGCTACTCAGGGGGCAATACTGTTCAGCATCTGATTTGCCTCCCATTGCCAGTTGCTCAATAGGCATTGCACAGAACTGCTTGCCAGAGAGCTGGGAAATTACTTAAGTGCCCTTTGGAAATTAATTGGATCCATTAGACATCTTGGGCAGCACATTTAGATGGGTCCCCCAGCCCCATGGAGGTCATGGGTAGAAAGCAATCTCAACTATCAATCCATAGTGGCATTGTGTTGGAAATCCCCATTTCCAGATCACCTAGTACTGGTAGTCCTCATTTAGCAACCACAATTGGGATTGGCAACTCAGTTGTTAAGCCAAGCAGTCGCTAAGTGAAACAGCAACTGTGTTTACAATCTTACTTCAGCTTTCCTTTGCTTTACTGCGAAGGTCATAAATGTGAGGATTGATTGCAAAGTTACTTTTTCATCACTGTTGTAACTGTGAACAGTTACTGTATGAGGCAATCACTAAGCGAGGACTACCTGGTATCTAGGTAAAGGTAAAGGTTTCCCTTGACATTAAGTCCAGTCATGTCCGACTCTAGGGGGCGGTGCTCATCTCCATTTCAAAGCCAAAGAGCCGGCATTTGTCCGTAGACGCTTCCATGGTCATGTGGCCAGCATAACTAAACGGAACGCCATTACCAGCCCACCGAAGCAGTACCTATTAATCTACTCACGTTTGCATGTTTTCGAACTGCTACTCTAAGACAAAAACAAGGTTCAGTATATGATCACCTATATATTAGGTTTGTTATTATTTGAGTAAGTTCATAGTTGCCATGGAGGATGTGAATTCCTGAGCCTTGCCAAATCTGGCCCCCAGAGAAGTTAAAGTCTCCCAGTATCAAAAGATGAGGGTTCTTCACTATTAGCCTAGAGGCCGTCTACAGGGGCTCAGGAAAGGATCCTGCTGGCAGGGACGCAACTGGGGGGGCAACCCTGAGCGCCTTGCTGGAGGGGCACCAAAATGAGCGCTGGGGGGCGCCAAAATGAGTGCTGGGGGGGGGCGCCAAAATAGGCATGGAATCCATGTTTGCCCCGGGTGACACAGACCCTAGTTGCGGCCCTGCCTGCTGGGCAGCAGGGCATTTGGTACCCTAACTGGATGCCAAGCTTTTCTCTGCAGTCTAACTGAACATACAGGTATATATACCCCACTGTCTCAAGAACGGAGTCCCTACCATAGGTAAGGTGCTGTTATAATCAAAGGCATCCTGCCTACCCAACCTTGGTGTTGAAGTTGCTGAAGGTCACCAAACCACCTAGGCAACTTTATGACAAGGTAATATTGTTATCTTTGTCCAGCCAGATTTTGGTAGTGTATACTAAGTCTGCTGCCTCATCCAGCACCAAATTGTGGATGAAGGTAGTCTTCTTGTAGGCAGACTTGGCATTCACCATCAGACCTTGAAGTCAAGGACATTAGAAAACTGGCCACCCAGTGCCCAGAAGGACAGCCAGATTGGAAATAGAGTTCACCACTAAACTGGAGGTCTTGTTTCCCCAAAACAGCATACCTGACACCCCCAACAATATCTCCCACAGTCCAACGCCATGAGGATAGAATTACTTTTATCCCACTCCTGCTGGGGATGATTCACAGGTCTCAACCTAATCAACTCAGCTGAGCTTCCTTACAATTACTCTTACACACATACATACACACAGAGGTAGATTGTAATCACCCTCTTAAATCATCACAAGGTAAGCCTTCAGGTCCTTCCCAAGCACATTCTCAATAATGCCAAAATCCCACAGGGTTTGCCCCCATCAGTTTACTTCAAGCAAGGCCTTTTAATCCCTGCGACATTTTACACCTGAGGCAGTCTCTAAGAATTAACAGGAGAGAGTCAAACCAAACTAATATGGTAGGGGTCTGTTTCCCTCCAAATACTCAGGATCTACCAACCTACACCTTCCAACTGGATAGGTTGGTACTGGAGGTCTTCACCCCCTGATTCACCCTCCAGCAGCAATGGTCCAGTCAGCTGTCCCAGACTTGGCAGCCTCTTTGTTGTAGTTGACCCAATCCTGCCCACAGTTGACTGATACCACACTCTTTATGTTTTTACAGTCTGGATTCAAACAGAGGTCTTGCTGAGTTACTGTCAGAAGCAAAAGAACGGTTCACAATAAAAATGAGATTATGCTATCCTCAGGCTCTAAAGTCCAGTTAAATTTAGTTCTCCAGCATGTTAACCCCCACAAACTTTTCAGAGTGGCAGTGGAGTAGTTCAGCTGCCACAGCTCAACTGCCACTGGAATTCTGCAACATCAAAACCTCCAGTCCAACATAACAAGAGAGTCAGTGGCTACAGGCTGAAGAACTGGAAGGACTCAGTCTTACACTAATCTTCAACACGGCCCGCACCAACAAACCAGTATACCTTCTTCTCCCCGGAGGCTATTTCTCATTCACCAGAAGCCAATTTCAAAAGCTGCAAAGTAACTCTCAGCATGAGGTGGACCAAACCCCAAATCTTTGCTACTCTCCCAACATCCAAGGATATCTGACCACAGTATCATAACCAAAACTAAATAAAAAACAGAAAACAAAAACAAAAACCCTACATGGTTGGAAGACCTAACTTGATAAGCAGTTCTGCTCCAATTCTATTTTTGGGTGGGGGTGGGGGAGAAGCATCACATGCACAATTTGCATGAAATTAAAATATTCCCTGTATTTTTTTTGTTCAGTGAATCTCATACTTTACAGGAATATGATTCATTTTATTTCAATAATACAGTAATTATTTCAAACTTCATAACCCAATTATCAATAAAACTTAGATTGACACATCCATTACAAAGAGAATGGTGCCTTAAATATAAGAAATAAAGTTGCTTTGATAACAGGAATGTGCATGTATCACATTTATCTAATAATGTTTATACTGAGTGATACTATAACTAATGGGGGGTACCAGTCAACATCCAGTTGGAATTCAAGACCTTGTGGCAACATTTATGCATTTCATTTTTTTTTTCAAAATAGTTGCTGTGTACCTAATCCACTGATAGCAAGAAACTTCTGTATTATACATGCAACAGTCTTAACAGCAATTCATTCATTAAAAGGATTTGTTCAGGACAAGACAAGACAGCAGCAGAAAGAAGACAGAGGGTCTTTTGGGGAGATTGAACAAGCTGAAGAACTGCAGACAGACTGGATGCAGGGTATGTGGTGTAGCAGCTGTAAGGTGTTGGATGGGAACCATGGAGGCTTTCCCTCTCAAACCATCTCTGCCTTGCAGAGTTGTTGTGGGAAAAAGTCAGAGGAGGGAATGCTGTGTAGGTTGCCATAAGGACTTGGGATAGTCATTTGCTTGTTTGGTAAGATAATCTTACAAATAAGTAAAATAAGCAACAGGGACTAGAGTACAGCTGAGAACTATGGAGAAAGATAAAAAGGTTTGGAGTCTGGAAAAGGTAGATCACTCAAGAGCAAATGACTGGAACAAGTAAAGGAAACAATAGATTCTGCTTCTCTATATTTTTTTACTGTGATCTACACGGAATCATTTGATCCATGTTTGCTCAAAAATAAGTAACTTTGGGTCAAATGGAATTTACTTCCCCAGAAAATTGGCATAAGATTGTTCTCTCCGGTATGTGTAGACTTATATGGTAAATTCTATTTACAGATTGACTTCTGAATTCATCTTTCACTGCAGGTATCCAGTTCTTAATAAGATATGGGGGGGGGGGATTTGTCCCCCACCAGGTGTATTGCTCCTACTCCTGTCACCACCAGAGAGTTTGGTTGATAGTTAGAGACTGGAATGTATAGGACAGCATCTTCCAGAGTTCCTTTTGGTAGATGGGTGGCCATATATGTGTGTTTTAATAAATAAATAAAACAAAACATCTGAAGTGTCATGTTGATGGCAGACACACTTAATGTGTGATCTGTGAAAATAGGAAAATAATGGTTTGCTTTTCCTTTCAGGTTCTTCTATCATTTCATCATAGGAAATATTAATTCAAAGGCTCTATGATATTCATACATATATCACACATGTAAGACAAAATTTATTCGTTCCATGTTCGAGGAAGAATGAGGACTGGTTAATACATTCTGATATTATAGGATTCAGGGAAGTTATGAATATTCAGACAGATCACTGAAGAAGCATATAGCAACTGTTGAAAAACCTATGGCAATAAAAATGCAGACGTATTACACTGTATGGAGAAATGTGTTCTCTAGATCGCTTACATTTAAAATTATTAGAAAATATGAGAAAAGCTGCATTGTGTAATTAAACACTACTTTTTAGCTTGGAAGGGAAAACAACTTTCATTCAGAAAATAGGACAACCGAATTTTCATGGCATGGTCTCAGACTAGCCCACACTAGCCCACACTAGCCCACATTTTTGCTCACCCTTGAAGAGCAGAAGCAGCCTTATATGAAATCTATTTGTCTATCTAACCCAATATTGGTGCACCATCAAGGTTGGTGTGCTTTGGGCCCCCTTGATCAAACAATGCCATCTATCAGGACACAAAGTGTGCCTTCTCTGTTGCAGCATCTACCCTCTGGAATGACATCCCCCAAAGATCCTTGTTGTTTCCACCCTGATACAAGATTTCCTGTTCGGGAAATCTTTAAAACCTTGGCTGTCCTCCCAGGCCTTGGGATAGGGCATTTGTGGAGCCCCATCAGTTACGGTTCATACTATATAAAATGTGGTTTGTCCAGACACATTTTTTTTGGGGGGGGGGGGTTAAGTGTAAGCTGCCAAGAGTAATTCTGGAGTCAACAGGCATCTAAATTTAATGAACAAACAAACAAATACTATTAAAGAAACAGCAGTGCTAGAGATGCCTGTCATAGGTGAAGTTCCATCTCAACTTTAGTTAGGAAATTTAACTGGCAAAAGAGATCAGGCAACCCTAAAAAAATATTCTTAGATTCTAAGACATACTACCCCAAAACATTTCAATTAACCAGATTACACTAAGAACAAAGAAAAGCAGTTTACTAGTTGTGGTTTTTGTATATACATAAAACGTATGTATAGATATGTTATATCCATTCCAAAGTAGCTACAGAGAGTAGAAGAAATGGAGTTTTTATTCTTCTTGTCTTAAAATGTCAACTTTGTAAAAATTATCAGTGAGGTTTTAAAAGCATTAGAAAAAGCAGATGACAAGAAATGAGGACTAATTTTCATCTTCAGAACATGATTCTTCTGACATTTATAAAATGCCCAGTCATTTAAGGCTCACTTTAGAGGAAACAAAATTGCTTGCAACACTTTCAGTGTTTACACAATGTAATAGCCATGATTGACCAACCATGGTTTACTGATTTAAGCCATCTGTCCCAGTTTGCTTCACACTGAATCATAAATTAACATAAAGACACTGAATTCAAACAAACCAATTACAGTTTAGACTTCTGTGTTTATAGATCCAGCCTTTGTTGGCCTTATGTTTAAGGGATAATTTTAGTTTTGTTTTTTTTTAAGTCCAGTTGGGACACACTTTTCCCCTTGTGATACTCTGTCTTTCATAACAGTATTTAAAATGATTGGGTTTACACAATAACTACACCATAATGTAGGCCTAATATGCTGTATGTCTCCACTGATAGTGCCTTTTTCAATAAACCACGGTTAAGTAAAGCTAAGTACAATGTAAGTATCCAGTCAGTGCCATTTTCCAAGTGCTCTGCCATTAACATAATAGAGAAACTAGATTTAGGAAGAAATACTCAAGGCACTAATTCACTTACCTAGCTTAACTGGCTTTTATATCTTTCACATCAACACCTCATCAACTTTAACCAATAAACCTTTAGAATTCTAAAGTAGCAAAGCCATGCTCAAGATACTAACTTACCCTAAGGGTACTATTAATCAATATAACTTTGCCCGCAAATCATTTTAGAACGAAATATTGCATTTCTTTTTGTAACATAGAACATTTTTCCATAGCATAAATCAAAGGCAATAACATTACAGGAAGTGGCATAGATGCCACTTTGGTATCTGAAAATTAAGCAGCTTACTGTGTACTTCCGTAAGTTGCTTTAATACAGACTAAATTAAAACTGTGCCTCATGACACAGCTAGGATAAGAACTGTTCCTATATATTAGGAGTAAAATTCAGAGACTTTAAAAAGCAATTTTAAGACATTTAAACACAAACACATTTAGGGAAACTAAGTTCCTTTGGGAAGAGTCACAGAAAGAGATGCTGCTTATTGTGACAACTGTGTAGGAAAGTAATGGTTGGGCTCCACTTTCTACTTTTGCCTACTTACTTTTAAGTAATTCTGAAAAGACATGAATCAGCAGGGGAAAAAGGGAATGAAAGAATAGTGCTCTTATGAAGTACTACAAAATTAACAACAGAGCTATAACTAGTGTCTAGAAATATGTATTTAGGATAAACTAAGGACCCACTATTAGAAAGCAGAAGACCAAAGACAGGAAAGTACAAATGAAAATTTGTTGCACCTTCATAAATGTAAAACCCCAGGGCTATATAGTGCCACACATCGTTTCCAATAGGGATGTATGTCTGTAAGGCTGATATGCTAGGTTTGCAGGGAATGAGTATTTAATAATAATAGCAGCAGCAGCAGCAGCAGCAGCACACTAGCTAGAAATTTTCAGTTTGAAAATAGGCTGGGCCATGGCAGCTTTGTGCAACATAATGCACTGCAGGCATAAAAGAGTGTTGGGTACTGCTCAGAATCCTGAAAGGGTAGCTTATAAAAAAGGAGCTTTGCCCACACTCAAGTTGTTGGTCTACAATTCCCACAATCCTTTACCATGCTGGTTAAAGCACTGTTTCCAGTTCTGTTTTGAGGAGTGTTATTCGTGTTTGAAGAGCAGAACAAACAAGATTATTATAAAGTCTTCAGGAAGCTGTTTCATACGTTGCCACTTCTTACTGTGAACAGAATAACAATTATATATTCAACCTAAGTCTTAAAATTTAGCAATGCATATAAACTGCATGCATGAAGCAAATAGGAAAACTAACAAAATGTGTCTCTGCTTAATTCGCTCAGTAATTCATTTTGCTTGAGCAGAATTTCAAGTCAGTCTTGCAAAATGCCCAGCTGGAGGCATCTGACAGTCTACTAAACTACTGAAGACAAACAACTGATCTATACTTTGTTAGCTACCTTAAAGCATTATACTTCATATGTTAAACTAGATGCCATTGTGTCTGGCAGCAGCAGCAAAAATGTACCACGAATTAGTAGTATTGACAACACGACAAACTGTGTCAGTATCATCAATCTGTTCAAAGCAACAGGTCTTACTGGTCTTTTTTTTTAATTAGCTAAAGACATACTATTCAGGAAACCACTCTGCAGTTTTCTACATTTCACATTGGCAAACTAAAGTTTGCGATGGTATATAGTCAGGCGGCTTCCTCATATGTCATTCTGTATGATTCCTGTGTTTGCTGCTTGAACACTATCTTTTTAAACCCTGCCCACTTCCAGCTTAGGCATATAGCTTGCCTGTAGCATGAACCCAATGGGGCAATAGACTGGTTTTTCTCAAACAACACTCTCCCCATCCCACCCCACCCCAAAGCCACATGGGCTTTTAGAAAGCAGAGGTCTATCATAAACTATTTAAATTTAAGAACTGCCATTCAATGAAACCCAGATTCTGTAGGGAGACAACATGGGTAAAAAAAATATCAATACAGATGATATTTTAATACAAAATATTTTTACACAAGTCAAGTCTTTTTAAAATATAGAACCTTAAAAAAGAACAAGTTGCTATCAATACACTATAAACACGAGTCTTTGTGCCAAGTTTGATAGCATTATCTGAACAATTTTAAATACCAGTCCATACTTTTAACACTGCCTTTAGGTTTTTAAGAAATACTAGCCATGGTCTGTTATATCCACTGTGAAGCACTTCCATTCAGTTCTAATCTGACAGACTGCTCAAGGTCTTTGCATAATGATTTTCATGTTCAGCTTCTCATCACAGTTCAGTGGTGCACAATATGGCCAGTCCCATTATCTTAAGAGAATATCAGTTACATGTACTTGAGTACATTATGTAGTTACAAGTTCTTCGTCTGAAAAGCAATCTTGCTGAGGTTTAATAGATGCTCTATAGATGTTCTACCCTGATCATCCAACCAAATTTAACAGCACTCAAATGTTTATTTTGATTTCTCAAAGTTGAATAAAGTCGTATGTCAGTTTTTCATTAAGAGATGAACTACATAGCATGTACATCTCAGGAATGTTTTGGAATATTCTATTTTTGAACTCATGAAAATAAAAGAAAACCAGATCTTGCAAACTCTTGTTTTAATGGTAAATCATCCATGACAAGATGGCAACTTAGCCAATGAGATTTAAGATGATTTACTTGCATTGGAATAATTTACACATTTGAACTTATGCATACAGTACAGAACTATGAACAAAAAGGTGAAGCAAACTTTATTTATATTCAGGTAAAAACATTAACCTGATGAAGTAAATTATTGCAGATTTGAGAAATCAGCACATAAAACAATAGGACAGCATTCTTACAGGTGCTTTATCTGTGTCAAAAATGGATGAATTGTCTTGATCCACACCAGTATTGGGGCAGATTTGGGGGGGAGGGTGCCAGCTGACAGCTGGGGCAAGTAGTACAATATGAACTTAAAATAAAAGAAACAGGACTGAAAGGGAAGGAAAAATATTAATTTGATTTTATAAAAAACTTTACATCAATTCAAAATGTTCTGGCCACATCATAAATATTGGCCAGACCAATCAGTTGTTGAGTTTTTCAACTACACAAAAAGCATCAACTCCTCCTAGCCCCTGGTAAGAGTCTGTTTGCCTAAATCACTGTGTGAACAGTTCTAGAGTTTCTTCTGGTAAGTAGCCAATATACACTACTACATTAAAACTAAGCTATAAGAAAGTTCCTACCTACTTACAAAGGTGGAATTATTGACAATATATTTAATAAAATTAAATTATTTTTTTTTAATTTGAGAAAACATGGAACAGTAAATGTCCATGTCCAAAAATGTAACAATTGTGAGTGATGCACACGAAGAGAGCCATGTGGATTGCATATCAGACAATACATGAGGGAGGGAAATGGGGGCAAATCATGGTATACAGAACTAGCCTACTTAACTAGAGGGTCCAATACTTCTTTCAATTTCTGTACTTATGTACAAAGTTGTCTTTGGGAGGAAAGAACTGCAGACTTGGCTAGATGGATACACACAGCCCAGTATTAAACTGCACAGCAACATTTATTGTTCCAGCCTGAAAAAACATCCCTTTTTAAATTTCACACAGCAAAGCAAGTTAAACTTCACTCATTGATAAATGATAATTTAAAACAAGAACTTGCTAAAGAAACCTTGTCACAACAACTTTAGGGCCTGATCACTTTTAAGTCCATGGGGCCTTTAATGAATATCAACCTAGTGTCTTTGTTTATAATCTGCAAGCCGTTTTCTACAACAAGGCGTAACGTTTTCCTCGACTCAGATGATACATTTAGAAAAGAATCATGATTCTCTTTTTGCTGTAACAGGCAGACATTGCATTATTCATTGTGATCAGGAAAGGTGGAATGACTGCTGCCCTTCTTTTGCAGCTATCAAAAGTTTTTCACGCATTATCTCAATACTTGAATAGTCTGGCAACTTGAGATAGTTTACACAGGTCATTACTGAGGGTAAGAAGTCATCTGGATTTTCTGTAGACTCAAATGTCTTCCGTACAATTGTAAGGGGAGGATTCAAACTTCGAAAGCCTAAGAAGAAAGGGGGGGAAAAAAACCAATCTTCACTACAAATTAATATATAAAGCTATCAGGTTAGAATACAACATGCTTTACATTGGATCCACTTCAGTGATACAAAAACAAACGAAAATAACCCATCCTTCTGCTCACACTTGTCAAAGCAAAGTCTCTTCTCTCTTCTTCCATTATGGAATTCAGCATTACAAAAGATATTTGTGTGTAGATTTCCACAACGCTGTCATTTCAGTTGTATGGTTGGTGTGCTCTTTTCCTAACCAGAAATCCTAATATTTAAAGTGGAAGTTTTTATATTTCCCCTGGATAGTGGAATTATTTTTAAACAGGAAGGAAGGGAGGGGCATTTAAAACTATAATGTTTCTGCAAAAATCTCTTTCCACCTGTTCTTCCCTCAGCAGACTAGAACTCGGAGTCTTAAATGAGTGACTGCCACAATAAGCCTAGGTGTTTACAGCTTTCTATGCGCAGTTTTTCCACTGGAACAAGATAACCCTGTTACTCATAAATATTGACTCCTTACTCGAGACAAGTAAAAAGTAAGACTGTGATGAAATTATACAATTTTTATTATTTCTATTGGTTAGATCCAGTTTTTCTTCTCAGGAACTCAAGAGGCATCTTTTCCCACAAGCCAGTGAGTAAGCTGAGCTGAGAGACAGTGACTGACCCAAAGGTATACAGAGAACATCCATGCTATTAACCAAAACAGAGGCCAGCTCTATTTTCATTATAACTTCTTATGTACTGGAATAATGTTGCAGTTAATATATACTTGTCTAGGAGTAAAGCTTATTAAACTTGACAGACTTTACTTACCGGTATGATCCAAGCAGGATCAGACCATAAATGATTTCATTTTAAAACAGAACTACGGTGATGATTAAAAATAAAGAGTTATATAAATACCCACTTTGGAGCTGAGCTGTGTTAGGATTAAATGGAACAAAGATGGCTTTCAACACAAATAAATCATTATGATTTGCTTTTATTAAGATACCAAACAAAACACCTACCTCCTACTGGCAGTCTAGGGCTACCAGTCACAAACTGAAGAAATAATCTCTGCTGTTCACTATCAAAACTACTGAGAATTTCAAACAGGAATTTCACAGCACGACTGAAATAAGAATAATAAAAAAGGAACACTTCAGTTAATAACCTTAAAGAACACCGTTTTTATTATCTTTATATAGATACAATATAAAAAGCTGAGTGATTCATAAATGAATTATTGCCACTTATCAAGTAATTCAGGTTACCTGTCATGTGTATAACCATGATCTGGCCTGCAACATTCCATTAGCGTCTTTGCATCCCAAGTATCTGTCTTGCTACCACACAGCAACTGATCCAGCTATAACAGTGTTTTAGACCAGGACGTGACATGAGAAATGTGAACAGAGAAGAGTACAGAAGCAAGTCAGCTTATTACTGCAGAGCTATTACATGATTAATAGAATTCCTTGTGCAAGCACCACCACTTAAACAAATCTTGCAGAACTTAAGCTTCATATTTTTGGATAACCTTTTGCTTCCTTTTCCACTTAGGAGCTCTCATTCCTTAAGAAGAAAACCAAGTATCATGGAAGACTGAAAATAACTGGACCATCAGCTCTTAAAAACCAAGCCACAAATTACAGAATTATGCAATACTGAGCAAGAGACACAGTGCCCCCACCACGTACAAACTGCAAACACTAGAAAAATGGAAGTATACGACCATTTCAAAACTACCCCAAGAAATCAGGATAATGTAGTTTTATGAAGCTGAATGTTTTTCATGAGAGATCATTAACCCTCTTACCAAATGAGTTTCACGAATCTACAGATTTATACCAAGAAAATGCAATTCAGGAGTACAAAATAATTTCTGTAGACTCAGACATAAAAAGTACTAACCTCCTCAGGATAGAAGTACTGAAGATGACTAAGGGGAAAGACAGATTCAAATCCATCTCTGAAGGAATCAAATTGTCTAGAAACACCCTCATTTAGTGCCCAGAATATAACTAGCTATAAAAAAAAATTGAAAAAATAGTAACATTATTATGCTACACAAGAAATTATTATTAATAATAATACGTAATATAATGTTTTCAAGAAAACTAATTACAGCTACCACCCAAATCTAAGCTATGGAATATAAAACAGTTCCAAGGTTGATAGCTTCCTTTTAGTTATTTGTTATTAAATAGTAAAGCAGGAGAACTGAGCAACAATTCTGATAGAAATACTCCAATTATGGAATTTCCTCTGTATTCAGTTTTTGGTATGGGCTTGATATCTGCTCATGCAGCATAGTTAACTGGCAATAGTGCACATTTCTATCTAAATGGTATTGTTGTCCTGTGCTGACACAGATTTAAGTGGTCTGTGATTTTAAAGATGTATGTAAAGATTTCTACTGAATCTTTTGTTTTTTAAGTGTAATTTTTAAGTTAAAAATAATTGAAATGTATTCCTTCTCTGACATAGTTTAAAAAGACAATGGAAGCACAGAATATCAGTGTAATAAACACATATATAAATAAGCATATCTGGGAAGGGTTAGTCACTAAATGACACAGAACATGTTTAGCAAATTAGTTAGAAAGAATCAGCAGAAAAAAATTACAGTTGAAGTTCCATCATCATCATCATGGATCATGTATATAGATCTGCAAACATTCATAATTAGCATTAGTAATAAGGCCTTCCTGCTAAACAAATCCTTCAGAAAATCTTTTGTTACTTACTCTGAGATATTCTTCTAAATTGTGAATAGTCACAGGTATGTCTTTTCCTCCTTTTTTCAGTTCTATATTTGGAAACCCTGGCAATGTGAAATCCAACCCTAGATCTTCTACTGAACAGCCATTCATTGTAAGGGTCTCCAGTGCATATTGTAGACTTTCTTTGGTCTAAAAGTATAAACATAAACACAAGTGACAACCTGGAAAATCTTGTTTTTAGCTTTCAATATTTTAAGTATGTGGTTCCAGAGACGTTTTGTGTTAAGAATTTTTCTTAAGTAAGATAAGGTTATCCAAAAGCTCAACACAAAGTCAGTACTAGTGCACATACAAGACCTTCTCAGAAGAATTTGTTTAAATGGGGGAGGAAGCAAAATACTCCTTTAAATGGGGATTAATTGAAAAGCAGAGGGAAATGAGGATGAAACCTTTCCTCTCTCTAATCTAATACCAGTGCTAACATTATTTGAAAAGTGTAACTAAAACTGAATAATTGCAGGTGGTCAGTCATAGCAGTTCTGATCCTCTCTCTCCAGTGGCAGTACAAAATTACTTTTCACATCCTGAGCCACATGTTTAAATAACTGCCAGCTTCCTCTCAGCACACCACCCCCATTGTCTCCCCACCAGCCTAAGTCAACAGCAGCAGGGAAATAAGCCATCCCTGCTGCTAAATTAGCTAGATTGGAAAGTTTGAAAGAAAGCAACCCAGTCATAGTCCTAGGAACACTCAAAACAATGCTGCTCAAAAATGGCCAAGTTTCAAGAACAGGGCAAAACAAAACACCTGGAATTCAGATATTTTAATTCCAAGCTTGAACTCTTTTAGAACTGTCATTGAGCTTGACCATTTCAAATTCAGAATGTTCTGAACACCTCTACTGAATAGCCTACATTTCTGATCTCCTCACGGCCACCCCAAAAAGGAAAAGAAAGAAACACAAGACCAAAACCTGTTCTAGCTTACTGTCAGTTCATGTTCTCCTGTCGTATTTCAATTGGATTTTATCAGAAAGTTATACGAGTTGAAGCAGCACCAGTAAAGTCTCAAATGTGAAAATAAAGCTGTGCAAACCATTCAACAAGCCAAGCATCTCCCTGGATATGCTCCTTAAAGCAGCAAGGCAGCCACAGCTAAACTGGTTGTCCAGGTGGAATTGTCTACTGGGCATGTATCTGCCTGCCCAGAAGACTTCAGGAGGGACACCCAGCAGCATGGTAAGCCTCTGAGCAGCAGCTTTGCAGAGTGCATCCTGAGAGGTGCTTCATTCCTAGGCAAAGCTCCTCATCAAAGAATTTGCACAGGCCTGGTGGAAACATTTCTGCCATGGGAACAATTTGTTTATTCCATGCAATTTAGAGGATAGCAATTGACTAGAAAACCAACAGCCATTTGTTGCCATTTTTTAAAATATTGCCTTCAGGTGTGTAATAGTTAAGATTAAAATGTGTTTTGTGTAGAAGTATAACTTAGTTCCAGCTCAGGCTAGTGCAGCATGGGCAATCAAATAAAGCCTTTCCTATCCAATAAGCATGGATACCTGTGATTTATCTTGTTCAAGTCTTCTCTTCTGCCTCACAATTTCTTCAAGATGATATACTGATCTGGCTACTACAGGATCAATATTGAACAAGTCATGAGATGTCAGAGATGTTTCCTGTCTCAGCATCCATTTGTAAAAAGGAAGGCCAAGTGGAAGGTCAACCTAAAAGCAAAAGGCAAGAATTTCAATAGCTAAACCAAACCTTTAAAAATATATATAAACTACTGTCTCCTCTAAATAAAATAAACAGTATTTTATCCTATTACAATTATTTTACTATGTATTATCATTTAAACAATATGGTACATATCTTTTCAAGGATTTTAATACAATACAGCACTTGACAATATGCAGGTACAAATATAATAATTTTCATCTCAAGCTGCAGGCTACATTACTGTAGTAAGAAAGCTATCCATACAAATAGCTAACTGTGGAGGATCATTAAGGAGGAATTGTTGGAACCACTGACAGACACAGTGAATGAAATTAAAGACACAAAGGTAATATCACAAACATGGAAAGAAGCATACATAACTTTGATTTACAAAGAAGAGAACAAACCAGAGAAACCAGAATAGTACAGACCAATCTCTTTGTTGAATGTAGACTATATTTTTTTTACAACAATATTAGCTGAACTACCAAAAGGTAAATTGTATCTATATTAGAAACAACTAATGCTGGATAGAATATTTTTTCCAAAATTAAAATATGTACTCCTTAGTTTGCAATTTCACATAAATACCATATGATGTAATAGAAGTTACTTCAAACTTAAATCAGTTTTGCTCTTACCAGTCTAAAATCCATGATTGCTTTTGCCATCAATTTCCCCAAAAAACGGAACTTCATTTTAACTTTAGCAATATGTGCAGGCTTAGCTGTTCTGCCAAATGGAAGTGCAAACAGACCTTGAAGATTATGAATATATTTGGTCCCTTCTTGGCTTCCTATTCAAAACAAAAAGTTGTCTTATGCACAAGTCAAATTACAAAATTAAAGCTAATTACATCTTAAAACTAACCACACCAGTTTAGAAGTACTTACTCTAGGATGTTTTTAAAAACATGGACAGTTTCAAGAGAAATTAACAATATCAAGCAATATAATAATGTTCTGCTGCTCCAAATTGAGCAAAAAGTCAAATGGAATATATCTCAATTATAATTAACATATATTTACAGTTCTGTACCAAGTTTATGGAATTTCTCCAAAGCTTTTGCCTCATTTACAATATCAAATCCTCCAAAATTTCATATCAATCTCAAATTTCTACTTTCTAAAAAAGAATCAAGCAGGGCAATCCTGATCCCTAAATCTTCCAACTAGTGAGAGTTGGGCATAAGTAGGCAAATCCTTGAATTGCCTCTATTGTGGGAATGGAGAGGATTGTTTGTCAGTCCAATGTTCCAATTGCACTTGTAGCTCATTCGGCAGGCTTAAGTCTACCACCAGTTGTATTCCCACTAGTAGTAGTTTTAGAAGTGGAGTATGCCAGGGACATGGCAGAAGTGACCCTAAATCTACTGGATTCTAAAGTCCTTAGACTCTGAAGAGAACCAGGAGCATGACCCTCAGCACACTAATTCTCACAATTTATTCCCCTCTACCCACATCATTGGTTTAAATGGGGAATTAAAAATTTTAAAATATCTGCATACTAGAGTCTCAAATAAAAGGACACCTCTTGCCCAGCAGGAAAAGGCCGGCGAAGCCTGGAAATCATGGACAATCTGCCATTCCCACCCTGTGTTCATATGAAGACTTTTTCACAGGGATATGTCCAAGACTGTGAGAGAAGCTTTGCTTGTTAAACAGAGAAGCTTCTTATTAAGCAGAAGATACTTAATTCTCCTGATCAGACTTTGGAGAGGCAATTATGTTTGTAGTGGACAAGAAATATGTTCCACTGGCAGATACCACTGAATCAATGATGGAATGCAATTTGATTTGACCCTTATTTACCTTTAGGATTGGCAAGAGTAACTTCTTCACCTCTCCATAGGCCCAAGTCTGCTCTTTGTAGTTCCTGAGATACAAGTGCATAAAACTCCAGTGTGGGGCCTAAACCTGTGCCAACCTTTTGAGAAAAAAAAACCACAATTTAACATTTTATGATATGGGGGCGGGGGGGGAGGAGAGAAAAACCAACAACAATCCTGCAACAGGAAATTCTAGCTGTTAAAATCCAGAAATAATCATTAAGCAATTATTTAACTGATAAAGATGTAACAGATGACCTTTCTTTACATTAAAACTATCAGTCCTTAGATAAATTGTTCTAAGGTTCACAGTTGTAACCAAAACAAAAAGCAGCAAGCCATATAGCAAACAGAGGTTCTTGAAAGGAGGAACAAACATAAACAAAAAAGCTGTTGAAAGCACTGCAGTGGAAGACTTCTTTTAATTACAAGTCAATCAGGATGGAAAAACAATCAAAATACTTTTACTTCAAGTACTTTTCCTTCACTCATTTTGTGATATTCTGACCAAATAATGTTAGAGATCCTACTTCAGAAATAATTCTGGGGAATGTATTCTTTTTCAGAATTTTTCAGAAGATGTGACCCAAAATGAGACCTATTTCAAAAATCAATTTGCAAAATTCTGATATTTTTTAACTGAAATATCACAAGATTTCATTCAAGAACAATGACATGAGATTTCATGAAAATTTTGCATTTCAAAGTATTTTTAAATTTAACTTTGGAATTTTGTAGATGCAATGTTGCCAATCCCTGTGCTTACAGGACAGTAGACAAAAAACGAAAGACAGATATTCAGAGTACAGAACTTGTTTAATCCTTTCACTCGCTCACAGTAGAAGATAAATATTAGCACTATATGTAGAACCAAGCAGCCATAATCTTTGCTTACTTCATTTTCATATTGGATTTCCAACATAGCTCTTGAACTGCCCAGATCTTGCATCACTGATTCTGCTTGTTTTAACAATTCCTCTCTGTTCACTGTGCGCTGGTGTGAAAGAAAAGGACAAATTATTTTTCCTGCATTCACAGTCCAGCTACAATTTCTACATAATCATCACAGATGGGAATACAAGTTCACTGATGTAGTCATACATATCCAGAAGCTTCAGCTGGTCCAGAACGCAGTCGCGCGAGCTGTCTTTGGTGCCCCCAGAAGGGCACATGGAACACCGCTGCTGCGCGAGCTGCATTGGGTACCAGTTTGCTTCCGGGTCCAATTCAAGGTGTTGGTTATCACCTTTAAAGCCCTATATGGTATGGGGCCAGGTTACCTGAGGGACCGCCTCTTCCCCATTACGTCAGCCCGTCCCACTCAATTGTGCAGAGAGGGCATGCTGGGGACCCCGTCTCTAAGACAACTTCATTTGGCGGGGTCCAGGAAGCGGGCCTTCTCTGCAGTGGCACCCGCCCTATGGAACATGCTGCCTCTGGAGGTGAGATTGGCCCCATCGCTCCTGGCCTTTCGGGGGAGTCTGAAGACCTGGTTCTGCCACCTCGCTTGGGGCGGAGAGGGGAATAGATCTTCACGGGGATGGCTGCTATAGACCACTCCTCCCACACTTGGACTGCTTTAGATTCTTGTGCCACTTGGACTTTTTTATTTTTTACTTTTATTTATATTATTTATTATTGTAATTTTATAGTGTGGTTTTTATAATTGTTGTTTTAATTGATTACTGTAAACTGCCCAGAGTCCCCCAAAGGGAGGAGATGGGCGGGGACAAATTGGATAAATAAATAAAAATAAATAAATAAATCACACAATTCATCTAAATTACAGTTAATGGAAATTTGACATAGGTTGAATTCACATATCATCCTAGGTCTTGGGTTGTTTTAGCTGTGGTTTGTTGAAATAACCTAATACTGTATTACTGATTAAAAGAATGATCCTGATGTGTTTATTCAATTCCTGGTTTATTCAAAATCCAATGGCTTAAGAAAGACTATTTTCCTACAATAATTACCTTCTTCCGATCCAGCCGGGGTGCTACTCTACTATCCTGAGAATCAGACTGGTTGATTTCTGGATTAGTGTCCAGCAGTCTCTGCATGGCTCGATCGCGGTCAAATGCAGTTACATAAAACAGCATTTGCCGTGTGTCAAACGGAAAGAAAAAAGGACTATAAAAAGAAAAATCATATTTACATTACAAGTTCATTATTCTGGAATTTAAAATTAAATACCATTACAAAACTGTAATCATGAATCTGAAAACACTTCCATTATTTAAACTAGTTCTCACTACCTAATATAATTTTTAAAAATAACTTACCAAATACATTAAGGGAAAAAATATTAAATACAGTAAAATACTTATAGTACACAAGACTACTGAAGGTGCAACTCAACACAAGCATTTAAACATGGCAACTTAATGCCTACTGAGACAAATTTCAAGTAAAGATCCCTAGGAAAGAAGGTCCATGCAAGTGGTTTTCTTGGAAGCTATCAAACATACCTCTGAATTTAATGATGCTCAAACAAGCTGACATGACAGTAGTTAGCCCTTCAAATAAATTCATTCAGAACTTTTATATGTCAAAACCAGCATACAGTAAACTGAATTAGTAAGCTGGTTGAAGTACTGGCAAGATAAAGACTCATCCAAAGCTGAATTTTCAACCAATGACATTTTTAATTTCCAAAATTCATCCTTATGTAAAGTTGTAATTCTATCTAAAAAATCTGGGACATAGAAGTCAGATCACCTAATTGTTTAAAGTTATTATGTGGCATGAATGACACTTGGGGCATTCATTTGAAGAACCAGGTTTTAATAGAACTAAGAACTCTTGGGAGCAGGGATACAACCTAGTGTCATGTCTTGGAAAACTGTCACCCAGAAACAATACTTGTCTTTTCACTATTTTCTCTGTTCTCCCAAACAATAAGTATCTCTCCAAACTGCAAGTATTGCATAACATTAAAAAAACACGCCTGCTCAAACCATTGTACAGATAATTGGTTATTACTCTACTCCATATTGGGTATTTCGGTAACCTGAAATACATAGCCATATGTACACCTAAGGTGATTCTTATTAAATCAGCCTTATACATTTCATAAGGTCATCCACCTACCTACTCCAAAATAAAATTTAGTGTTTTGCATTTACCTCCCTATCTTTTTATTCCTTTATAACAAAGGAATCTTATGCAATAAGGAATGACATATTAAAATATCTACAGTGATTAACAGTAAAGTCTAAAGCCAAACTCCATACCATGACTTTCCAAGCTCTGTCAACCATGTTGGTATGTTTCCTGTCATTATTACCAAAGGATCTTGAAGCTGTCTGTTAGCTTTTGCTGTTAGTTTACTGTTGATAAATTCTGATGTTGGAATAATTTCTTTACAGCTTGCATTCTACAGTAACAAAAAGAAAGTTGTTGCTATTTCAAACTTAACTGTATCAAGACCATTACAATTTTTTCCCCTGAAAATATGTATGAAGCTAGAGATTGTGAAGTGTCTTCTGAACCTGTTTGCCTCAGAACCAGATATGAGCGCATACAACTTAACTTTCCCACTTCCTCTCTGTATTAAATTTCCTCTTCCCATTAACCATGGCACATATAACATACAGAGCTACTACAAAACATGCACAACCACAATTATGGCCCCTTCCCAAACCAAATCAGCTTGCAGGAGCTCAAATCCCTTGCAATGCATTTTGAACTACATTGCCAGGGAATCACTTGGTAAATGACGATGTAAATGATTCCCTCTATTTAACCATTTCTTGGGACATGCACACTTAGCAGGACACTGAATAGATTGTCTTTGCTGTGATCCAAGGCAGCTCTTACATTCATAGAAGTGTCAACTAATCAACATTTGATAAAAATTTTAAAGTGTAATTTCTGCATGAATGGATAAGCAAATAGTATATTATTCAGGTCCCTATAAATTTCTACTGATACAAATTAGATTTGTAGTGAAACAATGCTATTGCCATTGGGCCAATAATCAAGTTTCGTACATTGTTAATTAACATTCCACTGCTGATCTTAAATGGAAAAGTAAACTATTAAAATGTAGTTTAAGTTATCCTTAAGAAAAATTGAAGCTCAACATAGATCCAGACATCTAATGCACCTGTACCATGTGTACTTACATCATACAGATAATACCAATAGCGACTGATGGCATGTAAAACTCTTAAAAGAATAACAACATCTAATGAAGGATCTTCAAAAGTTATACTTTCAGGAGGGGAAGATATAAGATAAACTTCCAAAGGATTTGAGACAGAAGGACATATACCATCTACAAGAAAACACAGAGAAGGAATTATACATTTTCACTGCATTCATTTTACATAATACTAGTACAGAAACACAATGTCAATTATACTGCAGTTGAAGCAATATACTTCAAAACTTATACAACCTTTAGTCTACATTGAGAAATGAACAAATTACATACCATGCCACAATTCATCATGTTTTTTTGCATTTCTGGGCGATGTTTTAGTAGGAGCAGTTTGTGCTCTTCCTCTTTTACCACCAACACAATCTTTATTACTATCTTCATCTTCTTGCACTGGCTTGTACCTATAAGAAATAAATTCTAATATCTAATTGACCAAACAACTGGGAAGCATGAGCAATAGCTTTTTCTCCTTGGAATAATTTAAACACAAAAAATCATGTCAATTAATAATAAAGTTATACCTATAAAATCAAATAGTTCAAAATACTTGATCTTCTTCCAGTCTCTCCTTATTTAAAGTGTCATTTGATGAGGCCCCTCACAGCACTTTCTGTTTGCTTTTCTTGACATGAAATCTGCATTCAACTCTATACTTAGGGATAGGCACTGGTGGAAATTGACCCTCTCCTCCACAAATAATACTTACCGCTAATTAAGAAAACCCATGAAAAAATCCTATGCAATTTAGATTTGGTAATTATCTCTCTGCCAATATCCTAATACTGAAATGGGTAAAACAGAACAGCATTTTGCCTCCTCTTTTACTTGATATTTATTTGAACTCTATAGTTCCAGTTTAACTAAAAACAACTTTTAACCTTCCAGTCTGAGGAATAGACAGATCACCATGTTTCACTATGCTGATGATGGAGCTATCTTTTTTGCTACACTGACTGGACTCAGGAGAAGACTTTGAGCTGTAGCACCTACTGTGATGAGGAAAAACTAACCATTAGTTACTCGAAAACTTAAGTTTTTTTTTAAGAGATTCTGTTACCATAAACATCATTGGCAAATAAATGGAAACTAAATGGTACAAGTCAGGTCCATTCAATACCTTGGACTGATATTCCATCCTTCCTGGAAAGAACAAAGTAGTTCTATTATCAAAAAGACCAACAGGGATGCAAGGTTATATTGGGTTTCTATAACGCATGGGACTGGAATGGGCCACTTCACATCAAATGACCACCAGATCTACTACTGTGGACAAGAGGACCACAGAAGAAATGGAGTAGCCTTCATAATTAATAGTCAAGTGGCTAAAGCACTGCTTGGATACAATCCAAAAAACGACAGAATGATCTCAATTCGAATTCAGGGCAAGCCATCTAACATCACAGTGATCCAAATATACGCCCCAACCACAAATGCTGAAGAAGCTGAAGTAGAGCAGTTCTATGAGGATCTGCAGCACCTACTAGACGACACGCCTAAAAGAGATGTTATTTTCATCACAGGAGACTGGAATGCTAAGGTGAGCAGTCAAATGACACCTGGAATTACAGGTAAGTATGGCCTGGGAGAACAAAACGAAGCAGGACATAGGCTGATAGAATTTTGCCAAGACAATTCACTCTGCATAACAAACACTCTCTTCCAACAGCCTAAGAGACGGCTTTATACATGGACTTCACCAGATGGACAACACCGAAATCAGATTGACTACATCCTTTGCAGCCAAAGGTGGCGGACATCTGTACAGTCGGTAAAAACAAGGCCTGGAGCTGACTGTAGTTCCGATCACGAACTTCTTCTTGCACAATTTAGGATCAGACTAAAGAGATTAGGGAAGACCCACAGATCAGCTAGATATGAGCTCACTAATATTCCTAAGGAATATGCAGTGGAGGTGAAGAATAGATTTAAGGGACTGGACTTAGTAGATAGGGTCCTGGAAGAACTCTGGACAGAAGTTGGCAGCATTGTTCAGGAGGCGGCAACAAAATACATCCCAAAGAAAGAGAAAACCAAGAAGGCAAAATGGCTGTCTGCTGAGACACTAGAAGTAGCCCAAGAAAGAAGGAAAGCAAAAGGCAACAGTGATAGGGGGAGATATGCCCAATTAAATGCAAAAGTCCAGAGGTTAGCCAGAAGAGATAAGGAATTATTTTTAAACAAGCAGTGCGTGGAAGTGGAAGACGACAATAGAATAGGAAGGACAAGAGACCTCTTCCAGAAAATTAGAAACATTGGAGGTAAATTCCAGGCAAAAATGGGTATGATCAAAAACAAAGATGGCAAAGAACTAACAGAAGAAGAAGAGATCAAGAAAAGGTGGTAAGAATATACAGAAGACCTGTATAGGAAGGATAACAATATCGGGGATAGCTTTGATGGTGTGGTCAGTGAGCTAGAGCCAGACATCCTGAAGAGTGAGGTTGAGTGGGCCTTAAGAAGCATTGCTAATAACAAGGCAGCAGGAGACGACGGCATCCCAGCTGAACTATTCAAAATCTTGAAAGATGATGCTGTCAAGGTAATGCATGCTTTATGCCAGCAAATTTGGAAAACACAAGAATGGCCATCAGATTGGAAAAAATCAACTTATATCCCCATACCAAAAAAGAGGAACACTAAAGAATGTTCAAACTATCGAACAGTGGCACTCATTTCACATGCCAGTAAGGTAATGCTCAAGATCCTGCAAGGTAGACTTCAGCAGTTCATGGAGCGAGAATTGCCAGATGTACAAGCTGGGTTTAGAAAAGGCAGAGGAACTAGAGACCAAATTGCCAATATCCGCTGGATAATGGAAAAAGCCAGGGAGTTTCAGAAAAACATCTATTTCTCTTTGATTGACTATTCTAAAGCCTTTGACTGTGTGGACCATAACAAATTGTGGCAAGTTCTTAGTGGCATGGGGATACCAAGTCATCTTGTCTGCCTCCTGAAGAATCTGTATAACGACCAAGTAGCAACAGTAAGAACAGACCACGGAACAACGGACTGGTTTAAGATTGGGAAAGGAGTATGGCAGGGCTGTATACTCTCACCCTACCTATTCAACTTGTATGCAGAACACATCATGCGACATGCTGGGCTTGAGGAATCCAAGGCTGGAGTTAAAATCTCTGGAAGAAACATTAACAATCTCAGATATGCAGATGATACCACTTTGATGGCTGAAAGCGAAGAGGAACTGAGGAGCCTTATGATGAAGGTGAAAGAAGAAAGTGCAAAAGCTGGTTTGCAGCTAAACCTCAAAAAAACCAAGATTATGGCAACCAGCTTGATTGATAACTGGCAAATAGAGGGAGAAAATGTAGAAGCAGTGAAAAACTTTGTATTCCTAGGTGCAAAGATTACTGCAGATGCTGACTGCAGTCAGGAAATCAGAAGACAATTAATCCTTGGGAGAAGAGCAATGACAAATCTCGATAAAATAGTTAAGAGCAGAGACATCACACTGACAACAAAGGTCCACATAGTTAAAGCAATGGTGTTCCCCGTAGTAACATATGGCTGCGAGAGCTGGACCATAAGGAAGGCTGAGAGAAGGAAGATAGATGCTTTTGAACTGTGGTGTTGGAGGAAAATTCTGAGAGTGCCTTGGACTGCAAGAAGATCAAACCAGTCCATACTCCAGGAAATAAAGCCAGACTACTCACTTGAGGGAATGATATTAAAGGCCAAACTGAAATACTTTGGCCACATCATGAGAAGACAGGACAGCCTGGAGAAGATGTTGATGCTAGGGAGAGTGGAAGGCAAAAGGAAGAGGGGCCGACCAAGGGCAAGGTGGATGGATGATATTCTAGAGGTGACGGACTTGTCCCTGGGGGAGCTGGGGGTGTTGACGACCGACAGAAAGCTCTGGCGTGGGCTGGCCCATGAAGTCACGAAGAGTCGGAAGCGACTAAATGAATAAACAACAACAACAATAACGCATGAGGAGGCTACTGTACATTAGTGGCCATCAGTATCTTTAAAGCAAAACCGATCTCTCAGATGCTGTATGGTTCTGAGGTGTGTTCCTACAAAATGTTAAATCCAGTGAAAACCATCCAATCCAAATTTTTGAACCTTACGGTTTTAAATGGTCTTCCTTGTGGCAAGGGCCTTTGTTTGTTTACTTAACTAATGGCTTGAACCATGTTTACTCTATCTATCTATCTATCTATCTATCTATCTATCTATCTATCTATCTATCTATCTAATTTATATGGCTGCCATCTCACAGGAAGTGATTCTGGCTATGTACATCAATAAAACAAATATATAAAAAACGATCAATATAAAAATATAAAAACATGATAAAAAATTTAAAATATACAAACAACATGGAGAAAATAAAAGATCAACCACAATGGAGCTACATAAGAATGTTGCTGATTCCCTGGGACCTCCAGGTCTGGTAACATAACCAGGTCTTGAGGGACTTCTGGAATGTTAACAGGGATGGAGCTAACCTTACTGTGTGTGTGTGTGTGTGTATGCACGCGTGCACATGTGCAGAATGTTCCATAGGGTAGGCCCACCTTCTGGGACCCACCAAACGGAGGTCCCTGGCAGATAGTAGCTGCAACATGCCTTCTCTGCCTGATATAATGGGACGGGCTGATGCAATCAGTCCCACTGATAACCCGGTCCCATGCCATGAATGGCTTTAAAGGTCAAAACCAGCACCTTAAATTGGACCCAGAAACAGACTGGCAGCCAATGCAGCTCGCAGATCAGAGGTGTAATATGTGCTCTTCTGGGAGCACCCATAACTGCCCACGCTGCTGCATTTTGGATACTCTTCAAGAGCAGCCTCATGTAAAGTGCATTACAATAGTCCAATCTGGAGGTGACTAGGGCATGAATGACTGTGAGCAGAGCCTACTGATCTAGGAAAGGGTGCAGTTGGCGCACAACACGAACATGTGCAAAGGCCCTCCTAGCCACGACTGCTACCTGCTCATTGAGCATGAATCATGAGTCTAGGAGGGCCCCCAGATTATGCACCAGGTCTGTCTGGGGCAGTGCCACCCCATCCAACACCAAAGATGGCATAGTCCTAGAACCAGTAAGCCCCAAAACCCAAAGCACCCAGTCTTGCCAGGGTCCAGCTAAAGCCTGCCTTTCCCTATCCAGACCCTCACAGCCTCCAGGCACCTGGATAAGACATTCACAGCATTGCTTAATTCACCAGCATACTGATGATACCATACCCCATGGCAATGGATGAGCTCACCCAGTGGCTTCATATAGATGTTAAATAGGAGAGTGGAGAGCACCGAACCCTATGGCACCCCACATAGGAGCCGAGGGTGGGATCTCTCTTCCCCAATCACCACTGACTGGAATCGACCCTGAAGAAAGCAGGATCAGCATCACACCATGCCACCCACATCCAATCCTCTGAGCCAATCCAGAAGGATACTATGGTTGATGGTACTGAAAGTCACCGGGAGGTCAAGTAGGACAAGGATGGATGCACAACCCCCATCCCACCCTCACCAGAGATCATCCAAAAGTGTTACCAATGCTGTTTCCATCCCATACCAGGTTCTGAATCCTGACTGAAAAGGATCCAGATAATCTGTTTCATCCAAGGCCCTCTGAAGCTGTTGCACAACCATCTTCTCAACCACCTTCCCCAAAAAGGGGAGGTTAGATATTGGACAAAAATTGTCCAGTATTGTGGGTTCCAGCAATGGCTTCTTGAGAAGGGGGCAAACCAAAGCCTCTTTAAGAGGTAAAGGAATAACCCCCCCCACTCAAAGAAGAATTAACCACTGCTAGAACCCACTCACATGACACCCCCCAGGCCACTTTCACAAGCCAGGAGAGGCATGGGTCTAAAGAGCAGGTGGCTGAGCTCACAGTCCTAAGGAACCTGTCTACTTCCTCAGGTCCAACAGGTTCAAACTGTTCCCAGATAACCGGGCAAGACTCCACCACAGGCATCTCCTCTGGACCTACAATAAGGCTGGTGTCTAACTGCGAGTGAATCTGAGCAATTTTGTTCAACAGGTGCTGAGCAAATTCCTCCACACGTCCCTGCAAAAGGTTCCCCGGACCCCCTTTACCCAAGAGGGCTCATGTCACCCAAAACAGGGCTGCAGGGTGGCAATCTGTGGATACAATAAGGGTGGAGAAGCACTGCCGCTTTGCTCTTCTTACTGCCACAAGGTAGGTCTTAATAGCAGCTCTATTATGATGGACCGTGCAGCAGACCAATAGGAACAACTCCCAGCTCCCTCTGAAACTCATCCAGCTGGGGGCAGACCAATCTAATGGGTCCAGCCTTGCTGCAGTGGATAGTGGCGCTAGAGAATCTGATGGCGTAATCAGACCATGACAAGGGAGACACCAAGAGCTCCCCCAACTTCAGATCACATAGCCACTGCTCTGACATATCCAAGCAGTTTTCTGAACAGTACAGAAGCCATTTTACACTGTCTCCTATGATTTTTTTCAACTACCTAGTCTAGCTTACAGCCCTGGAATTCTCTGGTGGTCTCCCATCCAGATAACTACCAGACCCACCCATGCTTCACTTCAGAATCCAGACAAAACTGGTTAGGTGCTGCCATCTGCTGTGACGTATACATGTCAAATGAAAGATTCACTTGAAGTTTGGGAAGTGGCTGTTCTTAGTGAAATGTTATGGCCTAACAAATTAATCAGACTCCAAGGTGCCAAAGATATTCTCATCAAAAAGTCTACTGGAGGATAAAAGTTCCATTCTATTATTCAATTTAAAGAGGTTAGGAATTTAACCATAAGGTCTATCCCAAAGAGGCCCACACCCTCCCTTTCCAATTCGCTTTAACATATGAAGAAGTGACCATTCCATACTGACTTCTAGTTACAATGCTAGAGCCAAAATATCAGCCACTGAAAAGAGATACAAACAATTAAAGTTGGACTAGGCCTTAGGAGACCTAGGTTCAAATCCCCCCACAGCTATTGAAATTTAATGGAGGATTTGAGCCAGTCATTATCTCTCAGCTCAACCTATTGTAATGGGCATAGGAAAAATTGGAACTGGGAGTCCTATATACACCATCTTGAACTCCTGGTGGAAGGTGGGATATGAATCAAATATATAAACAAATATAAATTTAAAATAATTATGAATAAATAAAAATAGCACATTTCAGGCACTGAGTGTCATATTTCACCTCATTGTAGAGTCACCAGTATTAACTTGAAACATTCAGTCTTATTATTCAAACAAGTTATTTTCTAAAATGCAACAAGTAGTCTCCTAATGTTCATTCACCAGCAGATAAACATTTAATTTTGGTGTCTATTCTTCATTCAGGCTCTAAACTGGCAAGCAACGAAGCCAGAATTACTTTTTCCTGTTTGAAATTGAGGAAATAAACTAAGGCCAATCTTTCTCCCAGGAATGCTTTCTTTTTTTCTTGATTTTTACACTAGATTAAACCATTCAGAAAGCTTTAAAATAAATCTTCCCCAACCTATTGCACTCCATGTTGTCATGCTGGCTAGGAATTAATAGTAGTTAAAATGCACTGGATTTATAAATAAAAAGTGTGTATGTGTGTATATCTGTCACAAATACTAATTCAATTATTTCTCAAAATAGATAAAGTAAAAACAACATCCATGCTGACTGTTAAAAAGCAAGACCTTCGCTCAAATAGCTTAATATATATTTGCATTACATTTACATGATAATTGTCATTGATCCTTTCTTTTGACTCACCAAATGGTATGGGTTTTGGTCCATATGCCAGCTCTTCCCAATGGGTTACTTTCATCATCTGTAGACTCCCTCTCTTCTTCAGCTTGCAAACTGAATTGTCTAACTGCTTGATAAACTGTCATGTTGTATGGCAGGAGATGGTCTCCAATGTAGAATTGAAGCCGGTGCCTCACATTCCCTGAATTTAGGAACTGAGCAGCCTATATTAAAAAAGAAGAAAAAGTAGTGATGGGGGAAGAAAAACCTTTAAAAACAACTTTTGAAAATGCAAAGCAGAGTTATACACTGAACAGTGTCTTACCAGAGATTCATCTATTTCCTCATCTGATCCATCATCATCACTATCTTCATCATCTTCTCTCACTCTGCCATAACCTAAGATAAAAAAAGAACAAATGTGCAACTCTCAAAACAGAATGGTTTTGAAGTAATAACAGAAGCTTCAAAAATATATTTTATGCTCTTATATTTATAGATTTTTTTTCTACAGTGGAGGAAGCAAAGAAAGGGAAAAATTGCCCTGGCTTTTTAAAACTATTTTTTATTAAATGCTAAATCACTGTGTAGTATTATATCTGAAGTAACCCAATACACAAAGAATAATATGGTATGGGAGTTCCAAGAAGCTTACCAAGAAGCTTCATCATACTGAATGACTTAAGGAAGGACAATTAGAACTGTCTGCTCAAGGTGTGGAGAGAGTTACTAGCAGGTTTCTTCTGGGCTAAGTGATAGGTGCTATGGCTTTTAGATTATTATTATTACTATATACACAACAATGTGAAATCACAGCTGCCAGTTCTTTAGCTGGTGCTAGCCTTCATTTGCATTGAGTTCTTCCCAAGAACCTAGGATGTCATAACGTATCAGCGTAGTATATGTGCGGATCCAAGCAGTGTGGCCTTTTGTAATAGACAGATGGAAATTTGGTCAACACACACATTTTCTAAGTGCCACCCAAGGTGGTGGTGGTGGTGGTTATATCGTTTTTGTTAACTCTGTTTACGATCATTTTTGCTTATACCACAGAAGTCATTGTTTGGATGGATGGATGGATGGATGGATGGATGGACAGACAGACAGACAAATAAACAAATAAATAAATGCCTTCCTATGTCCTCTAACACCTATTTTGCTTTACTCCTTACTAAGATACAGGCTCACACAAACTAATACATATACCTCTATTATGGATTTCTATTAGACATGCAAGATAGGGAGCAATTGTCATAGAGGGAGCAATCGCCACATGAGCTATATATCCCAGCAGCAAGGAAGAATTTGAGCAGGGAATGTTGTCATATCACACTGGAAAAGTTCCTTGCCTTATGGAATACATGCAATCCCTGACATTCCAGATATCAGCTGGCTGCTGATCTACCAGGAAAAATGTTACGTGTACACATGCTGACTCCTGACCTAAAAACCATCAACAAATACAGCATTAAGGGGTGAACAACTGCCCACCTATGATGTAAACTCAGAGCAGTATCACCAAATGTCCATTTCAGCCAGTTTGGTCTAGTAGTTAAGGTGTTGGGCTTGAAACCAGGACTCTGTGAGTTCTAGTCCTGCCTTAGGCATGAAAGCCGGCTGGGTGACCTTGGGCCAGTCACTCTCTCTCAGCCCAACTCACCTCAAAGGGTTGCTGTTGTGGGGAAAATAGGAGGAGGAAGGAGTATTTGGTATGTTTGCCACCTTGAGTTATTTATAGAAATAATAAAGGCGAGATAAAAATTAAACAAATAAAAAATAAATTTCTCACCAATATATATGTAACCTACTACTCCATGAACATAGAAGAACAGCATCTAAAGCAATGGGCTTGTCAGCAGGACACTGTGGGCAAAGCATTCAGTCATAGACAGCCACTGTCATCTGCCCCTAAACATACTACCTTGCTGAGATTATACTCTGGTAAGCCTTTTTAACTAGAGTTATAACAATATTCAATAAGAAATGTCTTTCAAGTAGTGCTATTTGTCCAGATTAACTTGTTAACATATTCCTGCTTCTGGACTATATATAAACACAGACCATTTAGATTGGGCAGACCAAACTGTTCTTAGAAGTATCACTCCAGTTGCTAAGAATGTAACAATTGAGAACTAATGCAAGAGAAACTAGAATGAGAATCAAACTGAGAAATTATATGCAGTGTTATGCAAAGAAGACTTGGCTAGGCTGTTTAAAAACTTTTTAACTAAGTGGGTTATGATATGTAAAAGCTGGACTCCTAAAACACAACTAGAAATAACATACGATCATGACCATACATTGGTAGTGGCTCATTAACAAGAATAAAATACCTCTAACTACAAGATATCTTTCAATGGCTTGTACCAACGCTAGAGGATCTATCTTCACAGGTCCACCCTTCCACTGTTTCACGTTTGCACAGTCTGGATGTCTTTGCAGCTGGCATTTTAACTGATGAGTGTTGAAAAATTTTAAAGCTTGGGATCCTCTGTTAAGAGAAAAACTCAAGATAATTTATGAAAAACGTTGCTACAGTTATTCTATTTTAGTTTCATATAATAAATTCATTACAATAATTAAAATAGTTTACTTTTTGCACTGGCTACACAGATTAAACTGGTAAGAGTACAGGTATTTCTAATCTGTCTTTCTAATTCAGAACCTCCATACCACCATATAATATCTTTCCATTGATTATAGCAAGGTGCTGTTCAAGACAGTTTAAATTGACTAAGGCAGCATCTTCATACAACCTTACTCAGGGTAAGACCCATTAAAAAATGTGACTTTCTTTTGAATAAATATGCAGAGTAGTGCACTACAAAACACTAATAGAAGAATACAATTAGACACTATTTCAGTACAACTCCCATCTTGTTAATTTTAATCTAAACGTCCAAGTATACAAACATGTTGGGTTATTGCTTTTACAGAAAAATTCTAGTTCTGTAGATTTTCATCAATGTAGTGTGTGAAAGCAACATAGACTTCCACTATCCCACAATTTCTACAGATGCAATGGGACGATAGAAGATACAGGCACATTTCAGTGAAGCTGATACCCACTTGATTTAAGAGCTAACACTTCTCAACAGTTACTTCTGTGTATTTTTTAACTTGGTGAATTCCTCAAATGGCAGTTCCTTTCAGAAACTGTGTAGATCAGTTAAGAAAATGATTATGGATATTAACACCAAAAATGCTTATTTATCAACCTACAGAAACATTTATGCTAGATATCAATGGTAGAATTTTATTTTTGAAAGATAGATTTGCTTATCTTGAAAGGAAGGAAACCATTTGGACTATAGTTTCAATGGCAATCTCATTTAATATGTTTGGTCTGAGATTTGTATGGTGCCTTCTGTGTCTTTTCTTCATAATCCATATGGATTTTCATACATCGGTTAAAATTATTCATCAAATAAGTAGATATCTTAATTCAAAGATAATTCTATAAGAAAAATTATGTAAAATAATACTCTGAAGAAAGATTCTTCTAGCAGTTCTATACTAGACTTTTTGTCTTGCAGATAAGGGGCAGAATAGTCAGAAAGACAGGTTGGTTATTTGTAACTATAAATCTTTTGGTTGGCATCTGCACATTCACACATATGGATTTTACACCTGCATTAAAGCCCATCAAGAACCTTCTATAGTTGAGTTTTTTTGGTGGAAAATATGTCAGTATTGTCTAGGACATTCTCCTGTTTCCTTCTCAGTTCCCAAGGACTAGCAAAGAAATACTTGAACTAGAGTCACTCAGCAAAATGGGCACCTAAAAGAGGAAGGAGAGTGTTTTGTGTGTGAATGCACAGATGATAAAGAACCACAGCTGCAGATAAACTATCTGTTTTTCTTTACTGTGGTCTCAGTGCAACACACATTTGGGGGAGTAGCAAGTTTAACTGACAGTGGTGGATAGGTGCTCCTCTTAGATCAAAACAAATGAGAGTACTACCCTACCAAATTAAGGATCTACCCTGGCCCACTGATCAAGTTGGGAACATCTGACAAAACGCAATGGTCTTAACAAGATGCCTCTTTGTAGAGATCTGGCAGAAATATACCCTTAAATAGAACTGTTAATATGTGGAGTGAACACACAACAATTCCAAATGCATTCAGAATCCATTACACATGAATGGACAGGAAATTGCAATGAGGCTTCTCACAGTCACTCAGGGGAATACTACAGGCAACAGAACAATTGTATCTGAGCTGCACTGTAGAAGGAAGAGGGACTGATAAACTACTGAAAATGGGCACCTGTTCTGAAAAATCACATCTGGGTAAAAGACCCTTGGGGCACACCCACAGCAGAGAATAAGACACCATTGCTGTGAGTCCCAAGAGCCATTGTACTAACAGAGCACTAACCTGATGGTATTGGTCCACAAAGCTACAGACTGGAGCCCAACACTTATACCATCTCTTTGAAGACAAAATCAGTGAGTGAACTTAGCAACAGAGGAGATTAAAGAAAAAGGGGCTTCCTCAACAATTAACTAACTGCTCAAGTGGCTGAAAAGGAACCAAGAGGAAAGGAGAAGCACTGTTTCCTTGCATGCCAATACTGGCATAGCTCCCTGGAAAAATTTTCTTCAGCCATAGAAGATTCACAAACCCCATATATAAGTGATACACACAGGCCTCGCATGAAGAACTGGAGGCACCTCTACAGATGTTACCTTTGCAACTATTCCATAAAGGGATAGTTTAAACCATGAATAACACCTGGGAAACAACTGGGAGCAAAGAGGTTTGTTCTCACAATATCAGAAGGAGACCTAATATAGTAATATTATAAATCTAATCTATATGCACTAAATTCAAACCAAGAATTGTTTTCTCTAAATACAAAGTACAATCAATATTGATTAACCTCTAGTAGTTAATGAGCATCAGCATCCAAGAAAATTAAACCATCAGAACTTGCCTTGATTAAAATACTGGAGCTACAATACAACTTGCAACTGCAATAATGATACTGTATTAGCCTCAAGACACAGTAAAATTCAGAAGACAACCATATTTTAACTTTCACTACTGGAAAAAAGTTTACCGGCAGATTAACAAAAATGACAGGATCGTTGGCTGAAAAAAATCATTATTTTCAAAAGTGCACATATTTCAAAAGACTGAGATAACCTTGAAACTGGAAAACTCTTGAACCTCTACTAGTTTAAAATCTATTATCTTCTTTCATAAACCAACACAGAGAAGGTATTATTGTATGTTGTGCGTGGTCCAAAACGTGTTCTGAATTTAGCTTACATTATCCTACCATATTTGGTCAATACAGTTTTGGTTATAGATCTATCTGGTAATGTCTCCACCACTACAGCTTATATCAAATTCACCTGTGGTGCTAAAGACTGAAAGGGGTCATTTTCTTTTTCTCTCTTATGTGGGTAGTCATAGACTCATATACTTCTCCAGAAGGTTGAGGAAGACTTCAAACTATTTTAGAGGTGAAAATGTGAAATGCAAGTGGAGGAAAGCGGCAAGTCATATTCTGATAATTGAAGTTCATGCATCATGCTGGATTTGGGGAGCTGGAATTTTATAAATATTAAGTCCTTACAACCTCTACAGAAAACAGTTTAAGATGTTCCACCTAACCATATAGTTTGTAAATACCTATTCAATATTTAGAGAAAATATAGTACTGATAATAGAAATTGGTTTTTGAGGTATCAGAACTATGGTTATCTGTTAAAGTGACAATAAACACCATCAGGCACATCATTTTAGCTGTGCAGAATTCATGATACAAGAAACACTCTACAAGGAATACAAATAAGTTTACCTGAGCATTAATCCTTACCTGCTCCCTGTTCCATTTCCACTTGGAAAGTCATGGACTTTAACTGGAAATTGCTCCATCTGGCTAAGACAATTATTCATTTTATGGACCAATGACAACAAAGGTGCATTTTCTAGGGGTTCTAATCTTCCAAGGGGTTCTTCTCCAGGAAGCTGGAAAAGTTAAAAGTTTTTTCCCATTATTTAAAAATCACAAAGCCTGGACAAGTCAGCATTTAGAAACTCCAAACTGACAGACAGAAATGGAACAGAATTATGTAGTTGGAAGGGGCCACTGAATTCATCGCCTGCTTAGCACAGGAACTGAAATTAAAGAATCTCCAATGGATGGCTACCTACTACAGTATTATTCACTTCTCTGGGTAATAGGGAAGCTATATTATCTGTAAGCCGCCCAGAGTCATTGTGTAGGAGATGGGCGGCAGAGAAATTTGAAAAATAAATAAATAAATAAATTCTAAATGTTCAAGACAATACAACCCTGACATACTATAGTTCACTAGAAGCTCTGTAGTTGTATTTTATTTAATTTTGTTAAAATTCTGGATCACTAAACTGAAGAATTTACATATCAAGTAGAAAACTCATAAATTTTTCATTGTATGATGTTAACATCAAACCATATTTCAAAATTTGGCTGTGAAGCACTTACTGGAGTAAAATAACCAGCATACATTTGTCTGACAGAAATACCTTTAATATCATCTCCAAAAGATTTGTAACAGAGTAGATAACGTACACTGGAATGAAGAGACACCTATAATACTGAACAATATACATACTTACAGGAGAAGAGAAAAACACATGAAGGAACCTTTTCAATCTGACATCTCTGCTTACAGCATCTTTTTCACTCTTTGACGTCAAGTAAAGCAGCAGCTGTTTCATAAACCCACTGTGCTGGATCTCAAATGAAGAGACATCAGACTCAGAGACTATACTACGGATTTCTACAAGGCACTCAACTCCACCATCCACCTGAAATAAATAGTCTCTGTATAAGAACAAGACTCAGCAGTGTAGGAACTATTCCATACATGGAACAGAATCACAATAATTAAAAATGGAAACTAGAGAAAGACATACTGCAAAATATATGCAGGTTTAAGTTTTACTGGCTTATTTTGACATAATCTGAGTATGCACAGAACACACACTGTAAGTAAGGGACAGACCACAATATACTCATGCAATGCACGATCACACAGTTAGGATGCTTTAAATATTTCTGTTCAAGACACTTCCTCAGACTGCCCAAGTGAAATTTACACACACAAAAATGGATAATCTTTTCTGCTGACTGATTGAGGCTACAAAGACTAAGGACCAAACTAGGCATTTCTTCTCTCACTTTCATGCCAGTTTCAGTGTCTCCACCATGGCTTAGTTAATTCACCGTTTCCCATTATTTCTGAACCCAGAAATTTTCATTCATTCTCTGTTCACTAATTAGTATACTGATTAGTATATGATCAATGATATTTAAAAACAAATTAGTGATAAAAATATGAAGGACACTTAATATAACTGAATGAGAGTATTAAGGGCCACTCTTACAGAATTATGAGATCATTTTTATTAGCCAAGTACTGGACTAAATAGAGACTACCAGATCCACTGAATTAAGTAGTAAGGCTGTGCAAAGCATCTGAACAAGGTGTTTTGCAATGCATGGGACCATGAATGAAGCATCTATCTTCAAATCATTAAAGCAGCTTCATATTTAGTAGAAAGCAAAGCAACAGGACCATGCATGCAGAGACACCCGAAAACAATTTCTGAAATAACCACATGAGGCTTGCACAGGCCAGAAAGAAAAGGTCTACCCATCACGCTTTGCATTAGTATGAATATATTCTACTACAGGCAGTCCTCATTTAGTGACCACAATGGGGACCAGCAACTAGCTCATTAAGCAAAGCAGTCACTAACTGAAACCACAACTGTGCTTATGATCTTACTTCAGCTTTCCTTTGCTTTACAGACCTGCGAAGGTCATAAATGTGAGGACTGGTCGCAAAGTTACTTTCTCATTACTGTTGTACAAGGCAGTTGCTAAACGAGGACTACCTGTACCTTGAAATGAGTATAACTATTTTTGAAGTGCTTCAACTGAAGCAATAGCTGTTTTTTATGGGTACTTTCAAAGCCCAATTTTCCCACATTGACATTTTTATATTCAATTATTTTAAAATATGTACTGCCAAGAAAACAACTTTTAGATGGCACAGGCTAAATCCAAAAACGATTCAAATGCAAAATTCTAGTATATTTAAACATAAGGTGTGGCTATCCTGCTATATTTTTCTGAAAAGGAAGCTTGGCCCCATTTCTTCCATGGCATTCACATCTTCATACTGGATCATTATCTGGAATAGGAATTCCATAACTATCTGTATTTGGCCTGTCAGCCCAAGTTACTTCTATTTGCAAAAATTCACACTAAAGATTGAGCTTAGGCTCTAGTTTTGCTCTTTGTTCAACTGTGCTCACTAACATTATTCTAAAATTATAATTTAGAATAAAAAGAAAAACAGAAGGTCATACAATTCTAATTATACCCTAAAGAACTAGTTGAATAAAACTGACAGGGACAATGCATCAGCATCTTTCTTCAGAAAAGAGAACTACAAACCAAAAAAGCAAAATCCTAGATCACCACCAAGTTTTAAAAATCTATCGTTTCCAAAGCAAAGCTATATACATTAAACGTTTTTTGCTTAAGCCAGAAGAAATGTATAGTTTAAGCAGCATTGTCCTCCCAAAAAAGTTATCCTTTTATTCAAAGGCAGATGAAAAAGATATCCTAACCTGAAGGTTGAGTTGTTCAGTTGCAGTGCAAAGTCTCTGTAACACATTTAGCGCAGGGTTGCTTCCATCCATATTCTCCGAGCTAAAATAACGTTCCACAAATTTGTGAGCTTGCTCCTTAATCCAACCCTTAATTTTCTCTCTACAAGAAATGTACAATTTAATATATTACACACAGATTCCTCTTGACACACATTTCTCTGTACACATAGAACAACTCTTGACTACATATTTATAATGTAAACAAGAGTCACAACATTTCAGAGAGTGAAAATTAAAAGCCAAAGGTTTTCCTTCCACCAGTAATCCCCACTTATTTTAGACTGACTTATTTCTTCAACATTCCTTTTCTTTTTACAGTAAGCATAGTATTCTTGCCCTACTTATTCTTCCTAGTTCCAGCTGGAAAGACGTGTTCTTTGATTTTCAAACATACACCTACATTCCTTGGTAGTCTCCATCATCTAACTATTGGATAACGTTTTTGACCCAACATGCTCTTCAGGCTCTTCTCTCACTAAGGAAGTTGTAAGCTTAGTTGTTATAAACAAACTAATACATTTTAAAAAAAAATGAAAAGTCATGCTGACCATTGAACAGAATGGTGTTTTATATAATAAAGTTTATTTCCATTTTTTTGTACCTGTTGTTGGATATCGTATCTTTTGAAGCAACTCTTGCCAGACCACTCACACCAGCTGTACGTGCTGGTTCAATGTTGTTGCTGTTTGACTGTGTGCTTAATCTTCCCCATGTTTTAGGATTCAAACTTGCCAAGAAGGAAGATTTAGGAGATTGCGTAGCAGTAGGGCTTTTTGCTTTTGGAAAAGAAGGAAAACAGTAACAGAATTTAAGTTTAAAGGATCTTACATAGGGCAAATACATTTGCCAGTGTTTGTTAATACTTCATGAGTATGTGATTCAATCCTCAGCAAGCTATAAGGAGATACAGTTGCCAAGTGAATTAAAAATAGTATTGTATTATCAAACACACCTTCAAAATGAGGACATTTATTCTTCATGGTTTACATGCATACTGCTGCCACTGCATGGTTTACATATACAGTACAGTACATACATGCTGCCATTGCAGGCATACACCTCCGTAACAGTTCACCAATATACCTACCAACCTTCAAGGACTCCTCTAAGTCAAGATGCTGAGGGGCCTGATGCTTGAGGCTGCCAGCACCAGGAGTCAGCAGACAATCAGTGACCTGAGGCAGAAAATCCCCAGCAGCAGGGGCAGGAGGAGTCAAGTGATGAGGGGCCAGAGTCTGGCAGGGCATCCAACTCCAGGATGCATCTGCACTGCTCGGCTTCTCAAGAAACAAAGACATGAATGCCTATAACTGAACTACAGCTGTAACTGGCCTAATGAAGAATAGCTGCCAGCAACTGCCCCTCAGCTGGAAACAACTCACCCAACTCAGATCTGCTTTTCTGCATCCTTGCTTCCTGCTCTGATCTTTGACTCTGTCTAGGTGACTAATCTCTCTAGTGTTTGACTCCTGGACTGCAGGGAACATTTGCCTGTCACTGCTACTGCACCTTGTTTTCCCAAACCTGTCTTCTGTCTGTGTCCTATGGTTAGACTTAATTCTAAACCAATTGTGCTTTGCCTACCTATCATGCAAGACTTTTTCCAGGGCAAGCGTGCATCTGCACAGCCAACTCTCTGCCTGCCTTTGCAATTCCTTGCACTACTACTCATCAGTAAACCATTTCTAAATCAGTTGGGTTTGCTCAGCCTGAAACAGGACTCCAATTTGGTTTCTAAAAAATATAGTATGTGTTTCCAACACTAAGTTTGCATTAATTTTTTTTTCAATGTAGACAATTTGCTTTTGTTTTGCTTCTCCCTATTACTACCTTAGGTCTCCCAAATTCCATAATCATTTTTTTTCTCCCAAGCAAATCAAAATAACTACAAATAAATAACCTAAAAACCAGCATAAAGATAATTTAAAAACAAGTCAGGCTTTTTCAAACCCTAGTTTTCTATTTCATATTATGTCATCAATATTTAACTGTTTGTTCATTCATTTAACATGTATACCACTGGTTTCAATGAAGTGATTCACAGCAGTTTACAGCAAAAGCAAAAAATATCTGTGGTGAGAAATAATAAAATATCCACGGTAACAGGACTCAAACACAGGATTAGAATATCCATGGCAGGTTTAAAAATAAAATATTTAAAACATTTTAGATGTGAGGAAAAAAGTGATGGCATCCTTACATTGGAGAAAAGCCCTATGGAAGAGTTCTATCTTTGTTTTCTCCTTTTTTTTTTCAAATAATTTTATTAAGAATTATAAATGAGAAGAATAAAAGTCTATACAAACTACCAAAAAAAAAGGGGGGGGGAGTGTAGAAAAGACAAAGAAAAAAAAATAGAAAGAAAAAAAAGAAGTAACTTCCCCCTTCATCCCAGCAGGTAAAAACAATTTTAATAACTTTTCACCATCTCTAAATAAAACGATCTCTCTTCTCCCCATAACTCATCTCTTAGATAAGAAAACAAAAAACAAAATCCAAATGCTTTATCAATCATTCTTTGTCAGCAAAAGTCCAGTAAGGGCAACCGGATATAATTATTTTCTTCTTTTAGCCCTCGTCAAACCAGCCAACCTTATAAATCTTCCTTGAATTTTTAAAATTATTCTTTGGGTTCCTTTAAGAAAAGTCCCAGAGGTAATTTGCTGGTCATCTGTGTATCCAGGCAAAAATCCTTCAGAACTTTTAACAGATTTATTTTGTATATCCATTAGGTAAAGTTTATCCTTTTGTTTGTCACTTCTAAAAAAAAATCTTCCCAAACCTTAGCAGAGCTCTTTTGTATATCCAGAAGAAAAAAATTATCCAGATCAGTTTCCTGGTTTGGTGTCTGTTCATCTCTTTTAGGGAACAAATCATCTATCAGATCCATTTGTATTACATTTAAATCCCCCTTCAAATTAATTTCATAGACATCCGTTGCAATTTGTTTTGGTTTTACGACTTCATTAGAGCAAGTTCTGTCCAGTTTCTCAAACGATTGATCCATTCTATCCAGTAATTTAGCTGAGGGGTATTCAAAAGTTTGCACTAAGGATTTCTGCTCCATTTTCTTCATCCTCTGGTTCCCTGTAATTCCAATCTTCAAGGTCTCCTTATCATAAAAAAACCCAAAGCAACTGCCATTTTCCCCATGAGAAAATATCTTCAATTAATTCAAAACTCTAATTACAAATCCCTTTGGCCCCTTAATTTGTTATTAACTTTCCAAAATCCATATACTAAGCACCCTTTTGCTACATAGTCCAAGAAAATCATATATTTTCAAAAAATTTAAAATCAAATTTACACTGTTGTATTTTAAAGAGGCGGAGACTCACCCAATGAATATAATAAAACTTTGTTGGTCCAAAGCGTCTTAGTCTCTCCAATATACAAGAAGTAAAAAAATAATCCAAAAAAGTGATTAAGATATAAAGCTCAGTCGAGCTTAATGTCCATAAGGCTGCTTTGCAAGTGGCAGCTTGATGTAACCCTGACTCCCAGCCTCTCCACTCATAAGTCGACTATAAAATGGCAGTTTCTGCAGTCTACTCACAAGTAGTAGCTATCCAGACTCACATGGATGATCTCAACAATCTCTCCTTGTTCCAGTGAGAGCGTGCCAGTCCGGATACAGCATCCAGCCGTGATCTCCTTCACAAAATCTGTCTTGCTAGCCATCAGCTCGCCATGGATCTCACAGGAAGTCTGTCTTATCTTTGTTTTCTCAATATTGTCAAGAAGGGGACAAATCTGATGTCACTGGGGAGGCTATTCTAGAGGATGGTGTTTCAGCAGAAAAGCAGCACCACCTGAAAACAGCCTGGAAATTTCTCAGAAGTGGGGTATCCCAGCAGTTTCTCCTGAGATGATTTTGTTGGCTGTAACAATCCTGGCTAAAGGGTGTGGTCCTGGAGAAACCTAGGTGCCCATTTATTTTAATGATTTACTATACCTGTTTGGCGGTTTTGACAAGAACTTACCTTGATTGTCTACTTTGTCCTCATCTCTGGGAGGTGAATATTTTGGCCTTCGGGGCCCACGTTTTGGCAGTCTTTTTCTCTTCAAAACATCACTTAGTCGGCTATTGAATTAAAAAGGCATTATATATCAGGTCTATTAACCATTGCTTCACATTTCAACAAGCTCAAAATACTGATTTTAAAGACATCTGGATTTTAAATGATCCTATTAGATGCAGTATTTGTTAGCAGCTATTGCCAATACAGTGGTATAATATGGTTTAAATTGCAACTTTTAGCAGTCTATTTTATTTATGTATTTGTCTATCAAATTTTGTCACCACCATCTCCCTCAAAAGAATCAAGCAATGTACTTTCCAAAGTTGCCAAGAGTTGGTATTTTAACTTTGGCCTTTGAGTATGCATTAGCTCAAATGCTAGAAATAGTAAACTACAGTGCCAAATGTTTTATCTGTAGTAATTTTGACATGAATGTGAACAGTTTTGTTTCAAGGTCAACAAAACATCAACCCTGGAACAAAACTTGGCTGCTTTAAATGGTGTTATTTTAGCCTTTCCTAATGTTGTGGTTGGAAATGCAAAGACTACTAGTACAATATTGATGTGCTTGCCTATGTGATGTGCGTGTACTCTCTACATGCTCTTACATGGTGATTATGTTAAATTTTAGGATATAAATACTCTATGTTGGCTTGGGCTGATTTGTTGGACTTGTGTGGTAGAGTTCGGCGCTGCCGCTGATTCCCAGGAAGGAGGGACCACATTCCTGGCAGATAAGAGGATTCACAGTCCTGAGACTGTTGCTGGGAAAGTTAAGAGGTTTAGGTAGCTCTGCCCTAGAGTCTCCCAGGTTATTTACCCTTAGGTCAGTTAGAGTAGCTTTAGTCTGGTAAGATTCTGTCTGTAAGGTGAAAGCAATAAAGAACTGGAGTTTGGAATACACTGACTCAACACTGTTCTTGGGCTGGCCTTGACAACTTGGGTGTGTATGCATTTCATACAAGTTCTTGTGCCATGTTGTTGAAATTCCAGAGTGCATGTAAAAATGCAAAGACTGAATAGTCTGTGCTGCCTTTGAAACTGTTAATACCCCCGTGCTTTTATTTTTGCTGCCTCTACTCTAGGTGTGTGTGATATTACTTTTTGTCCTATGAGCTTTTCAATATGCTGTTTTACTTACTCCTTACGGAGCCCAGGATAGGACCATACCATACATTTTATTTCTACTTATGTATTCATCTTTGCTGTTGAATTAATCCAAAAGTTACAGCAGCACACATATAGCACAAGCTGATTTAACAATTTTCTGTAAACAGTTAAAATGTAAAAACAGTATAATTTTACTTGGGTGAGCTTCTTCCTCTTGTTCTTTTCTGGAAGAGGTTTGGTCCTCCTAATGCTCCTAGGTTGCTCTAAATGCTAAGTTGAGTGCTAACTGAAAGAACATCGAGAGATATAAGCTCTCCTTCCCTTAAGGGCTTTTTCTGATCATCACTCTTTCAATGCCATTCTATCCTATGAGGATTTTTAACGTTTTCGGTTTTAAAAAAAGGTTTTCCATTGACCTTTTTTTTCCCCGAGTGCCTGATAGCAATTAGCATGGACCACCACCCCACTCATACTATCTGTTTAGAAGACAAATATCCTGCCTCGACAGTTAGGCTGTTTGTAACAGTCTTCCACATTGTATGGTTTACAAAGCAGGTTGTGACGATTTATGACAGGTTGGCAAATAGTTCACTGAGCAGTCAGCTACTGATACCAATTTTAACAGATTAAAGACAGCTAGGACAAGAAAATGCAGACTTCTAAAAAAGCCAAACATATGTAGGAGGAAATCCAAAATTATTACAACAGTACTACCACCCAATTAATTTGACTTCTTTTTAAAACTTATTGGCATTTTAAATATTCAAGCATAACAGTCTTCAATTTTCTTTATATGTGAATAAAGAATGTGAAAAACTTGAACGGTTGAACAGCAACCCAGGAGGATACACACCCATTCAGAGACCCAATCAAGTCAACTCACCCCTGCGGACTCAGGTCCAAAGAGTCTTCCCTAGTGTGCTGTAAGCTTGGAGAACCTAAGTCTGAAGCAGCATTGCTAGCAGTAGTGGCTGTTCCAGTGCTTACTGTTGTAGTAGCACTGAGTGATCCTGAGCCATTAGTGCAAGCTTTGGGGGGACTTGTGAGCAAAGCCTCTGATTCTGCTAAATTCTTCACCTGATGCATCACACCTGGAAAACAGTGACAGAATTATAGAGCATTGAATTAATATTTTAGTTTTAAGTAGTGGATAGATACAACATGGTTTAATGATTATGTTAAAAAAAATTGCATATACACTTGAAGATCACAGTGCCGAGTCTTATACAGGATAATGATCATGTTGCTCTTTAAGAAGCATTCCAAGCAATTCTCAAAAAGTGGTAGGATAAAATAAAATATAAAATAAATATAACATATAACATAAAATACTTAAATCAAGTAAAGTGCACCCCCCAAAAACTAAATTGAAAAAAACTTACTTATTCCCTTCTCCCCAGCTCTTTTATTCTTTGGCAGCTGCTACCCAAAAGAAGAAAGCAATTTCCTCTCACAAATAAAAGTACAGAAAATGTTTCTTGCTGCCTACAGAGCTCAGAAGCAAACAAGTGTTCCCTAAACCCTTTTTTCCCTATTAAGAATCTACAGTTCATCTTCACTCAGAGGAAGTAGGCAGAAGAGAGTGAAGGTGTAGTAGGGGAGTACAGAGTAAAGGCTTGTCAATGAGTGGAGGGTAAGGGTGTCCAAAATGCTTGGAACTCAAACCATTTCAAATTTAAAATGTCCTGTTTGGACCAAAACAGCTGTTTTGAATGTAAGCATAGACTGTCTTGATCATTTTGGTTCTGGTTCAAGTTCAAAGCACTTTTAAGATAATTAAAACATTGTTTTGCACTCAAAACAAATAATTATGGACTCAAAACAGGGCAACTCATTTTTGAAATGGTTTAATTCTGAAACCTTTTCCACAACCTTAAATATAAGATGAGAGGCAGCATGGTGTCATGGTTAATGTGCTGGACTGGGACTGAAGAAACCCAGGTTCTAATCCTCCCTTAGGCATGGAAGCCAGCTGGGTAACTTTGGACCACTCTCTCTCTGTCAGTGCTAGACAGGAAATCAAAATATATCCCCAAAGTAATGGCAAACCACTTCCGCAATGTTGCCAAGAAAACTGCATAGACCCATCCAAGAAGTCATCAGGATCACAATTGATTCAAGAGCATCCAAAGAAAAAGAGCAACTTTTCCCCAGGCTGCACCTGTCCTATGCAACTGCTTCCTCTTGAAATTTCTCCTGCAGCTAATACTGGATATGCACTCAGGAGAATGAGGCAGCTCGTTGGCTACCCTGTATCTGCCCCAAAAGCTTTTGCGTGGCCAGAAGAGCTGCATTAACTGCCAGTGCCAGAACTGGTGCATCACTAAGTTCATTAGAAGGACTGAGGAGGTTCAGCCTTGCTAGGTTGTCCAGACAAGAAGCACATGAATTGAACTAATCCTACTTTATTGTAAGGGTACATTAACAGAATCTTGCAAGACTGAAAATATTTCTCCCCTTCTCTCTTTTTAGTTTCTGGAAAACTAGGGAGGGTGTGAAACAAGCTGCCTCTTATCAGACCACTGCCTAGGCTGTGGGTCTTCCTCCTGTCTCCCAAGGCCATTCCCACATACTATGAGAGGGGGCTCCATCAAAGTCCTTGTGAAAGACTTTATGCAGCATAAGAATCATAGACCATCAAGTTTAATTTTCATGGTTCTACAAATACTGTATTAAAACCAGTTGATTATTACCTTATACTTTGCATATAATCAGAATTGTATGTAGTATACCAAACACAAGAATCCAGTCAAAAGTTAGCATTACCTTCTCTTCTGAAGTAAACACTAAAAATGTCAGGTAATTTTTGCATTAAAATTTCTGCCATCTGAAGGGCTCCAACAACTATCTTAAGATCTTGACTTGACAGCATAGAGGCAATATGACTGTAACAACCAAACAAACAAACAAACAAAAAAAGACATTATGGAAAATGCAATTTAACTTTGATAAATTATATTTTCACTACTGAGCACAATGCAGAAGAGGGGGAGGAAAGGTATACTGAAAATAATATCAACAACACAATTAACACATCTACTGCATGCCCAATATGCTAACATGCAGGCAATAAAGTCCTGCAGTGGAACATGGATTGATTGATTGGCCAGATTTTATGTTTTTCCAAAACAGTGTTGAAAGTAACTATTCGTTCCTAAATATTTTGCATTTACTTCTGTTATCTTTATTGTTGAATATCTGTGTCAGATCTCACTGAGAAATAATATGAATGTGAGAAAGGAAGTTTACTGTACTTTACTTAGGTAAAGCATAAGATACAGTAAATAGACTTTAATTATGTTTTGCACAAATATGTAGTTGAGGGCTGATGGCTGGATGCAGTAGAGTGGTATATGTTAGAAGTAATGTAGTCATAAAAATAAATGGAAAGCGTAGAGAACAGTACAACAGTGAGCAAGAAGGCAAGAGTGTGTGATATGTTTGGTTGTTTAATGAATGTGAATATATATATACAGAGAGATGATATATTGTAGAGATACCATAGAGATATGTTACTTAGAAGCTATGATGCAACGAAGTATATAGCTATGAAAATTAGCACACCAAAAACCAAGATAGTTATTGTGACAGTGGGAGTAAATGACTGAAATTTATATATAAATGGTAAAAAAACTACAAGTAGATGGGATTTGGCAGAATGTTTTGAGCAGATGGGAAAATGGAGAAATTTTAAGATATGCAAATACAGGTAGAAAGGTAGTAAGTAGTATGTGGTCTATTACTGGGAATGAATACCTGTTAAAATAAACTAAATTGGGTATGAAGAAGAAACTGCTTCTGTCTCTTTGTTATGTATAAGTGAGAGCTGGGCATGTCAGGAGAAACATAAAAGTTACACTGAATGCAGTGGAATAATGAGGAAGGGTAAATAGTAGAACATGAAGGGATGGGACAAGAATGAATGAATGCTGAATGAATGTGAACTGAATGCAAAAGAAAATAGCCAATAAAAAAACAATTACTCTGAAGTGCTTTGGTGATTTAGAGAGAATGAATGAGGAATCTGTACTCAACAAATAGATAGAGGCAGAGTGAATGGGTCAAAGAAGAAGAGGCAACTGAGAAAGTAGTGATTGGTTGGATATGAATCTCAAAAAGAAGCTGTAAGAAGCTTAAAGAAGAAAGGCAATATATGAAGAACTGTATGGACATGGTAGGAAAAGCAAGGATGGTTTGAAAGGATAGACAGGTATGGAAGGTATGGCAAATAACGCTGCTGTGAACTATTTTAGCCACATTTCCTTCTCCTGTCTCATACCCTGAATTTCTGTGTCTTATTTCTTACTCTTTTTATATATTTTGCATAATGTTTCCTATGATCTCTATACATCCTTCTGTATCAATAGGCAACACTAAAATCTTCCGAAAGGCAATTTGTCAGTATTATGATATGAAATGACAGGCCATTTCTTAATATCCCCATTGTTGAAATGGGACTTAATAATTTATAAAACTTTTTCTTTTCTTTCTTTCTTTCTTTCTTTCTTTCTTTCTTTCTTTCTTTCTTTCTTTCTTTTCTCCTGGCCTTAGAGCCAGAAAACTTAATGTAAATATAAATCAAATACATACATCAAAATACATGCACCTAAAATCTATAGATATAAATAAAAATAAGCATAAAATGCAATAAAAATAACAGTGATAATAAAAATAATGCAAATAGTGGTGCCCACCATGATTAGTACTATTCTTTTATGTGGGACAAATAGAACAATAAGAGGCATAGAATTGAACAACCATCAGAGTCCTGGTCAGACAGAAGAAGCGACAGATAAGCTTCATACTCTGCCAGGGTATTTCTTCAGAATGGAAAAGACGAAAGTCATCCAAGATTCCCTCTACAGAGAGCAACAGAGGAGCATGTGGCTTGGGAACTCAACAGAACTGTCCCCACGTTGGCCTAAGCAGTGATGTAGGGAGAGATGTTTATAACACCCTCACAGGACTCTAGAAGGTAGTGCATGCAACCTGGCTAAGGTGAAGGTCCAGCAAAAATTCAGAACTGGAATGGAGGAAAGTTAGGATAATGGCACATGCCCATTTGGGGAAGAAAAAAATTCACAGACCATAGGATTGGATATTAGGGTTTGACTGGTTTGGAAATCAATATCCCAGATATGCTGTTTAAGCTGACTCCTAGCATTTTCAAAACCTAATAGGCAGAGGTTCTCCAAAGACTAACAGTTTGTTATTAGCTCCTTTAGCCAAGTTTTTTTTATATGGTCTCAGAGAATCAAGGGGAAAAATTAATTTTAACCAGGTATTAATAATACCAGACTCTGGCACCCAAGGAAACCAGACCTGTCTCTAATCATAAAGCAGCATTTTTTATGCATCTCAGAACTGCAAGAATAGCTCTTATAAATTTGAGACTGGACAGCTTCCAGGATATTAAACTTTGTAAAAGTACAAATCTGAACTCCATAAACAAGCTGAGAAATAACCTTAGCAAGAAAGACCTTGCAGGCTGAAGGAATAAAATTTTGAATGGAAAAATCTCAAGATAACTGAGGAGTTATGTTGAGCAACATTGGCCCAATAAAAGAAATGCGTGCTCTAAGATAAGGAGGCCTTGAACTGCACCTCAAGATATTTATAGGTGTGCACCTGTTCTGTTGGAGTCTTGTTCATTTGCTATTTAGGCATCCCATAGTATGCAATGCAAAAACTAACACTTTAGTTTTTTGACAATTTATTACAAGTAATATTTTGGGCAAAAGGAAGCCGATGCCCTCAATGCCTTTCTCATTTCCACTTGGGAGACTGGCAAAACTACTACGTCAACTACAAATCTGGAATTGCACAATTTCCTAACATTGGGGGGTAATGAACAGAAGATGCAAGAGCCTGAATGATTAATATATAAATTAAAAAGGAAGGGGGCTAAGATACACCCTTGCCTTACCATTCTCTGAGTGGTAATAGTTCCAGGGGAAACATCTGACTCTCAGCACAGTGTTAAAATAAAGAGTCTGGGTAAGAAAGAGCAATTTTTTATCCACTGAGGACTCCTGTAGTTTTTCTCATAGCCTCTCCCTTGGAATCAAATCAAAAGCTGATTTGAAATCCATGAAGGCTGCAAAAAGTGAGCCTTTGGGCAGTGAAGTATATTTTTCAGCTAAATGACGCAGAACCAAACAATGGTCCAAGTTTAAACGGTCCCGCCTGCTCCTCAGCAAGAATATTTTCCCACCTGAATCCCGCTTGCTCCCCAGCAAGAATATTTTAACTTGGACTCAATCCAATAGTTTTAAATAGATGTATTTTTCATATAGCTTTCTTATTGTATTAAGCAATCTTAACAGGACTTGGCAGAGTCAAGTCTATTTCCTTTATTCTTAGAGAAAGGAATGACAGTGGTCTGATTTTACTCAGATGGGAAATGTGCTGTATTAATATAAGTAAATAAAGCAGCTAGCACTTAACAATACTAGATAATAAACATTTAATGTTGATTAATAAAAATTCTCAACAGCTCTCATTGTAGATACGATACAGAGACTTTAAACAATTAATCAAATATCTTAAATAACAACTAACATTTCAAGAAACTAGTTTTAGCAAAAATTAGGTATTTTCTATAGTATCATTCACAACAAAGATATGCATTAATAAGTACCTTGACACAGCATGATTTTTCAGTACATCCTTCAGAAGTTCAGCATCAGCAAAATAAATTATCCTAAGAATTGCTCTAAGGCACTTGTGTCTAACAGCAGGTCCAGCTGAAGAACTATACACTTCATAGAGAACACCAAATAAGGTTTTAATAAAAGATTTAGCTAGTTCTGGGTCTTCTTTCATTAGCTGTGCTCGAGCATCATCCTTCTTTGATTCTGGATGTCCGCCTAGAGGAGGATAGCAGATGGTTAACTATTTATATTGAGCTATATATATACATAGCATTCTATTCTATTCTATTCTATTCTATTCTATTCTATTCTATTCTATTCTATTCTATTCTATTCTATTCTATTCTATTCTATTCTATTATAGCACTGTTAGAAAAGTTTTGACACTTCTGCATTTACAGAAAATATGAGTATCATAAATTTCCCAGTATCTGATTAAATTTCTAACTAAGCACTAGCAAATAACCTCTTCCTAAAAATTTTTATTAAACATTTTAGAAAAGTCTATGAACCATGAAAAATGAAGGACATATTTAAAAAATAAAGAAGTCAAATACAATGGTAAAATTCAAGTAAGTAAACATGGGATCTAAAATGTCATGAAAGTAAACTGTTTTGCAATATATCCTTAATTACTTACAAAGTTAAGGCATATGCTATATCTCCTTTCTAGTCTCTAACCAAGCACTGGCAGCTTCCCTAATCTCTCTCATTCCACACTGAAAGAAATATTCTCCCCTGTGATTTGAAGTATTGCACTTTGCCACCAATGAGTGAGATTCAGCAGAGTAGCATAAATCTCACTGTATCTTAATACACTACTCTATCAGACCTATATCATGTTAGAAAAAGCTATCGTATAAAGCCGGGCTATGATCTGTACTCTATAAACCCAGAGAATGGGATATAGAGCAATGGTCTTAAATTAAAGAAAAGCAGATTCCAGTTGAATGTTAAGAAAAAAAATTGTAACTAGTTAGAGCAGTTCAGCAGTGGATGTAATCCCTGATGAAGGTGGTGAGCTTCTCCGCTGGGGATGCTTTAATTGGGAGTTCTGCAGTCAGCAGCAGTAGGTTTAAGAAGATACTTAAAACTATTATTCTAGGAGAAGCAGAATATGTGGCCAAACCTACACACTAGCTGTGCATGTGATTTAACCAAAAGACCATGTAAATTTCATGTGCAAAACTACAGTCTGTATTCATAGCTCCTAGGACCAAAATATTCATATTGGAAACATGAGTGATTAGTTCAATGGGATTAGTTTTCACTGAAACCACTGGGATAAATGCAGCTCAGTAATTTACTAACATACAATACAATTTCACAAGGCATTTTAACCCAAAATGGGATCTGCTTTTTCAATTATGAATATATGAAATTGGTGGATTCACTCCAGGTGGATCAACAGCTGGGGGCCACCAGAGATATCATTGCCCAACTACAGCTGCTGTACCAGCTGCCATCTCCTGTGGAGCAGGAGATTCTAGTAACAGTCACTTATGTTTTCATTTCTTCCAGATTGGGATATTGCAATGTGTTCTACCTGGAGTTGCCTTTAAATATACAGCAATATAAACACTTATTTTGTGGGCACTGCACTGGCTTCTAACAGTTCTGAATACAATTATCATCCTATGTGGTAAGGGCACAGGATATCTACAAGATCATCTCCTCCAAGGTGACTCTGTCTGACCAGCCTGTCTGCCATACTTGAGAAGAGATGCACTTGATTTCCTCAATTTGGGAAGTGAAAAGGGCAGGGGCCATAAACAATGCTTCTCTACTGATGTTCCAGTTCTCTAGAATGTGCCCCCCACCCACCCAAAAAAGATAGATCTGGCTAGCTCCTACTTTAGTCTGTTTTTAGGAAGTTGTTAAGTGGAAAGTGGCTTTTTAAAAAGAAATAGGAGACTAGGATCTATGCTAGGCCTCTTACCTGGCTTGCAGTAGGCTATTTTAAATTTTACTGCTGTTTTAAGGTTTTTACTGTTGTTACTATTTCATTGTGAACCTCCTAGAGAAGTGGAATTGTGGCTGTATAGAAATACCAGAAATAAATGTATGAAAAAATAAATTGTAAGACTATACATGAAGCACTCTTCAGTGACAAAAATAAAATAGTGCTTACTAGTACTGGTATTGGCTAGAGGATTAGGTTTTCTCTGAATGGCACGTGCTGTTCCAGTATCCTCATTGATCTGCTGCATAGAATTAAAGTCAATTGTATAAACACGCCCCAATGTAGACAGACTTATTTCATCTTCACCAACCTGATGAGCTGCCTGAGAACAAATATATAAGTTTAAATACAAGTACAAACTACTTTAGGACAACTTCTTCTTCTTCCCATTCAGAAACACATTTCTGAGTAATCACAGAATGCTTTAAATGGCTTGATTCAGATATCATACTAAACCATAGTGTGGGTTATTTGCTTCTGCTTCAGTAGGATTTTGTGAACCCACCATTTTGGCTTAATGTTATATGGAAACCAGGCCTATGAGTTAATCTAACTATGCATGTGACTGATGTCAGAATAATACTTTTAGAAGTTTATTGTTTTTATATGTTTGTTTGTTTGATTAACTAAATGATTTTGTTTAATCTACCCTGTGATCTTGCTGAAGGACAACAGAGACATCTTTTCAATAGCAATATATACAATACTGGGAAGAAATATGTATTTTAATGGTTCTGATAATATATTTTAATGATCAATTCACTAAAAAGACAAATGGTTCAGCAGTTTACAAAATACTGAATTCATAAGTATCACATCTCACCTACTAGTGCTAATCCCAAAAATCTACTTGCAATTCATAGTTGAAATTTGATTACTAGTTGTTACATTTATGACAGTGGCTGATAAGTGATGTCCAACCCCCTATGTAAAATGCAGATGTTTATATGCTGTTGTTACTACCTCAATTATCCGGCTATCAATTCTGTTATAGGGATGCCAGAGACCCCTGTCATCTCGCCACTGCCATATTGCACCATCTGTGTTTTGCGCATTTCCTTTCTTTAGCATAGTGTCAACAGCAAAAATTCCTTCTTTAGGCAAGCATGGCATCAATTCACTAAAAAGAACAAGTCAACATTTTAACAGTAAATTTGTGTTTTAGTAACAGCATTCATCATTTTATGTATTACGAAATACGTTCCCAGACAGAAAATGAACAGTAAATTCAGAGGAAACCTACCAGATAAGTGAAGTAAGTTCATACAATTCTTGAGGACTTCTTGGAACAAGATCAATTTGTTCCTGACAACTCCCATTTGAGGCTCCACAAAGAAGAAAGTGAAGAGTTTCTGCAATATCTTTAATAAAAAGGCATACAATCAAGAGTATTAGTCTCTGCTATATAGTATAATTAACAAGTTGCTTTGAAAACATATATTAGCTAGATTTACATGATATAACTTAATCAGATCAGTGGAAAAATGGCTGTATGTTCTAGTTTTATATTTGGGTTAGTGTTTCTTTGTGACTTAAAGTGTTTGTGGAAACCCAGACTATTTGTTTATGATTCTATGAGTTCACTTGTAAACTGCCATGGATCTACTGGAATCAGTGGGCTATAAATAACCGTGTCTGGTGAAATAAACAAACAAATACAGTATCAGAACCTCCCAAAATGGAATAATTTAATAAATAGGTTAAACATGCTGTGCAAATCCAATCTTTAGCTACATGAATTAGATGCCTACAGACACAACAACTGCAGGAAAGCCAAACCCACAATGCTGATTACTTCACAAGCCTTTGAAGGCAGAAGGATATGACACACTGCAAAAAGGCATTATTTTCTTTCAGCGTAGGTCTGTTTGGGCAACTGTCATGACACAACAATTGAAAGATATCTTGTGGCTTTCTCAAGATGTTTGCATTATCAAAGTTTTTAGAATGAAGCTCCTCTGTACAAATGTACATATGTGCATTTCTTGGGAATCCCAACATTTAGAGAATGGAAGGGGGAGGAAGAAGAGGAAGGAGGAATTTCACAAGTTTATATAAAAACTGTTATGCCAATAGCTACTTTAAACCACAGTTCATTCTACTCTCCATCCACTGATTTTTTTAAAACAATTGTGTACAAATGGAAATCATGCAAAATAGAGTTTAATGCAGTGAAAGCTGCTGGATTTTCAGTATGTCAAAGCCACATCTGCACCAGAACAATGCATTCCCAATTACATTTTTTTGTAACGAATAAACATAGACATCCAGTGCCAGTTCATATTTAAAAAGGCAGCTCTATCAAGATTCATTTTCACATTCTATTTCAGTCAAATATTAGGCTGGGATTTGGCAAAGAAATTGTTTTCATAGATCTGTCAGATGTCACTGAGATAAAATAAAGACCCTCTTTAACACCTCAGTGATTTGCCATGGTACTCTTTTGCAGAGACTTAGTACTGGGGTCCTGCTTTCCTACAGCCCACCAATCCTCTGACAGCTGATAGTTCATTCTGTGGCCTAAATCAGACAAACAGTTTGTACTTTGATACCCTTCGTTACTTGGGATGACACTGATAATGTGTTGCCACAGATCTTTGGAGTCCCTTTTCTAAGGTTGCCCACTAAATAAAATGTGGTAGAATGTGTGTCTCAGCTGTGAAATATCACTACTAGAGGGGTTCACATAGCACCCAGTATGATGAGTGGCATTCCAGTGCCAAAGATTGTTTTAAAATATTTCTCGTCTCATTTTACCTTCTTTCATTTAAGCTGCTTTTAACCTACTGTTTTCAACTGTAACAGTTATGTTACTATCTTTCTGTACTATTATTTAATTGCTATTATTTTGGACTGCTGGAAAGGTCTTGCCATGAAGTGGCCTACAAGAGTCTATTCCTACTAATGTCAGTATGCTTTTACAGAAGACATGTGCTGCAGTACCTTTGTCATCTTCTTAAAGAGGTTTTCTATTGCTGCCCTAGGCACCAGCCTTTCCCCAACTTGGCACTTAGCTTTGTTGGACTTCATCTATAAATACTACCAGCTAGTAAACAGAATACCAAAATAATTGACACAAGGACTTACTTTGCTTCATAAGCTGAACTGCTAGCATAGGACAATTGGAACACATTAGGGAAAACATGCGCACCACCATGATGAACATCCCTGAGCTCAAAATTGGAGGAGTCACTACTAGGAGCTGCTGGATATTTGTAAGCAAATCCTTAGAAGCAACCTGCTGCAGCAGATTCTTTGAGGAAAGAAAGAGGAATTACTAATATGCCATGTAATCAAACCTTTTTAATATTATGCTAAAGGAAAGAAAAGAGATGCTACCTCTTCATGTTGGAAGTTGTCCACCAAACGTGCAAAACAAAGGCAAGTGCTTTCTACTGACTTTTTGTCCTATTAGGTTTGAATACAAATATTACGTTTTAATGTACAGATATGGAATGTCAGGCATATTAAGAACTAAAATCCTGAAATGTTTCATTAAGAACAGATAGTGATCAAGAAAGAAGCAAAAGCATCTAACCCAGCTCCAGCATCTGATCAGAAAAAGAGCCCAAAGAACTGAAGCAACTGCTACTTCATTTCAGCTATAAAACTACCTTGATATCAAGTATTTTCTCCTCGAATGGATCTTACTACCATTTAGAATTAAAGGAAATTCTGCATGAAATACCTTTTCTAAAGCCTTAAATCACACAACAGTTCAAAAGATTTTCCAACCTGGTGGGTTAGCCTTTGTGTAAGCAGTGGAAGAGAATCTGCCACGAAGTGAAACTCATCAGGAGTGATGCTCTGGCAGCAGTTGGCAGCAATAGCTAGTGCATTCCTCTGAGCATTTATGCTGAAAAATTCCAGATACAACAAACAGTCTGCTAAGCCTCCCTACAACAAGAAGTAAAAACAAAAATGTGTGAGTCAAAAAGGGACTCCGTCTCATCCAGGGAGAAGCATACATTTCTGGGAGTCTTTATTTGCTGGAAAAGAAAACAATGGTAATGATCAATATAAAAATAACCTTTTTTAATTGGAAGCAATACTTACTGCCTGCAAAATAGCTTTACTGTGTCTGCGTGATAACATCTCCAAAGCAGTCAGTGCTTGCTCTGCCACATCAATACACTGAATAACCTGAAGCTAGAACAAATGAAAGCAATTTATTTAAGCCATATGCAATGAATTTAGAAAACTGATCTAAATTATCAAACACTTCCAAATGCTCAATCTGTAACACCTTTTATTACTTCTAAATTTCTACATTCTACTAATATTTAATTTTATATCCACTCCCCAAAGGAAGGAAACTTGGCACTGAGATTTCTCATCAACTGTCCACCTTCTTGTAACTTGCACAGATTAATATACCTTATTCAGAACTCCTGCCAAAGAGGACTCTGTGCTTTTAAGACTAAAAGAACCAAGTCAATTCTCAGTTCATTTCCATTTTCAATTCATAACATTTTTCCTCTCTTTCACTTTAGCAATTTTTAAAAGGAAATTCAAAATACACAGAAGCCTAAAGTGGAAGGACTAGAAATTCTAAAATAAAATTAAAAGTAATTTCTGAATTGAGCTTATGATCAGAGACACCCTATTAGTTATTCCAAGTGTATATCATTAGCTGCCACTCCCTCTGACACACCCTTTGCACTTGGGTAACCTCAAAAATCTTGTAATAATCTAGAAGATCTAAAAAGCTGATCTACTAGAACTTATACTAGATTCAGGGACAGGATATTCACTTATGTGTAATAAATATAAATAAATACCATGCTAATACGTTTGGCTACAAATCTGGAAGAAATGTAAGCAGAACAATTAAATGAAGATGCCAACCCTAAAGATGCCAATTAATCATTGAAGATTATAATGAAAACAAAACAGAAAGGATTTTGTACAAGGGGCAGAAAGCATATATTTCAAGTTTCCCTTAGGCCTAGATAAACTATGCTCAGATAACTGCTACATGTAGAAAGATTACTAGGCAAAAAAATCTAAGTTTTATGATTTATCTAATCAATATCAGATAAACTTCACATTTCTGTATTTAAACTTTCTCAAAACTCATTTTTTATCAATATACACATTGGAATAACGATTAATAAAGATTCTCAAATGCACTAGTTCTATATTTTATGGTGCTCCTGCTGTATCCCTACTGTATGTGGCATTAAGTTTAAATGATACTAGACATGCAAGGATGATTAAGAATATTCAGCTATAAGTATAAATTAAAAAATATTTATTTCTCAAAAGAAATTATAGTAAATTCCTGATTCCAGTACCACACACAGGCTGGTATTAAGTACAGCCAATGAACACCAAAGAGTTTGAGAACATTAATTGAAAATGTCTTTTATTGCAATTAATTCTTGATCGATCAGTTTTACCTTCTCCAAAAAAACAGGAATTGCATCCACCACAACAGCAGATGATCTGGGAAGTGCTTCCATCATGTAGGTTAAGGCTCGACAAGCATGATTCATCTGTGAAAGCAATCAAATGTAAAAGCAGTCCTGCCAGAGCACACCAAAGGCTTGCTTACTTTGCCACAGCATTTTCTTTCACAGTGTAGCTAACTAACTTGATATCCCAAGGAAGATCACAAAAAGAATATAAAATCTATCCTCCCACTTCCTATTGCTGTTTCCCATAGACATCTCTTCAGAGACAAAATGTTTCTGATCTTGAATATAACTCTGAAGCGGCCCATTTAGACACTTGCCATCAAAATGTAGAACATGAAAACTATCTTTAAGATGAAATACTCACAATGTCGAAGTTGTGCTCCATCTGTAGCAAAGTTATCTGTAAACAATAGAAAAGGATTAGCCTTTGCTCCTCCATTTATTTATTTATTGGTTTATATCCCTCTTTTCCTTCAGAACCTTAAGGCAGCAAGTTTATGGGTGTGTATTTCTTTACAGTTTTAAGAACTTCCTTATTAACACTCTCAGGAATAGATTAATGAAGTGTGTGTTGTACTATATTGAGCAGAAAATGTTCAGGTGACAAAGAAATTACAGTTGCCTCCACAGAAGCAAGGCTAGTTAAAAAAATGTTTCTAAAGTTTAGCATCTCCCCATTGCTGAAGAATTCATGTTTCTAATTTAGGTACATCGTAGTATTATTTTAAGAGAGTTTAAGAACTATTCTAACAATTCTTAACCTTTTATACCATGGATCCCTTCGAGTAAGTGACAACATGGAAGAAATCTTGCTTCCATTTATCCACATATTTCAATTTGGTCCTTCATAAAATCACAGCTAAAGGTAAAAGTTCAAATAAATGAGTGAATATACTTATACTTACCAGAGCTGGAACAACACTCTTGACTGGAAAACCTCCCAAAGTTTCTTCATTACCCATGACCAATAACTGACACATTTCTATCACTGACTGTAATTGCTGGCTTTCATCAGTGGCCTGAAGCCCTTGTAGAAGTTGTTGAGCTTTAGAACCTAAAAAAAAGAATTTTGAAGCATAAATTGTTCACCTTTTACAACAGATATCTGATTATGAAAGACAGTAATTTCATTAGTTCCCTATTACAAAATGGTGTATGAACATTGCATGACAATGGTGCTTAAAGTTTTCCCTTCAGTCACAAAAAGTGTATTTCATATAGATATTACACATAGATTCCAGACTGAGGAGCAGAAAAAGTATAATTTAAAGGTGTGCCCTAAACTGGAAAAGCCTGAAAATTCTTACAGCATATAGCTGATTTAAGCATCACTTTCACTTCTGAAACTTATTTTCACCCTTGGCCATACCACTGAACTCTAATATTCTTACTTTTCTGATGGTTTATATGCACGAAGTAAAAGATGCATCCATAAGAACATGAGCCTAAATTATCTTCCTATACAAAGTACTGCTGTCTTATGGCATTTGTTCACTATACTATATTATCATGGCATGAGAATTCTCAATCAAAATTTTATTTCAAAAGCATTACTATAGAATCAGAATCATGTCTTAACCACCACAAGTTCTATGCTTTCTTATGGTATGATTATTATTATATGTCCAAATATACAAACTTATAAATTAAAAAGGATTACAGATCAAGATTAACCCATGATAAACATTCTGCAAATCAGTTGGTTGCAAGATCAAGAAACTGATGTAAGTCTAATTATAGCTAAGTCATCTGCTGATGTTAGTATGGATCTTTTCCCTAAAATACAAAGCTATTAACTAAAATTCTAAGAGCTAGATATGTAAACAAGTTTGCTATATTCAGATTTTATTACATTAGAGGCAGCATTCTTAACAAATTGAATCACTCTGGTGAAATGAATTCAGTCTTTGTAAGGACATTCTTTTACACAGAGACTGTCAAAACCAGAATAGAAATTTCCAACTTCAAATCTATTTATGTATCCAACAATAAACTTATCTGAAAGAGTTCATGTGATAAGGAATACATCTACAGTCTACCATCTAGAAGGCCAAGCTTAACTAAATGCTAAATAAAAACTTGACATACTGATACAGATGTTTATTTTATTAAACAAACTTATATAGCCACTTATCTACCAGAAGGAACTGGGGGGGAAAGCCAGTCTTCACCGCTTTCCTGAAGGTTAATAGGGTAGGGGCCATGCATATCTCCAACTGTCCCACAAGGCAAGTGCCATGCCAGTATTTGATAAGAATTTAGGGCTAGATTATAATCCTACAAAATAGAGATTTACTATCCTGACTGTAAAATATGCAAATTAGTCTACTTACTAGCTCCACTTCCAATTGTTCGGTGGAATAGCTGAGACATTCGAGGACCAAGAGGACCAAACAGATGTGGAGGGAGCCCTCTAGCTTCTAACAGAGCTAGAAATAAAAAAAAAATTAAAATCTGCATTAAATATGACAAATTATGATTTGCATAATATAAATTTTCATTTTATAGCATATGAAGGATTAAAACTTCTGCTGCAGTTTTATTTTACAGAATTAGTTCTTAGTAAGCACAGTTATATGTTTCACTTTTGTAGAATCCTAGACATGAAGCAATTTTCACTTGAATTCCTCTAACATTGTAATTTATCACTATGCTGGTTTAATGGCCACACATCTTCTTGTTTCTGCACTAAGTGTTACATGTAGTAAAAATTTTAGTTATGTTAGATACATCCTACTTCATCTAGCAGTATCTAAACCAAAATCCAGGAAATCTGCTCTTCTTCCAGAGTGAAAATAGCAAAATTCACTTATCAAGAATGGAAAACTTATGTCCCTACAGATAATATTTTGATTTCCAACAGCTTTAGTAAGCATGACCAATGGTCAAAAGAGTTAAGAGCAGTAGTCCAAACAAAATCTAGAGGTCACAGGCTCCCCTATCCCAAGCCTACTTTGGTTAGATGACCTGAAGACATCTTTACGAATAAAAGGGGACCGAATTCTAAAGAAAATTATATATCTATATAGACTGCAGGATTCTTGCTAGTAATAAATCTCTTTATGAATCTGAATATTAAAGAGAGACAATTGGGTGCTACATAAATAAAACATTTTCTAAAACTCAGTTCCCCTAGAATAAAGATGGATTTTACAACCATAAATATGTACTTCTTTAAATGGTAATAAAAACTCCAAGGTATTCATTTATGCCAAAGATGACTGATATGCCACCAGTATTAGCAGCCAGACTTTTAATTACTTGGTCAAAGAAGACCAAGTATTACATTCAAGTTCTGGGAAAAAATATTGAAGTAAAACATCAGAAAAGGATTCTAAGAAAAGTTCCAACTGTTTAAAAAAAATCTAGAGGCTTGTTGTAATTTTAAAGTTGTCATTTATATAATGTAATCTTAGTTTATACCTTGTAACCTTCCCATCTCAGAATCATCTGATTCACTTTCACCAGAGGTGGTCATGCCCACAGCCCCAGCAACAGAACTAGAAGCTAATGGAGAACACAAAATAAGTGGCATTAATAAATCATGCAGCTTACGTACTTACAAACTCTCCCAGAAATCTTCCTTCCAAAGTTGTCAAAGTAAACCTTTAACAACCCCAGTAGGAATTGGAATGGGCATACAAAACAGCAGGTTTATTTTTAGTTTTGACTCACACAGTATGGAAAGACTGCACTTCATCACCCACGGTCAGTTTATGTTACCAGCCACACATGTGATTGAAACATTCTGAATTTTTACTAATTTTTCTGATTTTTTATTTGAAATAAGGAAAAAATAGTTAAACAGAAATCTGACAAATCTAGGAAATATGATGAGGGTTAAGTGCACATCATGAGGGCTTGATAGGTCTCAAATGTATAGTATATAGATTTGAAATGTATACCAAAATGTATTGGTATAACACCTTCAAAGCCATAAAAAAAAAGCATGGAAGATGCTAAAGAAATATTTCCCACAGACTCAAGGAACATGTTCACATCTCTAAGGAACTTTTCTAAAGGAAGCATTAACAATGCGATAGAGACAGAGACAGAGACTTACTCGGGATTAAGTTCTATCAATTGCAATGGGGGTCTTATTTATTATTAAATATGTGTAAGATTACAGCTTAACCAAAAATGGAAAACAATGTTAATAGTTCTTTGGTTTAAGTCATTCAGAGCAGCAAGAAAATAAGCCAATTAACCATCACACACAGAAAACAATTTAATTTCTTTAATTGCATTTAACAATATTTCTTATCAAAGTATATAATATTTGAAAATATTATATTCACTTAACAAATAATAGCAACTCATAAAAAAATTAATTAACCACCCAGAATCCCTCTTGTGGGGGGAGATGGGCAGTGGCAAAAATTTGAATTAATAATAATAATAATACTTAGTGCTGATAACAGCTTTTGCTTAACCTCAATCATTAAAACCTTGAACAATTACATGTTTTCAGAAATAGAATCTAACCTTTTTGACAACTTTAGGCCTCAAATGGTAAATGGCATATCCAAAAATCAAACCATATTTGCTGTTGACCTAGGCATTTGGGTCAGGATGAACAAAGTGCCCAATCCAATGAGCTATCATATATTTTAGATCTGATAACCATTTTACTGTCTTACTTGGTTTTTAACAGTATGTGCTATTTTCTTTTGCATTTGTTGTTTGATGTTATTATCGTACGCCACCGAGAGTCATGTTCTCTTAGTCAGATGGCCATATAAATTCTTCAAATAAACAAATAAATGAAGCAAAAATGCACTTCCATTTTATTTTTACACCCTTCAGTCATGTCTAATTACAAGCAGCTTACGGACCTCCAAATAATAAGATTAAAAACTAAATAACACAGCAATATGACAGTATAAATTACTTAAGAAACTCACATTCACCTTCCAAAAGAAACTCCTCAGGAACTGAGTCCCGCTAAGCAGGTCTTAAGGCTTTACAGAAAGGTCACAGCCCTTGTAATATCAGGGGAATGCTCTTCTGAGAAAAAACTCTCTCTCAGCCCAACTCCCTCACAGGGTTGTTGTGGGGAAAACAGGAGGAGGAAGGAGTATTAGGCATGTTTGCCGCCTTGAGTTATTTATAGAAATAATAAAGGCAGGGTAAAAAAAAAAGTAACTGTGAAGGCTGACCCCAGGATTTCTGCAGATGGCATTATCTAAGAGTCAGGAGTAGCCTTCTCTTCCACATCTCAAAGTAGAGACCAATGGGAGAGGTCTTCTCACAGATATCCAAATCCAGAACCATGAAGGGCCTTAAGTAACAACCAGCACCTTGAATTGCCTGGAAGCAAACTGATAACCAGTGCAGCTCTCAAAGCAGAGGTGTTATATCTGTAAACTGCCTGGTGCCCATTACTGCTCAAGCTACTCATTCTTGAGCAGCTGACATATTCAGTTGGTCTTCAAGAGCAGCCCATTACAGAGTAACTTAACAGTACAAGAATCCATACAGGAGCTGGTCTACTCTCCGGCTCTTCAGTCTACCGCAGTCATCAGCTCTGCTTTTAGCAGAGCCATCTTCACTTCACCATTTCTTCCCCAGAAGTCCCCAGACAAAGAGAGGACTTGAGATCGCCCAAAAGTGCTCCATACAGTTGTTCCTCACAAGGAGACCACAAGACAGCTGTCTCCAGCAGGTTTAGAGCTCTGGGGGATGAGGAATAGCAATCTTGCTCAAACCATGGTTGGCGCCTTTAAGAACACTGGGTTCACATACTTCCTTTCCTAATCACTTTTTAGAAATTGCTTGTTAACTGCTTTTTAGCTATTAGGAACCTTTGGATATCAACATCTGAAAACATGGGGTGAGTTTCCTTCAATCCTTAGCTAAAGAAGTTTTAAATACAAGTTTAAGAAGTTTAAAAAAATATTATTATTTGGAATAAATAGCAATAGGGTGACTAGACCTTTGATTTTGGAAAGTTACAAACAGACTAAGGGTCCAGATGGATTTGAAATGAGATTTTGGAATTAATTATAAGAATCCTTCCCATGGGAAAATGCTTTTGTTTTGAATTTAAAAAAAAAAAGATAGGATGAGACTTTGAAGGTTGGACACTAGAGGGAACCAGAAGGAATGAAAGATTATAATTAAAGGAGAAAGATACTTAAATTTGACTTACCAGTACAGAATGAAGCAAAATATTTTAACATTGGACGTATTGAACAACGGGCCCAGAAGTTAATTTTAAGAGTGTTTGCTTTTATAGATGGACTGTGTTTAAAAGATGTCATAGGGAGTGAAAACCTGGCTTTGCCATCTCGCTTGGGGTGGGACGGGGGATAGTCAATCATGAGGGTAGCTGGCGCTGTGATGTAGCCCTGAGGAATTTATATTTTATATAAATTTTAAATATTTTAAATATTTTATATTTACATTTTTATGTTGTATTTGTTTTTATGATTTTAATCTTTTGTTATTTTAATTGAATTGTAAACTGCCCAGAGTTGCTTGGGAGATGGGCAGTGAAGAAATGTGAGAAATAAATAAATAAATAAGGAAGAGGAACACATTTTACCAGACAAGACTGAGACTAATCAGAAAGACGATTTAAAAATGGCAGGCTACAAGAATAATATGGAAAAAGATGCTTCACTGGACATACAAAAGAAACCGGCTGATGTCTTAATAATTAAAAAGGATATACAAATTGCAAACCAAGAGAGTGACCTGGGTAATTTACCTATATTGGATTTACAAAAGAGGCTTGTTAAAGCTTTGAAGAATTTTCTGAGAGGGGACAAAGAAAAAATGAAAAGAAATCAAGTTCTAGGATATAATTTGAAGGGACTAAAGATCAAGATGGTTAAAAGTAAAAGAAAGGAATATCAAGTTGGTTTATTTGATCAAGGTTAAAATAGATATGTTGTTATCTCTGGTAACGCTTAATGGACTTTTGCTATCAGGACTGAAACAAGACTTTAATGATTGGTTTATAGATTAGAGATGGGGTATGGGAAGAAGAGATCATCTGTTGTATTTTAAGAGAAGATGGTAAGTTACTAAAATTGTTTATACTTGTTAGGATGAAGGGAGAAGTCATTTATTTATATATTTCTTTTCTTTTCCTTTACTATATTCTTATTTTTTCTTTTTCTTTTAGTCTGTATTAGTTTTTATCTTTGTAATTGTAATTTTTAATAAAATTAATATTAAAAAAATAATCTACATGGGAGATGATCAAGGCATGAGTGACTGTGACCAAGCTTTCCAATCCAGCAAAGTCCTTAATTGATGCACATGATGGACCTATTTAAAACCTTCCTAGCCACAGCTACTACCTGCTCTTCAAGCAGTAGCTATTAGGAGGACCTCCAGATTATGAACCCATTCTGCTGGGGAAGTGTGACCCTGTCCAGAGCTAACGATGGAATATCTCTGGAACCAGAGGGTTTCCATAACCTCACAATCTCCATGTATTTTCAACCACATTTCCTGTTCAGCCCAGAATTAAGATACAAATATGTATCATTTGCTTACTGGTGATACCTGAATCTACGCCAGTGGATGACCAGCCCCAACAGCTTCATTTAGACGTGAAATAAAATAAAAAGAGGAAAGGTATTGTATCTTATGGCTTTCCACAGTAGAAGGCCCTAGGGCTTGTCCTCTCACCCGCTGCTACCACTGTTTTGAACTCAGAAAGAAGAAACACAACAATACAGTGCCCCCAATCTCAACCCTCACAAATGCTCCAGAACAATACCATGATTAATTATATTGAAAGCCATTGAAAGGTCAGTAAGAACCAGGAGGGCTAAACGTCTCCTATTCCAGCCCTACCACAGGTCATTCATGAGAGTGATCAATGTGGATTTGTTTCTATATCTGGGCATAAACCTTGACTGAAAAGGATAATCTGTTTTCTCCACAATTCTATGCAAATTCAGCACCCACCCACCTCCAATCTTTCAACAACTTTTTCCTAGAAGAAAAGATCAGAGACTGATGAATATTTATCTAAAATTGCTGGGTCAAGTGATGGCTTCTTAATGACGGGACACACCATGCATCCTTCAAGTCAGGCAACATCACCTCAAGAAGTATTCATCACCACTCAGCATTCTGTCACACTTCTGGAGGCTTTCACCAGCCAGAAAGGACAGGGATACAAGTGGCTGTGCTGATTTTGCAGAGAACTCTTCCCAGGCTCTTTTAAAATAATCCCAGATTATCTTACAAGGTTATCCTCTTAAGACCTGACATCCAACTCAGAGTGAATCTGAGTAATTTTATTCTCTAAATATCCCACAAACTTTTTACAGTGGCTCAAAACATGTTCCTTTAGCCCATTCTTCACCCAGTCAGGACACCTTACACAGAACCACCAGTCAGGACTATAATGACATGATAAAAGCATAGGAACATTGCTGTTTTGCCACTCTTATGGCCGCAGTAGTCTCAAAACTGAGTTCACATCTGTATTCAGTCAGATTTGCTCATAGTTCATAAGCAGTGCTCCAGGCCTTGCTTCATCTCCCAAAGCCCCCCAGTAAACCAGGGAACTCCTCTGGATTGGCAAACATGGAAAGACCACTCAGGTATTAATTCTGTCCAATATTCCAGGATGCTACTAAATCCTCAGCTAGACTGCCACCATAACCTTGGGGAAAAAAACAAGTATTCTCTGGAAATCAAGAGGATCCATTAGGCACCTGGGGTGGAAAATCAAATAGGTTCATCTTCCTTGCAGAAATTAGCAGTTCTATCAACTCCATGGCATTCAGAGTGTGCCTCTAGATGCAACCAAAGCTTTCTAAATATAATTTTGCCTTTAAAAATACTGAAACCAGATTTCAACGTACTATTTTAAGCATATAAAACATTTTAGGAACGCCAAGTATGCAATTTTTACTTTTTTCTTCACTTAAACAAGCTCAATTCATATCATAAATTATTTTTAAAGTCCTAAATTTACCAGAACACATAAGAGGTTAAAGAGCTATTTCAGTAATTCAAATCAAAATATTGTTTACATACTTTACTTACTTCATTAACAATAATTATAAATTGTTCCAATCCTGGAGGACTCTAGGAAGTTTACAACAGGAAAAAGCACAAAATAATAATAAAATCACAGTAAAAAAACAAAAGATAGATGACTTCAACCAATAAGGTGGGACAGAGGTTCGCTGAAATAATACCTCTATAACTTGTTTATAGAATGTAAACAAAACGAGGGTTCTCTGTACTTCTGGAGAAAGAGTATTCCACAAAATAAGGGCTACTTCAGAGAATGCCTGTCATCTTGTGTACATCTCATGCACCTTACAAAGAGAAGCTCTCAACAGATCTTCTCTAATGACTAGACATGACAGGGAAAATCATTTCCAGCATGGCATTTCCTGATATAACCCAGCACTGCATTAGAACAAAGCACTATACAGTACAAGTAACCTAGAACTTACAGGTATTCTTTCCTTACCTGCAGCTCCTTGTGGAGCCTCATCAGCTCGTGCAGCTGAAGAATTAACACCATCCTGATTGTTATCAGGATCAGCCATTTTCTCCTGTCGGCGAGCCTCAGCTGCTCCTCTTTTGCCCAGGCCAGAGCCTCGCCGACTTTAAAAAAAAAAAAAAAGGTAAAATCAGAGACCTTCTAGAGTACAGTTTTTAGTTACTAAATTCAAGTTAAATTCAAATTAAACCCTATAAACATAAGGACTAACACTTCTTTTTTCACTGTATGTTCAAGAATATTTTTAAAAGCAACTTCAACCGCATATAAGAACTGTACCATCAATACTAGCACATCTTGGCTTAGCTGACTCCAACCACCTAAGTCATGGAGAAATTCTTCCACGTTGATGTCCATCTATATTCAAAATCTCTACACTGAAGAAATGATCTATCCTTTCTGCAGAAACCCAGATACAGTTAAAAAAAACAATTCCCACTGAGCTATGGGTCAGCAAATACTTCAAGTGCTAGGAATTACTGGCCTACCCCCAAAAGCTTTAACTGATCTTTTGTTAAATTACATCTAATTGATCATTTCACCCCAAAATCAAGACAGGTAGTCCTCGAGTTACAATGGCAATTGGGACCAGAACATCTGTTGCGAAGTGATGCGGTCATAAAGCATCATGTCATGTAACCATATCGCTTAATGACAGCAATCCTGGCAGTCCTGGTTGCTGTCGTAACCCCAGGACCACGTGGGTCATTAAGTGAGAAGAGGCAGGAGTCCCAGGCAAGGAGCGCAGGGGATGTGTGGGTGCTACAGGGGGACATGCAGGTGCCACGGGCAGGCACTACAGAGCTCAGGGGTGTACATGTGCCATGGGGCGTGGAGGGAGCCTCAGGCAGTGCTACGGAGTATGGATGGGTCAGCGGGAGCTATGGGTGAGCTGGCAGGGGCTACAGGCACTACAGCGTGCGGACAGGTAAGCAGGGGCTGCAAGTGGGCCAGAGGGGGTCATGGGCAGGTGCTAGAGAGCATAGGTGGTCTGGCGGGAGTGGCGGGTAGGCACATGCTACGGAATGCAGGGGTTGTTATGGAGTATGAGATCCCTAGCATCAGGGATTACCAAAAGATCTGGGAAGCTCAGAGTTATAAAAATCCAAATCACAATAAAAATAATACAGAGCAAACAATAAAATTGCCACATTAAAAATTGGCAAAGGAACATCAGCCTCAAAGTTCACCCTCTACTTCTTGAAAGTTCACCAGAAGAACACGTTCTTAACCAGCTCCCAAAAGATTAAAAGAGAGAGAGAACTAACCTTGGGTGTCAAGCTATTCCATAAGGGTGGAGCAATTACCTAATTTATTGTTGAACAACTAAACAGCACCTTCAGTATTTTTACTTAAGCTTTTTTTTTTTAACACACATACTTGTACAACCTACAATTATACAACATATAATTAATTATTCTCCTAGAAAATAACAGTGATCTAGTTTAAACTAACAGTTCTCACAGAACATATTTTTGAAATAGAAGTTCATACAATTGTTGAATGGCCCAATTCAAATGCATGGATGTCAGCAAAATAAACTGAGATATAACTTAACCTTGTTACAGCCTGCTTCCCTTCTTAATGTACCTTGAATTAGGCACTGTTTCCCTTAAACCCAAAATTATGAAACTTTAAACTACAGTCTAAGATCCTGTTTTACTTCAAACTTGACAACCATAGTTTCTTGGTTAGATGTAATGGGAAGCAATAGTTTAAGATGTGCTACTTCTCACAATGTACCAAAATGAGTATGGTGGGAGCAGCAAGAGGATGGCATGAATGGGCAATAGTTCACATGTACCTCAAATAATTAAGGAAGTTGTTTGAACTGGACATAGTTACTGTATTTGGAACCAACAAAATATTTTGTATGGATCTCTGATTCAGTACTGAGAACAGATTGCTTCCTTCAAACTGTGATTCTCTGAGTTATGCTATTTGTCAAATCATTAAATTTGTCAAATTAAACATGTATCAGGAACACAAATATAAATTGTCCATTATGTTTATTCAAATTCTTTATGGGCTTCTCCCAAATGCAATTTCTTCAGCCATTTTAATGTGTTAGTAATTTTAAATCACATTATACCTGGTACTAGCACAGGAGCCCGTGGTCTTTTGCCGTGTGCTCCGCCTCAAACTGGGGAGCTCAGCAGGTGGTGATTCACTGCGCTTTTTTGTAGATTTTCTCAAGCCTAAACAAATAGAAGATGGGTAATAATGACTGCTTATATTTCTTCACAAGTTTCCCAACATGAAACGTTCCCTTTCAATATACCCTTCACTCCTCTTTTTACTCATGCCACCATGAAAAAGCATTTCCAGAGATGATTTAATGAGAGATGATTTAATGACTTAAGAAAAATAAAAATAAGATAAGGTTATAAATTTATTTATTTTATAAATATACTATATATTATACTATTAGTCTATGCATTTACATGCTATTAGAGAAACTTTTTTAATACTCTCACCAGTAGAAAAATACAACGTGGTATTTGCTAGATTTATATTCTGCCTTTCCTCCAGGTACTCAGTTGCTGTACATTACACTGCCTATTTTTTTTCTCTACAAATACAACTCTGTGAGGTGTGTTGGCCTAAGAGTTACCCAGTGAGCTTCCATGACCAAGAATGTACTTGAACTTCATCAGTCCTTCCTTAACTTCTATGTCCTACAAATTGCATGTCCCATGCTGATGTATTGAGGAACAAAAATTTTATGCTATGGGCTATGGAAACCCAAAACATGCCCTATGTGGAGGACAGGAAAAAGAACATTACCAATTAATTATTTCATTTAGGTCTATTGCAAGGCATATACAAACCATTTTGAATTTGAAATGCCTTGTTTAAAACTGTGGTTTTCAAATTTGAAAGAAGGTGCTTCAATCTAATTTTATCTCAAACAGTGCTGTTTTGTGCCCAGGACACTTCTGGAAACCAGTTCAAAACCAAAATATTTTCCACAATATTATACAGAATATATTATATGAAATGCAAACACCTCAAAAGAACTTCTCTACAAAAAAAATGTCCATATATGAACATATTGATATATCACCCTAGCCCAAAGAAATTGCCTTCTAATGTTAACAACTTATTTTATTTATTTCTCAAATTTTTACTACTGCCCATCTCCCCCAAAGAGGGACTCTATTTACAATAAGTTAATCAATTAAGCATTAAAAACAGTAATCATAAATATACAATACAATATAAAAATAAAAATCCAGATGCCTACAAAAGATCATAAATATGAGGGGAGCACTCTAAGGTGCCAGCCATCCCCAGGAATGACTACCCCTCTCCCCACCCCAAGCATGGTGGCAGAGCCAGGTCTTCAGGGACTTCCAGAAGGTCAGGAGGGATGGAGCTTGCCTGACCTCCGATGGCAGAATGTTCCAAACGGCAGGAGCCACTGCAGAGAAGGCCCATTTTCTGGACCCGCCAAATGGAATTATTTTACCGATGGGGTCCATAACCTGCCCTCTCTGACTGAAAAGAAATCAAGTTTCTTTTCACAAACTTACCTATTTTGTAGTGGAGAATTGATGTATTATTATTTATTTTCTATCCCACCTTTATTATTTTTTATAAATAACTCAAGGCAGCGAACATACCTAATACTCCTTCCTCCTATTTCCCCCACAACAACCCTGTGAGGTGAGTTGGGCTGAGAGAGAGGGACTGGCCCAAGGTCACTCACCTGGCTTTCATAGATGATTCTCCTTAAAGCTAAATTAGACTTTTACATGAAGTGAGAAGGTGGAGTGGCTTAATTTTGTTTTTAGAAAGTCATAAATACCTGCACAAAATGAAGGGAACTAAACCCTTTCTAGCTCAGTAAATGGCATTACTTAAGCTATAAGTTCTTTCCATAACTTTATTAAGCTGGAAGAAAGTTCCTTGAAACTATGGAGAGTAATAAGGGAAGATGTAGACAGAGTTTAGGATGCTCTCATATGCATGATCTTAAAAAAAAATCCTCCCCTTGTCCCTGCTTTATAGGATCAAGTAAACCTAATAACAGGGCAGCAGACATTTACAGAGCTGAGAATTAGATGTACTGTTTCCTCTGGAATTTTTAACTGTACTTTTACATTTTTGTTAATTAAATACCAAAAATTTAGAATGTACAGAGAAATGAGAGTTACCTTTTCTTTTATGAGTAGATTAGGATACAAAGGTGGATCATAATAGAATTTAAAGTAGTTTATACTAATGCCATCCCATCTAATTTTCTTTTGATTTGCAGGAAAAAAAGGCAAAAGCACTGGAAAAGGAGAAAGAATGTTTGCACTACAAGCTTATGTATTTCTATACAAGTTAAACAAGTCAAATTATAAGTTTTGAGCACTGATCCAAGAAAATAAAAAAAAAACCCCAAGGACTTGGGTTTATTTGTGTAGTACTATGATTCGTAACTAGGGCTGTGCAATTCTTTGAATTCAATTTCAGAAGGGTGCTTCAGAGTGCATCGGAGCACAACGCAGCATTACCTACAACTCTTTAACTCTTTTTCTCCACAGATGCATGGTTACATAATCCCAAGAAGTCATGGTTCTTTTATGAATTTTAGGATGTAGTTATCATATTTGTGTCCTTGCATGCTCGGAAGCACCTTTTTTGGACTGAACCTAAAGCACTGTACAACCCTATTTAAACTATACAGTATGGGTACTAATTAACCCATTCAAGTGATAATGTCATTCTTACACAGAAACAGCTAGTGTTGCTCCCTCTAGTGGCTATTAATGTGAATATACTTATAGTAACAGAAGCAAGAGAAAGGGAGCAAAGCTAGCAAGCTGAAATCTGAGCCCATACAATAAGGCAACAGATTTTTAAAATATATTTTGCAGTGACTTTTTTAAAATTAGCAATTGTATGAAAGTATTACTACTGTGAAGCTGAAGGCTTGCTTCCCCCTGCCCCATTTTAATTCATTAATGCTAAATGAATTAGCATTTATCAGTATTTTATACAAATTCAGCACAATAGTACAGTCTAATGAAATTACTGGGCAAAACCACTTCCTAATCAGAAATATAGCCATTAGACATATATCTGTAATGAGGAATTTCAAAATTTAGAATGAAAAGATAAGTATATATGCATAAATATATAAATGCTACCTTTTTATTTAACAATTTTATTTTATTTATTATTTACTAAGATCTTTATGCTGCTCCAATTGCATGAAACTCTGAATGGTATGTTCCAAAATCTAGTAATCAGATTTTAAAAATTAGGAGTAACAAAGCAAAAACAAAGAAAATAAAACAAAGCAATCCAATGTAACATTTAACCATTCTAAACCCCAACAATCCCTGGCCCATCACCTTCAAGGGTCATTCAATTATCCATCTGATCCCACAAGCCATTTGGAAGAACATTAACAGCCCTCTAAAACAATAGCAAACAAGAAGATACCCTTATATCAGGGGGCATCCTGTTCCAGAGGAGGAAGAAACTAAAGGAGGTTCACCCTCGGAATCCTTATTGTCAACATTCCCTAGGATTTGGGATGCAAAACAAGCCCTCCCTACTAGATCTTACTGGATGGGCAGATTCCACCTGGAGAAGGCATTCCCACAAGTACCCAGATCCTTAGCCATAAAGAACTTTAAATTTCAGTTTGAACTGCACCCGGAAGTCTACTGCTAATCAGTGCAGTTCCCAAAGTAATAGGCAAACCAAGTGGAACTGCGTTCTGCACCAGCTGAGGTTTCCTGATGGTCTTTACAGGCAGTTCCATGTACAGCAGCCACAGTCTAGTTGTGAGGTACAAAGTCACAAGTGGCCATCAACAAAGCCTACCAATCTAGAACTGATGTACAAAATGGAACCGTGCTAAGATTTTCCTGGCCATAGCCAAGGATTAAGTCTAAGTCTGTTTCCTCCTCTTCAAGCAAGAGTTGTGACTCCAACATGACCTCCAGACTGTGAATACCTCTGCACAAATCTGGATAATGAACCACCTTTGGTACAGATGAAAGCTAGAATCTTACTGGAATCTGTCAGCTTTTGAACTGTCATTTTAGAGAAGGGGAGTCATTTTAGAGAAGGGGAAATGTAACCTTCCCTTAAGGAGGCAATGTTTTGCCCCTTGCTCAAGAAGCCATCCCTAGACTCAACTGTTTTAGACAACTTTCACCCTGCCTCCAACCTTTCATTATTAGGGAAGGTTGTTGAGAACGTGGTTGCCTTACAGCTTCAGAGGGCCCTGGGTGAACATAATTATCTGGACCCCTTCCAGTTAGTTTTCAGGGTATGGGACTGAAACTGCATTGGATGACCTCTGGAAGGAGCAGAATAGTGTGTCCATCCTTGCTCTCCTTGATACCTCCCAGTGGCCTTCAATACCTTTTGACCATGGTATTCGTCTGGACTAGCTTCAGGGTTAGGAGTTGGGGAAACAGTGTTACGCTGGCTCTCCTCCTTCTTCTAGGATCAGCTCCAGTCAGTGTTGATGGGGGACGCCTACCACGCAGCCCCTCTTATCTGGGGTGCCTCAAGACTCAACTCTCTCCCCACTCCTATTTAACATCTATATGAAGCCACTGGATGAGATCATTAGACAGCATGGGATGAGGTATCATCAATATGCTGAGGATACTCAGCTGTTGTAATGGGTTGTGAGAATAAACTTGGGAGACAGGAGGAAGAGCCACAGCTTAGACAATGGTCTGATTAAAAAAAATCTGAGTCCAAAGGAGGAATGGGGTGGAGTAAGCATCTTAGAAGGGACCCTTCCTAGTTCTCTGGAAAGTAAAAGCAGTGGAGGGGGGAAGTGCTTTCACACTTGCAAGATTCTGTTACTGTAACCTTACAATAAAGGTAGTATTAGTATTCATGGTTTTGATTTCCTGTCTAGGCTACCTGAAAGGGTTCTCAGCTGTATATCTCCACCCCTGGCCAACCAAATGATGCCATGGAGATGCTGTCTCAGAGCCTGGAGGCTGTGGGGTCTGGATGGGGATAAACAGGCTTAAATTCAACCCTAGCAAGACACGATGGCTTGGTGTTAGGGCCTCCTAGATCTGGTGATTTTCCATCCCTAGTTCTGGATGGGATTGCATTAATTCAGACAGAACCAGTGTGCATTTTGGGGGGGTTTCTGGACCATGGCTCCTGTTTGGGAGGCCTTTGCACAGTTTGTGCCCCTTTCTAAATCAGGAGTGCACACTCACTGTGGAGAGTAAGGAAGATGGCCTTGACAGAGATATGCTGGTGCTATTGTCCAGGCAAAAGGAGCTGAAGCATTTTTTTAGTCCAGAACAGCTAGATAACATTCCGAAGCTGCTCAGAGAGACCTCTTCCTAATTCTGTGAATTAAAAGGAGGAGGAGGCAGTATAGCACAATTAGACTTGCAAGGTTCTGGTATTATAGCTAATCTAAATAAAACTAGTTTTAGCCTTCCTGGGGAGTTGATTTCCTGATCCGGTCTACCAAATGGGGCTGACAGCCACTCAGGCTTTGGTTATCTTCCAAATGGATTACTTCAATGTGCTGTAGATGGAGCTACCCTTGAAGAACATCTGGAACCTTCAATTGGCCCAGAATGCAGCAGCCCAAGCAATTATGTATATCTCATTATGCCCATGATACACCTTTGCTCCATGAGCTGCACTGACTCCCAATTTGCCTCCACATGCAATTCAAGGTGCTGGTCATTACCTATAAAGCGCTACATGGTAAGGGCCATGGTTTTTGAGGGACTGCCTTAATCCCTTCATTTCTACCCATCCTATTTGGTTGGGTAGGAGGGGCTCCAGGTCCCATCAATTAGGGATTGTCATTTGGCAAGACACTGGAAGCATGCCTTTTCAATAGCTGTGCCTGCCCTCTAGAACACCATACCACCCAAGGTTCGGCTGGCCCTGACTCTGCTCACCTTTCGGAAAATCATGAAGACTTGGCTGTTTTCCCAGGCTTGAGGCAAGGAGAGTAATTGAGCCATGTTATTAGTCAATGGGATTTTCAGGATACATTTTGTATTAATTAGCTGGAAAATGTATTTTTTATACACTGTATTTATATATTTTATAAACTGTATTTTTAAATCCTTGTCAGCTGCCCAGAGACATAATTTTGAGATGCAGAGCCAAATAAATCAATATTAATTAATCTTGCTGGGATTACATCTAAGTCTGTTCCTCCCATCCATGCCCTGAAAGTCTCCAAGTACTTGGACAGAATTTCAACTGCAACTCCTGTTTAGCTAGGGATAGAGACATATAATTGGGTATCATCCATATCAATGTCAACTGATTACCTTTCCCAGGGGCTTCATGCAGATCCAGACAAAAGAGGGGAAAGGGTCAACTACTGGGGCAACACACATCTAATCTCTCCCCACTACCACTGCTGCGTGGAGCCACCCATAAAGCAATACCCTCCGTTCCCAACTCTTGAAGGCAGTCCTGAAGCATACTGTCCTGATGTTATTAAAGGCAACTGACAGATCCAGCCAAACCAGGAGAATCACAGTCTCCCATGCCAGTTCCACCGCATGTCATCAACAAGACTGATCAATGCAGTCTCAGTCTTATATCCTGGCCTGAAGCCCAAATGAAGATTGCTCCGACAATCTGCTTCATTCAGGGACTTCTGCAGCTGTAGACCTAGCACCTCTTCAACAACCTTCTCTTGTCCAATCCTGAAGACAGGATGTTCTCTGTCTCTATTTTACATGTAATCTCAAAATGATTATAAGATCTCAGTTCATTTCCAACCATGGAAGATGGAAGTTTAATACTATATCTGATCTTTAATATTTAACCTTTGTCACTAAGAATTAGATCAAATAAATTGAACCATTATTTCTAAATATAATGGGGATTTCAATTATATCAGACAAAGGTATGCTTCAGAAATTACATTCTTAAACCAGTAAGACATGATTAATCAACCCAAAAACGAGTTACATATTTGCATATCACTTCCCCTCTTTCACATGCTAAGCTTGGCATATCCATCCTAGCTAACATCCAAATTTATCATAGTATGTTAAAAGTACATAACATTCAGATGGTCACATGAGAATATATTTTAATAAAGAATCAAAACCGTGGGACAATTTTAAAAAAAGGCTGTGAAGCACAAAACTTATTCTTGGGTCAAGAATCAGCCAAGAGTGTGAAATCTGAACTAGTCCAAATATTCTCCCTGAAAAAAACACAAGGATGTCAAGGAAAAACTTCAAGGCACAATTTCAACTAGAGCTAGAAATATGTTTGCCCACATTTCATCTACTCTGATTTTAGCCTTAAGGGTTTTTTTTCTGAAGACAATTAACAGTCAAATACTAGAAATCATTTTGAGGGAATATCTGTTGGTGCTGAAACTGTGGTGGATTTCGAGGCTGCCACTGGTTCTCAGGAAGGAGAGACTGGATTCCAAGGAGATAAGAGGACTTGCAGCCTAGAAAGCCTTGGCAGAGAGTCAAAGACAGTCAGAGTAGCCCCACCCTAGAGTCTCCTAGGTTATTTCCCCTTAGGTTTTTTTAGGATAGCTTTAGTTTGGCAGTATTCTGTCTGTATGCTGAGAGCAATAAAGAACTGGAGTTTGGAATGCACTGACTTGCCATTGTTCTTGGGCTGGGCCTGACAGAAACCTTGAATGCAAGTTTCAGGCAGTGTCCTAGAAGAAAATTCTACTTTAACAGGAAAATTAGATTCTGAACTAGAGTATAAGGTTGAACAGCAAAAAGAAAAAGAAAAAGCTTAATTTTTAAACATGCAAATGTTTTCGAAATCCATGCACTTATATTCAGAATGTAAATATACTCAGGTATAATGACAAAATGTTTTCAAATAAAAAGTCACTCTTTTCTAGAAACACAGTTAAAATCCTCTTTGATATTAACCCTCTTCAGATATTAAAACTCTTCTGATTGGGTAAAGGAGATATAGTCTTGCCCTGCTCCCTTCACCCCATCCTCCCTATGTTGACAGGGAGAATCTGTAGGGAAATGAACTACAGCGAATTGGGTATCTGCTACTTAAGTAGTTCTTCACAGTCCTTCCTCTAGAATTTTTAGAGAATGATGATGAACAACTTGGATTCTTATTAAAGGAGATTACTGTAGAACATTTCATAGAGATTGAAGCTATCAAAGGCTTTTAACTGTCAATATGGCTATTTATCACAAAGTATCAAAGATGGCATACTTCTCAAAACTAATTGCTGGGTAACACAAGTGCAATCAATTCATATTCTGTGGGTTTGCTAGAGGCACCTGGTTGGTCCTCTCAAAACAGTATGAACTAGCACATTTTTCTTAAGGACAGGTAACATATAGAATCAGAGTACAGGTGTATTTAACTCAGAAGCAGCATTCCAGTATTTTGTAACAGCCTTTCTAAACTCATTTGGAAATGCTAGAAACCTAACCTGTAACCTTTTATGTGAATTAACTGCACACAGATTTAATTTTAACTAATTCCAGGTAAAAAACTGTTTAGTTCAAACTATATATAGATGTGAAATGACCCAGCAAATGAGTTACTCAAATATATCTTTTAAAAATGAGCCATTACACTGTAGCACTCTAGACCAGTCCTTCAATTTTTATGTAAAAATAATTATTCAGGTTGTACACTAAACCACAAATACACGATTTTACAGAGCAAGAATTATAAATATGATACACCGTATCCTGAATTTTATTGAGCAAATTGTTTTCAGTTATTAGACATCACATAAACATGCACGTAGTATGCACTGCAGTAATTAAATTGAAGTTTTTTTTTAATTTCATCATTGTCCCCGTAAACCAAATGTTTACTGCGAAAACTATATATGGCTTTCTTACAGCACATAGTAAATATGCATACTCATAAATCATATGAATTGCAAAGTTATAAATCTGACAGAAAAAACAAGTTATGTTGGTTGATAATTTAAATATCAAAGAGAGAGTTCAAATATAATTTCAGTCTCTAAATAACCATCAAGAAAGTTAGGTTGCAGTAGGCAATGCTGCAAAAAGTTACTTAGATAAGATCACACTTGGCAACTCTTGTCCAAGTTGATAGCCTTCCCTCCCTCTCTGCCACACAGAATGATGGATAGGTAATTCCTATTCTTCTTTGGAAGATACAACTTAAGTAATAAGGAAAATGGCCTCATTCAACATAAAGTGTTTTTGCATAAAATACATCAGTCAGCAAGAAAATTTATGAAATCTAGGCAAAATAAACAAAAACTAGAGGGCACTGGAAAGTTAAATCCCCCCTGGTCCATTATAAGCACAGCACATAAATGTACAAAGAAATGCCATTGGAATAGAGACCAACAACAACAGCTGATGTCTCTTTGCACCTGAAAACCTACCACAGCAGGCTAAGTTATCTTCCAGCATGGTATTATTCAAATATACAGTCCTTACCTAGACCCCCTCAACAGCCTTTTCTTGAATTTACTAATCATCCAGTGATCGCATCTGGTAAATTACCTTTCACATGAGTTAATGCAGATCTTGCTAAATTATTACAATAACTATATTACAAAAATAATAATCATCAATTTTCATGACCTCACAGAAGTAAAAACATTTTCAACAACTCACTTGCTAGTTTAGCCTGTAATCCTGAAGGCCCAGGTTTTGATGCCTCTGGCTTAGAAGAGCCCGGTAGAGAAAGTTTTGTTTTGGGCAAGCTAACCTTGGGGCTAAAACGAGCAGCCCAATCAAACTTTGAGGAGCCACCTATTTTATTTTGTTCTTTATCCCTGCTACTCCTCCGTGGACTGGGGCTGGATGCAGATCTGGAGCGCCTGGCCTTGCTCTGGTCTTTGCCCTGTTTCACTCTGGCGCCCTGAGAAACAGCAGAAGATGCAGAAGCAACAACAGAAGAAGAGGAAGATGTAGAGGCCGAAGAGGAGGAATCTGTGATGGTACTGCACCCAGCTTTGGCTGAGCTCGCTGATTTTGAAGCCAGCTTGGTGGGTTTTGCTGATCTCTCTTCACTGCCAGTTGATTCAGTTGCTGGACGACTCTTTACAATAGGTGAGGTTTCTGTCCTTTTCCGTTTCTGGCTTCTGGAGCTAATGGTAGCTCCACCCTTTCTGGTATGAGCTTTACTGGTTGATGGCAATTGTGAGGACTTTGACTCTTGCTCTTGATGCAAATGTCTTTTCTTAGACTTAGTCTGAGATTTATTTCTTTCCAAGTCTGAAGAAGAATCAGCGTGCTGAAGTGCTTTGGTTTTTTTGGCAGGGCTAGGAGAATTTGTCTGGTTGTAATCTGGGCTAGCACTGCGTTTCACTCCTCGAGAACTGTCTCTTTTAGGCACCTGCCCAGTTTTTTGTTGCTCTAAAGTACTGTCTGTGTCCAGAGCCTCTTGTTGTGGAATTATAATAGTAGATGAGCTACAGCCTCTGAGAAGGTAAACATAAATTCAGTATTACTACTCAGCAAAGAAAATAATATTTTTAAAACCTGCAGAAATCACCTGGCTATTTAATTTGTGCTCTTCAAGGAAATATGGGTAAACAGATACTACTTTTCCACTTTAAGAACAAAGACTCAGAGCAAAGCTTTGAGTCACATTATAATAAGCAACTAAGCAATTGTGTTGCAAAGGTTTACAGATTCTTGTACTGTTAGCAGACTTGTATCTTTTAGACATACTAAACAATTAATGCTGAAAACTCCCAAATCATGAATTATATATAAGTAATTTAATTTTTTTTAAAATTAATATTCAGTATAATTGTGCAACATTTTCAACTGGTGGTAGTAGATTAGTAATAGTAAATGCATTAGAATCAGAAGGAACAGCAACAGATATAATTCTGGAGCCCCCAGTATGCCCGTAGATATTTTCTGTGATGCTCATTATTTTTTCTGCCCAATCTGGCTTGAAAAAAGATTACAAAAAGAAATAGAAAGTTGGCACACTACAAAGTGGCTACTTTCAGCTTCATGTTTATTTTCAAAATGTCTTAGATTATACATGGCCCTCCAAACATCATTTGAAAATAAAATTAGTGGGTCCTGTGATCCAGTATTTGAAGAGTATATGATCACCTGTTCCCTGGAAGTCAAAAGTAATGAGGAAGGAGGGTGAATGGAAATAAATGCAATCATGTTTTGTAATCAGCTATCAGTATCACAGCCATTTTATAAGAATACCCCAAACATGCTCCTGATTTGCACATATATTCATTAGCCTAGAAAGTTAAGGATCTCTCTAGCTAATCAGGGGGAAAGTACAGCAATTCTGAATGGGGGCTATAGGCCAAGGCACAAACTACATCTTGTATTAGTTTTACTTTTGGGGGGGAAAAAGGCTTTAAGTGCAAAATTAAACTCCTTATATCATGAGTACAGGATTCAGCATGGTTTCCTGCCAGCTGGAGACACACCTGTTCAATACTCAGTGTCAAGGTCTACCACAGAGCTGCTACTGTTATGTGAACACTCCTGGAATAAAGAATTTCTGTATCTTTGCTGGTTTGTTCCCAGAACTGCCTTTATGTGAAGTGGCAACCAATGAATTCTGATTTTCAACTTAGTGAAGTTTCCTTACTTCACATTTGAAAGTTCTTACATCAAGGCTCTGTAATACCACATTTGGAATTACACTGAGTTTCACAATAAGAAGTGCTACTACTGCACAAAATTAAAGATGCTACAGTGTTTAATTAAATAAGCTGATTACATGTTATTTAGACAATTGAGTTATTGTTGCACTGTATTAAGAGGACGCAATTAAATATCCCAAATAGGAAATTTAAAAAATCAAAATATACTGGTCAGCTATCCACCTTATGAAATGTATAAACAGGTCATGATTCAGACAGTCCATCTGCATTCAATAGGGCTTCATAAGCTTTGAAAATGATTCAAGAAAAGTGATTTTGACTTTGCATGAGCACATCATTTGTCTATTGTTAATTACAGCAAGCACCAATGGTTTCACAAGAGCGCAAAGATATGTTGTTCCTTTAAGGAAACAAATAATTAAAGCAGTGTCTCTTTAATACAACTCTTAAAGCTGCTTCATCTTTTTCCTTGCATGGAAGCTTTAAAAAGACTTGCATACTCCTGCAAATAGCAGAGAAGTGCTATGTTTGCACAAGATTCAAAGCACTTCTTCCAATTTCTGAACATCTCTAATTTTCAACATCTACAAATAAGATTATTAAAACACTAATCCCCCGTAAATAAGATTTATCTATTCTCTTTCTTCAGTCTAGAATAGATCTGCAAGTATACTGCTTTATATCACTCAAATGGACACCTTTCATTCTGCTGATATCAGGCTTAGGTTTACTCAAATCAAGTAAAAGGTATGTAGATGTTTCCTAATAATAAATCAGCATGTTTGCAACATATTCTATTGAAGTTACATTAGTGAATTCATAAATATAAAGCTATTACCTTTTAGAAAAGTGTCCTTTGGACTGTTCAGTAGTAGTATTGGACTGCACTTTGGGTGCCTTTGATATAGATTTTCTACTTTCAGAAGGGCTACGTGCCTTATGTTTTGCCTGCCCTAAATGTGACCTGTCAGCAGAAAGTTAAAAACAGAAAGCTATAAAGAACACTGGCACACAAACACAAATATGCACAAAGAGTATTTACACACTGGATTTATAACACAGTTTCCCATTAAGATACATAACATGATTAGGGAAAAATGCTAGCTAAACTTTAGACAAGGTATCAACTCCTATACCGAAATTATGTTAAAAATGTTAGGTTTTCTTTTGATTTTCTGTTCTTCCCATTGTACTAATAATTTACATAGTCCTGAACATTTCTGCTTTCCTTCCCAATAGATTCAAAACTGTAAAAAAATGGTGATTCCAGATTAAACAAATCCCATCTGAACAAAAATATGCACTTAGCCATTTTTAGAGAAATTTGCAAGCATCTACTATGAGAGTAAAAAGAAAGAGGTTGCTTATATGCAGCCAGGGTTACTCCAAATGATGTTAACTGTCCCAGAGGTGTTTAATTTGACAAATACGATACCATGAAAAATATTTCTACTTGAACGTGACCACACAAGTTAAGGCCTTGATCAGCCATGAAACCCACAGAATAAGAATATGCAAGTTTACTTGAAATCTAGCAAAAAGATGAAACATGTAAATAATGAAAGCAAATGGAAGAAATGGAGGTAGGGGGTAGGAAGTACTATGGTTACTTCCAGGAAACAGATGAGAGAGCATAAAAGCCCTGCCCTCCTCATATGATCCTCCATGCATAGAGAATAAGAATCTGAAATGGAGAATCACCTCTGTCCATGGAGACCTTCCATACAAATGAACCTCCTGCCTCCCCACCCCCATTCATCAAATAGAATATTCATGGCTTGAAAGGCTCTTGTTTGCAGACACTCATCCTCTATAGTACAGGCACACAAAAAAGGATACTGGAATTTGGTTGCCAGCTTTCTCTTTTAGGAACCTGCAGTTTATGGATGATATACTCCCAGAACTGTTACACAGGAATGATAAAGAAAGCAATGTAAATCATACTATGACCTTAACAGCCAGAATGTAATTTGATAATACTGTGGATGTCCTTACTATGGTCTGACACAGGGCCTCTAAATTCCACATTTTTACAAAGGCTCCAGGTCTGCCCTCTCCTACTGATACTAGTAACTTCTAATAAAAATGTCTTTTATTGTACTTGTGTAGTATCGCCTTGCTTAAGGTACCCATTGAAACTCCTGAACTCACCTCCCAAAATGGGCCATGGTCTCATTCACTTATAGAATGCAGACCTCTATATGGCCTATAAAGCCTGATACAGCTTTCAAGCTAAAGTTCTATGCTCTATGCACAGAAAGTAAAGATAGAACAATGAGGTTAGAATGCTGGTTGAACAAGATTATAAATTATGAGCATACTTACCTCAGTATGAGACACAAACTCAACTTCAGATTGAGTATCCACAGATTTATGCCTGCTTGACTCCTGAACTATAGTGTTGTAGTTTGCATATGTGTGTACAAGCAAGAAGTCTATAAGAGAATGGCTTGTGTGCAAGTATACAGATGGGAGATCAATTAATTTTGCAAATGGTGTACTTTATTTTATAGGCAGTTAAACTTAATCAATAGTCATTATTTTAAAAAAATGCATTTTCATATGCATTTATTATTTTTAAGATAATTTTTGCATAAGTTGTGTGGGGTGGGAGATTCTTAAATTTAGAACCGTCTTCTTTTTGGGTAAAGATGGTAATTCAGACTAGCTCCCAGGGAAAATGAGGAGATGCATATAGATATTAAATTATCTCTACTGCAATCTGATTTCTTAGCAAGAATAAGCAACATATACAAATAACCTTAGAGGCAATGTACTGATCCCAGTTATCAAATACAGTACAGTATAAAGATTTTCGTAACTGTCATTTTTTCAGCGGCATAAATTATGTTGAAGGCTGTGGTGGTGGTTGCCTTCTGCACTGCAACCACAGGGACTCTGGCCAGGTCTTCAATCATTAAAAGAACCCAAACCTGACTGTGGTCAGCTGCAGCACTTACATTCCCATAGAGGATGATGGATAGGAACAGCAGAGAGACAGAAACAGGCTATTGGGAGCATAGCAATCAGCCTCATTGTGTACAGATTAGAGAAACCACTGGATGGCAGGAAAGAAATACTAGGGATAGCTGTTGCTTAGTGATCATTTCATTTCTGCAGCCCAGATTTGGTAATCCTACTACTGACGCAAACTATTGGCACTACTCTGCCAAGAGACTGCCCTGAACTATCACTGCTGCCATTCCTCTTTAAGAGCAGCTACCAGAACAGGTCTGCTGCCTTGAATGTAGCCACTAGCTCTTTAATTGTGTTTTGGGGGGGGGGTCCCTACCTATTCCCTTTGGGGCCTAGAGAGTTCTACTTATGCCTCTACATTCTTTATTTGCTAATAATTGCAGAAGCAAATTACTGACATAGTGCAACAATCATACTGAATGCCACAACAGACACCCAATGGACAAGAAGCAAGCCACAATGTCCATCTAGTTCTAAAGCAATTACACGTAGTCCACACTTAATGACTGCAACTGGGTCCTGCAACTCTGTCACTAAGCATCATGGTCATTAAGTGAAACATTGTGTGACCATGCCAGACTTAAATCAGTTCCGCTGCAGTCATTAAGCAAATCACTTGTGGGCATTAAGCATGATATCACATGACCATGACTTGTAACTTACTGCCAGATTCTCCATTAACTTTGCTTGTTGGAAGCCAGCTGTGAAGCTCACAAATGGAGATCACTGACTGTGGGACACTGCAACCATCATAAATGTGCACTGGTTGTGAAGCGCCCAAATCGTAATCATGTGACCGTGGAGATGCTGCAATGGCCATAAGTTCGAGGACCGGTCATAAAACGTTTTCAGTGCCATCATAAGTTTGAACAATCACAAAACAGGGCAGTTGTTAACCAAGGACTGTATATCTAGAGGGTGAAGTGCAAGAAAGAGCACCTACTCCAATAACCTTCCCAACCATGCATGTACTTAACTGCTCTGCCTCCTGATGCCACTTAGTTTTATTTATTTAAATAAATTCCACACCATTTCCTATTAAAAGAACATTCAAGGCAATTTACTATTACATATAAAATCTAAATTGTATTTATAAATACCAGGCAAAATACAAAATAAAGTAATAAGCCTAAAACAGTATTAGAAAATAAAAGCAGTAATAAAGTTATATCACAGCAGCATTTGTACATTATTAAGAGGCCTAGGAGGCTAAAAATTGTATTACCTGACCCTCAGAAAAGATACCTGGCATACCTAACTGGGGAAAGCACTCCTAAATTGGGGAGCAGAGAGTACTATTTAAAAGGCCCATTCCCAGGTGGCCAACACACCTCAGGGCGGGAGAGCACCTGGAACAGAATCTTCAGAAATCACCTCAAGGTATGGTCTAGAAGAAACATTCCTTCAGATACTACAGCCCCAAGCCATAAAAAGTTTCACAGGTTAAAACCAGTATCTGAAATTAGGATAAAAAACTAATTGGGAACTACATGACAGTCATCAAGAACTAGTGCAATGTGTTCATATCATCCATTTCTAATAATTATTCTTGCCGCAGTATTTTGTGCTAAGTGAAGTTTCTGAACCACCTCCAAAACATGGAGCCTCACATGGGCTTCCACTGAGAGTCATGGCTGACTGCAGACATCTCTGCAAACAAGGGAGAATGAAATTCTTTTATTCTGCTATGAAGAATAAAAGATCAGCAAGTGGTTCAGTCCTTCAAATCTCTCTGGAGAAGGAAAGAACAGGAGATCACCCACAAGTGCTTTGAATGGCAGCTCCTCGTGGGGAGTCCATAAAACAGCGGGTTTGAGAGCCAGGAGCTGAGGGAGATGACATCTTTGCTTTCATGAGCAGCAGAGCCTTTGATAAGGACACTAAGCCAGCCAAACTCACTTCCTAATTACATTCAGAAATGTTCAATTTAACTACTTTATGGATATCAGAGACCTTCAAAACAGCAAGCTTAATTTAACACCTGGTGAGTTTTACCTTCTTTAGATTTAAGAAGTTTTAAACAGAGACTTAAGAATTTAAAATAATATACAATTAGCAAAAAGCAAAAAAGGATTTTGATTTAAGAAATTTTTAAAGAGATTGGGAGATCTTGCCCCCCAAAAATTGTTCTTCGGAATTATTTTCCGTTTGAATGTTTTTACTTGTCCTCTTACCCAATTTTATTTCAGCTCTTCATGAATGGATCTGTTTCGATATAAATTTGAAAAATTATGGTGCCCTTAGATCATTTTTAAAAACTGCATAAAATGCTATTTTAGAATGCTCAAAAAACAAGTGATATCAATTTATTCTGGATTTTAAGATGCTAAAAAAGAGACACTGAATTTCAGAGAATCAAAGTCATATGAAGCAGTTAAGAAAGCCATCTAGCTTGTCTTCATTATATCTATAAGTAGTACAAGTCTTACAGTTTTATCTAATGTCCAGGAAAAAAATTTAAATGTGATCCAAATTTAAGCTTAACATAGCCTAATACACAACAGTGATAGTCGATCATTCTGTTGTGTATTAACTGTGCCCCCAGTTACCCACCCTACAAGTAAATCTCAGCCTAAAAACCCAAAGCCATTATCTTCTAATCTTTCACAAGATATTCAGGCTCCAACTTTATTTATTTATTGAATTTCTGTACCTGCCCATCTCATATATAAACAACTGACAAAGTTCCACCTCAATCTGCTATCAATTTCATTTTTGTGTGTGTGTGTGTTTTATTGTACGCTGCAGAGTCATGTTTTGTGGTCAAAACGTCAAAAAACCACTTTTTGCATTAAAATGTTGTGGGGAATACAGGAGGAGGAAGAAGTATTAAGTATGTTTGCCACCTTATTTATAAAAAAAAAAATAATAAAGGTGGGATAGAAAATAAATAAAATAAAAATAAAAAATAAAATAAATTAGAAGCCACCCATAATAGCAGAATACTAGACAATAGAAGATTTTAGCTATATTAATTTTGGATCCTTTGTCCACTCATCATACCATGCTTACAAAAAGGAAATTATATACATTCATAAAAGACAGAGGTATCAGTAGTAGTATACTAAATCTCAAGCAGCATACTTTAAATCACAGCTGCTGGGGAGTATCACATGGGCTTCTGTGGATTCACAGGATTTTATACAAGATACAGTGAGAAAATCCTGTTTTGATTTTTCCTTCTTTTATTAAGGCATCAAATAGTATTTACTTTGTTTTCATAGTCTTTTTTTTTGTCAAGTTATATACAACTAAATAGCCATATTCCATTCTCTACTTGGCTGATAACTGCTGCAGATTGACTGTGAAGTAAGCTTTTTCCTATTTTTGAATATTATGCAGCCTAAGTGTTCTCTGTGTATTTATGCATTCTATAATATTGGCTTAATATGTGTGTGTATACACACATAACACACACAGCACTATAACTAAATACTATATCTATTTTCTCTTTAGGGGCAATTATGGAGTTAAATACAGTCAGGACCAGAAATATTGGAACAAGCATAACTGTTTTAGCATTTGGCCTCTGTACACCACCACATTGAAGTTGAAAGGAAACACACCCAGATGGGAGCAAAGTCAGGACTTTCAGCTGTAATTCAAGGGGTTTGACAAAAATGGGGCACTAACCATTCAACCATCCAGGACAAAAGTCGGGCACTAACCATTCAGCATATACACACACCCATCGTTGATGGCTCATAAGTAATGGAACAAACCAACATCATTACAAACATAAGGATCACTTTTAATACCTGGATGAAAATCCTTTGCAGTCAATGACTGCCTGAAGCCTGGAACCCATGGACATGACCAAATGCTGAGCTTCCTCCCTCGAGATGCTTTGCCAGGCCTTTACTGCAGCTGCCTTCAGCTGCTGCTTGCTTGTGCATCTTTCTGCCTTCAGTCTTGTTTTCAGTAAGTGAAAAGCATGCTCTATTGGGTTGAGATCAGGTGACTGACTTGGCCATTGAAGAACATCCCACTTCTTTGCCTTGAGAAACTCTTGGGTAGCTTTTGCTTATGTTTTGGGCCATTATCCATCTGCAATATGAAGCAGTGTCCTATCAGTTTGGCAGCATTTGGCTGAATCTGAGCAGAAAGTATAGCCCTATACACTTCAGAATTCATCCTGCTGTTTTTATCAGCAGTCAGGTCATCAATAAACACCAGTGACCTGATTCCACTGGCAGCCATACATGCCCATGCCATAACACTGCCTCCACCATGTTTGACAGATGATGTGGCATGCTTTCGATCAAGAGCTATTCCGTTCCTTCTCCATACTTTTCTCTTCCCATCATTGTGGTGCAAGTTAATCTTGGTTTCATCAGTCCAAAGAATCCTATTCTGGAACTGGGCAAGCTTTTTAAGGTGTTTGCTGGCAAAGTCTAATCTGGCCTTTCTGTTCTTGAGCATTACCAGTGGTTTGCACCTTGTTGTGAAGCCTCTGTATTTACATTCGTAAAGCCGTCTCTTGACTGTAGATGTTGACAATGACACGTCTACCTGCTCAAGAGTGTTCTTGACCTGGCTAGACTTCACCATGAGCAGAATTCTGAGGTCACCCACTTTAGCTGTCTTCCGTGGTCTTCCAGGCCTTTTGCTGCTGCTGAGCTTGCCAGTTAATTCCTCCTTTTTCAGGATGTTCCAAACTGTTGTATTGGCCACTCCCAGTGTTTTTGCTATCTCTTTGATGGGTTTATTTTGTTTCCTCAGCCTAATGATAGCCTCCTTCACTCTCATGGACACCTGTTTGGACCTCATGTTGAGAGTTCCAGTGAACAGCTACCAAATGCAAATGTACCAGTCAGAACCACCTCCAGGCCTTTTATCTGCTTGATTGGTCATTGGGTACCCAGGAAACAGGCCACACCTGGCCATGCAGCTGTTTGTCAGCCATTCGTTCCATTACTTATGAGCCACCAACGATGGGTGTGTGTGTATACCACTGGCTGTACTTCCTGAATGGTTAGTGCCCCACTTTAAACTCCCTCAACCAATAATCCTTCAGCAGTGTAACATTGCCCAGTCCATCTCAGGATCACTAGCCACCACTAAACCAGCAACAAATCTTCAATAGCAGATGCTGTGTAGCTCCATCTTGGGCTACCAGCCATCACACCTCCTTCCAGTTCTCACTTCTCCTTCCCACCATACTTTTTGGTTTTTAAGTCTCTGCCTTCTTTGCCAACTCAGCAGCTGCCCTTTCCTTCTTCTCTGGGAAAAAAAATATTCCTCTAGGAAACTAAGCCATATCTCCTACCCACCGGTTCTACTTATCAACTACAACAGAACAGAGCATTTAAATACTTGCTTAAGTACATGACAGACTAGCATGAAAACATGGACTCTTGCAGACTGTCATAGGGAGCAACAGTACTCTGCCCAGGCTTGAGAGTTTCTCAAATGAATCTGGTTGGCTTATATGTGATACTGAATGCTTGGTTTTTGTCCTGATCCAATAGGGTTCACTGTACCTCCTCCTTTCCTTTATCCCCTTAGCATTCTTCTTATATTGAGAATTTGAGAGGATTTGAATATGGATATACACAATTTTTAAAATTCAGAACAAAATGAATTTAAAATTGTTGTTTTTGAATTTGAAACTGGCTGTTCCAACCAATTCAGAAATGTTCCTGTCATGAGTACTAATGATGAGCAGGAGGGGGCCCCTATCTGGGGGGAGGGGGGAAATGCATGCGTTTTTCCCCATGGATAGGGGCCCCCTCCTGCTCACCATCAGTACTCATGACAGTTCCATGCTCAAGAGACCTCTGTTTCAATCTATGTGTTTTGGAATTTATGTCAATTTGAAGAAAAATCTTACTCTTAGACAAGAAACACAGATTCTAGACCTTTGTTAGTGAAGAGACACAAGACAAAAAGGAAAGGAGAACTTATGAATTTATCAAGATGTCCCTGAATTTACAGACCTGAGCTTCTTACTTGCCATCTATGTATCAAATACAGGGATATTTCACTTTGAAGTTAGATTTTCTAGACTGCAGAAAGAAACAGAACTTGGTTGTTACCTCTTAATATTTCCATATATGTTAATAACTTACAGATTCAAAAAAAGCATGTACAGCACTCTGGAAACTGTACACATAAGAGGTTGGTGTCCACATAAAAACGTTTATACAGGTAGTCCTGGGTCAGTGACCACTAGTTCAGCAACCATTCAAAATTACGATGGTGCTGAACAAGGGGACTTACAACTGTTCCTCATAGTTGCAGCCGTCACAGCATCCCCAAGGCCATGTGATCATGATTTGGGCTCTTGGCCACCATCTTGCAATTACAACAGTCACAGCATCCCACAATCACCATTTGCAACCTTCACTGCTGGCTCCCGCAAACTAAGTCAATGGGGAAGCTAGTAGGAGGTCGTAAATGGTGATCACATGACTGTGGGATACTGCAAATGCATGGGATTCGTCTAACAACAGCAACTGGGATTGCCACAACTGCCATTGTAAGTCAGCACTGTCATGTGGCGTCGTGCTTTACGACCACATCACTTAGCAACTGAGTTGCTGGTCCCAAATACCATAGTTAAGTGAGGACTACCTGTACACAGCATTATAATGCATTAAAAAGAAAACTAGCCTACAAGTGTAATCTGCAAACACAATACATTTTCATGTAGTGAATTATTTTTCATGGAAAACTAAGGAATTATCAACTACAAGAAATCCACCTGTAATATGTAATAGTTCAGATTCTACAAAAGCGTTTCCATGGAGCACCTGTATTCCCCAAACAACTTGAAGCTGTTCCATGAGCTATTTCCACTCTGAAAGTAGCTATTATAAGATGTTCACAATTTTACTGCAGCTCATGAATGATGTAAAAGAGAAGAATCAAGATTAGTTTTTTTCAATTTAAACTGTTTACTGTTAATCCCTTGATAATACTGTCATTCCAACTAAAGATGTATTTTCCTTCAAACCATGATTTTTCACTGAACAGATTTATAAGGCTGCCCAACTCACACAAAGTGACTCCAGGAGGCTTACAGAATTAAAAACCATAAAAACACAATAAAAACACAAGAGACACCCCCTGGCAGCAGCAAACACATTCATACCAGCCACTTGATTGGCTCCAAAGCTTGGGGTCCCCAGGCCCATTGACACAACATCTTCAGGGCCTTCTGGAACAGGAGCAAGGAGGGGGGCAATCTTATATCTGGGGGATGATGTTCCAAAGGGAGGGAGCCACTATGGAGAAGGCCCTTTTCCCTGGTCCCACTAGATGTACCTCCCTAACTGAAGGGACCCGCAACATGCCCTGCCTCCCTGTTCTGGTGGGCTGGGTGGATGTAACTGGGGAAACACAGTCCAGCAAATAACCTGGCCCCAAGCCATGTAGGGCTTTAAAGGCAATAAATGAATCCAAGAGATTATTTTATTTGTTAGGGATCCTTCACTAGGCAAACAAATAATTTAACCATGAGTAAAGAGATGTTGGTATAATGCTAAAACAACTGGGGGGAAAAACCCATAAAAGTATTCTGCATGAAAGCTCAGAAAATGAGTTTTTCCAGTGCAAAAGTATTAAAATCCTACTATGTTTTTCTTCAAAATATATTTTTGAGAAAATGGATTTTCAATACTTGCTACAACCAAGGTCTTACTTAGAATGAATGTTACACATTTATTGAATGTTCAATAAATCTCACTCCAGACACTGATACAGTGTTATATACAAGCATACACATCTGAGTAATATTTCTGTTTAATGTATGGAGAGGAAAAAAAGGTATCATTAAAATATTTCATTTTAATATTCCTTTTCATTTTTCCATTCTTAAAAAGAACCAGTCATACATGTTCCTCATTTACAAAAAATATTTGGTGTTCCATGATCTTGTAAAGTTTAAGAAATTATTCTACAGAGTAACTGTTTTAAGCTTCTTTATACTCAAGGTAAACTGACCACCAGAATGGCCACTTAAAATAGATCAATAGTTCCAATTTATTTTATCCCTACAGTTCCAAGAATCTCAGCCACATGGTTCCAATTTAAAACACAACTTGCATAACTTCCTAACTTCATATTTACACCCCTCAACACACTCACCAATTAGAATTTCAGTATCAATTACTAAATATGTTGTATAGATATCCACATTAAGTAGTATTTCAATTGTAAAGAAGAGAAAAAGTAAAAGCTCTTTAGCTCATTATGAATTCCTACCATTTCCTCACACCTAAATTAAGGACTGTCCACCCATCCTTGAGCCAGGAAAAAAATAAAGCAGCATAAAGTGTCCTGTCCCCAGTTGCAAGCCATATCCTGCCTCTATAGCCACTGTTCCAGCTTCAGGATGGTGGTGTCCTGAAATGAGGTGTACAGGGCATATCAAGCAAAGCCACTGATTTCCCTTTCCCAATGTCATCATCTGGCAGAAAACCATCTGCTGATCACAACACTGCTGTAATTAGTTAATAGTTCTGATAGGTAGCTAGACCTATGGATTTATCTAGAGGGGTGGGAGGCTGCCCAGGAAAGTGTGATAGGTTCTCCAGTTTTATTGGGCAAGTCTCACAGCCCCAAAACCAGCTGCTCCGCCAATTTTTTTTTTTACAAGAGTCTTAATGCTTTTTTGAAAGACATTAAACCCACATTAAAAACAAGCCACCAGACAGTTGATCAGAACAGAGTACAATGGCACAGTAAAGCAGGAGAATCACCTCTCTCTTTACTGTATAGCTTCCCTCAACCCACCAATCAACTGTTCAGTGGCTTTAGGAAGCCACAATAGCTTGTAGCTCTGACTCCCCACCCCCAAGAAAAACAAAAACAAAAATGAAACGGGAAAAGGGGACAATGAGTGCATGGCATAGTCCACGGTGACTAAGAGATGACAGGTTTATTTTGCCCCCTTGGTAAATACGCTACTGGCAGCATGGGTAGGGAAACGCAGCGCACTGTCCTGACTCTTAAACTGCTACTGGTTTCTGCTAGCTTAAGGGGAAAATATTACTTCAACACTGGTATGCCTAACCACATTCATACACTTTCCTTTAAAATATAATACATTACTTAAAACTGTTCTTTGCAGTTACTGTTCTGTGTGATTCATATTTGTTGTTACTGTATTCAGTTCAGATATTAATATCAATAACTAGCTATTCTAGTTAATGCTTAGAATAAAGTTATGTAATTTCTTATCATTTTAGTTGTTAACCATGTAATCAGAATTATTAGAGATATTAATTAGTAAATTCAAGTCCCAGTTTATATTTAAAAGATATCCTTGCTTCTTTTGTACAATAAATTATGCTGACTTTTGATAGTTTTGAAGAACTGAAGAAAAATTAGCATACCTTCCTCCTACTGCGTCGTCTTGCGATTGGGCCCCGACAGTGTTCCTTTGTGAACGTCGCAGTGACCCCCCTGGACTGTTATTAGGCCGGTTGGACATTGGCACCTCTCTCCTGAAGGGACATACCCTTTCTAGACACTACCATTCACTGAAAAACAAAACAAACATTTTTATTTAATCAAAATATAGGACATTTACCAACAAAACTGTTTGTATGTCAACTGACACATTCTACTGTATAGCATAAATGCCTTGAATAGTAAAACCATGAAACTTACAACATGTTATCTCGCTCTCTTGTTATGTTTCCATTATTATGTTAAAGGTTACTTTACTTTAACACATCAGTTTTACAAAATATAGAATCAAGCATTTATGACTGTGTCATATCAAATGATTAAATTATATGGAATGTTTAAATTATTCTAGATTACCTACTAGCATCATTTGTACTTTTCCAAATTGATTATGTCATATATAATGAAGCATAATCCCAGAGTTAAAGAATAGAATTCTATCAAATTTCATTCAGTTTTTCAGAATGGGGAAATGGTATCCCATACCAATAGAAAACAATACAATTATGTAGCCTGAAATTAGGATAGGGAAAAAACCTGAACAGACAATACTGCTGTTTTTTAGATCAACAAACTAGACTAACCCTAAAGAGAACACAATGAATAAATAGTTGTGATACAAAAAGGGTGGATAAAACGCAATTTAAGATTAAAGATCAGTATCATCTAATATTGGCTCCAATACTTAAGCTACAAAACTATGCAGGACCACTATTTTCTTGCAATATTATCCACTGAAAGTTGTGTTCACAAAAAATGGACCAACAGTCCCAAAATAACGGCCTATCAGAATGTACTGAAAAAGAGAATACATTTCATGTATACAGGAAATGCCAAATAATTATTAAATTATTTGCTGAAATACTCCCAATACCTTAGTATAAACAGATTTCAAACTGTATATCTTCTTAAAAGATTATTTTTAATCAGCTAACTAGCTGATTACTAGAGATTTCAAGCTTCCCTAAAACTGTCTAGTATTTAAAGAAAAAAATGGCTTCTGGTAATCATCATCATCATCATCTCATATTTTTCTGAGTTTACAAAGAAGGAAGAGAATAAATGGGCTAGGAGATTTGTAAACTCCCAGCACTTTCCACCAGTTACACTATCCTGCCAATTTTTTCAATTTTTTTAAGTACTGATGTTTGTGGAATTTCAAAGCAAAAAAATTATTCAAAACATTATGTTAACTATGCTATTTTATATTTAGCCATCTGTTGCATGTGTAGTTACCCAGCCCATTTTGCCTACAAAGATATAAATTACTCTTAAATCGAATATAGAAACACAAAGAAAAATAACATGATTACAAGTGATAACACCTTGCTTATAGTGTGTAGAAAGTAGAAAACATTTTTTTCAAACTCTTAACAAAACAACCTCAAAATGTTCTGACAGAGCAACATAAAGTAGCCAGCATGTCCCTTGTTCCAACATAAAGCTCAACATGTATTGTGAGTTTGGGCATAAGAAACAACAGAAAAGCTAAACCAGCTCTTGCTTCTTTCTCACCTCAGAGACACAGAGTAAATGTAGTGGTAGTCCAGGCTCACTTCTACTGATCAAGCAAATTACAGAAAAAAATAGCTAATGAGATTATTTTTAATATGTTTCTTAAAATGTTAAAACAAATTCCCATAAGAAATAGCGGGAATGTAGGCCTTCCATCATCAACTAAAACATTAGTTTAGATTAGACTGTTACATAAAATGCTTCCAGGAATTCTTGGCTTTACCAAAAAAAAAAAAGTATTTTGCTTCAAATAAATCCTTTAAATAAACTCTATTAACAGAGGAAAAAAGGCTAACTGTACTAAAAGTCATTTTTCAGTTAACACAGAGCAGCAACTCCTAGCCTTTTGATAAATAATCCAGAGTTAGGCACAAACAATGCTCTTACCTATGGATTAGCAGCACTTGTATGGAGCACACAGCAGTACACACAAACATACTTGCTTGCAAATTATAGTTCACCAACCCACCTGCAAACCATGTACTCACCCATCTGAATTCTGAGTGCCCCATTAAAAGGAACAGTTAAAAATCAGCTATAATTTACTTAGCAGACATGCAGCCGTAAACAGTCATTCTCTTCCATCTGCCATGGGCTTAACTGTCTATTTTCTCTCATTCCCACATCATCCCATCCAATATAATCTAACAGCAACAAGGGCATGACTGGTCCTTATTGCTATACTGGCTTGACTGGAAGTTTGTCGGGGGGAGCATCTCTATAAAAAGTTACAAAATAACATCTTAAGGGTTTACACAAAACTGAAAATACATTTTCTTTCAAATCTATTGAAAAAGTTCTGCCAAACTGTTTTGGATCAGATTGACCATGATTTAGAAGAAACAAAACCAGTAAGCGTGGAGTCCCAAGGACTCCACAGTTCAGCCTTGAGCTACATGTATTCTCTTCTACTGAAAACCAGTAACAGTTTGGGTTCTGGGGAAGAAATGGCGAACTGAAGCAGAGCCAACAACCACAGCAGAATGAAGAGCCAGTGAGTAGACTGGTTCTTTGTAGTATCTCTCCAGACAAGGAAAGGACTTGAGATTGCCCACAAGTGCTCCAGACACTTGCTCCTTGCGAAGAGACTGCAAGACAGCAGTCTCCTGTGGGTTCAGAGCTCTCCAAGATGAGGGAAGAGTCATCGTGCTCAAACCACAGTCGGCACCTTTAAGGACACTGGGTTCGTATACTTCCTTTTCTAATCACTTTTGGGAATTGCTTGTTAACTGCTTTTTAGCTATTAGGAACCTTGGGACTGACATGTCTGAAAACACCAGGTGAGTTTCCTTCAACCCTTAGTGAAGTAAATTTTAAATATAAGTGTATTTTAAAAAAATTAAGTCCTTAAACAGCAAAAGGGTGATTGGAACTTTGATTTTGGAAAGACTAAGGGTCCAGATGGATTTGAAATAAGATTTTGGAATTATAAGAATCCTTCACATGGGAAAATGCTTTTGTTTTGAATTCTCTTTTAAAAAAACATGATAGGATGAGACTTTGAAGGTTGGACATTAGAGGAAACCAGAAGGAATGAAAGCTTACAAATAAAGGAGAAGGATACTTAAATTTGACTTACTAATACAGAATGAAGCAAAATATTGTAACGTTGGACATATTGAAGGATATTTTTGAACAATGAACCTAGAAGTTAATTTTAAGAGTGTCTGCCTCTATAGATAGACTATGTTTAAAAGACGTTATGGAAGAGAAACAAGTTTTACTGGACAAGATTGAGACTGATCAGAAAGAGGATTTAAAAATGACAGGCTATAAGAATGATATGGAAAAAGATGCTACACTGGACATACAAAAGAAACCAGCTGATGTCTTAATAATTACAAGGGATATACAAATAACAAACCAAGAGAGTGACTGGATAATTTTCCTATATTTGATTTACAAAAGAGGGGTTTTAAAGCTTTGAAGAATTTTCTGAGAAGGGGCAAAGAAAAAAATGAAAAGAAATCAAGTTCTAAGACATTATTTGAAGGGACTAAAGATCAAGATTGTTAAAAGCAAAAGGAAGGAATATAGCATTGGTTTATTTGATCAAGGTTAAAATAGATATGTTGTTATCTCTGGTAACCCTTAATGGACTTTTGCTGATCAGGACTGAAATGAGGCTTTAACTATTTGTTTATAGATAAGAGATGGGGTATGAGAAGAGATCATTTTTTGTATTTTAAGAGACGGTGATGTTACTAAAATTGTTTATACTTGTAATGAAGGGAGAAGTCATTTCTTTATATATTTCTTTTCCTTTATTCTTATTTCTTTTCCTTTCTATTTTTCTTTTTTTTTCTGCACTTTCTATTTTTTCTTTTTGTTCTTTTATTTTGTAGCCTGTATTAGTTTTTATCTTTGTAATTGTCCTAACTTAGAGTGAAGAACCACGATGAGACAGTGACTTGGTCTCTAGTGTTTACTGTACTGCTCTAGTAGATAGAAAGTCCTGCCAAACTGAAAGAGCGTGGGAAACCCACACAGATAAACCCAAAACTCAATGCGGGTCTACTCTGAGTTTCTTTGAAGGAAAGTTCAAAGCCTCTAAACTACACATGCATTTTCCCCCCTGGATAGCCCCCCCCCCCGCTTACCATCAGTACTCATAACAGTAATTGTAATTTTTAATAAAATTACTATTAAAAAAAAAAGAAAACCAATAACATTTTAGTTGTTTCTGGTTTGGGACAAAAGAAAAACCAGAAGGATCTCAGAGTGATATTATAGGGCCAGTACTGAAAAGCTGGTGTCAACCCCCACTCCCCTCAGGAGCTTCCAGTACAGCATATAGCCTAGCCACCCCTATAAAATTCCCACCACCTTCCCCTGCCTCTCTCACCAATATGGGATCTAGCACTAGCAGCATCTTGCACTGTGGCATATCCCACCAGCCCCGTTTCCTGTCCTCCCAGAACCTTCCCTTTCCTCCCTTTGGCCCCAGCTACCCCTGCCAGTGTCCTTGAATCTTTCCTACTCCTTTTACCTGGACTACTACTACCCAGAACAGCCAGGCTTTGGTCCATATTTGGAACAACACAGCATGAAAACATATGAAGGACTGGTGTTTCAGACTGAAAACGGACCATTCAAAACCAGAGGCTTCAAGCACCAAACAACATAGTCAAGACAGTCATAGCACTAAAGATATTTAATTCATCTGTTTTAAAGATAGAACATTTTGCACAGCCCCTAGAATGCCATCCCCAAGAAGACATCCCCTTCTTCTATGCATTTAACAGTGGAACATATTCTAAGTAGCTGTAACATGATGCCTTTTTAGAATTTTTTCCCTTTTCGTCCTGATTACAAACTAAAAATATAGAAATAACAAAATATTGGGCAGATTTAAATCTTAAAATATTTATTTGGTTCAATCTTGTACAAATCTATTCACAAGTAAGCCCCACTAAAATCAGTGGAATGTACACCCAAGCATAAATACTACACTGCTACATATGACCCATTATACATAGCCCTTTTCATAGGCATCTAGTAGAAGCCACAAGTACATCATGTGTTATAAAATCATTGCACAAATGATAAGAATTATGTAATTTATTTCAGCCACATCCCTCCCTTGTAGTATAAAAATTGAGAAATACAATCAAGAAATACAGACTCAAGAAATTACTGCCACAAGTTTGTATACTAGATTTCAATGGCAGGAAAGATAGTGGTTTATAACAAGGTTGAATGTGATCAAAAGCTGTTAAATACACATAAGGTTAATTTCACATGGCAATGAAAAATAAAAGCATTGATTAAGGAAAAATTACATATGCATTAGGGATGCGGTGGCGCTGCAGGTTAAACCGCTGAGCTGCTGAGCTTGCCGATCGGAAAGTCGGCAGTTCGAATCCGCATGACGGGGTGAGCTCCCGTTGCTAGTCCCAGCTCCTGCCAACCTAGCAGTTCGAAAACATGCCAATGTGAGTAGATTAATAAGTACTGCTTCGGCGGGAAGGTAACGGCGTTCTGTGACTGTCATGCTGGCCACATGACCATGAAAGTGTCTACGGACAAACGCCAGCTCTTTGGCTTTGAAACGGAGATGAGCACCGCCCCCTAGAGTCAGACACGACTGGACTTAATGTCAAGGGAAACCTTTACCTTACATATGATGCATTAGATAGAAACAATATTGAGAATCTAATAAGTTATTGTCAGGTGTAGGAAAGGAACAGCTCTAAGTAAGAGACAGCCAACCATATTTTAGTAGTTTAAAATTATTTCTGGCTTATTTTTAAGAATTACAAATGAATCAAGTCAACAGAACAATACATTTTATTTATTTATTTATTTATTTTCTATCCCGCCTTTATTATTTTTATAAATAACTCAAGGTGGCGAACATACCTAATATTCCTTCTTCCTATTTTCCCCACAACAACCACCCTGTGAAGTGAGCTGGGCTGCGTGTTTGTGACTGGCCCAAGGTCACCCAGCCGGCTTTCATGCCTATATACTGATATGTATATAGGACTACAAAACTGAACCATAGTATTCATTTACTCCTTTATTTTATAATGCTTCAGAAACCAATTAAATTGTTTTCAGAAAAAATTTGCAATTTGATCCTAGTTTGTTCAAATATTCTTCCAAATTCTGTGTTAAATATTTTTCCATTTATTTTGTTCCATCAATTTACATATTAGTTCCGCACACTTTTTCTTGAGCATTTTCTGTTATATCCAATGCCTCTGCAAACATAGACTACTTTAACTGTTAGACTGAAGAATTTACTTCAAAGTCCAACAGCAGCTGATTGATTGGATACAATCATAAAATTCAGAACATCCAAATTGGCATCATATTTAAATTTGAACACTACTAATTAATGACTATGGGATAATATAATAAATTATAGTATTTTGGCAGCCATTTCCAAAACCCTGCTATAACGGAGTATCAAGCACAATTTGGGTACAATTTGCCTACTAGTTTAATTCAGTTTAATTGAATGTATGAGGGATTACACAGGTCTGCATGTAAAACAGTGAAACACATAAAGTGGCCTTTCATACAACTATCCTAAGTTTTCAGCATTAAATCAAATTTATATAAATACCATAGAGAAACAATATGTTTTAATTAAATATTAGAGGAGATATAAATTCAGGAAAACTTGCACTTGCCTACACATTTTATTAACACCATAACTTGAATAGATATAGAGTCCTACAAACTTATAATTATTCTAGAGACATATTTTCTAGGCCACAGGTTGCTTTAATATACTGCACTATACTCACTGCTATTGTCTCAATTATCCATACCAATTTCAGCTTTAAAATAAGTTATTGCTAGCACTACATTTGCTCTTGCTTATTCAAAATATGAACATATACACACACAGACAAATAATTAGTGACGCAATGCCAGGAAGAACTGAATACAGTATTCCGTTACTTTCATGCAGGATAGAAGCCTTTGCAAATACAGTACTTTTTGTAAAAATTTTGTATAGAACACCAAGTTCCAGAAACATTAAGACAGAAATTGACATTAGCTACTAGCCCCTGAAATTGGTATTTTATTCCATATCTGTAAAAATTATGAATATATAAAAAAAATTAACATTTAAATTAGTAAACTTACTGGAATCTTACAGCAAAGAAAACAATAGTCAAATGAAACTTGGATTGTTGCAAACCTATTCTGCTCTCAAACTGTTCTCAAACACTGAAATGTAGTATTTTACTGTAATTTTAGTTTCTTTAATCTAAAGTGAAGTGCTGCACTTGTCGCTTCTAGAGTGAATTACCTGAGTGAACTATATAGAATAATTAAATAGAGAATCCTATTTTCAGTATATAATGTAAAAACAAACTAGTGAACCTGAAGTCCAGCTATGAAAAAGTGAGGCACAGAGGCCTTTTCCACCTGAGGGACAGGGAGCGAGGCACATTCCAGATCACCAGACCACGTTTCTAAAATTTGACTGCAACAAAACAATTTCAACAAATATATGGACCATATTTGGAGTGGTGGAGATCAAGGGTGAGTATGGGAGCAATCTACCATTCTAAGCACACCCAAATGGTTTCTTAAAAAATAGTTTCACCCCTTCTGGTGTATTACTGTCACTGTACCCTCTGGAAAATCAGAAGGCTGAGCTCAATCATTGTTCAGCCCTGTCCTAGAGGAAATTACACCATACAGGTAATCCTCAGGTTATGATGGCAATTGGGACTGGAATTTCTGTCGCTAAGCTATGTGGTCTTAAAGCACAATGTCATGTGACTGCATTGCTTAGCAACGGCAAACCCGCAGTCCCAATTGCCATCATAACCCCAGGACTGCATGGGTCATTAAGCATGAAGAGGAGGGAGTCCCAGGCAGGCAGGCTGGTGGGTGCTTGAATGCCATACTGGGTGCTGTTGGGAGGCGCTCCAAAGTACAGATGGGTGTACAAGCACTGCAGAAAGGTGGAGTGGTTCCACAGGCAGGTGCTAAGGAGTAGGGGGGTGCACGGGTGCTGCGGAATGCCACAGGCAGGCTCTATGAAGCGTGAGTGGGCAAAAGAGTGGCAGGAAAAGAAGCAATGTCCAACTTCCTGCCAGCTTCCCCGCTGGCTTTGCTTGTGGGAAGCCAACTGGGAACTTCAGAAATCACGATTACATGACCGCAGCTCACTGCAAGTCATAATCATGAGCCATGCACAAAGCGCCTGGATCATGATCACATGACCACAGGGGCACTGCAATGGCCCAGTCATAAGTCCCCCTTATTCAGTGCAATCATAACTTCGAACAGTTGCTGAACAACTGGTCATAACTTGAGGACTACCTATACATGCATGTTACCTAGCCACCAGAAGTACAGTGATCAACTTTGCAATTCCTGAAACAGCTAGTGCTAGCAGCATCTGCAGCAAACCACAATTATGACAAAATGACAACACATACTTGGTGTCATTGTTACACAAATGTTGCCTTTTTGTTCTTGCGTCAGACATCATTTTATAAGCAGGGAATCAAACATCACTTATCAACATAAAGGTCACTTATTCAGAACAAGGAACATATTCGTACATACGTTCCTCTTTTGTTTATGTAAGAATATGATACTGCAATCAGATCAATAATATGCATATCATTTACATGCATGTGCATATATACAGTAATTTCAATACTGTTTCATTTTAGACCATAACCATTTAATCAAAAGTAAAGCAGATTCTAACACAGCTAATTTTATATCAAGATGCATGTAGCTCAAGTTTCAGAATTTAATCAAATGTACGTATTTTAAATTAGCAAACTTTCAGAGAGTTTTTCTTTCAAGAAAAGGAAAGTTATTTCAAAGCGGTGGGACTAACTCTTCCTCTCTCTCTGGGTCTTCCTTCCATTCTCAACAATCAAAATACATAAAAATAATAGTATAAAAATGCAATATGAAGGTAGTATCAATATGTCTCAGAAGTTTCAGCTGATATCAAGATACCATCAAGTTCACAAAATGAGAAGATTAATCTAAATCAACATTTTACTCAAGACTTTTCTGAAACTTAAAGGTATTCAAGAAAATTTACATACATGCTCATAGTATTCTCAGCCCTCAACTAGATTTGAGGAAAATCTGAATTAAGATACAGTTATATCTACTATATGGGCAATATACATTACAGAAAATAAATTTAGGGAAAAGAGAAGTAGGGAAAAGTGCATGTTTTTTAAATTGTAATTTCAACTAAACATTTCAAATTTTAATCTGAATTATATTTTCAGCTTTTTTTTCCCTGTGCTTTTAATTTGTTAGAGGAATAATGGTTGAACATCCATGCACAACACAGTTGTATGCAAAGTTATATTTTAAATTCACTTTGAAGTCAGTTTAAAGAAATTGATAAAAATCATCCAGTTATTTCCCTTCACTAACACACATTACCACTTAATTGTATGAAATACTGCATGCTTAGAAAGTTCCCATAGGAGGGAATTGCTTGGAATGTGGAAAGTCTAGCATTACTTCAAACTTCCTTCTTCTTCTTCTTTTTTTGAGGGGAAAAGAGAATATACTGGTTCACACATATGGAGTCATTACATTATTGATAGTTTTAGCATGACATACAAACCAAATCACTGTAGTTTGTCAAACATAAGTACACTAAACTTTAAAAAAAAAATCTGTTCAACTGTGTCTGATTCTCAGAGACTGCCTTGACAAGTCTCTGCAGTTTTCTTGGCAAGGTTTTTCAGAAGTGGTTTGCCATGGCCTTGTTCCTAGCGTTGAGTGTGTGTGCCTGGCCCAAGGTCACCCAGCCAGCTTTCATGCCTAAGGAGAGACTAGAATTCATGGCCTCCCAGTTTCTAGCCTGATGCCTTAACCACTACATTAAATTGGCTCTCACATTAAACTAAAATTAACAAAAAACAAAGCTGTATTTATGGGTCAATGTTATGAAAAATTGTGTCTGTCCTCTCATTGCTGTAGAACTGATGGCTGGCCAGAATTTAAAGTTTTTATTCTTTAAAAAAAGTCAGGAACCTTATCAATCAATCATCACCATACACAGCATGGAGAACATTATTTTAAATATTGGACAGGGAATGGATTAATCTCTGGGGGCCAAAAAAATATATTTGAATAGCGGAAATGCTGCTACAGAAGCAATTATACTATGCAGCTATTTCTCTATCCTACCTTGGATTCTGAGTGGATTATTCACTGCTTAACTATAGTTATTCCAAGTTCATGGAAAGATAGAACTGGACCAAACAAACAAAAAAGAAGCTGTGGAAAAGATACTTTACCAAGCTCAAAGTTTATCTTAGTATTGTGGCTGGGCTTAATACCTAATTGGCAGGTCATGAAAGCCAACTGAAAACAGGTATCAATCCCACCTATTCAGTCTTATCCAGAGCCTTTTTTAAAATACTCATACCACAGTGCAATTCTTATTAGTCAGCTTTGCTAAAACACACGCACATAAAAAAAAAATATCCTTATCAAGACAAAAAGGGGTGAGTTTTTCAGAAAAGCAGGAGGGAACCTATAAACCCTAGAGTATTGAGCAAACCTAGTCCATATAGTTAGTTATGGTTTAGTGAGTTATTTTAACTCAGAGAATTAAGTTAATTCAGAAGAACATGTGTCCTAACAGTCAGGAACCAGGCTGAGACAAGGAATAGGTCTCTAGTGTTTTATTACTGCTACATTAGACAGAAAATCCTAACAAACTGAAGAAGTGTGGGAAAAACCCAGACAGATAAACCCCAAAAGTCAAGGCGGGTCTGATCTGTGTCTCTTTGAATGGCTGCTTAACTCCTCACTACTACGCATGAGTTTTCCCCCCTGGATAGGGGTCCCCTCCTGCTCACCATCAGTACTCATGACAACATGTTAGGTTAACCAGGAGTAACCATATGGTGCAAACTACTTATTGAAACCCAAGCTACCACCCTCCTACATTCTCTCCTTTCCCTGGTTTCACTCTTTCTGGAGAAACTAAAATGTAATTGCATTCATGACACTGCACTTCTGGAGAAGATGACCTGAAATGCTGAGTATTGAATTTTATGTACAGACTGACAGAGAACTATCATTTTTGATCCAAGGGGGGGAAAAATAGATAGATGTTGAGATAAAAACTGTAACTATCATCTTCTTCAGTCCCCATTCCTAACACTGATACTATTGAGTAAGCAAGAACAAGATCTGCTTCTTAAAATCTAATTTTCTCCTATAATAGTAAAGGTAAAGGTTTCCCTTGACGTAAAGTCCAGTCGTGTCCGACTCTAGGGGGCGGTGCTCATCTCCGTTTCTAAGCCTTGGAGCCGGCGTTGTCCCTAAGGACCCGTCCGTGATCATGTGGCCGGCATGACTCACGGAACGCCGTTACCTTCCCGCCGAAGCGGTACCAATTAATCTACTCACATTTGCATGTTTTCGAACTGCTTGGTGTGCAGGAGCTGGGACGAGCAACGGGAGCTCACCCCGCCGCGCGGTTTCAAACCGCCGACCTTCCGATCGGCAGCTCAGCGGTTTAACCCGCAGCGCCACCGCGTCCCTTATAATAGTAAAGGTAAAGGTTTCCCTTGATGTAAAGTCCAGTCGTGTCCGACTCTAGGGGGTGGTGCTCATCTCCGTTTCTAAGCCTTGGAGCCGGCGTTGTCCCTAAGGACCCGTCCGTGGTCATGTGGCCGGCATGACTCACGGAACGCCGTTACCTTCCCGCTGAAGCGGTACCAATTAATCTACTCACATTTGCATGTTTTCGAACATTTTTCGAACATTTTTCTCCTATAATACTCCTCAATTAAATGATACCTGGAGCCCATTTTCTCAAATACTATGTTTACTGAGAATGCTGCATTTCAACATTAACATTTTAGTCATGCTATTTAGGATTTAGGAACAATAACAATTAATTGTTCTCAAAAAAGCAGAATCGGAATGTCCAGTTCCACAAGCAAAATGTCTATGATCCACATACAGAAATATATATGTTTAGGACATAACAATATCCTATGTTGTCTATAGGACATATATAGAATCATGGACCTCATCAATCTCTGCCTCACTACCTACTTTCAATTTGACGGACAAATATACCAACAAATCAGAGGAGCATCCATGGGATCACCACTCTCAGGACTCACAGCAGAAGCTATAATGCAGATCTAGAAACAATAGCACTGTCACACATACAGTCAAAAGTATGGCTCTGGTATATAGACGACACCTTTGACAAAATAAAAAAGGAACTAGAGAAGACACACGAAACAACATCCTCAAAGGAGTAAAATTCACAAAGGAAGAAGAAAACGACAACATGCTACCCTTCCTGGATATCCTCATCAGCAGAGGAAATGACAGCAAATTAGAAACACAAGTCTATCGAAGAACAACCCACGCTAACCAAGTGCTTCATTACCAAAGTAACAACCCAACCTCCCACAAGTGTAAGAACATTATTCAGACGAGTACAAACACACTGCAGCAACCCAAAAAAAGGAAACAGACTACCTATACATCTTCCAACAAAATGGATACCCACACAACTTCATCAAAAAGTGCCTGACCATTTAACCCACTACAGCATGTTTGGTTTTTGCTAGAATTATATTCAATTTATTGTTTATTGAAGAAAGCCAGACAGAACAAATTAGTACAATTGAAAGTGATGATGGCTATCCTGCTAGCATATAATGGAAAAAAAAAACAACCTCCTCCAAGCATCCACAATAATTAATTGAACTGAAACTGGTTTAGCTCCTAACAACTGAAGTAGTATATATCTGCTTGCTTGTGCTAAAAAAAAAAATCACTCCATTTTTATTTTTTCCTACCCAATGGAATTTTGGAAAGAAAATATATAAAGAGGCTTAAGGCTCCATCTGTTTCCCTGTCTGTCTGCCCATCAGCAGGATAACTGTCCAAAAACAGTATGGGACCAAATTTCGTATGGTGGACAAAGCCAACAAAATGAAGATTGAGTTTGAAGATGGGCCAAATATGCCCGCTGGCTAGGAACAAAAACATTTCAGAAAAGATTTCCCCAATTTATCTATATGGGGCAGACAAATAGATAAACACATATATAACATATATGCATCCAATTAGACCCTCTCTAATGTGCACAAGTGCTTCCTATGCTCACTGCTCATAAACAGGCCAGAAAGAATTTCAGAAGTCATTCTGTACATGTTATCCACACCTTGTTTGATGAAAATTTGAAAAAAAAATGGCTCAAAATTGATTTGTATGGTATATACAGTGAGAAAATGGTCTCTGCCTGTACACTGAATAACATATATTCAATTTACATCAAAAAACAAGAATGCATTTTAGTAAAACTAGGCAATGCTTTGGATCTGAATTGTAGCGGTGTTCCAGAACACACTGCAGCAGCAACTAACGCTAATTTAGGGCTTCATGCCTAGTATAGTAGCTACATGGACCTAGAAATAGGCAGGGCTACTTTAATGAGACACACATAGGTGCTGCATTCCTGCAACCACAGATACTTAGTCACACTTCTGATCAAACATGAAGCAATGCACAGTACTACTAAACCAGGTATTACCAAGGCACAACTCTATCCAGAAGGTACCACAAATGGTGCATTAGTCTTCTCTAATAAAAAGCACGCTTTGTTATAAAATTCACACAGACACTGAAAGTCAGGAGTGAATATAAGAGAAGCTCAGGCCACACAAGATAACCAAATTTAATGTTCTGGACAAACAAGTCCTGAAAAACTTAAACTTTACCACCTTTTGTTGCAGGTTAGAAAGATTATTCTTTCAGTAATGGATGAAGTCTGCATTATGGCCTCTTCACCATTCTAAATTCTCCTATGTCCTTTTAACTGCAATTGTTTGGAAGCATAACTATCTCACCATGAACATTTATTGCCCTTCTGAAAGTTTACAGATAAACTATAGAAAAACTATTCACATCATGCCATATTTTAGTTTTGAATCTTTGGTGCAGCTTTATTTAACAGCTTAATTACATGCAGTTTGAATTATTCTATTTTGTTTCAGGATTATCTGCCAAAACTCACTTTTTTATTTTGTTAAAGAATTCTATATTTGGTGCCAACAGATTCACCATTTCCAGTCAATTTACTGGAAGACAGCCCAAATAAAAGCAAAAACAGGGCCACAGCACTGTTAAATCAATGGCTGAAATTAGCAAACCAGTATTGGAAATAGGTGGTGTTCTGCTAAAACATAGAATTTTAAGCTTTGAACAAAACAAAAGCTCTAAACAATGAAATTCTATTTCCCTTTTATCCCAATATCAAGCACAGAGTAATAATTCGCTAGCTTGATTTGTGCATGATCAAGGTATGGATTTTAACATGGCAATATTTTCAAAATTTCATGAACTCATATGCCAGTTTTAAAGGTTACCATTCAAGCACTCCGTATTGATGATTAGTGAACAATTTGACCGAGTTATGGAGTTTAATATCTCTCAAACAGTTGTCAATGAACATAAGCAAAGATCAGACCTAAGTTTTAAAAAAGTATTGATTCCATAACTTATTTAGCATAATGTTCTTGGGCTATGTCATAACCTCAAAGAAGAACTCATCCTCAGAGGACAAGGAGCCAAAACAGATAAATAAAAATGGGAACAACTGCCTCCTGCATAATAAAAGTATCTGCATTAGGGTTCCACTGAGCATCTTCTAATTTTACAAGAACAACTACAGACAGTCAACAGCAAGAGAACTGAAAGACTTAGAAGCTCTAGAGTATAGACAAATGCCATTTTGGGAATAACATACTGGAACTGACCACAGTCTGAACTGAGCTAATGCAAGTCATCTGGATTAGGTTTGAAGTCTAGAATAAAAAGCTTCACTAGTTGAAGACTGCCCACTGATAGAAACAAAGGCTTGCCCTGTATGGTTTCCATGATGGGCTGCCACAGTCTTTGCCTTGCTCTGTAAGACTGATTTGATGGACTTAAACAATACCCCCACCTTGCTCTTCTTCTGAACCCTTTGTATGAAATTTGCTACCTTGATTTACTCCAGGAATGTTGTTAATAGATCCATCTCTATTTCACTCCCTGGTTCAGTGTTTTCTAGCAGAAAGGAAAACTTAGCAAGTCCAATCTACTTTCCAAGCAAAGTGATTCCTTTGGGGAAGCTGGGCAGTCTAAGACAAACAGTTGAAGATCAGTTTAAACTTTTGTAATATGGCCCTCTAAAATATTATGAACACAAAAAGATCTCAGTAAACAACTGAGTATACTCGAATATAGGTGACAATACTCAGGACTAAATGAACGTAATTTAAAAAGTGTATTTTCCTCCCTTCCCCACCACACAAGTCATGAAAATACAGAGGGCTGGTCAAGTCAACATGTGTATTTACATCTCATGTCCCACCTGTTTTCCAAACTAACAATTCTATACTTACACAGTATCTATTACCCCAAAGTCATGCTTTCTCTATAGCAGCACCTGCCCTACGGAACAGCACCCCCAGGAAATCTGGATGGCCCTGACTCCGTCAGCCTTTTACACAGCACTGAAGATGTGGCTGTTTCCCCAAGTGTTTGGACAGGAGATTAGACAAGCTCTGCTGCCAATGTGATCTTCTGCACTTGCAGTTGTATCCTAGAGTGCCCAAGGTTAAAACAGTATGTTGCAGTTAGCATTTTGATCCCTATATGCCACCCAGATTCACTGCTGTGAGAAGGGCAGCCATATAAATCATTCAAATAAAATAAATAAATAACTGTTTCCAACTACAACTCCGGTTTGTTTTGGCAGTAGCTGCTTCATAAGAGAGACAGACAAATGGGCAAGTATCAAACATTGTTTAGAGTTCCTTTGCAATTTAGTAGACTGCTTGACATTAGTACTATCAAATGCCACAACCCAAATGTCTACAAAGCTTTGCATAAGTGAAAAAAGAATTACCAGTGTTGGTCAGCTTGTAGTTAAGACTCTAGCTGCTCCTTCAAATAATAATAATTTATTAAACTTGTATGCCACCCAACTCCAGGCAGCTCATAAGAATCAAAATTCAATGAGATTTTAAAATATTGTTGCAGAAGGTATCTTACTTCTGCAACAGCATGGTATTCTCCATCTTCAATAGAAGCAGCAAGGTTCTGTATCTGACATGAGGGCTGGAGAACTAGAATTCACTTTTATCTACTTAATTTAGGAATGTCTTCTTCCTAGTTTACAAAACTCTCTAGAGAGCCAATATCCTCTTCATTCCAAATTCAAATCATATGGCTTAGCTTCCAGTACCTTTATCTTTGGAAACATATGTTTAGAAGGAAGTTTGAGATTGATAAATTTTTCATAATATCACTGATCAAACTTGTCATGTAGCCAGAATGTTATACTTTATTAGTAATGCACATAATATATACTTTAACAAGAAAATCAGAGTATAAACTCTGCATTCCTCCATACATCTCTCCTCCTTAAAGTAACTATGAAAGTCACTATCAGGTCTTTACAGGGATGCATTCATGTGCCCCAATATTCTAAATGGCATATTAACAAGCTTGTCTGAAGTAAAGGTCAAGTTCTTCCCCTCAGCCCAATGACTACCTTCTGTATCACTGCATAACTGATTCAGCATCTCTGGAACAATTTCATACTAGTTAACAGGTTAGATATTCAACAGTGGACAAGAGATTCAACTCTCTAGACTGGCCCAAAAGCATTGTTTTAAAAAAGGTACTCTGCAAATGCTCAGGAACATATAATCACTGTTAACAATCTTCTCAGAAAGATTAAATACATACTCAAAAATCCTAGTTATCATGTACTGCATTTGATGCGATAAGGAAAGGGCTCTGCTTTAATAATCCTTGAAAAGCTCTTAGCAGGACTGCCTCAAAAGGAACATTTTTATCATATATATTTAAGCTTTAATTTGATCAATGAATTTATCCAATCAATTACCAGGGAACTGCAGCAGGGAAGGAAGTATAACTGAGATTTCATCCAGAGCGATATAATACTTCGCCTCAACCATACTGATTAGCATTGTACTAAGAGAACACTCCATATTCTTCTCCAATCAGAACCTCAAGCTTCTTTCTCTTCCTAAGTACTGTTAGACTAATTCTAACATCTCCTGCATGACCCCTCCTAAAAGATCACACAGGATAATGGAGAATATTAACAAGTATCTGGCTGAACGGTAAGTAGAAGTTTCTCATCCAAACACTCAGATGTGATACTGGAAGGAGTGCCTCTGCTCTGTATCAATAGGGCTGGAAAGATTCTCCTTGTTGTGACTATCAAACATATTGTGCAAGATTGCCACGACGTGCATTCCTTGGCTCCTTAGAAGATCTGCAAGAAGCAACACCAAAAGCGATCGCCTGGATAGCTGAATTGGACATCCAGTTATGAGGCTACTACTGTATCCCTTCAGAACTTTAGTATATAATTGTGTGGACTGTGTGTATATATTTACCTTTCTCCTGCCATGTACTCATACGCTACACACACACACACACATATATATGCTCCAGTGCCCTAAAAGACAGCACTGCTTCCCATTTGAGGAATCTGCTATTTTATATTTGTGGATTCTTGCCATTAAAGGTTCTTCACAAACCAGAATAGTTTACATTCAAATACCAATTAAAACCTATTTATTCTGTATTACTCATTAAAACATAATACTTTGCTAAATTAAAAACTAGCAACTAATACAGGGAACAAGTTCAATCAGAGTTGCACAAAAGTTATTTTTACAAGATTACAGCCCCAGTAGATAGTCTGGGGAACTAATGTAATTGCACTGTTAAAGATAACTGGATAAAATCAAATAAAGTACCCCTCGGCAGAGCAAACCAATATAAATAAGCAAAGCAGTATGCAAAACTGCTGCATCCACATGATATAGCTAAGAAAGTTCTAGGCTAGGAAATACTGAATCAACCTATCTCAAGTTTTGCTAAAAACAAAGAAGTCCAAATACTTTTACCACAGTTTAATTTTGCATCATCCCTGATCATTTTCTTGGTTATCACTATGTTAATGCTTTCAAACAGTGGTCTCAAATGCAAATAATCACAAGTGATATATGAGGACTACATTATTAGCTTAATGGCGACAACATAGAACCCTTTCAAACACTGATGCAAAAGTCTCTAGTTGAGCTAACAATGGGGAAAAAAGATTATCAGAGTAGGCCATTAAACATAAATTAAATTTTAAAAACTTTACTGTGAAACAGAGCTGTAAAGAAGAGGCATTTCACACAGGCAACTTAGCTGTCACAGTTTTTCATTAAGCAGAACATCAATATTTGGTTTTATTAGTCAGCATATAATTTTTTTTTCCAATTTCAAACTAGGATGCTACAATGAGGAAACTCATCTAAGAACTGCCCAAATCCAATTTTTCTAAGCAGATAACTCCCCTTTCTTTCAGGCTTTTTCTCATTCACATTCTGTTCTTTTCCCCCCTTGCCTGTCAGAGTCCATCCTTCCTTTTCCTAGCAGAGAGATTTTGATTTCCCATTCCTTACAAAACAGAGGAAACCCTTGTGGTAAGGCAGTCAGATCCAGCCTCCCTCCTCAGCTATCTCTTCCATTCCTTCCTTAGGAAGCCCTAGCCTTCTAGCCCACCTTCTCTGGCCAAGCATTGTTCTAAATTGCCCCTGACAAGGAACACAGGTGAGGATTCCCAGAGCACCATACTAATAGTTTAAGAGGCTTTGGAGTGCCAACTATGCAAGCCCCACTGTTGCTGAGACAAGGTGCCATGCCATCATCAACATGCCAATCTTCTTCTGGGAGTGGTTCCTAGGCTTAGTCTGCATATCTATGCAGTGCACAATACTCTCACACTGCTGCAGCATCCTCAGCTTTCACTAAGTATTATGGTAAGCCACAGAAAATAACTTGGAGGACCATGTGTACCCCATAGGCCATGAGTCTGCATCTCCTACCTTAAAACTGAACACTAACCACCATCTCTGATCTAATGTTTAATCATAGATACATCAACACAGAGACTGAAGTACCTACATTCAACCAGTATTAAGTCATTGAAGAGGAGATAAACAAATTAAAAAACAGTTTGATAAGGAAACAGTAATTGTTGCTGATATTCAGTAACCTCAATATAGGACTATACCTGGAGATGCTACATTTAAGGTTTTCATACTTGATTCATTCACATTTAATTGAAAGTCCTTATATCACGGCCTAACTTGAGTTCACTCTATCATTTATGCCAGAGCTTCTCAACTAGTCATAAATGTACTACTGGTGGTCCATAGAAGTTGTCTAAGTAGAATGTGACTCCGTTCCCCAAAGGAGCCAACAAGAGAGGAAAACAAAGTGGCTGATCAAGGATACTGAAAGAATAGGAACCCAGCATATCGAAATGTATTTCCTAGAGTCTAGGACTGAAGCGGCCTTTGAAAGTGTTGGTCTTACAAGTCAAAATAAAATAAAAGTTTTTCATTAGTTAAAACATCTAATTTGAATGGAACTGAATTCCTGGTAATTCATGAACACATCTGTGTAATTTTCTTGGCAACAGTATGGAAGTGGTTTGCCACTGCCCTCTTCTGGGATATTTTTTAACTTCTCAGGATAGCCTATAGCTCTACTTCCTTGTGGCCTCCCAAAAAATATTCACCAGATCCAATGCAGCTTAACTTCCTGTTATCAGCCAAAATTAGCTAGATATTTCACTCTTAGTGTTTGAATATATTCCTTGAATTCAGGTTAGGAGAAGATGCTAAAAGTAGCAGACACTGTTTCATCCCCAGTTAATTCTCACTCATACTTACAGTGGGTGGCAATAAAAATTATTGTTAGCAACACTGCAATTGTTATGTAGTTAAAACTCAAAACTGATAATTGTAATAACAGAATGCATTTATATAAGTGTGTATGTGTATATATGTATGCACACTTTCATAAATACAGTAAATAAATCTACCTGGGAAACATGATCTTTTTGTTTCCAGCTTAGTGGGACCCAGATTCTCTGAAAGAGTGATTTGTAGGATTCAATATTAAGATATGAGAGATTTAGAACCACTGATTTAGATAATATAATGCAGCTAGACATCTGTTATAATAAATTAACAATACTGAGGAAGTTTTGAATTGCCTAAATTGGCTTAGGCTAACTTTCTCCAATCTCACATATTCCAGATGTGCTGGGACTACACCCCCCAGAATTTCCAACTAACATGGATAAAGACTTTCTATGCTGACTGGCAATTCTAGGAACTACAGTCCCAACACATATAAAAGCCACCAGCTCAGGGAAAGCTGGCTTAGACATTTGTATACTACACACTTTTTTGTTGTTACTGCAACAACAGGAATAAAGGAATAAAAGATTCCTGAAAGAAAGGACACCCCCAAATGTCTAAGATTACTCACAGCAACCACCTCGCTCATATGATTATTGTATTAGAATTCCACAGGAAAAAGAAATGAAAAGTTTACCTGTACAACAACAAAATAGTTTGTATACAATATAGCTAAAACTTTAAATAAAGTTTAAAATATTGTAGTGGAGGCAAGACACAATCTCTAGATGCTATTAATAAGTTTCTCTATTATACAGAGATGTTCTTATTGTCAGAGCCCAAGTGCCCATAACTCTACATTATTCATTAAATTTTTTCAGCATCTCAGTTTTAACAATTCCTTTAGCCAGCCATCTTCAAATCAGTCAAAGGATATGAAAAACAGCTTCATCTAACTGAAGAAATAACAGGATTTGTTTATGAGAATGACCTTTTCATTTATGTTTTTGAATGTAAGGACCTGGTGAAATTTACTTATTTCAGGGTATTGTATTATTTCAAGTATAAAGACAGTAATTGCAGATGCATATAAGTCACTTAAACCTGTTTACACTGTCTTCCTTTCCCCTGACACAATCTGGTGCTCTCAAACATACCTTTTAAACAGCCCAAAGCATAAGGCAGATAAATATTCTCAACTGAAAAGTGTTTTCAGTTCTGAGGTGCCAGCATCATATTCACAAAGCAAGATAACAAAGGATCCAAAATATTCCCATATACCCAACATCAGAATCTACCTACTAACCCATTTAAAACTAGGAATACACACATAATTTACTACAAATATAACAAAATGTTACTAACTTTTCATACTTTTCAACTATCCTGTATCTAAACTGTTTTTATTAGGCTTTACCTTTCTCATTACCATCTTCTAACACATCCCCAGTGCTTTGTTCATATCATACATTTTCTTTTACAGAAGCTATTTTTATAGTTCTTATTTGATTAGAGAATGCAGTTTCTAGACTTGGGAAGAGCCAGCCAGCCAATAGAGGTATAGCCTTCTGCCTAGACACCATTCTTACTCAGTATATCCTCTACCCAGTGTGTTCACCTGACAATACAGAGAAAAAGAAAGAGAGTGTCAGCATGAGACATCCAAAAGAAAAAGCACAGGATATTTTCAAAACACAACAAGCACTGGAACAGCACCTGTTAGTACAAGGCTACTGTGTACCAAGTGGCTAGGATAAAGACCACCTTCTATTCCTCAAGCACACACTCCCTTTTATCTTTTATGTTTTAATGCTTTTCCGCAATGTAAACAGTTTGATGCAAGTGTGATTATTATTTTAAAACACTATTTAAGAAACAGCAGAAGGTTACAGCCTAAACCTAACCAGAAGCCCCAGCAGTTTCAATACAGCATATCCCCAAATGCATAAAACTGCAGCCCTAATCTGTATTCAGTAAGAATGACATCAATTTAAAATTACAATATAAGTGAGTGGAACGTTGTTAACTAATGGTCTGAATGTGTACTTTGTGCAAAATAATTCTAAGAATATCATTATTCAAGTTCTTAATAAACTTGAATTTACTAGCCACCCTCCCTCAGAAGAAACTTATATTGATATATTGAATACATTTTATGAAAACTAAACATTTAACACTTAAAATTTCAAAAGTTCTGAAATCTGATGTTGCTGGACAATAAAATTAAAACTTCACCCCTTTCAAAAATCAGTATTTCTGTTAACATGCAGGCAGATGACATGTCATCAGTTGGTTAAATCTTGTAAAGAAAACGATTCTTTATTTATGGATTACAGCATCAGATAAAATAACAAAATCTAACCTTTTATTTAAAAGCCTTTGACAGACCTGACATTGACTCTTCTGATCATACCATCAAGAAATAGGGAAACAACTTGATCAAAAGAGAAATGGGATGTAGCTTTAAAGCTGTATCAGTTCAATACTTAGGTTAATGAACTGGTCTAACAATATAAAGCTTAAAGTAAGGAATTCTCCGTGAAATTATTAGATCAGGGCTACACTGACAAAGCAATCCTGAAATTAAGTCTAACAAATCCTAGAAATATTTCTGAAATGCATTCCAGAAACTGAACACATTTACTGTAGTCCAATGCCAAGCTCTCATTTCTTTTCTCGGTAAATGCGACATAGTCAGGCCTAGTATGTAGGCCTCTGTAATACAGACAGCACCTTTGTTCCATACATCGATGTTTCTTCCTAAAGCTCTTGACAAAACTTTCCACTCTCCCCGCCTTAATGTTTTCTTGTTCTTAATGTAAACTTTTCCAAATTCCTGATGACTTTTAAACCCACTAGGAAGAACACCCCCACCACGACAGGACTGCCCATTAGCAGAAAGGAACAATAAAAGTTGTACAGCAGGCAGCTCGGCCTGCAAGGCTGGCAAAAGCCTCGAGATCAGTTTGAATGTTAGCCCGGTACTAGTCGGCAGAGGCTCAAAAGCTGTCGTGCGGGAAGAAAGGGGGGAAGAACGTGAATACCTAAATACGACGCGTTATGCAAACAAACCACAAGCTAGGCTAGTTTCTTCTCGAATATACCAGTAACACAAACCAGCTCTAAAATTACAGGATGAAAACAATCTGCTCCAGTATTAGGATTCAGCACCTAAGGGAATCTATTAACGATCACTCTTCCCCCTCCCCCCCCCCGTACACAATATGATTTCCCCTGCTTTCGGCTCCAAAAGCCAGGCCAGCATTAAGGCAACTGATAATTTAGCTCCTCTTTTCTTAAAAAAAAGAGTTGTCGTCTGGGAAAGATTTTTTTCTTGCTTCTCCGAAGTGTATTCAAGGGGGCTCAATAACAGCATCCAAGAAAATAAATAAGACAGGCACGGGGAAAATTGTGATTAGCTGAGGACCTGAGGAGAAAAGAGACAGAGCCGAATACAAATCGGATTCAGGATCAACATTAAAGCTGTCCTTTTGTATTTAGTAGCCACACTAGCCATAAAGGCAATCTGTACTGAGCGGGCAGAGCAAAGTAGGAAAAGGGGTTAGGATAGGCCCAAACCGCAGAAAGGAGCCCGAGACAGTTCTATACAGTTTTCTGTACTGTTGGAACAGGGGCCTATAAATTGGGTCTCCAAATTCACCCCTTCAGTACATCAGGGCTAGCAGAAGAAGAAAGACAGGAAAAAGAAAGGAAGGGCTGAATCACGATAGGCTTCACCCTGCCGCTTGGCCATTTTAGCAGCTCCATTTCTGCCACCCTGGCTTCCCTTTCGTCACCTCTTTTCTTTCGGAAAACACCTTGACCCTGGGAGCTTTCCCCACCACAGTGTAAAAAAAAAAAAGGCACCTTCTTTCACGGCGATTACTTCCTCATACCTGCGTAAGGCCTCGACCCATGAGACAGCCAACTCCCCCCTGCCCTTCTTCCCCTCCCAGGCCCAGGACTCCCTCGCCACAAGCCTCCTCTGTCATGCTCCGCAAAACAGTCCCTTCCTCCCACCCCATCCCCCACTTCGGCCCTCAGTAAAAAGCAGGCAGGGAAACAGAAGGAAAAGAAGGGACCTTCTACTGCCACAAAAAGCGTCACCTAGAAAAATAAGTCGCCGCCCGTGTTGTTTCCTCCCCCCTCCTCCCTCCTTCGCACAGTACCTAGTTTGTCCCGACGCGGCCTCCGCAAAAGCGCTCCGTGCCTCCCGGTAGCTCCGGCTCCTTTTCTGTCCTGCCCGGCGCCTCTTCCCTTCAATTATCAGCTGAAGCCGCAGCACCGATCAGTGCGCCGTCTGCCTCCGCTGCCGTACCCCCTCCAGCGGCGTAGGGGGAGGCCGGGGACTACTTCACCCCCAAAGGGGGCCGGGGGGCCCCCTATCCCCCCTCGCCAGCAGTGGGTGTCCTCCTCCTCCCTGCTTCAGCGCTCCCTGCCGCGGAGCCGGCAGCCCCCCTCCTTCTCTCAAGGATCGGCAGCAGTTCTATCCTTCCTGTCCCCCTCCGCTTGTCTCAGACGTTCCTTGGCTGAAAAAGAGGTATCCCTCCGCTGGGGTCGTCACCCCCGGGGTACGTGCGAGCGTTATCCCTTCAGGGTCAGCGAAATCGCTCCAGTCGCTCCCGTCGGCTGTTTCTCCCTCAGCTGTGGCGATTTCGAGGCCCCTCTTTCCTTCGTTGGGGTGATAAAACCTCCGCGACTTCTAGCACTAAGAACTGACCGTCTCCTTTAAGGGAGGGGGCTGGGCTTCCAGTGACCTTCCATTCGCCCGCCCCTTCCTGGTTGCCACAGCGACTGGGAGTTGGCGTCCTAAAATGGCGTCTCTCCTGGCTGATGATTTGTTCGAGGCGCGCGGACAAGCCCCGGCGCCTAGCAAAGACTTCTACCAAATCGTCGTTACTAGGAAGGAGGTGAGTGGATTTTTTTCTCTCCCCTTCTGTTATCGGCCTTGAGAGATTTCTTTATTTTGCAGTTGGAGGGTGATTGAGTATTGAGGAAGAAAGAATAATGGACGGTATCTCGACGAGGGGAAAGAAGGCGTGTTAATTACCCTTTATGAGGATGCGTTCCTTGCGGACAAAACGAAAGAGGGAAGGCGGGAGGTGGGGGAAATTTGTTGAGTGCTCATCTTTTTATGGGCAGTTCCTGATTCAGGGCTGGAATGTAAATAGGGTTTGTAAGAATGGAATGCAATGCGGTGGCTCCGGCCACAAAAATTGTTCAGGTCCAGTGTCAAATGAAGTTTCTTTTCGCAGATGGGGCCCTCAGCTTCTAATACTGAGATAAGTATAGGCTACAACACTTCTAAACCCCAGTCAGCATGACCATGATCTGAGATTCTGAAAGTGATAGTAATGTCTGGAAAGCACCAGGTTCCATATATTTGTCCTAATTTCTGATGCTTATTTATCTCAACACATCTACACAAATGTTCAGTAGCTAAAGCCCTAATAAGTCTTTCTTCAAATTAAGTTCTTTATGATTAGATTTATTTCTCATGTTTATGATTCATAATAGTCTGTATGCCTCCAACTAAAAGGAGAGAGGCAGAAATAGACATGTATATCTCACTTTCTCATGTTTACTGATAAATAAAATCCCTGTTTCATTACTTTCATTCCATATTTATTGTGTGAGCAAGGGGGAAAATAATTAGTTTGATGCCACAGAATATGTTTGTTCAAGAAGAGCTAGCTAGAGAGAGATGGGAGGCAACAATAAGTGCACAATTTTGAAAAATCTTCATCATAGATGCTTTACCCTTTACACTTATACAAAATTACATGAAAGCAAGATTCTTTGAAAAGTGAAGTGCTTTATATTTCTTATTCCTAAGTAAATACATTTCAGTACTGGTGTTTTAGAAACCATGTGTTAAACAAGGCAGTGTTATGCCCTCTATCTGCTTTGGATTTTGGATCTGCATGTAGTAAATACAAGAACCTGAGCTAGCTGTTTAAGTAGATAAATTAGAGCAAGGATCCAGAAACCAGGTGATTAAGATAAAATTGCCAGGTTTCAATTAAGTTACTGCACTTGGCACAACTGGAATTCCTAATAGATGCTTTTAAGTAAATATAACAATGTGTTTTTCTGCTAACTGAATTATCATTAAAAAACAGAATAAGATAAATTGCTTATTTGTTTAAATGCGTAAAAAGGAATTCCTACAGCACTGGATCATATCTTAGTGATTTCCTAATAGAAGACATGCCCCCACAGATCTTTCTCTCCTGCCTCATTGAGGTGACAGTATTTCTAGGAGAGATGAACAAAGAACGCCAGGAGTGTACATCATGATAATTGCAGCAAGGTTATCTCTGGCATGAAGTTCACTCCAGCTGTCCAGAGAAAGCAGACAGACACCTTTATTGGGCATCAGCAACATAGGAAGATACTGGAGGCAGTTGATTAGTGACAACAGCAAAGGCATCATTTTGTATTGTGGAGGAGGTGGCAGTGGTGAACCATTCCTGTATTTAACAAGAAAATCACATTAATAGACAATATAAAATGATTGACAATAGTAATGGTTGATTGGCCTCTCAGATGGCACTCAACATGCTATTGAGGAAGAGCTGAGGATCTTTCAGAATATTAATGATGTTTACAATATGATTAGATTAAAGCTAAGGTTGCCATGCAAGAAAAGAAAATCTGAAACTTCAAAGACAAGTTTCCAATTAGCAATAAACATGCCTTGGATAAACCTCATTGGCTACAATATTGCCACTGCACAAAGCTTCAAAGACAAGTTACAGGGGGAACATGGAACATATGAGAGGCGTCTACATGGGAGAGCTCAACATAGTGAAAGACAAAATGAATTGACTACACATTGACTTTTCTGGCATCATCACATTGAAATGGACTGGAATTGGACACTTTCAGTCAGAAGATCTGTTTATTACTGAAAATATGAAAAGCAAAGAAGAAACAGAGTTGCTTTCATGGTCAGGAAAGCTATAACAAGGACAGTACTTGGGAACAATGCAATCAATGAACAGTATCAATTATACACCATAGACAACCTTTTATTATGATGGTTATCCAAGTTTATGCTCCAACCACTGATGCAGAAGAAGAGGGTGTGGACTACTTTCATGCTCAGTTCAGTCTGAAATTGACAGAACATGTAAGCAAGATGTGCTGCTTGTGATTGGAAACTGGAATACCAAAGTTGAAAATATTACAGAGGAAAATATACTTCAACTATATGGCCTAAGAAACTGAGATGAAGCAAGAGGACAACTTACCAATTTTTGCCAATCCAGTGATTTCTGCATTGCCAACACCATCTTCCAACAACACCTATATACATGAATATCATCAGATGGAGTACACAGAAGTGAAATTGACTATATTATTGGTTCAAGGAGGTGGAAGAGCTTAGTTATAAACAGCAAAAACTGGCTAGGGCTGACTGGGGAACAGTTCACAAACAGCTCATGTGCAAGTTCCAAGTCAAGCTAAAATGGAAGAAGAAAGCCAACCAGCTTCCCTGACATAATTTTGGGTATGTACCCACCATTTTCAAGAAGAATATCAGAAGAGTTTAACCAAATTTTTGTTGGACTAAATGTGCTTTTACTCCACAATTTCTCTCTGGCTAGGTTCACAAATGACACTAATCAATGGTTCGTTTAACCACTGTTGGGTTCTCACTAAATGCTGAATCTTAAATTGTGGTGGTTGATTGCGTACAATACCCCAAGCCAACATGCCATATCATGGCTTATTACAGTGTATATTACTTAACTTCTATTTTGATTCAGTCTTCTTCAACAATAAGGTATGTGTTCCACCAGGAAACTGTACTATACTAAAGGAAGTAGCTGGCCGAACTTTTATATATTATCTTGGAGAAACCTTGGAGAATTGGGGAAATACGCAGTGACTAAAGGAGACCAAATATTACCCTGTCTTCAAAAGGGGAAGAGGCGGAGAAAACGGGGGAACTGCAGACCAGTCTGCCATTGATACATGGGAAGATTCTAGAGTAGATCATAAATATAATCTGTCAGAAGTCATCATGGATTTGTGAAGACTAAATTAATTTAATTCTTTAATCAGGTATTTTCTTAATATAAAATGAATGCTATGGATATATCTTTATTTTAGCAAAGCCTTTGACAAAATATCCCTTGACAGTCTGATTAGCAAGCTAATTAAATGAGGGTTGGATGGCACAACAATTAAGTAGATACACAGTTGTCTTGAAAATCATATACATCACTGATTCCTCCTCAAAGTGAGAGGTTATGAATGAGATACCGCAAGCCTCAGCCCTTATCTCCTATACTTAAATACTTTTATTAATGACTTAGATGAAGAGGTAAAACAGGTTGCATGAACTAAACCAACATTTCCTCTTTGTTTTAGTTTTCTCTACATGTGTTGTTATTAACAGAATACAGGTGGTCCTCATTTAACCACCACAATTGGGACCAGCAACTTGGTCATTAAGCGAAGTGGTCACTAAGTGAAACTGACTGCTTATGATCCTACTTCAGCTTTCCTTTGCTTTACAGGCCTGTGAAGGTCATAAATGCGAGGATTGGTCATAAAGTTACTTTTTCACCACGGTCATAACTGTGAACAGTCACTAAATGAGGCAGTTGCTAAAGAAGACTACCTGTAGTAGTACAAATATCCATATACTGTTACTATGGACAGTAAACACAAAACCCAGACTTACTATGATACTATTTTTATCTTCAACCTTTTTTTTTTGGCGAACAACAGTACAGATACTTAGCTAACATTGTTATATCTACTTACAATTATTTTTAACTGAGAATGTTTGGGAAAGGAATTGTCATCATAATTTGGCAAAATCTAATTATAAAATTTAATTAATCTGACTGATTCTTTAAACTAAGGCTATATTGTCACAATTTATTCACTTATTTATAGTGTGCTAACAAACATGTTCTCCAAGGTGCAAATTAAATATTTATTAATATCAATCGAAGCGAATATTTGAACCGTGAAATTTGTAGCTCAGGGTTGAACTGTGGAGTCCTTGGTGCTCTCTGAGCCTTGTTGTTTTCTTGCAGACATTTCATTGCCAGACTAGGCAGTATCTTCAGTGCGAACTGAAGATGTTGCCTAGCCTGGCAATGAAACGCAAGAAAACAACAAGGCTCAGAGAGCACCAAGGACTCCATGTTTATTAATATTTTGATTTTTATAGTGTGTTGAATATATACTACTACTAATATGAATGTTAACTTCATGTGGTATGTTGTTTACTGAAAACCGTCATTTAAAAACTGTTAAATAACCTGTACATAAAGTAATGACATTTGTCCAGATTTAATTGCAAATAAATCTCATTGGAATCCATGGGCCTTTCTTCTCAGTAAACATTGGTAAGACTGGGCAACACAGAAGCAAACCTAAATGTACTTCCTTAGAATATTAAAGTTCAATGCTTAAAATCTCTGAGGGACATAATTATCCTATGTGCTTGTAATTTTATTGGGAGGAAGTTGCCTTGAATTTATTCAGCAACACTTATGTTGCTTATGACATTCCCTAAAATGTCAATCATAGTAGTAGTTACCTAAAGGAAGGAGCTCTGTTACACATGCAAACCCAGCCTCAAGAAATCTTTATTGATATACTTAGGTGGGATAAAATGCAAAAGATGAGTGTTAGGATAAAGAAGAGAAATCTGCCTGTTTAAGAGTTTATAATATACTTTGTTTTAGAAAATGCCATATTTATCACTTCATCCAGTTAAGTGTACTACATATCCTTTAAAAAAAGAGACTTTTTTCCCTTTAAAAACAATATTTTTCTAATAAGGATCAGCTTCTGAAAGATCTACAGCTTCTTATTCTAAATTTTCACTTTAAACTTCATAAGTGTCAAAGAAGTTTTGCAAAACCTAAAACGTTTAAGTATTTCCAAGAAATATTGTGGGGAAAATCACAGCATTTAACCTCTAGATTTTCAGCAATTACTTTAATGAGTATATTTATGTAAATCAGAATGAGGGAACATTCCTTATATAAGGAATAATGATAACAGAAAAAAAATCATTTCACATCTGTGTGTATGTGTGATATAGCTATTCACTCTAAAAACAGAATCCTATTAATATTCTTAAATATGGCAAATTGCCTGATGTTGTTATATTCATACATATAATTCCATATATCTGAATAACCAGAGAGTTCTGCCTATAGTTTACTGTTTGTTTTTGCAGCAGATAACAGTATAGTAAATGGAGATTTCTTTGTCTCTTTGTCAAAAACAGCTTTTCTGCCACTCTGTTCTTTTAATTAGTGACAATTATAGCTGTGAAAAATTCTATCATGATAACGAGCTGTGTAACTTCTCTTCTAGTTCCTCAAAATGACCGCTGTTTTGAAAGTATAGAAAGGGAAGTGAAGAGTGAAATTGCAATTCACCTTAGAGTCATTATTTACAGTTTTATCAAAAAATGCTTATTTCCTCTCTGAGTACCAGAGGCAATGTACATGTAGTCAGTATTTCACAACATGCAAGGATTTAGGTCTCTTAGTTCCTGTTGGGCCAAAATCTGGCCCTGGCAAACTATTCACAGATTTTCTGTTTAGGAAAGAACTTTTCTGAGACAAGGCAGTACAGTAATGAGAGATACAATTAGCTTCCAACTTCACTTAGTGGAGGAAGACTAGAAAGAAGAAAAGGAAAGTCATTTGCAGGAATTGGAAGTTGTTTTGTTGTAACAAATCTGTCCCAACCTCTTTCAGTCTGTGAGCATATTTGGATTAAGAAAGGATGGAGTTTTTAAAATAAACAGACAGCTAAACATCACAAAATGGCAAACACTGCCAATCTTAGCCATTTGGCAGAAAATCAAACTGTTGAAGCTGGAACGCAGCATGCCCAGGTGTTTAAATATAGATAGAAGTAGGATCCTGGCTCCAACATAAAATCACTGCTTTCATCCTTTTATTTGTCTGTTTGTTTGTTTGTTTAGGTGCCTTTGAGTCAGTGTTGACTCCTGGCAACAGCCTGGACAAGTCCCTGCAGTTTTCTTGGCAAGATTTCAGAAGTGGTTTACCATTGCCTGCTTTCTAGGGCTGAGAGAAAGTGACTGGCCTAAGGTCACACAGCTGGCTTGTGCCTAAGGTGGGACTAGGACACACGGTCTCCCGGTTTCTAGCCTGATGCCTTAACCACTACACCAAACTGGATCACTATTATTATTATTATTATTATTATTATTATTATTATTATTATTATTATTATTATGTATATACCGCCCAATTCTCAGTGACTCTGGATGGTGTACACATGATTTTAAAAAATAAAAACAAGACAATAAAAACAACAAAAACCAAAAAGGGTAGAGATGGCAGAATAACAAACTAGGTAGAAAACCAAAGAAAACAACCTAGGTTAAAAGGAGTCTTCAGTCATCCTCAACAAAGGCCTGGGTAAAGAGCCAAGTCTTCAGGCCCCTTCAAAACACCAGCAGGGTGGGGGCTGTTCAGATCTCAGGGGGAACCTCATTCCATAGGGCAGACACTGCAACAGAGAAGGCATGCTTCCAGGGTCCCAATATATTGCATTGCTTAACTGAAGGAACCCAGAGTGTGCTAACTCTGACATAGCCAATTGGCTGAGCAATACTTTGTGAGATAGGTGGTCCCTATCTCTATGCCATGCAAGGATGCCATACAAGGATGCCGTGCAAGGCTTTAGAGGTAATTACCAGCACCTTGAATCACACCCGGAAGCAATCTGGCAACCAGTGCAGCTCGCAAAGCAGAGGTACATTATATGGGCATACTGAGGCATGCCCATCACTGGTCATGCTAATTTATTCTGGACCACGTGAAGTTCCTGGGTTGTCTTCAAGGGCAGCCCCAAGTAGAGCACATTGCAGAAATGAAAGTGTGAGGTGACCAGGACATGAGTGACTGTCTAAAGGGCCCAATACCAAATACAGGTAGTCCTCGCTTACCAACAGTAATTAGGACTGCGAACTCCATCACTAAGTGACATGGTTGTAAGATGCAACATCATGTGACCGAGCCGACTTACAGTGGTAGTTCCAGCAGTCCCAGTTGCCATCATTAGGCAAATCCTGCACGGTTGCAGCATCCCGTGGTTACATGGTCACCATTTGCGACCTCCTGCCAGCTTCCCTATTGACTTTGCTTGTCTGAAGCTGGCAGTGAAGTTGCCGAATTGCGATCATGTGACTGCAGGGATGTTGCAACGGCTGCAACTATGAGGACGCATTATAAGTATCCCTCATTCAACACCGTCATAACTTTGGACAGTCGTTGAATGAGTGGCGGTTAAACAAGGACTACCTGTATCTTTTTTTGGATCAAAATACATGTAAACTTAAATGCATACTTCTGTCACACCAGTTTGAGAAATCCATCCCTGATCAGGGAAGCTAGTATTGGACTAAGGGAGTTTTTACATTTTTACATTTACATTACATTTTTACATTACATTTTACATTGGAAGAAAACAAGAAACCATTGGAATGAATGGGATAATTTTATTTTTGCAGCCCAAAAGTAATTCAGTGCAACCCAAATTTTGTTTCAGTCAGGGACAAGCATAAAACAGGATCAAGTAAACAAAAAATACAAAGTAGAAAACACCAAACCAGTAAGACTTCTTAAATATAAGTGGAATATGATGGCAAGATATTAGCACTAAAACTATAAAACTAATGTTTAGAATCTAAAATACATAATGTTATCAACGCTTAAAACTATAAAACCAGAGGTAATACGTATGATCACAGGAGAACCATGAAGTGTCTGTGGCTGTGTCTACACAGCATTAATTCCGTTGTCACCGGTCAATCAGTATTTTTATTACAGTCAATGACTGTCACCAATCAAATGATACTACAATATAGAAGGAGTGCTCAGCTCACACCTAGTTATGCAGGTGTTATAACAAAATTGGGCAACATCCAAGAAAATAGAACCTACTGTCATGAGTGCCGTTGAGCTAAAGTCATCAGCGCAATGGCACTCATGACAATGACAAGGAAATAAGTGAAGGGGCACAAGTTAAGTAGCCATCAACCCACAACGACTAACGGCTAACAAACAATAGCTAAACGAATCACGGAGCCACCCAAGCCATCAGCGGCAATACAACGGGGATCGCCCAGCTGAAAGCAATCAGCAGAAGAATGGAAACCTGAGGATGGGCGATCCCGGAAACCCTCAACCAATGGCAGGGCAACGCATGGGACAAAGGGGGGTGACGTGACCGAGAGCGAGGGGGCGCTGACCGGCGCGGGGTATTTAAACCCCGCACCGGCGCGCTCCTGTCACTCTCAGCTTTTTTCTACCAACGTTGTACCTACCCTGAAATAAACCAGAACCTGCTTTGCAAACCAGCGTCTGAACGTTATTCAGAGGTAGGCAGCGCATGACATAAAGCTGAGAGTGATAAACTCAGCCTCGCCAAGCCCCACCGGACGACAACGAGCCGCGGGAGGAGTAGACGGCGAGAAGACCAGCAAGATGAGGCCGGAACGGCGCGGGCAAGGAGGGCGAGCCGCGCGGCAAGAGACAGAGGAGGACCGACCGAGGCCAGAGGCACCGCGGACTCCCGGAGCCATGGACGCCCACCCCACCCGACCCGAGCCTCAGCTCCAACCCCAAGGGGAGATGGCGACGGAGGCAACCCGACCGCGGGAGGGAGCAGCACGACTTCCGAAACCAGCGGAGGACCCCGCGCCCCACATCGCACCCCAGCAACGGGCGTGGAGCGACAGCCCCACGGTGCTCAACACGGAGGAGGACGACGGAGACACCCATCAGACGGAGGAGGAAGCGGACCCGCGGCGGAGGGACGATGAACCCCACCGGCAACCCACCCCCGAGGACGCGCCAACGGAACCGGCCCCAGCGGCGGCGCGGGCTGTGGACGAGGAGGCACGAGCTGAACTCGCGGCCATGCGGGCTCAGCTGACGGAACTCCGGACCATGCTCCAGGCGCTTATGCCCCCCACGCCACCCAACGACGTCCCCGCACAAGCCCACACCCCGAGCGAAGCACCGAACCCACACGGGCCAGCGGAGAGCCAGCAGACGGCACAGGCGGCCGACACCACACCCCGGGAAGCGAGAGGCGGGGCCGCACAAAACGCCCGGGCCCCAAAGGACTTCCCCATCTTCTTCGATGGGACCCCCTCAAAACTCTCGTTTTTCATTACCAACGCTAGGGAGTTCATGGGGAGGCACGGACACTCCTATGACTCCGAGGCCGACAAGATCGCCGCCGTGGCGATCAAACTCCAAGACAGGGCGGCGGACTGGTACGTCCAACTGTACGAGTCCAGCTCCCCCGCCCTCGCCACCTTCCCTGCTTTCATCAAAGAGATGAAAGACTACTTCGAAGACCCCCTAGCTAAAGTACGGGCGAAAAGCGCACTCCAGAGACTTAAACAGGGCACACGCACGGTCCCTGACTACGCCCTGGAGTTCAAAGCCCTCGCGGGAAAGGTCTGCGACTGGTCTGAGACCACCCTGCTGGAAATCTTCAAAAGGGGGCTCAACCGCGACGTTCTCCAATGGGCCCTCTACCGCGACGACCCAGAAACGTTACACGGGTGGATCCACCTCGCGGGGAGAGCCGAACACGCGCACCGCACCTTCCTTATGACAACCACGGAAGACACAAACTATGTCGGGAAAAAGGTACCCGCACCACACGGGGGGATGGCCGGCCCCATATACCCAAAAAAGAGGTTCAACCGGGAGCCCTGCGGGAAGTGTGGCAAATTAGGGCACAAGACGGCGGATTGCTTCGCCAACCGACCGCCGACCAGCGTGCCCAAGCCCGCCCCGAAAATTAGCCCCAAACCACCCAACCCGGGGCCGCCCCCTCACCGCCGAATGACCGTGGCCACAGCGACACCGGAAGAGGGCTGGGACGCGTACTGGGGGGAAGAGGACAATACCGACCCCGACCAGCCGGCGGGAAATGCTCCCCGCCTGCTCTGAGACGCGTGGCGAGGCAGGCGGTGGGACAGCAACGCGGACCACCTCAACGAAACGACAAAAGCTCCGTAATAATGGCAGCAATCCAACTCTCTGCCGGCAACGGAGCCACCACGGCCGCGGCACTAGTGGACTCGGGGTGCTCAAAAAACCTCATCCACCCCGACCTAGTCGCCAAACTCGACCTCCGCTGCTTCCCCCTCCCCACGCCGCTGGCATTCCACCAGCTGGACGGCTCTACAGCGGGAGGGAAACCAGCCACGCTACAAACCGAGCCGGTCACCCTGCAAATGGGCACTCACACCGAGCGCACATCATTCGTAGTCACGCCCATCGGACGGCCCATTGCAGTCCTGGGGATGCCATGGCTCGCGAAAAACAACCCGCGGATCAACTGGGCGACCCGCACCTTCACATTCGGCGACGGCGAGTATCGAGCACCAGCACCAGCTGGCAAAAGCAACCCCACGGTAGGACGAGCGGAGGCGACCACACAAGACAACGCCGCTACCACAGCAGACCTACCAGAACAATACGCCGACTTCTCCGAGGTCTTCGGAGAGGCAGAGGCAGACCAACTACCCCCCCACCGCAAGACGGATTGCCGGATCGACCTACTGCCCGACGTCCCCCTACCTAGACCAAAGATCTATTCGATGACCCCGAAGGAGATGGCAACCCTCCGGGAGTTCATCGATAAAAACCTAGACAGGGGATTCATAGAGCCAGCATGCTCACCGGTCGGAGCCCCCGTCTTATTCCGGGAGAAGAAAGACGGGACCCTACGGCTCTGCACCGACTACCGGGGCCTAAACGCGGCTTCCCTGTCCAACAAATACCCCTTACCCCTGGTAAAGGACATGCTCGCCCACCTCTCCACGGGCAAAGTCTTTTCCAAATTGGACCTTCGCGAGGCGTACTATCGCATCCGAATCAGGGAGGGGGACGAATGGAAGACGGCGTTTAACTGCCCCCTAGGCGCCTTCCAGTACAAGGTACTGCCCTTCGGACTCGCGGGGGCCCCTGGGGTGTTCATGCAGCTCATCAATGAGGTACTGCATGAACATCTGTTTAAAGGGGTCCTGGTCTACATCGACGACGTCCTCATTTACACAAAAACACACGAGGAACACGTAACCTTAGTCAGGCAAGTCCTCGACAAGCTCAGAAGGGCGCAGCTCTATGCAAAGCCTACAAAGTGCGAGTTTCACAAAGAGCGCCTAGACTATTTGGGGTATCGAATCTCCGGGGATGGCATCGAAATGGACCCCGCAAAAGTCGAAGCGGTGCTAAACTGGGAGCGGCCCCGCAACAGACGGCAACTACAGAGCTTCCTGGGATTCGCGAATTTCTACAGGTCCTTCGCCCGGGGGTTCGCTGAGATAGCCCTTAACGGACCTCCTCAAAACCAAAGGGGTGGGGGACACCCGACGCGCCAAGAACCCAGGCACAGTGCTGAATTGGACTCCCGCGTGCCAGACCGCATTCGACAAGCTGAAAGCGCTGTTCACGACGGAGCCAATCCTCGCACACCCGGACCCAGAACGGCCGTTCGTGGTCCAAGCCGACGCCTCAGACTTCTCCCTGGGAGCCATCCTGCTACAAAAAGACTCCACGGGGCTCCTGAAACCATGCGCCTACCTGTCAAGGAAGTTCTCCGAGACAGAGAGGCGATGGCACGTCTGGGAGAAAGAAGCCTTCGCGGTGAAATCGGCACTAGAGACATGGCGTCACCTACTCGAGGGAGCCACCCAACCATTCGAGGTCTGGACGGACCACCGGAACCTCGAGGCCCTACGAACGCCCAGACGCCTTAGCCCAAAACAGGTCCGATGGGCCCAATTCTTCAGCCGCTTTGATTTCCAGCTGAAGTTCATGCCGGGCAAGAAGAACTTCCTGGCCGACGCCCGCTCCCGGCTGCCCCAAGACGAAGAGCCCGCCCCAGACACCATTGGGACGGTCCTATCCGCCTCGCAACTGGGAATGGCCGTGACCACCCGAAGCGGCGCACGGAGGCAGCTCGACGCTACGGCGCAGCCGATGGCGGGACAACCGGCGACGGAAAGAAGCCAACCGCAACTACCAGGGGGAATGCGCACGGACCTCGCCGCCGCCCTCAAAACCGACCCCTGGTTCCTGGCAAACCCCGACAAGGTAACGATGGCGCAAGACCTGGCATGGGGGGAAGGCAGAATCTACGTCCCGGACTCGCAACGCCAGGCGATCTTGCATAGGTCACACGACGCCAAGCAAGCGGGACACTTTGGGTTCCTCAAGACCCTACACCTAACACGGCGCCAATTCTGGTGGCCCGCGCTCAGGCGAGACGTAAAAACCTACGTGGCGTCCTGCCCAACGTGCGCTAGGGCCAAACGGGCACCAGGCAAACCCGCGGGGCTATTGCAACAGGTGGCAGAACCCTCCCGCCCATGGGAGGAAATCTCTATGGATTTTATAGTGGACCTCCCACCCAGCCAGAAGAAAACGGCCATTTGGGTGGTGAAGGACTACTTCTCAAAGCAGGCCCACTTCATCCCCTGCACGTCGGTCCCATCCTCACAACAACTAGCCAAACTCTTCCTCATCCACGTGTACAGGCTACACGGATGTCCCGCACGTGTGGTGACCGACAGGGGCACACAGTTCACCTCCAAATTCTGGCGGGCCTTCCTGAAGCTGACGGGGACCCAACAGGCCCTATCTACGGCTTGGCATCCGCAGACGGACGGAGCCACTGAGGTTCTTAATGCCACCTTAGAGCAATTTATACGATCATATACGAACTACCACCAAGACGACTGGGCTGAACTGCTCCCGTTCGCCGAAGTCGCATACAACAACGCCGTCCACACGAGCACGGGGAAAACCCCGTTCGAAGTAGTCTCGGGGCGCGACTTCGTCCCCATACCGGAGCTACCTCAACCCCCGGAACCACAGGTGGACGCCAGCGACTGGGGACGGAAGATCGCGGAAGCATGGCCAGTAATCACGGCGGCGCTGAAGGAGGCACAGGCTGCTTACAAAGAGCAGGCCGACAAGCACCGGCGCCAACAACCGACGTTCCAGGCGGGGGATATGGCCTATCTCTCCACCAAGTTCCTAAAGTCAACCCAACCCTCGAAAAAACTGGGGCCTAAGTACATCGGGCCGTTCCGAGTCACGCAAATAGTGAACCCGGTAGCAATACGCCTGGACCTGCCACACAACCTCCGGAGACTCCACCCGGTGTTCCATACCAGCCTCCTAAAACCGGCAACCACCTCCCGATGGCACCCAAGCACGCCACAGCCCGCACCGCTAATGATCGACGGGCAACATCACTTCGAGATCAGGGACATCCTCGACTCCCGCAAGCAACGAGGAACTCTACACTATCTGGTCAGGTTGAAACACTTCCCCCACCCGGAATGGGTGGCGGCGCACAACGTTAACGCGCCTGACCTGACCAGAGCATTTCACCGGGCATACCCCGACAAACCGCAATCAAGGTCAGCAAAACCAACCCCCCCCGCGCAGGCCCCCCCCCGCCTCCCGTGCCCCAAGGGAAAGGGCCCCCCCCAAGCCCGCGACTTGGGTGGACCTTCCCCCCCCCGGGACTCACTCCCCCCGCCCCGGGCCCACGGGGTGGTGACAAACGATCGCCAGCACCCTCCCCCCGCCCCCCGGCCGCGGGGGAGTGGCAAGCAAGTCAACAGGGCAACCTGGGGGCAACGCCCAGGAGACACAACAAAGGCGACGCACTCTAAATAAGAAAAGAAGGGCCCTACCTGGAGCTGAGCAGCACCCGACCAGCCACGCCTCTCGCCTCGCTGAACTGAGCCAAACAAACAGGGTGTGGTTGGAGCATGCGCACGCCAGGTCAGAACCCGAGCATGCGCACCATGGACACACCCTGGGAAGGCACGTGGTAGAGGGAGGAGCAAAGGGAGGGGCGACAACTACTCCGGCGGGAATTTAAAAAAAAAAAAAAAAAAAATGTGGCGTTTTGACAGCTCCACGGGGAAAACCAAGAAAACCGGGGGAGAACACTATTCGAAAAGGGGGCAGTATGTCATGAGTGCCGTTGAGCTAAAGTCATCAGCGCAATGGCACTCATGACAATGACAAGGAAATAAGTGAAGGGGCACAAGTTAAGTAGCCATCAACCCACAACGACTAACGGCTAACAAACAATAGCTAAACGAATCACGGAGCCACCCAAGCCATCAGCGGCAATACAACGGGGATCGCCCAGCTGAAAGCAATCAGCAGAAGAATGGAAACCTGAGGATGGGCGATCCCGGAAACCCTCAACCAATGGCAGGGCAACGCATGGGACAAAGGGGGGTGACGTGACCGAGAGCGAGGGGGCGCTGACCGGCGCGGGGTATTTAAACCCCGCACCGGCGCGCTCCTGTCACTCTCAGCTTTTTTCTACCAACGTTGTACCTACCCTGAAATAAACCAGAACCTGCTTTGCAAACCAGCGTCTGAACGTTATTCAGAGGTAGGCAGCGCATGACACCTACCCAATGAGATGATAGAATTTGCACATAAATAAATCAATATGATCTGGATATTTTATCAAATAAGAATAAATAACATGGGCTTTAATATCACTCTATAGTAAAACAAGCAATACAATAAAACATGAGCAGTAGATTCTATGGTTCTAGTGGCACATGGACAAATAATCTGTATTAGGACCATACTATATATTAGGATGGCAGCCAAGGGAGAAAGTTACTCACTTTTTAACTGGGCAACTAGTCCAGATTATGTTGGCAGATTGGGAAATTGAAAATTCCAGACACTTTCTTATCCCATCACATCCAGTTCTCTGGCATTGCTCCCAGATTCTCACTAGGATCCCCCAGTTTTTTTATTTTTCAAAGTTACTTTGTGTGAAACAGCAGCCACAGATACTACATTAGAGATACTAAAAATACCAGTTTAGGCTTTTATTCTATACTTTTTTCAATCAAAAAATAACATCAGGAGTTAAAACTATATTTCTATATACCCATTTAATTCTGTGAAGTTTATATTTTGATATAAACACCTAGGATTGCACTGTTGGAATCTCAAACAAAAATTTATATTAATTAAAATATTGCCTGGATTTATTTTCTGCAGCTGTCTTGCTTGTATGCCATTCTTTTATAAATTTGAAAAATAACAGATTAAAATGAAATCAGAAGACTTGCCTGGTGAGTGGGCAGCCAAATAAATTTAATAATAATAATAATAATGGCAGTAAGGAAACACAGGTAGATGTGACAAAAATAGTTTTTTTAGACTCTAAATAATGGTGATTCATGAATCATAATGGTCAGGAAAAACTAAGGTGAGAGTCAGTTGATGCAAGGTACTTCCAGATGGCAAGGGTAGCAAGTAGGACCATTGTGAGTAGACAAGAAAGAGACAAAGCAATCTGGCAGTTAAGCTTCTTAAACAATGGTTTCATGGTGAGCAAGATAGAGGTAGTAACAATAGAAATGTAACTAGAGAATATTCCATTGAATGTGTAATTAATATTACATCTGTCACTTACTCGGTTTGGCCAAGCAAATGGTGACATACTGCAATGCTTTAAAATATAAATGTTTGAAACATTTTGTCTATGGCAAATGCAAATTTTCCAGGAGGGTAACTGGAAACCCTATGCTATAAAGACTACAGATTTATACATTTTAAGATTTTAAAGACTTTAAGATTCATACATTTATTATGGTACTGTAAAAGCTTCTATGGACCAGAATCTACTGTATCAAATATATCTAATCCACAAAGGTATATTTGTAAGTAATTACTGTACCATGCAGATTATTTCCTGTATTCCTGTTTAATATGTATGCTTAATTATATCAGTGTTAATACATCTACTTGATGATATCAGTATGAAACTTCAGAAGCAAAAGATAATTTTGCTTAATACATAAACATTTCCAGGAGGATTTTAAAAAAATCAAGCCAATCATGAGACCTCTGGACATTTGTAACTATTAGAATGAAATGTACATTTGTCCTGAGTGTAAAACAGAAGTACCGTAAAACTGAAGTATAGTGTTGGACCATTGAAAATAGCTTTTCCAGATTCAGAACATTTAAAGATTAGAATGTTGTACATCCAATCATATGCATACACATCTCCAAGAATGGGCTGCTCCAATTTTGTAGAATTACTTACTAGCAGTGGCTCATCTACTCTCTTAGATGAAAAGTAATTGAAATAAAGATCTGGCATTTCTCTGGATTTTGTTAGTTTTATATAGCTGATCTTCTAAATTGGTTTTCACCTTCAGATTGACTGATATTTTAAATATATGCTTCAATTGTTTAATCTTGGTTTTAAATATATTTTAATCCTTTTCTATTATTTTTATCAATCTCTTGGAATGAATAAATAAATAAATTACAAAGCATTTTGAAATTTTGCTAACATTTATTGGCATTTTCTTTTGAAGTAATACTTTTTATGGTAAACATTCAAACTCTGAAACTAACCTACATATTTACTAATATCAATCTTTCAGTTACACAGTTGCAGACCTCTTTCAGTCTGCCCAGATTCAAAGGTCGTGTTAGCATCCCGGAGTTGTTTTAAGCATAATTTTTAAAATAAGCCAGAAACAAACATTGGTGTCCATGAAAGATCAGTAAATTTTCTTTTTTGGAAACAAGAACAGGGCAGGGACCATTGGGTTGAAATTAAAAGAAATGGGATTCAAGAGGGATTTCTTAGGAACAGCTATTAAGTTGTTAAACTGTCTACTAGAACATTGGTGGAAGCTTTCAAATGGGGGCTGCATGGCCACCAGTTGGGGATGGTTTAGTGGATTCCTGCACTGAGCAAGGGGTTGGTCTAATGATCAACAAAGTCTCATTAACTCATATACTCTATGATTCTGTGATTTTCAAACACTTTTGTACTGTTATGAAAAAAATTCATCAGATGTATCTAAAGTCACAAAGAGTACAGCTTGATTCAGTGGAAAATGTACCTATTTACCAGCAAGTAATGAAATAAAGATGAACTTGTAGTACATTGACTCTTCCATGTAAAATGAATGAACGTAAGTACTTCCAAGTTAATTCCTATTGGTTAGAATTGATGCATGCAAATGCTTAACTTCGGACTGAGGTCAGAAGAACAAAGATATTTTCTACATGCAATGAAAGAGAGAGTGTTTTTAATTAAGAGTCCCAGTTACAGAATTGCTTTATGCAGTCACTGTTGATACTGAGTATTATAAGCTTTCAGTATCAAATGAAGATGTATCCTCACTTTCTGTTTTGCTGATAATGCTCTGATTTTTCTGCATATATTTACACTAATCTAGAATGAGTACTACTGTGGGCCTTATTCTGGATCAACATGAATAGGATTGCATTCTAAGTCTGGATGCAAAATTAACTGATTTGTTCTAAAATTTAAAAGAATATTCCTTTTTTTTTTTCTAACAAATATTTAAAAATATAACCATTCATATAGAATAAGCTGGCCTTAAGGCCAAACTGGATATTTGCTTGACACCTAGCATGCAAAATGCAAACTTGTCTCCTCACAGCACAAAGGTAATTACTTAAATTTTCTGGCCATTATTTATTTTTATTTATTTATCAAATTTTGCCACCGCCCATCGCCCCCCAAAGGGGGGACTCTTGGCAGTTTACAACCAGAATAAAACATTAAAATACCATAAAAATATAAATACAAATATAACATGCAAATAAATACAATATGAAATCCAGATGACGAGGCTAGTTGGAAAATCAGTCACATATATCTAAGGCATTAGTTTATGCTTTTGTGCTGATCCTCATATTTCAGCAGAAATGTCCAATACCTGCTTCATCTACCCCCCAATAGTGGTGCTACTAATAGACTAGCCACCCTAAGAATGCTTGTCAGGTCACATTGCTACTTATTTTTAGATGTGCTATTAACATATTTTAATATTCTTTAATTGGAACTTATTTATGGAAAAGGTAGACTTTTATTTTGCTTCTAGAGATATTCGCTCATTTTTATTTGCTATCAGAATGGTATATACAGTCCACATTCCTTTGAATTTTCAGAGTAGAGAGATACAGGTGTTACATTACGTCATGCCCCTATGTATAGGGTTTCATATGATGGGGGGAGGGGGGATTTCTCTATATTTACACAGTATATATCCCGTGTAGTATTTTCAGTTATATTAATTTTTATAACTCAGATGGTTTTTGATACATATTATAAAATACTATAAGTGCTACCACTATAAAACCACTGTAGTTTTAACTGTAGTTTGAAGCATATTATTATGATGGCCTCCAAATCAATACTAATTCATTGTTTATCTCATGTGATTTACAGAAATGTGGTTAATGAGGTCAACAATATTCAGCTCTGTGAACAAAGGAGCTCAAGAGCTAGCGTGAGCACCCTCTTTCTATCTGCCTGTCTACTAGCTTGCAGGGAGAGAGTGGCCACACTGGATCCAAAGAACTCTTGCCTGCCTAGTGAACGTGTTTTGAAAATAGGAAATCTGAAATATACTCTTCTAAAAATATTTATTTTCACACTTCTGGCTATTTTTTCTAAAAGGGAGAATTGGTGTGTGAATCTTGGGACAAAATGGCCTATACTGAGTCTTCTACAAGAAGAAAATAGATAGCTTTTAGAGGACATAGATAATCAGGTAGATTTAGAATTTTGAAGTAATTGAGAAATATTAGAGGCGGCTATAGTAAAACTGAAACAATATTGGTATATCCCCCTTTTTTCCTAGCTATTACAGTACAGATATATTTTAATTAGCAGACTAATTCAATTAGCATAATCAGGCCCGCAACTAGGGTCTGTGTCACCCAGGGCAAACATGGATTCCACGCCCATTTTGACATCCCCCAGCGCTCATTTTGGTGCCCCCCTAGCACAACACCCAGGGCGCATGCCCCACTTGCCCCCCCCCCCCCCAGTTGCAGCCCTGAGCATAATTAGGAGGCAGGTTAGAACTTTGAACAACTTAGCTAATTTTATTTTGTCTCATAAGCAGTTCATTATATCTTGCTGAATTGGAAGGAGATGAAATACTAATGTATCTGAAGCTTTTCTGTTATTAACTGAATAAGTTTGACTGCCTGTCCAAAATAGCATTCTTTAAAAGTAATTTAATGATGCAATCCTATACTCAACATCCATTAACTGAAGTAGTTTATAATGCCACTATGATACTCCTATTATAACAAATAAATTTGCAGCTAAGAGTAAGCATTTAATACATTCTTTATTAATCAGCTTAGCATTCTCTCCCTCAAATATATGTAATAACCTGAACTCAGGGTACATTCTACTTTTTGTTTAATTATATATCTTACTTCCCAGGAAATTAACACATGGTAGGAGAAGACCCTCAGCAGGAATTCTCTAGCCATCTGGATTGGACAGGCAGAGTCTATTTGGGAAAGGATGGGTCTTACATACCCAGGCCTCGAGTTTGAGCAACAGACACCTTGAATTGTATTCATAAGCACACTGGCTGTTGGGTAGACCAAATTACAGTAATCTCCTTGGGAGATGACAAAGGCATGAGTGACCATTGTCAGAACATTCTGTTCCAGGTATATTAGCTGGAGCTGGGCAAAGGCCTCCTGGCCATGACTTTCATCTTCACTTGCAGGAGTCCAGGATTAATTCCAGGTTGTGGACCTGCTCTCTCAGTGGGAGCACAACCCATCAAGAGTATAAAAGAATTAGAAGGCTTCTGAATTAACAGTCATTCTATCTTGCTTGGGTTGAATCTGAGCCGGTTTCTCCCTATCCAGATGCTGAAAGCCTCCAAGCACTGGGTCACATCTTCTACTGGATCTTCCATTTGGCCTGGGGGGGTTAAAAAGCTGGGTATCATCAGCATTTTGATGATACCTCACCCCAAACCAGTGGTTGACCTCTCCCAACAGCTTAATATAGATGCTAAGCAGAATAAGGAAAAGGACTGAGCTCTGAGGCATCCCATAACAAGAGTGTCATTGTGGCTGACATCTCCCCCCATATACTATGACCAATTTGACACAGCTATTCAGGAAGGAGCACAACCACTATAACCTGGTGCCTCCAACTCCCAACTCTGGAAGGATACTGTCCTAACAGCCAGGAACCACGCTGAGACAAGGAATAGGTCTCTAGTGTTTTATTACTGCTACATTAGACAGAAAATCCTAACAAACTGAAGAAGCATGGAAAAAACCCAGACATAAACCCCAAAAGTCAAGGCGGGTCTGATCTGTGTCTCTCTGAATGGCTGCTTAACTCCTCAGTACTACGCATGCATTTTCCCCCCTGGATAGGGGCCCCCTCCTGCTCACCATCAGTACTCATGACATCACCCTCCCCTCCAGATTCACATTCCATTTCAGCCCCCTCCCTTCCAGAGGTCTCATGAGAGTCCATCTCCCCCTCCAAGCTCCCATGGGAAAACTCCTCCAAGGATGAATCAGTGCTGCTCTCCAGGTCTGATAACGCTTCTGGCCCAGGTGGCTGCTGCTGGAAAATAGCTAGATAATTAGAAGATTCTTCCCCCCTCCCCCTTGGGAAATGCAAGCCTGAGGTGGAGGGCTGAGGCTTTCCCTCCTCCTCTCTCTCTGGCCTCAGAGCCTCTGGCGGGGGTGGAGGTTGCCAACTTACAAACTCCTCTGCTTGGGATTCCTCTGCTTGCTCAGTCAAGTGAGGAATCTCTGGTAGAGTACGAGGCTTGGGTTTGTGAGGGAAAAGCTGATGGAATCGTTGAACCAGCACTGGTGCATGCACATCTCTGGCATTTTCCCACGTGCGCTCTTCCTCAGGGTACCCTTTCCAGTGTATTAAATATTGGATGCCCCTTCCCCTCCTCCTAGAGTCCAGAATTTCCTCAACTTCGTATTCCTCCTCCCCCTCCACAATTACTGGAGGGGGGGGGGCAGTTGCAATCGTAAGGTACTTGGGGGAGGGTCTTTGGCTAGCAAGGCTCTGTGAAAGACTGGATGGATTTTCATGGATGCTGGCAGCTTTAAGCGATAAGCCAATGGATTTATCTGCTGTACCACAGTGAAAGGGCTGACAAACTTAGAGTCCAACTTCTTGGAGGGTCTGGTAGAAGTCAAAAACTTGGTAGAGAGCCACACTTTGTCTCCTACTGCAATCACTGACCCCTCTTGTCTGTGAGCATCTGCAGCCCTCTTGTAAGCACTCTTTGCCCTGTTCAGCTGCTCCTTTAACAACTCCTGTGCGGCTTGTTGCTCTTTAAGAAAATCAGCCGCGGCTGGGACAATTCCCTGCTGGGAGGAGGTGGGCAACACCTGAGGGTTAACCCCGTAGAGTGCTTGGAAAGGAGACATCTTGGTAGAGGATTGCACAGAGTTGTTATAAGTAAATTCTGCCATGGGGAGCAGGGCTGGCCAATTGTCTTGCTGATAAGTGGTGTAACACCTGAGATACTGCTGTAACCATTGGTTAATTTTCTCAGCTTGCCCGTTACTAGCCGGATGATGTGATGATGATAGGTGGATCTGGACCCCTAATGACTGGAAAAGGGCCCTCCAGAACCTGGAAGTGAACTGAGGGCCTCTGTCATGAGTGAGGATGGCGAGCAGGGGGCTCCCATCCAGGCTGTAAAGCGCATGCGTAGTACTGAGGAATTAGGTGGCCATTCAAAGAGACACAGATCGGGCCCGCCTTAGTCTTTGGGGTTTATATGTCTAGGTTTTCCCACACTTCTTCAGTTTGTTAGGATTCTCTGTTATGTAGCAGTAATAAAACAATAGAGACCTATTCCTTGTCTCAGCGTGTTTGCTAGCTGTTAGGACATCAATCCTAACAAACTCCTACTCCCATCGAAAGAGGGAGGAACAAAGAATTTAAAGGGGAGACATTTGGAAATGTCTTCAGAAAACCAAAAAATTCGGCTTGCCATCCAACAATTGGCAGCAGCCCTGCAGCAACACCAACAACAGGTAGACCTACAGGTCAACACATTACAAGCTGCCATGCTACAGCAGTTACAACAACCAGCTCCGATTAACCCACAACCGGTGCCAGCAGCAGCAGCAGCAGCTCTGCCAGTAGTCTTGAGATCCCAGGGCAGAGTACCAGAGAAGTTTGGAGGAGAAGCAGGACAGTTGAGAATCTTCCTCACACAGTGCACTATGTTTTTCAACAGCAGACCGGCAGAGTTTCCCACAGACAGAACCAGAGTCACCTTCATCCTAAGTCTGCTAAAGGGTCCAGCAGCCAAATGAGCTATTCCCATGGTGGAGAACAACGACCCGATTCTCAACGACTACCAGAACTTTTTGGCAAGTTTCCGAGCACACTTTGATGACCCGATCAGAGAGGTCACTGCCAGCCAGGAAATTCGGAAGGTCAAGCAAGGTAACAAGAGGGTGGGAATCTACATTGCTGATTTCAAGTTGTTAGCAGGAGATCTGGACTGGAATGAGAGTGCATTAAAAGACCAATTCAAACAGGGGCTGGATGAAGAAATTAAAAATGAATTAGTGCGCCAGGGAACACCAGCTAACCTAGAAGCCTTATATCAGTTGTCTGTGGTCATAGATGCCAGGCTAGAAGTGCTCAGACAGATGCAGCCGGGGAGAAACAGGGGCCTCAGAGCGCTTCCAGGATTTCCAGCTCTCTCCGTAGCATCTACTCACTCAGGGCCAGAGGGGCCGATGCAGATTGGGGCGAGCAGGAGGCTTATTTCCGAGGCTGAGAGGCAGAGAAGGAGAGAGAGAGCCCTCTGTTTTTACTGCGGAGTCCAGGGGCACATGGTGAGAGCTTGCCCAGCAAGAAGCCAAGTAACTTCAGTAAGACCCCCAGGGCAAGCAGCTGAAACAAGAGCCATCTCCGCCTCTGCTTCCAACCAGGGAAACTCCGTCGGTCTCCCTCCACAGAGCTCAGCACGGAGACCATCAATCAATTAAGGAGGCAATCCTTTTACTACTTACCAGCAATAATGCACGTCAACCCAGAGCACCAGGTCAAGCTAGAGGCCCTCATGGATTCCAGTGCTTCAACCAATTTTATTGATGTGCAGACCGTACAAGACTTCAACATCCCGACCATAGAATTGCCATGTCCCATAGAAGTGGAGACCATTGACGGCCAGCCCCTCAAGGCAGGGCCAATTAGAAGGTTCACAGAACCAGTGCAACTGACTATGGGAGACCACACTGAGTAGATCCAGCTTTATGTTACTGCATCGCTTAATGTGCCTGTAATCCTAGGCACGCCTTGGCTGAGGATCCACAACCCATTGCTGAACTGGACTACGGGAGCAATCTCCTTCCGAGCTAAGGAATGCCACCACCACAAGATTCAAGCCGCTCTCCGCTCTCCAGCAGCCAACGCAGTCACGGAAGCAGGGGGGGTCCAGTTGCCAGCCAAGTATGCAGATTTCGCAGACGTTTTCAGCAAACAAGAGGCCACAGCACTACCCTCCCATAGGGACTGTGATTGCACCATTGAGTTGATACCAGGAGCCAGGATTCCAGCAAGGAAACAATATCCCATGTCTCCCAAAGAACTAGCCACCTTAAAGGGTTACTTGGATTCTAATCTCCAAAAGGGGTTCATCCAACCATCTACTTCCCCAGCGTCTGCTCCTACCTTCTTCGTACCAAAGAAGCCTGACCAGTTGGCATCTGCAACCCAGGAAACACCCATGAGAGTGGTCCACGATTTCAGTTTTTTAAATAAACAAAAAAAGAAACTTATCCACTGCCTTTAATCTCTGATTTGCTGGATCGTTTACAGAAAGCACACATTTTTACCAGGTTGGATCTCAGGAATGTGTACAATCTGATCCGGATGAAAGAGGGGCCCGAATATCTAACTGCCTTCGACACCAGGTTTGGTAAATTTGAGTACCTTGTTTTGCCCTTTGGCTTGTCTAATGCAGGAGCCATATTTTCCAGATTTATGAATCAAATTTTCTCTGATTTACTAGATAAGTATCTGGTCATTTATCTAGATGACATATTAATTTTCTCTGAGGATGCTACAACTCATGTAACCCATGTACATAATGTCTTACAAAGACTGAGAGAGAACAAGCTATTCGCCAAGCTAGAGAAGTGTGCCTTTGATTTAACTGAATTACATTTCCTGGGCTCACCCAGTCAGCCCCTGGATCGGGGGTAAATCAGTGATGAAATCCATGGAGATTGTATCCCAAGGCCTACTGGGGGTGGGTAGGGGTTGCAAGAGTCCTGTGGGCTTCCCTGGGAGAGGCTTGGCTCATCTACAGGTATGACAAGAAGCAACGTAACCCTTTATGTCTGCAGTCATCTTAGGCCACCAGTAGTCTCTCAGAGCTCTATGGAGAGTTTTGAAAACACCTCCGTGGCCTGCCGTTTTATGGTCATGGCAAAGTCTCAGTACTTCTTCCCTCAATGAGGGGGGAATGTATAATCGCCCGCTATGCCAGAGGATTCCTGCCTCCACATTAAAGGGGGACACAGTGTCTTGCGGGCCCCTCTGGAGGTCATCCATCCTGGCCCTGGCATACGGGTCCTGTTGCTGCTGAGCTTTGACTCTTGTAAATAGGTCCTCTGCTTGTCTGCCTACTGCTAAAATCTCTGTCTGGTTCCCCCTCATAGACTGCTGAAAGTTGTGTGGTTGTAATATAGTAGCCTGTACCTCCTGGTGAGTAGCGGGGGTTGCCTGAATGGATCGAGACAGGGCATCTGCCAAACGGTTCTGCGCCCTGGGAACATCAGAAATCACAAAATTGAAACAGGAGAAAAACTGGCTCCATCTGATTTGGCGTGGGGTGAGGGATCTGGTGTTTTGTAGAAGCTGTAAATTCTTGTGATCGGTGCAAACTTTCACAGGAAAGGCTGCACCTTCTAGCCAGTGCCTCCACTCTTGAAATGCTGCTTTAATTGCCAGCAACTCCTTGTTAAAAACATCATAGTTTCTCTCTGCTGGTGAGAGCGTGCAGGAGAAAAATGCACAAGGGAGCAATGTATTCTCTGTTTTGTTTGTATATTGCAATGAAACAGCACCAATAGCAATATCGGAAGCATCTGAATGCATTATGAATTGCTTCGTGGGATCAGGGTGCTTTAAAAGCGGCTGGGATGCAAAGAGTTGCTTAAATTCTTGGAATGCTGCTTGCTCTCTCTCCCCCCAAATGAATTTTGATCCTTTCTTCAAAAGCTGTGTGAGGGGTTTAGCCCTGTCACTAAATTTATTTATGAATCTCCTGTAAAAATTGCAGAACCCTAGAAATCTTTGTACATCTTTCACGTTTCAGTGGGGTTGCCAAGAGAGAATTGCCTGGACCTTAGAAGGATCCATGGATATGCCTTCTGTTGATATTTTATAGCCCAGGAAATGTAATTCAGTTAAATCGAAGGCACACTTCTCTAGCTTGGGGAACAGCTTGTTCTCTCTCAGTCTTTGTAAGACATTACGTACATGGGTTACATGAGTTGTAGCATCCTCAGAGAATATTAATATGTCATCTAGATAAATGACCAGATACTTATCTAGTAAATCAGAGAAAATTTGATTCATAAATCTGGAAAATATGACAAGCCAAAGGGCAAAACAAGGTACTCAAATTTACCAAACCTGGTATCGAAGGTAGTCAGATATTCATGCCCCTCTTTCATCCAGATCAGATTGTACACATTCCTGAGGTCCAACCTAGAAGAAATGCGTGCTTTCTGTAAGCGATCCAGCAGATCAGATATTAGGGGGAGTGGGTAATTTTCCTTGACAGTGACTTTATTGAGGGAACTGAAATCATGCACCAATCTCATGGGTGCGTCCTGGTTTGCCAGTGCCAACTGGTCAGGCTTCTTTGGTACAAAGAAGGCAGGAGCAGACGCTGGGGAAGTAGATGGTTGGATGAACCCCTTTTGGAGATTAGAATCCAAGTAATCCTTCAAGGTGGCTAGTTCCTTGGGGGACATGGGATATTGTTTCCTTGCTGGAATCTTGGCTCCTGGTATCAACTCAATGGTGCAATCACAGTCCCTATGGGGGGGGGCGGGTAATGCTGTGGCCTCTTGTTCGCTGAAAACATCTGCAAAATCTGCATACTTGGCTGGCAACTGGACCCCCCCTGCTTCCGTGACTGCGTTGGTTACTGGAGAGCGGAGAGTGGCTTGAATCTTGTGGTGCTGGCATTCCTTAGCTGGAAAGGAGATTGCTCCCATAGTCCAGTTCAACAATGGGTTGTGGATGTTCAGCCAAGGTGTGCCAAGGACTATAGGCACATTAAGTGATGCAGTAACATAAAGTTGGATCCACTCAGTGTGGTCCCCTGTTGTTAGTTGCAAAGGTTCTGTGAAACTTCTAATCAGCTCTGCCTTGAGGGGCTGGCCGTCAATGGTCTCCACTTCTATGGGATGTGGCAATTCTATGGTCAGGATGTTGAGGTCTTGTACAGTCTGTACATCAATAAAATTGGTGGAAGCTCCGGAATCCACGAGGGCCTCTAGCTTGACCTGGTGCTCTGGGTTTACGTGCATTATGACTGGTAAGTAGTAAAAGGATTGCCTGGAATCCTCGGAATGAGCCCTTCTTAAATGATTGATGGTCTCCCTGCTGAGCTCTGTGGAGGGAGACCGACGGAGTTTCCCTGGTTGGAAGTAGAGGAGGAGGTGGCTCTTAGTTCTGCTGCTTGCCCTGGGGCTCTTACGGAATTTGCTTGGCGTCTCGCTGGGCAAGCTCTCACCATATGCCCCTGGACTCCGCAGTAGAAGCAGAGGGCTCTGTCTCTCAACCTCGGAAATAAGCCGCCTGCTCACCCCGATCTGCATCGGCCCCTCTGGTCCTGAGTAAAGAGATGCTGCAGAGAGAGCTGGAAATCCTGGAAGTGCTCTGAGGCCCCTGTTTCTCCCCGGCTGCATCTGTCTGAGCTCTTCTAGCCTGGCGTCTATGACCACAGACAGTTGATATAAACCTTCTAGGGTAGCTTGTGTTCCCTGGCACACTAATTCATTTTTAATTTCTTCATCCAGCCCCTGTTTGAATTGGTCTTTCAAGGCACTCTCATTCCAGTCCAGATCTCCTGCTAACAGCTTGAAATCAGCAATGTAAATTCCCACCCTCTTATTGCCTTGCTTGAGCTTCCGAATTTCCCGGCTGGCAGTGACCTCTCTGATCGGGTCGTCAAAGTGTGCTCGGAACCCTGCCAGAAAATTCTGGTAGTCGTTGAGAATTGGGTCGTTGTTCTCCACCATGGGAATAGCCCATTTGGCTGCTGGCCCTTTAGCAGACTTAAAATGAAGGTGACTCTGGTTCTGTCTGTGGGAAACTCTGCCAGTCTGTTGTCGAAAAACATTGTGCACTGTGTGAGAAAGGTTCTCAACTGTCCTGCTTCTCCTCCAAACTTCTCTGGTAGACTGCCCTGGGATCTCAAGACTACTGGCGGAGCTGCTGCTGCTGCTGCTGGCACCGGTTGTGGGTTAATCGGAGCTGGTTGTTGTAACTGCTGTAGCATGGCTGCTTGTAATGTGTTGATCTGGAGATCTACTTGTTGTTGATGTTGTTGCAATGCTGCTGCCAGTTGTTGGATGGCCTGCCGAATTTCCTGGTTTTCGGAAGACATTTTCCCAAATGTCTCTCCTTTATTTTTTTTTTGTTCCTCTCTCTTTCAATGGGAGTAGGAGTTTGTTAGGACTGATGTCCTAACAGTCAGGAACCACACTGAGACGAGGAATAGGTCTCTAGTGTTTATTACTGCTACATAAGACAGAAAATCCTAACAAGCTGAAGAAGCGTGGAAAAACCCAGATAGATAAACCCCAAAAGTCAAGGCGGGTCTGTTCTGTGTCTCTTTGAATGGCTGCTTAACTCCTCAGTACTACGCATGCGTTTTCCCCCCTGGATAGGAGCCCCCTCCTGCTCACCATCAGTACTCATAACAGATACTGTGGTCAACAGTTCTGAAAGCAAATGAGAGGTTTAGGAGTCATGCCTCCTCAATCCAAGTCCACTACATGTAACTCATGTCAGTAATCAGGATTATTTCCATTTGAATCCCTTACTGCCACATATCCAGATAATCTATATCCTCCAGAGCTTCACCGCTTTTTCAACAACCTTCCCCAAAATGGGAAAGTTGCAGGTAAAACAATAATGGTCCATTTTTATGTGATCCAGAGCTAGCTCTAGAGGAGAGGATGGTTCTGTCAGAGCTGCTGAAACCTTTCCTCCTTCAAGGAAGTTTTGACTACTACATGGATCCATCTCCCAGACTTCTCTCTGGTTTTTTGAACCAGATGAAACTGCAAGGTCCAGAAGAAAAATTGAAACATTCCAGTGTTCCCCAGAATTGTGCTTTGTACGTTCCTAGAACACACATTTGGTTGCCAGTTGCCTTGAGGACCTTTAAGGTCAAAAACTGAAATTCACTATTTTAAATAGGAATGTGCTCTGGTTTGATAATTAAAACCAGGCAATACAAAAACTCCTTCATAAGATACAGTAATTGAAAAATATTTCAAAATTCCTCAAAAGAATGCTTTTTCTAGCAGTATTATTCCTAGCCATAATATATTGGATTGTTACAGTATGTCCACAATAAATTTTAATATCATTTCCCTATTTTTCCATTAATCAGCTCTTAATGTTAATATTGCTGTGAGTCACCATTATATGGTTTACTTTAAGTATCTGGATTACCAAATTACTTACTATTTTTGACTAATCGATTATTAATTGGGTTTTTAATATCACAGGGTCTCATATGAAGTTTATAATTAATGTATCAAGTGCTTCGTAGATTGATTCTTTGATGCTAATTGCATGCAAACATTTGACCAGATGCTGAATTCTAGTAGTAATTAATAACATGCAGCTAAAAATGCAAAAAACAATATTTTTAACAAACTAAGCAATTATTTCTGTACTCCATAAACCAGATGTGTATTAAAAAACAGTTTGATAAGCTCTTTAGATTAAAAATCTATTTTTATTCATTGATATCTGTATGTGAACAACCTTAATGCTCAATTCTGTATTTTGGGAAATACTAAAAACAAAATTTTATAGATACAATCTCATCTATAACCAGAAAGTCATTCATGGAAACAATAGTTTGCTCCATTGTCTGTCAGTAAACCTTCTGGAACTAATTAGAATAAATCAAGCAGGAACTAATAAAAAAGTAACACACATTATTTTATTTTATTTGTGAAAAAAAGATGGACCTATTATAGAATTCTGCCTTAAAATTTCACAGAACTATTCGGAATTATTTTGAGAAATATTCATTTTCAGTTTGGTTTTTCCATTTCCTAGGAGATTTCCTTCTCAGGTAAAGGTACAAAGCACATGGATCTACAAACAATTTTCTCTGATGAGTTCCTTGAGGGAAGAGAGATTGCTGCTTTTAATTTTTTAAATTATTATTATTATTATTCTATTTATCAAATTTGTCACCACCCATCTCCTCCCACCGGAGGGACTCTGGGCGGATAGACTGAATATCATCCACATATTTAATAATAATTTCATTTTCCAGACAACCCTTGTCTTAATAGACCTGAAATATGAATCATCTTTTTAACCCTGATTAAGCAGCAGTTTGATTGTATTTTGTAGAAGTTTACTTTGTCAATGGTCAGTTATCAATTATCAACACATAATTATGTAATATGTTAAATTGGTGAATTTCATGATATGTCATGTTTAGCCTCAAAGTGGACTTCTTACCTTTTTCTTGCAATGCTCCCATATTCAACATGAATATATACAGAAATAATTTTAGAAATTTCATAAGTAGATGTTCATAATACTAGAACCAGAATCATCCAATGAAGGTTATACATTGTTATCAGCTATTAGCTGCACATCCCAGGGAGGGAGGGAGGGAGGAAAAATAGAGAGGATAGAAAGGTATACACAAATGCTATTTATAATCATAATCTTATTCACCAAAAAATGTGAACTCCTGTGCTTTTAAAAATAAAAACTGGGGAGTGGCATTTGTTTAATTGGGTTGTCTCTTCATTTTCTGAATATTTATTTAGTAGTCCATAATTGTAGAAGAGTTGAGAAACCTTGATTTAGAGAAAGCATATGATAAAGTGAATAGATCTGAATTATGTTTTGCATGAATGTGGGGTTGAAGTTTAGCTGCTGAGTGCAATAAGAATAGCATATGCTGGAAGTGAAACATGTGTATGTATTCTATTTCTTGCCCCCCCCCTTTTTTTTCTTTGTTTTGCTTTTTCTGTCACTTTTTACTTAATTAATGAAAATGGTGTCAGATATTCAACATATTCATAACACCACTGCTGCGTGAGCTGCATTGGATGCTAGTGTGTTGCTGGGTGCAATTCAAGGTGCTGGTTGTCACCTTTAAAGCCTTTCATGATTTAGGACCGGGTTACCTGAGGGACCGTCTTCTCCCAGTTGTTTCTTCCCATCCAATTTGGTCCAGCAGGTTGGGTGTGTTATGGATCCCATCAGTCAAAGAATGTTGGCTGGTGGGGACTAGAAGACGTGCCTTCTCTGCCATAGCCCCTGCCCTCTGGAACATTCTCCCTTCAGCAGCTAGGATGACCCCGACCCTGTTGGCTTTTGTAAGGCCTTGAAGACCTGCTTATGTGCCCAGGCCTGGGGCCCCAAGTGTGTTAAGGGCCCTGTTTCCTGGCTATATTGATATCTGTGGAGATAATTTTACTCAGCAACCATTTATTTATGTATGTATTGATTGATTGGTTGATTGATTTAGCTGTATTTACTATAACTATTACCAATCGAAGCAAATATTTGTAGCTCAGGGTTGAACTGTGGAGTCCTTGGTGCTCTCTGAGCCTTGTTATTTTCTTGCAGACATTGCCAGACTAGGCAACATCTTCAGTGCAAAGAGGTAGTGGCCTTGCTCTCAGTTTATATACCGTGGCTTGCCCTGCTTGTATTGGTAGGGGTGTTGTTCTTTCCTTGGGAGTTCTTTGATTGGGCTGTTGTTTGCTGCTTGGTTGATTACCTGAGTTAATAGTTCCTTGATTAGGGTGTATTGTGCTGTTTGATTGTTCATCTGGTGTTAATCCTAGTGTTGATTTTTGTTGATCTGGGTGTTGATATCTGGGTGTTAATATAACTGTTTTATGTTTTTATGATTATTCACCGCCCAGAGTCACTTGCTGAGATCGGCAGCTATAGAAATTAAATAATAAAATTAAAAAATTAAAAAATAGAAATTATGAAGGAAAAAAACCCAGACGTCTATAACAGTAAATGAAATGCTTAGTAAAGTTTCAGCATTGAACAGGGAATAAGACAAGGATGTGTGATATCTCTCTGGCTGTTTATTGTATTTATGGATAAATGGATTGATTGATTGATTAATTATGTGCCATCAACTCATTTTCAACTCTTAGTGACCACATGGATAGATTTTCTCCATGACGATCTGTCCCTAACCTGGTCTTTCAGGTCTTCCAATAGTGCATTCATTGCCACTATAACTGAGTCCATCCACCTTGCTGCTGGTCATCATCTCTTTCCTTCCACCTTTCCCAGCATTAGAGCTGGGAGCTAGATCTTCACATAATGTGTCCGAAGTAGGATAATTTCAGCCTGGCCATTTGTGCCTCGAGTGAGAACCCTGGGTTGATTTGTTCAATGATCCATCGGTTTGTTTTCTTGGCTGTCCATGGTATTCTCTGGAGTCTTCTCCAACACCAAAGTTCAAAAGCATCAATAATCTTCCTATCCTGCTTCTTCAAAGTCCAGCTTTTACTTCTATAGAGTGTCACTGGGAATACCATGGCTTACATGATTCTGATCTTTGTAGGTATAGACACATCACAGCATTTGAATATCGTTTTTAAGGCCTTCATGGTTGCTCTACCAAGTGCTTGTCTCTGGCATATTCCTTTACTCTTGATGGTTGATCCTAAAAGGCAGAAGCTATCCACCACTCTGATAACTTCATTATCAGTTCTAAGGTTGGTGGTTGTATCTGTTATCATTAGTTTGGTCTTCTTTATATTTTAGTCAGTCAAACTTTATTTCGGTAAAACACCAGTAGGTTTCTTTATATTTAATTTTAGTCCCATTTTTTTACCATGCTCCTTGCCTTTTATTACTGGAGCTTGTAGGTCCTTTGCATTTTCAGCTATCAGGGTTGTACAAGAGATATTTATGATTATATTATTGTGGACCTGAATCTACTGGATGTTTGTTTTGTATGCAGATGAAGCCTAAGAACCCAGACAATTTACAGCAAATATTAGATAAATAATATGATGTGCAAGAAGTCTGGATCTGAACATTAATGTATCTAAGACCAAGGTAGCTATGTTTGACTGGAAAATTGAATGAACGGCTACCAGTTATACATAAATGACAAAATACTAGAGCAAGTACATGAATTTGTATACCTTGGTTGAAGTTTACTAAAAATCAGAAAATGGATGGACAAATTAAAACACACCAAATGCTGATACAAGGGTAGTGGATGGTAGGTATTATGTTTTGAGGAATGACTATTTGTTGAAAGAAGTGGACATTTATTTATTTATTTATTTATTTATTTTATAGATTTATATGGCCGCCCAACTCACAAAGTGTGACTCTGGGCGGCATACAACATAAACACACAATCATCATCATCATCATGAAACAAATAAATACAAAAGCTAAAATATAAAATAGCAACCAAGTATGGAACAAACAAACCTCAGAGGGAGACTCCCACTCAACTGACCCCTAATGCCTGGGTGAAGAGCCAGTCTTAAGGCTTTCCGAAAGGCAATGAGAGCTGGGGCCTGTTGTATATCAGAGGGGAAATCATTCCAGAGAGTAAGGACAACCACAGAAAAGGCACACTTCCTAGATCCTGTAAGATGACAAGACTTAAAAGAAGAAGCCTGGACCATGCCCTCCTTGTGGGAGCATGTGGGATGGGCAGATGTTCTTGGGAGAAAGCGGTCCCTCAAGTAACCTGGTCCTATGTCATGTAGGACTTTAAGGGTAACCACCAGCACCTTGAGTCTGATCCAGAAGCCTATGAGAATGTGTCAGGAAAACATAAAAGTAAATTGAATATAGTGGGAAAGGGGTTATTTAAAAGTTTATATGGCAATACACAAAGCAATAGGGTCAAGAATAAATGTGTGCTGAACTGAATGTAGTTTGAATGAAAAAGTAAATTGTAGAACAGAAGTATATTGAAAGGGTTTGGTCATGTAGGAAGAGAGTTGTTAGGAGTTGGGCAGCATATAAATTTAATAAGTTATCATTATTATTATGTATGCAGATCAAATTGCAAAACAAATATAGGAAGAAAGAGTCAGTGCTCATAAGGAAGGGAAAGAGAATTTTAAAGAACAAATGGCAAAGGAACAGTATGTGAAAATGGGGGGAGGACAATTTACACGAATGGTAAGGTATAGAGAGGCATAATTAATAGCATTGGTGTAAACTAGTCTTTTCTCTCATTCATCTCCTGCCTTTAGGCTTACTACTTGTTACTCTGAGTACTCAGAAAATACTTTTTCTCTTTTACTCTCTTTTTATGGGCATATATCTATGTAAGAATTAGGGACTGAAATATAGTTGCTACCTGCTTGACTGGTTTATCTTCTGGCAGGAGCTTGTTTTTCCTCATTCTGGGATAAGTGCTAATTAAAAGGAAAGCTGTTGTGGTTGCAAAGACTTACCCCTATCTGATGAAGTAAGAAGGAGAATTTTAATAACAGATACTAATATTAACCAATGTTTCAGTGGATAATAAAAGCTGTGTATCTATTATTTCTTGCATGGATTTGTTTTAATATCTTCAGCAATGTTTTTAAAATTTTCCTGTTGATGAAGTTTTATGTAAGTTGGCTGGCTGGTAGCAGTCAGAAAAACAAGACAGCAATGGATTTGTTCCAAGTTCCTATTATTTCCTATGGTCAGCACATTAAAAACATTTTAAGTTTTGCTATGTCAGAATATGGAATACCTGAGCTACTTCAATTTTTGTTCTATGAAAACATAGCCAACACAATGTTTCAAGTGAAGTTTTTGTTTTATTCTCACACCTATGTAGGTTTTGTATCTCCCTTCTTCCTCATATATTTGAGATATATCTAACTGATTCACATGTAAGGTTTATAACATCTTCAGAAAACCCTCTGCACGTTGATATCTTCTCTGAACAGCTCTTGAATGTCAACCACGCAATTTCTACATGGTGCAGTGGCAGCACACAGTTGATTTTAACAACTAGCAAGACCTTACAAGCTATGCCTTAACTGCGATTGTACCCTAAAAGACATGCTACATCCACAATGGATAATAGAGGAGAACTGGTAATTATAGTTCTATGCATGCATTTGTAAGCTCTGCTATGGCTGATACCTGTTTTTTGAGCAACTTCAGAATTTTGTAGAACATAAAGTAGCTCTAGAAACAGAGCAGCACATTTGAGCCTCTAGAATTCATTACCATAGGATGTATGTGATAGGCACTATCACCTACCATCACAGGATGTAGTGATAGCTACTAATGTTGGATGGGTTTTAAAGGGGGTTGGACACATTCATGAAGAACAGATCTGTCAAAGCCATTAGTCTATGTGGGAGATAACAAGGGCATGAGTGACTGTTCAAAGGGCCTCCCGATCCAGGAAACGGTGCAACTGGTGCATAGCACGAAGCTGCGCAAAGGCTTTCCTGGTCATGGCTGCTACCTGCTCTTTGAGCAGGAGCCATGAGTCCAGGAGACCCCCAGATTATGCACCGGGTCTGTCTGGGGCAGTGCAAACCCATCCAGAACCAAAGATGACAAAGTCCCGGATATGGAAGAGCCATTAACCCACAGCCACTCCGTTTTACCAGGGTTCAGCTGATGCCTGTTGTTCCCCATCCAGACTCCTACAGCCCCCAAGCAATGAGAGAGGGCAGTCACAGCATCACTTACTTCACCCAGGATGGAGATGTATAATTTGGTATCATCAGCATATTGATGATTCCTCACCCCGTGGTGAAGGATGATCTCACCCAGTGGTTTCATGTAGATGTTGAAAAGGAGTGGAGAGAGAACCAAACCCTGCAACACCCTATAAAGGAGGGGCCAAGGGTCAGATCTCTCGCTCCCTATCACCACCAACTGGGACCAGCCCTGGAGGAAGGAGGTGAACCAGTGCAAGACCACACTGCCCACCCCCAACTCCCTGAGTCAACCCAAAAGGATACCATGGTTGATGGTATCGAAATCCACTGAAAGGTCAAGAAGAGCAAGGATGGATACACTGCCCCCATCCCGCTCCTGCCAGAGATCATCCATAAGTGTGACCAATGCCATTTCTATCCATAACCAGGCCTGAAACCTGACTGAAAGGGGTCTAGATAATCTGTTTCCTCCAGGATCCTCTGGAGCTGCAAAGCCACCACTTTCTCAACCACTTTCCCCAAAAAGAGGAGGTGGGATACTGGACGAAAATTATCCAGAACAGTAGGGTCCAGTGATGGTTTCTTGAGGAGAGGGTGTAAATAATATTAGCATATGGGCATGTTCATATGAAACAGCATCATAAAATATGGTGGACAACTACATAAACGTAAGTACTTTGAATTACAATCTAGAAATAATTCAGAAGCCGCAAGCAGGAATGCTTCACTATCAATTCTATGTGCCTCCAAAATTCATTACAATGGTACTCTTTTAAATTGTCTTTTATGTTAACTATAGAATCTGATTCATTGTCAAAGCAATTATTGCATAGGCCAGCTTAGAGGTTACCCTGGAATGGATGGCTGGAGCTCAGATACCTTTGGTTAGAAAAGTCATAGTTGTTCCACTAACTGAAGCTCAGAAAAGGCATTCTGTCACTTGTATTCCCAGTTTTTTTTTAAATAGGTCTGTGAGTAAAGAAACAAAAAACACTTGTGATTCTTGCTTTTAGAGAAATAGTGTTGCATTCAGTAAGAATGAAAATTATGAACCTGAAGAGAGAAAACACCCATCATTAGTCCATCTTATCTGGACTGAACTTAAGTTGATGCATTGCTCCCATCAACTCATCATGAGCCCAGGCACTAGGAAATATATATATTTTATAAAATCTGCATTTTAGAAGCTTCAGGGGACAGGTGCCAAAGAAACCCTTTAATAATATTTACCTTATATTCATCTCCCGTAGCACCTTTCATCCCTGTTGTCATGAGTATTAGTTTTTGCAAGCAAATTAGCAACACTGTAACAAATAAGTGTATTGCAAACTTAAACTGATTCATTTCAGTGCCATCTCTGAAATGGTTTTAAGTTTTAACTGCATTTTATTGTAAACGGCCCAGAGTCCCCTTGAGGGGGAGATGGGTGGTGAATAAATTTATAAATAAATATAAATAAAATCTTCTTGCCAGTAGATATGGAAAGTGCACGTTCTTGTGTCTGGCAAGAGACTTTGGTTAAGATTAGATTGTTCGTTGTTTGACAATATAGGATACAACCATAGTTACATCCAAAAGTTTGTACAGTATTTTGCATTACAGCAGTTGTAAATGTGCATAAGATCAGATTCTCAGATTCTACACAATTTGAAGTGTTTGCATTCTTGGTAATGTCACATACCAAATATCAGCATTTCTATCATCTGTAATTTAAAAGTAATATATTTTGAAGGTGTATAGGTATATAAATGGATAAAGTTGAAAAAAGTAGAAATATCAAAATAACTTCAATAAGTTTCTGACATGTTTATGATGACATTTAATAATAATATAACTAAATATATGGTTGTAATAAATATTACAGGTCAATAAGGGCCTTTTTAAAAAATCTGAATGCATCCTGTCAATAAACTGAATATAAAAGCAGATTCACATTAAAACTTTTGGTATTTCTGTCTTCCCTATACTTATTAAGGTCTTATTTACCAGATTAAAGCAGACAATTTTGATTGGTTCTTTATGTAATGTTTGGCTAATGTTGATTAAAATATTAATGTAGCCAGGTAGCACTGTAAGACACAAGTATATATAATAACCAGTGCTGCAATTTAAGACATCCTGATTTGACAATAAGCTCCACTGAATGAAGTAGTAAAACTATATAATAGTGTAAATTACATATGGAAGTTGCTTTCTTCAGTGCAGTATTCCACAGGCCAATGAGAATAGCAGAACTACTTTGCATTCCAGTGCATGATCCACACATTATTTTGAACCTATTTCTATGGCACATCTTCTCTGTCTGTCTTTAAGAAATACTCTTATTTCTGATGCTGTATCATCATAATTGTTTTACTCTATGTTCTATAATAAAGTGCTTGATGCACCTTCATCATCCACCTGGAAGCCAGGAAAGATAAAATCTTAAGCAACGAAGTATTATTTGTTGTATTATTATTATTGTTGTTGTTATTATTATTTGTTGTATTTTCACATTATTTCCTATGTAACAAAGTATATTGCTTTTCAAAATACAACTAGTGTCCATACAATTGATTCTTTGTAGGGAATTTTTAAGCACCAATTTCCTAATCAGCACATGAAAAGCCACTTTTGAAATTGAACTTCCCAAAAATATTTTATCAGCATTTGAAGTCTGTTGGTCAAAGAAAAAAGAAATTAAAGAATGAATTGGACAATCACAGTCCTACAACATGTGTCAAATAGCTGCTGGAATCTGGGCCTCCAGAGCATTCACTGTGAAATTATATGAATTGTTCTCTTTTTTTATACAGGCACCTGCATAGGTTGCACAATTAACTGTGTGCGTGTATGGAAAATAATAATGTTTATGGTCATATTACAGACTTAATGCCAAAGTACTCAATCACATATTACCCAATCATTACCACTGAATCGCAAATTACCCAATCATTTTAGCTTTATGGAAACCCAGCCCATGTGGCTACTTTATAGTTTTGTGTGTTATGTGAACCTGCAAAACTAGATTGAGTAAATCACTAATTAACTATGGGTAAGTGTGATGTGCAAACATAACGAAGCTCTTTGTGCAAGATCATCTAAGATTACTACATTCCCAAATATTTATTAATGTTCATCCTGAATTATTTTGTATAACTGTTAATGTTCTGAGTGTCTGTCCCACTTAATTGCAGGGTCTGCTTTTTGCATGGGCTTGTCTTGTTCTTGCAGTGAAGCTTATCAATACATGATACAATGGTTGGGAGGATGTTCAGTCAGCTTGTCAAATACAGCCTGATGCTGATTAGGGCTGAGAGAAGTGACTGGCCCAAAATCATCTGTGCCTAAGGGAAGACTAGAACCTGGGTCTCCCTACTCCTAGTCCAGCTCCTTAACCACTGCACCAGCTAATTGTTTTGTCTAAATAATTTCTCTAAATACTTGTCAATATTCTCCATTCATAGGTAATTTTCAGGTGGTGGAAAATTTCTCTTCGGAGTGAATACCGTGAAGCAAAACCTGGAGAACTCAAAGAATCTCATGAAGATTTCTTGGATGATCCCTCCCTCCAAAGTAGAATACTGCGAATGTAGTCTTAGCTCAAAGAATATACTAGTCTTTCTTTGAAGAAAATGCATGTTTGAAGAAAATGTGATAAGTCCTATTTTTAATAATTATATATAAAACTAAGCTTTTCAGTGATGGAACATCATCTTATTTTCATGACAAAACGTGAAGGCATAATATAGTGCTAATAATCTGACCTTTTCTTTTTAAAAAGTGTTAAAATTTGAGGTTAAATATCCATTATTTGTGGCACAGGGAATAACCTTATAGATTCCTATTCAGCCATTTTGAATATGTAAACTCCAATTTATGTGAAATGCATTAATAATATTCACTAACATGTGAAGGAACAAATTCTAGTTTTGAAAAGTTCCAGTGTTCTTCAAGATTCTTATTTACTGATGGTGACATTTCCCTTATGTTACTTTCTTTAGGAAACTTAATGAAATATAGTATATTCTTGAAATGGAAGTAGAATTTGTAGTGCTCTATCCTGCTTTGGATTTGATTCCAAAAAGTTGCTTTAGTGTGTGCTGGGTGCAATCATAGCACCCATCTGCAACTCTTTGAAGCAGTCACATCTTTTCCAAGAATTGCAATCCCAAGAAAAACCTCAGCTGTTTGAGCTGCAGTCATCATACCCCCACATACTCCAAAGCCATTTTTTGGAATGAAAGCAGGTGTGCTGCATGTTCCTCATAATTTATTTCCCTCCAAAATATGAATTTATATTCCCCATAGTACTACATTTGAAATGTGTTACATCTTATTTATTTACAGTTGGTAAAAACATGCATAAAATTTAGATAAATGACAGTATTCAGATTTGTCTCAGAAAGTTTAGAAGACCTGTTACTCAAGAAGCTAGATAAGTGCTGTGGTGTTTTTTTTTCCAACCAAGAATTAAATAATAGGAGGAAAATACTGATTTTATTCATTTTATTTATCCATTTATGAGCTTTGTGTGGTTGTCAACCCAAATAACTGTGATCCTGGGCAGCATACAGTAAGCAAGCAACAAAATAAACATGAGCATAAACAATTACACTATAATAATATGAATTCATATAATACTATGAGTACAAACAATATATATTTCAAGACTATGCCCTCAAAAAGTGCCATATGCAAAGAAGAGAAGTATACACCCCAAATCATTCTACACTGCATGCAGAACATAGAGTTCAGTATTCTAATTTTAAAGAATATTATATGAAAAATACATATGAACAAATATGTAGCCATTTTCTTGATTTTGGACAAGGTCAGGTCTCTGTTAGTCATATCCCATTCATACCCCAATAATCATATCAGTGTGGATTGCATAATAAAGAGTGTGTTGTTTCACTGGATGAGTTGTATTGAAAAGTTGATTATGAGAGGCAAAAATAAACTTTTCAAACTCAGGCAACAATATTGGAAATTCTGCAGGCCTTATATTTATACAAGGATGTAGTGACAGAATTCAGTGAACAGCATCAAGGCCTTTATTATGTTTTTTTCCCAAGACAGGCAGATACTACAGTAACTACAACTGGATTAAAATAAAAGAAGATGGACAGATATTCTGAAGGGCTAGTCCCCAAAAGATGGTAGCTAGGCAAATACAGCATTAGTCATTTTTATGCAATCCTTCCTCAGTTCCATTATAAAGTTGGGAGGCATTCTTATAGCAAAATGCTTATGAAATAAACATTTTAAATAGTGAGAAACTGATGATGGTTTTTAAATGTTTGTAATGGCAAATGAACATCACACCATAAAAAACAATCAAGTGTAATAATACCAATAATGCTGTTCCAATTTATACAGGATATTGGCATACTATTTAAAATAATTTTTTACTAGATATGACTGATTTTGTGAAAATGCATGATTCTGTACACATCAGCACTTCCATATTCTCTCTGTGTTTGTGTGTGTGTGCGTTCATGCAGGCACATGCTTCAAACTTGAGTCCATTCTGTACTGTCAATAAGAAAATATTTAAATACAGGTTGTATCCATCCTCTGACAATGAGGCTATTTTGTCAGAAGTACTTTGTTGGGATGATTCCATTAGTAGAAAGACAATACAACAATAGAATCCAACTCTATGTTGTATCTTATTATAGCTTATTGAAATGGAATTCATCTGTGTGGCAACTTCATGTTTCCTACCAAATGTGTAAATACAATATCAGTTATTTTTGCATAGTAATGATCATCTTGGAAAGTGTAATAATGAAAACAAATGGAGTGCATTACACTGTAATCCTAATCCTCTGGGGCAATGTTATGAGGGAATTAAGATGGGGTAAAAATATCCCTTTACTGAGAGAAAGAAATTCCACAGGGGGAGATAACCTTAGTCCCACAGGCTCCCAGAAAGCTGTGTAGGCATAGATTTATGAACAGCATTCCTACTAGCGGTACATCCTGAAAATCATCCACAAGGATCTAAAGCGTCTTTACCAGTTCAGGTATCTTCAGGATTGGGTTCATCAATGATTCTGGTCTAATACCATTAGACAGAGCAAGCTTAAGTCAGCTTGAGGCTTGTTGGCACTACTAACCTTTGTTGGATGCTACCCCATATGCTTTATGTATCTGAATAGTTTCCTACAGGAAATCATTCAGGTTCTTTGGGGATTTTCTAATTGAACTGGCAAGTAGTTTATCCACATACCTGGTCAGTCTCTGGAACTCAGAGGTGGGCCCGAAATGCAATTGCCTCCAAACAGCTTCTCCCTGCCTGTCAACCCCAGGAAATTCCTTTGTTCATTAAGGAGCTCGGTAGTATAAAACAGTTGAAGAGAAACCTGGACCATCAGTGGTGGAAAACAAGGAGTGACTAAGACTGAACACAAGTACAAACTCAGGTTTGGATCTACAGTATGGCAATAAGGGCAGTGAAGAAACAATACTCTGCACTTACTGCATTATGAAATACCATCAAGCACAGAGCTTTCCAAATTGTGTGTCACGACACATTAGTGTGTCGGCTGCAGTGTGTAGGTGTGTCGTGAGGTCGAGGGATCATACAGGTACTGCGCATGTGCAGTATGGATAATCGGGTAGAAACAGCTGATTCTGCATGACTTCCAGTGATGCAGCCGCACCTGCAGTGTGTTAGTGTGTCACCAACATAAAAAGTTTGGAAGGCTCTGATCTAGCAGCTCTGTTTAATGTGATATGCACCCTGTTGAGAGTGGGCAAGCATCAAGATATCACTACAAGCCACTGTGACTTTTTGCTAGATAGTTTGCTGACATTTGCTCAGATACCCTGTGGGCAGAATTGGATGAGATGTCCTGGGTGATATCTTTCAAAGTCATCTAGATTTTTTTGAGCATGTAGTCTCCAAGAAAATGGACAAGGTTCCCTGCAGGATGAGCTTTGCCACTCACACTTCCTTGTGACCTGCAGGACTATTTCCTCCACATAGAATCCAGCTATCTTGAATGTGCAAGCTGAGCTGAAGAATCTCATTCCCCTGTGTGAAGTTAGAAAGGAGGGGTCTAAAAACAGGCTTTCTCAATAGCCATCCTAGCTGTATAGAGGAGCTTGCCCGCTGAAGTCAGATTGGCCCCCTCCCTTTTAATCTTTCAGAAATCGATTAAGACACTGCCCTTCCACTGAGCTTTGAGGGCATAGGAAGCAATAATGTTGGGGCTGTCATCTCATGCTTGGATTTTAGTTGTAATTTTATTGCTTTTTTGTGCACTGTTTTAATTGATAGCTAATTCATTTATGTAATTGTAAGCCATCCAGATACTTTACAAATTTTAGTAAATAAATAAATTGGTGGAATAAAAGTAAAGTAACCACTGATTCTACCCCCATCCCACCCCATCATTTATTAATAATAATGCTACCTCTGAGCTATAAGCCATTGATACCTCTTATCACCCATGCAGCTTTTTCAGTCTTGAGCTTGTTTCAAATAATTGCACTGGGTCAGGTTTAATTAATTCTAATTAATACATACAGTATGACATTCAGTGCTCTTCCCATTTATTTTTTGTTATAACACTGGTTCATGGTTCCCGTTCTTTCAGTTCTAAGAGTATTAATAGCACTCTCAAGATTAACATATTATCCTGGCTACAGATTTTCTCCATTTTACATAGTATTATGGCCATATGCAACAGCAAAATATAAATTAATGCTAGCCAAATATGCCTTTCATACAAAGATTCACTCATATTCTGTGTAAAATATACAGCGTGTGTGTGTGTGTGTGTGTAATTTCTTCATGTTCTCTTTAACACCTAACTGAATAATGCAAGCTAGTATATTTAAGCATTAGAAACAGATTTTAAAACTTTTACAGATTTGGGAGGTGTGGGATCTGCTGGCCAAAAAAAAAGTATTCCCATATTCTATGCTAAAAGAAATAGCCAAATAATGCTTTTTTCTCTGTCTCAGTAGCTACTGCCTTCTTTGTAAATGTTTATGGATAAAATTGAATTTTGAAATAAAAGTGGTAGAAAAATGCTCAAATATTCAGTGTAAAGCACTTGAAAATTCTAAAGTGCTTTACAGTAAATATGCCAAGTGTCATAAATATCATTTTATTGTGCATATTGCAATCAATACTATTTAAACAGATTTGCAATTTCTAGTTATTTAATATATATCTGTTACAGAGTGACCTGTATGTAAATTACTTACATTTATCTATTAAATCAATGCTGAGCAGTTTTAGTTACAGAGCCCCATGTAACCACAATTGCTAAAAACTATCAGCATAGTTTCTTGTTATTTGAGCAGAAAACAAAAACAAAAACAAAAATTTAAGCTTTATAGTTTTAACATAGTTAAAAAAAAAATCATCCCAAAACTTTCCGTTCCACCCAAAACAACAGAAAAAAACCACCTTTGTTTTACTCCCAGGTACTGAGATCAGCTCACGAAGACTGCCCATCTCTACATTAAGTATGCTTTTACAGCCAAAGCATTCTTCATTATCCTGCATCCTGTCACCTTCATTTTCATTATTCTCACCATCCTGTAATTTCAGGGGAATATATATATGTTTAGGGAATAAGTACATGAACAGGCAGTTATTTATTCTCCACAGCTATAGTCCTGATGCTGACTAAACTGTAAGACATCAGATTCTGTACATGTCACTCTGTCTCAGCCCAACTGACCTCACAGCGTGGTTGTTGTGGGGAAAAATAGGAGGAGGAAGGAGCACTAGGTATGTTTACTGCCGTGAGTTATTTATAAAAATAATAAAGGTGGGATTTAAAAAAAAAATTAAATTCACTTGCTGTTATTGCACATATTGCACAAATATGGAAAGGAAAACTCCTCAGTCCATTGAATTACAGTCAGCAGGAAACTGTCCTTGTGCTGCTGTAAGAATGGGTCATCTTTATTATCAAATGTGAACCTGTAGGATTAAAAGAAAGTTAATGGTCAGTAGGGGTGTGCAACACATTTGAAATGTCTCCCCTTGAAGCATTAGAACAGGCATGTCCTCAGGAAGACTAGGCATGGCTGCTCCAAAGGCTTTTCACAGTTTTCTGAATGCACCTCTGCTTTGCCTTCATTTTTTGCTTTTGCTTTGGCTTGCTGGCAGCCCAATGGAAGCATTGTCTCTGCATGCAGACACATACAAAAACAACCAGGGAAGGACTTTGGACCCAGCCTTTCAACGGATAAGGCTGCTGTAATGCTTTAAGGAAAGGTGCTTCACTTGTGCAGTGCAGATTACAAGATGTCCTTTTCAAATGCTTTGTACAGCTCTAGGAATAAATAGGAAAGAAGTATAGCTGTCGTTATATGGTGGCTTTCCCTAGCTTGCTGAAAAATCTGGGATTTTTCATCCCAGTTCATTTAAGGATGAGGTTGGGGAAGTCTGTTAAAGCACTGATTCTCAAAGGAGGTCAACAGCTCAAATGTCAGTGAGCTTTCAGCAATGAAAATATGAAGGATTCCATAAGTGCTGTCTAAATTATACGGTAGTAAAGGTAAAGGTAAAGGTTTCCCTTGACATTAAGTCCAGTCGTGTCCGACTCTAGGGGGCGGTGCTCATCTCCGTTTCAAAGCCGAAGAGCCAGCGTTTGTCCATAGACACTTCCGTGGTCATGTGGCTGAACGGAATGCCGTTACCTGCCCACCAAAGCAGTACCTATTAATCTACTCACATTTGCATATTTTTGAACTGCTAGGTTGGCAGGAGCTGGGACTAGCAATGGGAGCTCACCCTGTCACGCAGATTCAAACCGCCAACCTTCTGATTGGCAAGCTCAGCAGCTCAGCGGTTTAACCCACAGCGCCACCGCGTCCCAAAATTATACAGTAGTTCAAACAATAAACCTGTCTGTTAATATCAGTTGGTCCTATCTAAGTTTCTCTGACTTAGTTGTATTTGCTAAAATTGCAGTTCAAATAGCCATTGTGTTTGGAGGAAGTACTCTGGAACATATCTTCAATTTGTGCCGAGGTAATTTTGATTTCCTGGTGCGACTGCCTGATACACTGCTTCTGTACATCATGTCTTATTTGGATCTCGAAGACATCGCAAGACTTTCTCAAGTATCACACAGATTTAAAACGGTAAAAATGAACTTGGAATGTGTTAGCTTTTAGTTCTGTTTCTGCATAAATACTACATTTCTAAAGGTTTATGGTACCTTGATTTCTTCAGTCAAGTATCTTTAAAATCTTATGTTAAGTCTTATGTCAAATCGCTAAGCTAATTGTGGGGTGCTGTCCTCTGTACATGTGTATGTGTATAATATCAAGTTTTCATCATATTGATATAATATCAATAATATATTTTGGAAGATCTAATATATATATTATTCAGCAGTGGATGGGCCATAATGTGGATATCCGTACTATTGTACTCAAAGTCTATCCATTAAACTGACTTCGTGTTTGGTTAGTACTTTGATGAAAGACCAGCAGGAAATGCCAGGGCTGTAGGCTAGACTGGGAAGTTAAAAAGCATCCTGGAAGAGGAAATGGCAAACCACTTCTATAGGAATCACTAGGATTCAACTGTGATTCAAAGGAGACTTTTTAATTTGGATTGCATACTTCAGTGACTTCTTCCTCCCTATGTTATATACATCCACCTGGCTTGACAAATTTAACTGTATCAAGCTGTCACGAAATACTACTATGAATAATATATTGTACATCTGCATTTCATCTGGCAAATTAACCAGGGATGTTTCACATCCCTCACTATTCTCTTATGATAATAAAGTATATTGCAGTTTCTACTGTCTCTAAATTTTAAAATCATTAAACAACATGCCAGTAGAGGGAGCTTAAACCTAACACAAAATAGAAATTAATATGGTGTTGCATTTTCTAAGAGTTTAATTTTGATTTTTTTTTAGTAAGTATACTAAAATAGTAAATATTTTATAATACTGACAAAGGTTCAAGAGAAAAAGTTAGTTTTACAAAGTCGTCCTATATTGATCTATTAAGTAATAAGTACCATTGAATCTTAATAAGGTTTATCCCCAGGTAAATGGATATAGGATTTATCAGGATTTCAAATCTTATTTATTATCATTATTATTTGATACACATAAGAGGATCAGATCAACTACGGTATGTACTTTCAGAGCGTTGCAGCTCCTTTTTGTGACATAAAGAGAAATTTGATAAAGTATTTTTTTTCCAACATGTAATCTAATACTAATTTAAACAAGGGCAATTTGAAAAAGTTATCCAATCTGTGACATAAACAAGAATAGTTACTTAAATTGAACTTCCCATTCTGCCTTTATTTACCATACAAAAATATATGCTTATGCTTGATGATCCAATTAAAGTAGAACAATTTACATTCAATTAAATTGATGGATGTTTTATATTATAATTTCTTATAGCATATGTTACTTTAATTATACATACTTTTGAACTTCAATCAAGAATTTGATCAATTCTTGACTCTTGGCTAATTAAACTTCAACCACTTATGATGAAAACTTGATTTAACTATACATAAGGTAAAGGTAAAGGTTTCCCTTGACGTAAAGTCCAGTCGAATCCGACTCTAGGGGGCGGTGCTCATCTCCGTTTCTAAGCCTTGGAGCCGGCGTTGTCATAGACACTTCCGGGTCATGTCCTGATATTTCTTTTCATTTTTGTTTAATAACCACATTAAGAGTTTTCATCAAAATACAGTTCCATTATAACGTTACTGCTGACTTGTGCATACCATCTTATTTTACCTTCCTCATTTGGAAACATGGTTTTGACTGATACTGACAAAGTATCAGAAAGACTAGTTTCCAATATGAGATCCAAGATTACTTCCCTCCTGTCTCTCATTGGCTAAGGAAAACTGTTACTTCACATTAGGAACCTCTCTTTGTTTCATAGTTGTTTTGATCCTAGCCAACATTTGAGCTTTGGTGTTGAGCAGTTTTTTAACTTCAGTTTCCTGCCACCCATTCTTTTTTTTTTTTCAATTTCCCTTCTACATGCAGATTCTACCCTCAAGCTTCAGCATCTCATCCTATAATTATGCTGATCCATTCCCACCTGTCTTGTACTTTCCACCCTCTTGTATTTGTTTCCTACCTTTTTTTTTTTTCATCAAACTGGTTTTTCCTGCTTTATCTCTAGAATCTGAATCCTTTTGCTAATGGCAGCTGGCAACTCTCATAGGCATAGTATCTTGGTCACAGTTGGCCCAAACCCAAATTTAGGTGTGAGGAATTTGTGACTGCTATTGAACCACATCCCCATCATTCCTGACCATTGCCCATACTAGATGGGATGAGAATCTAGCAATATATGGAGGGCCACATATTTCTGCTCTTGTCTAATTCCTGGTTTTCTCTGTAAGAGTAGCCCAGCTCATCCAGTTGCTAGTGATTTTATTATTTTTATTATTACCATAAAAATCTTACAGTCAGGAGGAGTCTGGTAACACCTTTTCCAGCTAACAAATTTTATTAACACTTTTGTGAGCTGCAACTTCATCAGATTCCAGTTAGCTTCCAGTACAGTTTAAGGTGCTGGTTATTACCTATAAAGCCGTGCATGACATAGGGCCTAACTTTCTAAAGGACTTTAATTTAGGAAAACCTATCTCCCATAAGGTCTGCTCATCCTGTGTGTTCTAACAAGGTTGGCTTGCTTTGGGTCCCTTTAGTTAAGCATTGTTACTTCATGGGGCCCAGAAGGTGGACCCTCTCTGTCACAGGAATCATATCCCCATATTTCCCTTTGGAATCATATCCCCTTGGAGATCCACATGGCTCCCATCTTCCCTGTCTTTTTGCACTTTTTATAAACTTGGCATTTCCCACAAGCCTTGGGTTAGATGGATGGGCAGGTTCCATGAATTACTGCATGAGCAATATGAATAGAGGGTATTTTTGCTTCCTGGATGGTCATTATTTTACTGATGTGGTGGTTTTGTACTGTGTTATTGTTTTCATTTTTTAAAGCCACCCAGAATGAGGCAGCCTACAAATTCAATAAATAAATATAAAAAATCAATTTATAGCAATGGAAGATACAGCATATTTCAGTCTTTTAGTTCCCCACATGTTACGTGAACCTGGAACAACTGCCATTTGCAATTTCCAGAAACCTGAATTTGAAACCAGCTATTAACTCTTGTTTCAGATATTATTTTCTGCTCAGTGGAAATGGCAGTTGTTCCAGGTTTGCACAATATAAACCTTAGGTAAATGCTGGACTTTGATTAAAGACTACCATGAGTGGAAGGCAAGATGATGGTGTGCAAAGTGACTTAGTATGTCATGTAATCATGGTCTATTTTAAAACCAGACCTATTAAGTTCTCCTTGAAGCATATTTTATCATCTTCTGTCAATTCTTGCATAACATTGTATAGATTTGGGATTCACTGTTTTCCAAAATTAAGGTGTTTCCTTCCTAAATAGTAATTGGGGTGAGATAGCCTTGTCAGCTGCACATATGAAGATTTTCTCCTGGTTCTGATTCTTGCCTTCTGAGCTGATGAAATTAACAAGGCACAAGGAAATTCTGGAACATTTCCCTACTTCTGATGAAATGTTCCAGACACCCATCCATCTGTTCTTCATGTCTTCATTGCATGACCTGCTGCAAAGAGATGAACATTTGTTTGGTATAGAGTAATCTGTTATTTAAAAAAAAAAAAGCTGATATGACATGCTTTCTCTAAGTCTTATCAGTTTTGAGAGAAAAAAAGAAATGGAGGATACCTGTACAGTGATAACAGATCTTCATTATGGACCATTATCTAATGTAAGCAGAATTAAACCTCCCATGTTAACTAGGGTAGAATAAATGACCTTGATTGGAAAAAGCATATTTATTTCACTTTTTAAAATATTAATTATCCTAAAGATATTAAGGGGTATATAAAAGATGTGAAAATACTGAAGTGGGCAGTTTCACTACAGTAATAAAATGGATGGTGTAATACCTGAAATAAAGGACAATTCCTAAGCAGTGTTTGAATTGCTTTTAAAATGCAGATTTGATACTCAATTAAGATGATACTAGGTATTATAAATTATGGATAAGGGCATTATTATGCAATTGTCTATTCATTTTTGGAAAAACTGTTGCAAATACTGGAACTCAAACCACCCAGTGAAATCAGATCCCAATATCCATTTGCTTGTAATAGGATACACCTATTTTTATCTGCTCAGTGTTTAAATTGTGAATGCTTTTTATTTCTTTTACAAATAGTTATGCGACTCTGACAAACTATGGGAAATGATTGTGCAAGATTTATTGGGCACGGTTACTCCAGAAATGAAGTCACTGGCACAAGAAATTGGGTGGAAGCAGTTCTTCTTTACTAACAAGCTTCAACTGCAATTACAACTCCGAAGAAGGAGAGCTAAGTCAACTATTTCATCAGGAAGTCTGTCTGATTAGATGTGTTTTTCCTAATTGATAGAACATTTTGAAAAGTGTTTCGTGTGTGCGTGTGTGTGTGTGTGTGTAAGCTGAATGTCTTGTTTAGCTTTTTAGAAAAAGAAATCTGCAAGATTTGAATAAATATAGAAACTGCCTTAAAATATGCTATTAGAGATGTCTGAGAAAATCTTTGTTATATTATTCCACATATTTTCATTTAATAACATTTCATTTAAATTACATTTTGTTCTTCCTTTATTTTCAGTACATTTGTTTATATTATACACATTTTACTGTCTTTTGATGTCCTTTTTACTTTATTAGGACTTTATTTTGGTGGCCAGCAGGTGGCAGCCACCTTTTATTTTCCATCACTTTGTTATCAGCAGTGGCTACAAATATGTATGTACTCTATGTATACATAGAGAAACCTACTAGCTGTTGCTGTTCTTTTCCTACAATGGCCTGAAATGACACACTATCCATTGCATTCTCTGGAAATGAAATGAGAACTTCCAGGAGATGGCAGCTGTAATCAACTGCTAATATCAAGGAAAGTTAAACATCCCCCATCTTCTAAATTAGTGTCAAATAGTAAGAATGGAATAATGAAAACTCATTCGGTTCTATCTTTTTTTTAATCAAATTACTAAAATTTCTGTCCCACAATTTAATTGACAGAGCAATATTTCTTTCTCATACTTTAGTTCTAAGATCACCTTAACATCAGAAAATCTATCCCTAAAAAAAAAAAGAATTAGAGGGAGGAGTTTTATATCCTATGCCTGTGGAACAATTTCTCCTTATGAACATTTCTACAAAGTCTAAGTAGCAGTGAATTTACCAAGAAGTGTGTTTGCCAAGCAAGAGTATTAACTTCCTGGCATATGACAGTCATACTATGAGTTACAAATTGCCAGCATACTGAATCTTCTGTTCTTTCATAAATGTATAAAAAATATGTAACGCCATCCTGTAGTGTTAAAATGCTGATTCACCCCGAATGGCTCAAAAATAAGAATATTCTGTAATGGTTTTGTTTGATATTCTATTAAAATGGACAAGAGAACCAGATCAACAAGAGAAAATACAGTTTTATCAGAAGGAACATTATCAACAGAATAACCTTTTCTTTAGAATACTGCCACATATTTTACCACATATTGAATGATAAGGCAGTATTGTTCAAAAGGGGCCTGACTATTTACACTATAATGGATCTTTTTGATACCTAACATAATTTTCTAGAAAATGTTTTGTAAAGATAGGAACATTATCCTTTTAATAGGAAAATATTGATTCTACTTTTTAAAGATAAGAAGACAGCAAGATGATCTGGAACAATGCAAGTATGACCATTTTCTACTTTAACTTAGCAGTATATACTTCAAAGCACATTATGCCTAAATTTTTCCTGTTGACATGGGGTGCTTGGTGTTATAATTTTAAAATAATTATACTTTTAAGACTAGGATAATCTATAACAAACAAATGTGTGTGGGGGGTTTTCCAGTGTCTTTATTTGTTCTCCATCCCATTAATTATATGTGCCAATATTCAGTAGATTTGCTGTTGATATGTCTGTCCTTTAATAAAATATCCCATTTGGAAGTTATGCCTTTTCTAAGTATCTGACTTTACGTTTGGTAGAAGAATGGTTCACCTTTTTAATATAAATATCTAGATATACTTAAAATCCTTATGCACAAAATTAAATGACACTGTGTAACATAGTTTAATGTTCAGTTATATAAAAACTTATGCAATGTGTAATAGTTTTTCTTGAATGAAAATAAAATTCTTTTTATAGATTAATTCGTAAACAATTTCTATACAAAGGGTTTTGTTTCTTTTAGTTCTATTTTGAAACAAATCCTTACAAACCATGCCTTGTATTGAAAACTAGTATTATTACATTTCAATTTGCTTATTATTGTCTACAAATAAACCTGTCAGTTACATGAATATAAGCACCTATTATAGTTCAGCTACCAAAGTGCACCTCTTCTCTAGTACTAATACTAACAGCCAACTCTGACAAACTCCAGAATGTCACTGGAGTCAGGAGTCTGGTGATGCTGCTGTGAGTGCTTGAAGCAATTACAATACTTCTGATGCTTGAGATGAATCCCCATGAATTTCCTCTTCCAAATACTAGAGATAAGCCTAGGAAGCAATTACTATACCTGAAGCTGTATCACAGAATGTTTCATGGCTAATAAGCAATGTCATTTTCATACTTAACTAGGTGTGGGACTTTCTGGTAGTCAGCTGTTGGTTTTCAAAAAAAACATTAGATTGAGAACTGCTGCAGTTCTTATATGTATTCCTGGTCTAAAATTGAATGAGTTTGCTAATGGAAGTTACAAATAGAATGAGTTATCGTAATATAAAATGTAAGAGGGGCAACTTCTGTTGATGGAAGAGTGATTTTTTTTTTCATTTCTTCCCTCCAACCTCTGTCCTGGAAAGTCCCATAGACATGCAGATTAGATTTTAAAGGCATTCATGGGGGAAGAGAGGACAAGACAGTCTCACTGTAGAAGGCTTATTGGAAGTCTAATGAAGATGTTGGATTCAATTCTTTATTGGGTTTGCATACTGTTAAACTATGGTATATTGAATAAATTACAACTGTGTTCACATATTCTAACACAAAAGATATAGTTTATGGTTTATAGTTGATTTGGGCAGCACTTTGGATTTGAAGGCAAAAAGGTGCTTTGGAGCACCAAGAGTGTGAAGGTCCCACCTACTGTAGGTCCAGCTTCTTTTTTTTCTGGGATCACATGGCAGCTTCAGAGGCCAGCCATGTAAACCTGAAAAAAGATGCAACTGCTTTAAGGCATTACTGGCAATTGCTACATTCGTGTCCCTGGGTGCTCAAAAGCACATATTTTCCTTCAAATCCAAAGCACTGCATAGACCTAGTTAATAAACCACACTGGTCAGGTACAAACAGCATGCTAAGCTGAAAACAAATAAACCATATTGCTGCTGGTCTGAACTGAGATATTGTATTTGTAAATAGTGACAGTGGGTTGGTACAGACAAATGGTATAAACAAAAAATAAAGGAAACCTGAGATCTAAAGTAAAAATCCAATGTCCATCCAAAACCCAAATTGCAGGGTACCTTTTGGGTAAAATGCAGAATACTCTCTAAATTGGTCTGAGTTGGAATTGATGCTAATAGGCAAAGATTTGTTTATTAACACACATACTCTCTCTCTCAGTCTCTCACACAAACACACACACAATGAATGTATTAACAATTTAGGTATTCTTATTCCAAGTGATATTTCCCAAGTACATTAAATATCAATAATGAGGCACCTAAAGAGGTTTCTTTGGATATTGATAGAGGGGAGTCTTTAAGCATATATTTCAGGGTAGTGTAAACACTCTTAAAATGAGCATGAACTGTGAGCCGCAATTTAAATTCAAAGGGTTTGGCAGGCCTTGGTACTATGAAACACGGTGAAAGAATAGATCTGAGGCTGAAGGGGGTTCTGAGGAAACACAGTAGCCCAAATTATCCAAAGCAGGTAGATTTGATCAGTCAGGGAGAGTGTTCCCCTTCCCACTCTCTGTGTCCTACAGGGAAGTTGCTGTAGGGAAGTGTCCTAACAACAGGAAGGATGCAAAGTTCTGGTGGTGAGAGGGAGGCTATAGTTTACACAGTATTCTGGGTTGTGAGATGAAGTACTATTAGTCTGCTTGTTCTTTGAGCTAAAAATAGAGGAGATATGAAAGATACATTGAGGAGGGGAAAAGCCACCTGACTTGGTTCTGAGTGCACCTTTAGGAAATCTGTAATTGTCCCAGATTCTTGCGATCAGTCTGGCCTCTTACTCTATTTTGTTCCTTCCAGAAAGGCCTCTATTATGGCAAAAACTCTTTATTAAAACTTCATAATTCCTCTCAGCTGGCAAAAGTTGTCCAGACAAAAATATGTAAGGAAACAGGTTGCCTGAAAACTCCAGCACAGATTGTAAAAGCATTGCCTCCAGAGTAAAATCTGAGGCAACACTTTGAATAACAAAGGGAAGGAGGGATTTCGGTTGCAGAAAATGGGTTGGGAGGAAGGCTTGCTGAGTGCCATGGTCTCACTTGAAGGGAGTTTATCAACTGCATGAGCTGTATAGCTAAAACAGTAAAATATAGAACAAACTTACAACAGAGGTTAGCAAGGAAACACTGTAAGTGTATGAAAGTGAAGGTAGTGGTGATCCTAAGACAGGAGAGCCTTCACAAGAGGATCTATTTGCATACCTTCTAAGGAAATACAGTATCCAAAGCAGGACAATCAAACAAATATTTTTTCAACTAAACATTCAGGTTGTGTTAGCAGCAACTTTGAAGCCTGTGTGCAAAATGGTCATCTGGATTATCAGAATAAATTAACAGGTTAGCCAGATAAGTATTAGAAATCTGTCCAGCAGGAAGAGTATGATTCATAAGTTGCATGAAGACTGCAAGAAAATTGGCCAAGCTGAGTTGCATTACAGTATATTCAAACTTTCTCTAATGGTGGTCAAATGCTATTAAATGTCTGTGCCCCTCTTTAATGCAAATCAGGATGTAAAGTCCCCAAAGTAAAGTTTGGTAAAGAAAAGGTGTGCTTCCTCCAGCTATTCTAAGAGTTCAGAAATGAGTGAAAGAAGGTAATGGTCAGAGTTCCAAAGTTTAAAATGAAGAGACATTTCTTTTTTCATTAAAAAAAAAAAAAAGACAAGAGCTGTAGCTGGCAGGGAAGAATGGTGAACAAAGCCCATTTATTTGCTTGTTTTACAGTATTTGTAAACCACCCTAATTGGTTTTAATTCCAGTGAAAAACAAAACAGGATAAAACAAATAACAATAGAATAATCAAAAGTAATGATATCCATGCATCCCATTTACAAGCTGTCATTGATAAGTTCATTGAGGCACACCAATTGAGTCCCAGATATAAACATTTTGCTGAAATCTTAGCTTTATAAACAAGGTTAACATTACAGTCACAAAACCATTGGGGGAGTAAATTCTGTGCTTTTTCCTTTCTCAAAATATTAGTGTGGTCAACATACCTGGCAGATAAACTAGGGTAGATGGAGTATAACTGACAGAGTCAGTCAGATCTTGAAATCTGTGAGTCTAGCATGACTGAAAATCAACCATAATGCTTTCTTGGCCTCAATGAATGCACAAATTGTGAATCTGAAGCCAAGCCATTGCCAAGACAATAGGAAAATGCATCAGCATGTCAAATTAAGATACAGAGGTTCCTGATAATGATAGGTGGTAAGCAGGAATGGCTCTGTGCATTCAGAAACTGGGCCAGACCATAAGAGCCTGCCATTGATAGTTTCCATCCACATTGGGAGTTCATTATGATGAGCAGGCAAGGCATGCTAGTGTGTGATTGCAGAGACAATAACATTGCCCATGGTACCAGAAGATATTGGAGACCATAGTTGTATTGCATGGCCAGCTTGAGTCTTAAGAATAACACAAAAGGCCAAATGTTGGTGCCTATTGTCAAAACCCTTGGCCCTTCATAATTTTTGGAAGTCCTCACCTTGAACAAACTTGTTTCCTAACAAGCCCAGATCCAGAGTATGTACGGCATCTGTTTGCAAAGTACTTCTCTTCTCCATAACTATAGAACTTATTTTCTACCCAGAAAGGAGAGACTAAGAAGGACATTCCTGAGCAAAATGGCCCAATTCTTAACAATACAGGCACAATCTTTTGCATGTCAGTACTGTTATTTTTTTTTACAGAAAGTATCTTCCTGCTAGCTCCCAACTGCATGGATTTGCCACCAGAGTATTCTGATGAGCAAGGAGAGGAAGGAAGGAAAGAGAATGGTGAGGTTTTCCTTTCTCACTGCACTTTTGACATGATTCTTTGAGTCTTCTGTTTTCAAATCCAAAATTAGATTAAAGCAGATGGGGTCCCTGACATTCTCTGCCCAGTGAACTCATCCCATAGCATATTGGCTAGACCGTCTTTAAACTGGTCAATTAAGCTCTTTACATTCCAGCCCAAATCTTGATCTAATGTCTGAAAGTCCACCACATATGCACACCTCAAGCATTTACTTTGTCACAGGCATCTGATTTTATGATTGGCTGTCATCAGTTTGGCAGAGTTATCAAAAGCATTCCTTAAACTTATCACAAAATTAGCATCCTTGTCCATATCCAGATTATTTTGAATCGGAAGGAGTGGGGGGTAGCTCATTTTCTACTGCCCTCCATCAGGAGACTTATTATGAATCTTACGAAGAACTGGTCTGCAGTAAATTCTCCAGATTTTTGAGACATTTGTATATCACACTGTACATGGAAGGTCATAATTTTGCCCACATTTCCATCATATTTGCCAGGCACAATGACAGATCAGCTGGAGAACTATAGTTGTAGTAGCTGTTGTAGCAACAGTTGCTAATGCAATTGGATCCTGCACTGGTGTTAGTGGTGTGTTGAGCTGTGCTAAATTCTGGTCCAGAGCTAGATGATTCACTGTCTAAATCGACTGATCTTTCTGGGTTGCCATTTGATTCTGATACCGGAGCATAGCACTAGAACCTGATCCGTGGTAAATGGGATGGCAAAAGGGGTCAGTAGCTATGGTCTTGGTCTAGAAAATCTGAACTTGTCTTTCTTCCTGTGGATCAGGAATAAGGAAAAATGTCAGGTATATGTACTTTGGCCCCTTGCAATAACTCTCTGGAACTTTGCAGTTTCAGAGGAATTTGTACTTCACTTAGAGATACTTTATTACAGCAGCAAGCAACTACAGAAAGATGAAGATCCATTCTATCAAGCTAGAAACCTGATGGTATTTATATGCATGCACCAAGATTCACATCTTCCCCTACTTTTTTTTTTTTTGCAAAGGATTATTTGCAGACCTTTTCTGCCTTGGACTGCAAGAAGATCAAACCAGTCCATTCTCCAGGAAATTAAGCCAGACTGCTCACTTGAGGGAACGATATTAAAGGCCAAACTGAAATACTTTGGCCACATAATGAGAAGACAGGACAGCCTGGAGAAGATGATGATGCTAGGGAGAGTGGAGGGCAAAAGGAAGAGGGGCCGATCAAGGGCAAGGTGGATGGATGATATTCTAGAGGTGACGGACTTGTCCCTGGGGGAGCTGAGGGTGTTGACGACCGACAGGAAGCTCTGGCGCGGGCTGGTCCATGAAGTCACGAAGAGTCGGAAGCGACTAAACAAATAAACAACACCACCTCCAACTTCACAAAAATTAATGTTCAATTACTGGTCAACATGCACCACAGTATAATGATTGAATAGTTCAGTTTTATTTAATATTGTTAGTCCCATCACATATATAATTTGATACTTCCTTCAGAAATGCAAGATTTCTGCCTAAAAACATGAAGTGAACTGTCCTAAACTTTTCAATTTTCTGTATTTTTTCCTGGTGATGGTGTTTCCTTGCCAATATAAGGCTGAATAAGCAAAGTAAGTATTCCCACCATATAAAGGGAGCCACATATGTAGAAAGAAAAGTCATATTTTTGCATGAGATCATAAATCCATCCTAGAAAATAAAAACAAGGCAGTTAATACAGTATCATTAACCATCATCAAGAAGCATAGAACATTACTTCTACTAATAGAGTATTACTCTTTGACACAACTCTATGATTAATTTCTTTCCTCATCTATTTCAGGACTCTGAAAAGTCAGAGTGGGAGGGAGAGAGGGAGAGCTTGTAACCAGATCATCATTGTACATTACATTAATTTCCCTACTCCTTCAAATGAGTCCTTTCTCCTTAATTGTCTTAAGCCTGAAACACTAGTGAGATGTTAGTTCATTTCATCAAATTTATATTTTAAACACACTTTTCCTATTAAACTTATGAAACATCCACCTAGAGCAGGAGGTGGGCAACTTTGCTGTGCCTGTGGTGGACTTTTGTCTATTGCCTCCATGGGCTGCAGGAGGCATGACACTGACCCATCCAGTTCATGCCCTTTCAAGGGTGATTGGGGTAAGTGGTTCAGATGCGGTTTACTTTTATTTGCACAAAAGTCACCCCAAATCATGCCACCAAAAATTAGTGCTTTGCCAATAAAAGTTCTGCAAAAATTGGGTCAAGGAGGCATACTGTATGTTGCACAGTGTTTTCTGAGCTAGGTCGTGGATCCTACTTTCACTAAGCGTAAGTGCATGGGATAAAAATACATGTATTCCTACTGCTTATTTCTCTGTTCAGTTTCTTCATCTTTCTCTGCTTCTCCTTCATATTTATTAAAATCGCAGAACCCTAGTTGGAAGAAACCATTTCAGATGTGAGTTCAACCCCTGCTCAATAGAGGAACCCAAATTAAAGTATTCCCAACAGATGACTAGCCTCTTCATGAACTCCTCCAATAAGCCCATTGCCCCTCTGGGTAGTAGATTCCACTGCTCTCATGTCCTGTATTCTGGGATGACAAGCCTTGACTATATTATACTAATCATTATAAGTAACAACAATAACAACATTATAATTACTACTAAAGGATAGTAAATAAGCATTTCTATAAAGGAAAAGGCTAATACCTGTTGTTCCTTGACATATTTTGCTGGTGCTTTATACAAAATGAACAATACTGTATCTGCTGATTTTCAAATTTCAGTATCAGAGCTAAGCAAAACATTGAAATGAGGTTTTCATAATTGGCAGACATGCAACCAAAGCCCTTGCTATATGTTTTCTTCCCAGAGAAACAAAGTAACTGAGCATATAGATGTATGCAGAGATACGCAGGTCACCATGAAAGTCAAACAAAATGCCACATTTACCTGCAAACGGTGGTCCCAACAGTGCTGATATCCCATTGGCACAAATGATGATCCCATAGGCATTTGCAAGATGCTTAATCCCTACCAGATCTTCAGTTACAACAGGCATAAGTGAAAAATATCCACTGGAAAATCCTATTAGGGCACAAGCCACTGCTAGGCTAGCAAATGTATGCATTAATGGCAAAATAAAAATGCAAGAGACAAGAGTAAAGTTAGCTGCCATGAAAACATTCCAAGCACTGATGCAAGGCGAATCAGAGATTATGCCAAGGATGACCTTCCCCAAAATGTGAACAACTGCAATAATTGAAGTCAAAGGAAAGATGTCATTCTGTGCTTCTAAATTATACTGTTTCACTATTTCTGGGAGATGGATGAAAGGGATCACAAAAGTGCTATAGGCAAATAAGGCCCAAAATACAAAAGCTGCAAATGTTCTGTTGGTGAAGAGAGATGTAGTTCCAAAGTAACTAGAATACCAGGTCCTGAAGCCTTTCTGGCTTGTAACTGTCAGCTGGCCTACTGTCTTCAGAATGCCAAGAGTATAGATTTCCTTTTGGTCTCTGCTTGCATCTTTATTTTCCAAGGCTGAAATGTTGGCAGTCTTTTCTTTTGTACCCTGTCCTCCCTTTTCCTCTTTTTCCACTTCCCTTAAGACACCGTTAGTTGACAGTGTTTCTGCAGAGCAGGAGAGAACTTTTGCTGGACTGTTGCTTCCATCTCTGCTTGGCTCAGGAGCTGCCTTCTTGTAACGAATTGGCCTCAGAAGCGCTCCACAAACACACAGGTTCAGACAGACAGCACCATGGATGAACACTGCGTTCCTCCAGCCAAACTCCACACAAAGATATTTCAACAAAGCTGTCATCAGAAAAGCACCAAAGCCTGTTCCGGTTGTGCTGAGTCCCTGAGCAAGAGCCCTTCTCTTTTGAAAATACTGTCCCACCATGACCACAGCAGGCAGATACACCATCCCACTTCCAATACCTGAAATATGAAACATTTCAAACTTATCCAGGAAACCTCCATGACTGTGTAATAGATGAAGACTAGCTGACAGAAGATCCCAAAACAAGTGGGAAAGTCTGAGCTAAATATCTAGAGTAGATTTCCACAAACATGGGACAACATGTAGTTTTAGGTTTTGACCCTCAGGAAGTAGAAATGGGACATGAACTGTTCCAGTATCTTTTCAAACCTTTATGTGCTGTTAATATGAACAGAGGTGAAGACTGGAAAACAGTATTTCATCCTAAACTCATCATCAATGGTCATGTTCCAAAGCCATCTATCCTGGGGTAAATCTACACGTCAACTTTTGAACATCAACTAAGATATTAAATTTGGGTTGCAACAGATGTGCAGAGTTGCTAGAAGGATCTCCCTTGATTTATTTTGAAAGAGGGGGTACACTTTTGTAATTCAGGCTTAAATTCATAATCGACAGGTACAATACACATCTATGGTACATTTCAGTCAGGCTTTAGGTCTGGGCACTGTTATTGTTTTGCAATAGTTTTCCTCCTTCCTTCTGGACTAGTTCCAGGAGAGATCTAACCCAAGACCCTTGCTTTTCAGGATGCCAGAGGGCTCAATACTCTCCCCACTTTTATTCAAAATCTACATGATACTGCTGGGCAAGGTCATCTACTGTACATGGCCAGGTATCATTAGTATGCAGATGATTACATCTTGATCCCAGGCCAAGCAAACAATGCTGTGGAAGCTGACCCAGTGCCTGGAGGCTGTGAGGGTCTGGATGAGGAGGAACAGCTTAGGCACAATCATAGCAAAACTAAGTGCATTGGTTTCAAGGCCCTGTCAGTCACAATGATTTACCTTCTATAGTTCTTGACAGACTATCACTCCCCATGGCAGAACTAGTACATAATTTGGGAGTCCCTTTGGACTTCTGCCCCTATTCAGTGAATAGGCAGTTGCTGAAGGAGGGCCTTTGCACAGTCCCATATTATGTGCCAAATACATCCTTTCCTGAATCAGATGGCTCTTCTCACTGTCACTCATTTCCTAGCAGCTCCCATTTGGACTATTGCAATGCACTCTATAAAGGGCTACTCTTGAAGACTACTCCAAAACTGCAACTGGTCCAAAATGCAGCTGCATTAATAGTTATGAGCATTGTCTGCAATGGCTACTAGTGGGCTTTTAGGTGCAATTCAAGGTGTTGGTTGTCACCTATATGTCACCTTCATGGCTCATGTCCTGGTTACTTTCTGGACCATCTTTCTCCTCTTGTTTCTGCCCAACCAGTAAAATCTGAAAGAATTGGCACACTCCAGGTCCTAGCTGTAAAGCATTGCCAGCATGTAGAACCAGTAGCTGTGCCTGCCTTATGGAACAGCATGTTACCCCTTTTATGGGCTTCCATAAAGCCATACAAATCTGGCTCTTTCATCAGGCCCTGTGGTAAGACAGAGTGATCTGCCCCTGAAGCATAAAAAGTTTAGAAGCATAAAAAGTAATATTGGAACAACATCAGGAGTCCATCAGCCATATTCAAATTGTTTTATTTCTATATGCCTTTAGATTGATGCACATACGGTGCTAAACATTAACAAAGGTTGTTGGTTTTGGCATTGTATGTTGCATGAACCTACACTGCAGTTTGTAACTCAAGATGATTGGCTTATTATGTTATATAAACATAGCCAACTGTGGTTTTCTCTTACAAACCATGGTTGAGCAAGCCCAAGCAACTTCTTTGCTACATTGAAGGTTAAATAAATAAATTTGTCATTTCACCACAGCCACGACAAACTATTGCACATTTTTTACATTAGCCATCTTGAGTGTCCTATAAATTGACAAATGCACATAAACTGAAATAAACTATTTTTATTTATTTATTTACTAAACTTATACCCTGTCTCAATCTAACAACTCTGTAAGATCATTTGCAACATTCTGAAAATTTTAATATTGTTTATTTTGTTTATTAGCTGCCCTCAGTTTTTTTTTTCTAGGCAAGAGAGTAAATACAAGCTTTTAACATGTGATTTTGGAACTCAGCCTGTTCATAAACAGTATGGAACCTGAAATATTTAGATGAACTGTAACTTATTTGAAATACTGCATATTAACTAATGACATCTGTGTATGGAGCTTGCTTGAGTAAGTGTCACCATCCATCTCATACATACTGTGCTGTATATGCAACTTAATCCCTTACTCAAGCACATATAACCTGAAAAAAATTGATTCAAGCTACAGTCTATGTGTTCACAAAGATCAACTGATTTGCTACCCACAGACTTAGGCTTGTTCATGTTAGCATATCAACGTTCTTCAGAAAAAAAGTTAAATTTCCTAATGTATATTCAAAAAAAAAATTATGCTTACCAGCTATAATTCCAAATGTAATAAAGAGGTAGTCTACATCTGAAGCATAGGAACTTAATATCCATCCCAGGGCATTCAAGATTCCTCCAGTTATTGCTGTCTTCCGACATCCACAGGTGTTAATAAACAAACCAATAAAGGGACCTGTGACAGAACATGGGAAATAGATTGCTTTGTGAATTCTAATTATTTTCTTTATAAATATGAGACTTGGATGTGTCTTTGAGTACAATTTGCCACATCAGTATACATTGCACCATAAGCATTAATTGGTAAAGGTCTATGCCCAAAGATTGGTCCAATTATTTCTTATCAATATATGAATTTTAGGCATTAGACCATAGCAAGAAGACTTACACAAAAGCATTGTGTCTCAAAAAGCAGGGGCTAAGTGTTATTGTCTATGGTACAAAACTGTATAATATCTGAATTGCTATATATATATTAAAGGCACTCCAAGGCTATGTTTGCACCATAGATCAGCTATCATAACAATTAGTAAGCATGCAATGCATTTTACTTCCTACACACATGCACACAAACACACACACACCAATTTAAGCCTGAGATCCAGATTTAATGTGTTACTCATACCCCAGATGGTCATTATGATTAAAGGAATCTGGATTTCTTAATCCAGATGCTGTAATTAAGGTTTATTGAAGGTTATGGCATCTGGGTTAAAGAATTTCAAGATGGAGACTGTTACTATCATTGTAACCATTTGGAGTTTGGCAAATAGGCAGAATATAAATGCTGGAAAGTAAATACATAATGCATAAAATAGTTGCATGCAAGGGAAGTATTAATGGTGCTGTATGCATGCTTCCCGACCAGCGGTGTCTGCAGGCTGTTGCTGTTTTGTCAGAATTATGAAAGCAGAGTTGCGGCATAAGCTCTGCCCCCCTTTGGCCATGTCTGCAATATGACACACAAAAAATGAGTGGGACTTGTGTCATGACAGCACAATGCTGTATTTGTCAGTCCAACCCTCCACCCTTGCCTCCCCTACAGATGCACTGTTATCATCTGTAGTTTACTGCTGAGCATGTCATGCATACTCAGTCTAAGATTGGGTTTATTCATTGCATTAACCCATTATTTCTTTATATATGGCTAGCCTGAATAAATCATTTGCTGGATTTGTACTATATACTAACCAATAAACTACAGTTTACAAACCATGATGACTGGACTTATCCTAAACCAAATAAATCAGATTATAGGTTAGTATAATGTGTTATAACAATGTCTGCCTGTCAAGAAGCCAGACCATCTATAAATTAGATACTGGAAGGAAATCACAGTATACCATCAGCCTATGTTCCAGCCTACTGGAAGAGTTGGCCTATATAATTAATGCAAACTTGGCCTGTTAAGGTCTTTAGGACAAGTGGCTGAGGATGGATGCCCTCAACTTCCAAGATGTCCTACTGTAACAGAGCCTTGCCAGTGAAGCCTGTAAGAACTTCTTCTGCAACGTTTTACAAACATCCATTCTCATTCCCTGGCTCAGGGAATTCCATCACAGAGGAGTACATAAACAACCACATTTTCTGCTGTACTTGTCATGAGCACTGATGGTGAGCAGGAGGGGGCCCCTATCCAGGGGGGAAAACGCATGCATAGTAGGAGTTGAGCAGTCATTCAAAGAGACACAGAACAGACCCGCCTTGACTTTTGGGGTTTATCTGTATGGGTTTTCTCACGCTTCTTCAGTTTGGTAGGATTTTCTGTCTAATGTAGCAGTAATAAAACACTAGAGACTTATTCCGCATCTCAGCGTGGTTCCTGACTGTTAGGACAGTACTGTATTTTAAAAGTTTTACATGATCAAGCCCAATTGGCCCCACTAACCATGAAACAAAAGATAGAATATATGTCATTGATAGTCACATGTTCCCCAGAAATATTTCCCCAACCAAAAAGATGTTAGTCTGAATATGCTATCTCAAGGGGATTGCCCTATGCAAACTCAAAGGAATATAATTTTTATTAATAAGGCTGAGCAAATACGTTCCATGTTATATATGGGGGTCGGTGGCGCTGTGGGTTAAACCACTGAGCTGCTGAGCTTGCCGATCAGAAGGTCAGTGGTTCGAATCTGTGTGACAGGGTGAGCTCCCGGTGCTAGTCCCAGCAACTGCCAACCTAGCAGTTTGAAAACATGCAAATGTGAGTAGATTAATAGGTACCGCTTCGGCAGGCAGGTAACAGTGTTCTGTTTAGTCATGCTGGCCACATGACCACGGAAGTGTCTACGGACAAACGCCGGCTCTTCGGCTTTGAAACAGAGATGAGCACCACCCCCTAAAGTTGGACACGACTGGACTTAATGTCACAGGAGACCTTTACCTTTACCTCCATATCATGAGTATTTCTTACCCTGTGTATATCTGCTTCCTCCATTGAGATAATGGTTTAGCTCATACTCATGCAAGAGCAATTTCGATGCATCAATGTTTAATCAAGATGGCAACTGCTACATAATAGCAACACTATGGGATCCTACCTACAATCAGAGTAATACCCATATTGAGGGAGCTGACCCATGCCGTCAGCCCTCGACTTTGGCTGAACTCTTCAAGCCACTCCATGTTGAGAATTCCAAGGGCCATCTGTGATCCCATGATGAGTATATGCACCAGGAAAGATGAAAAGACTATCATCCAAGCCCATCCTCTATCAATATCTGGATTTGGCTTCAACTTCTGCTCTCCCTCTTTGGAATTCTTTTCAGAATCAACATCTTCGTGACTGTCATACATTTTCAGTCAAGTATCCTGAAAAAGATCAAATAATATTTAGTAGTTCCTAAGAAAAGTTGTATTTCATTTACTTGCTGTTATATTTTTAATAAAATGAAACCCAGTTGGACGATACTAGCCAAATTTGGCATTTCGTGGGATTTGGTTGAATTAGCTACCTTTCAGTATAAATCAGGCCAAAACCTTTTCTGGGGATAATCCCTCAGGTTAAAAATGTAGGACACTTTAGAGTTTAAGTGTTTCCCTGCTTGCTAAAAGTAACACACAGATTTTCATTTTCAAACAGCTATTCCAGTAATACAATAGCACATAAATATTGTATCTTTATCTGGTAGACTTTTATTTGTACTTTCATTTCTGCAGCTGACCTAAGGAAAAACAGTGATGGCCATAATCCAACCTAAAATTAACCCACCTGCTGCTTTCTATAGTGTAACCATCTGCGCTATTGATTTTGCATAATTACACCATCTGTTGCTTATCTCAAGAGCTTAAAAGCTGCTCTCTGAGCCCTGCCCCTTGCTGACCTACACTCTTTTAAAAAGATGCACTGTGTTTCCACTATCATGTATTCTAGCCATAATGCATTTACTAGTAAATTTTGTTCACGTCTGCAAAAAAATCTGTTTGCCTTTGGAAGAGATGGGATAAAATGCTGTTAACACTGGGAAGATAAAGCACACAACAGTGGGAATGCTGTACTGTGAGTTATTTCCTGCAAGAATAGTATCAAGGGGATCAAATTATGAGAAAACCACCAGCAGCCTTTCTCCAGCCATCTAGCTAAGTTGAATAAAATCTGGCCTTCCAAAACATAACTAGCTCCTCACTGGTGGGTGAGAAGGACATGGGCTTACTCTTCATGAGCTCATTCCACTGCATCATTTCACTGTTGCCGGGATGATCAGAGGCAGCAGCCAACTAGGAAGAAACCACCTGGGGTGTCCAGACTTTACATATAAAAAGTCTACAACATAAAACTACAAAACAGCAACTCCCACAAAATATACAGGAAAACACAGACTTTTGATGCCTTAACCTATATTGAAATTCTGGTGCTGCATTAATTGACGACTTTTTAATTTTATTAAAAATATTTACATTGCATTGAATTGTATTAAAACATTGCATAACCAACTCATATTGCAGCAGAGTTCTATTGAAAGATGCCACTCTTGGGGGGAGGGGCAATTGATAAAACATCTCTCTCCTCCCCAGCAAAGTATTTCTAAGGGTGACTCTTCCTGCTATTTGCTACAGCTGCAGAGAAACTTAACAAAGGTACATGGTCTTGATATTGCAACATCCAGGTATCAAAATGTTTACTCTTGTAGGGACTGAACTATGTCTCTGGATATCTAAATTGTAAATATACTCAGAAACAGGAAAGGTCACTGTTTTTTTTTTAATAAATAAATTATGCCCACACCCATCAGCAGGACAGCACTATGATAGGACACAAGGCCTCACCTCACAACTGAGCCAGAGTAGCCTTGACCTCACACTACGGCCTCTATTCATTCTCTGGCATGACCAGGTTACCACTTCGCAATTAAATACCATGAAATAGAAAGGTTAGGCTACTAAAAAAAAGCAGGGAACTCTTCGGAGAAGCAAGGACAAACGCTGTTATTTGTTCTTAAACAAGATAAGCAGGACCCGAATGCTGCAGTGAAAGTATTAAAAAAAACCTCTTGTACCCTTTTGTTAGAGGCTTGATATTTGGGGTTTTTTTTTAAAAAAAATATTAATTTCTGTAATGTTTGTCATGATCAAGGGCCATACTTAATATAAGGAGGGAAAACGGGCGAGAATCTGCAGTCTTTGCAACTCTTACAGGAATTTTAGCAATCACTTCCCTGTTTAGGTGTGAAGGTTACAAAGTTACTTTTATTCAGGTACAGCAATTTGGGTGTGAGGATAAAATATATCTGTCTTCCTGAAATTTCAGGATAAACACATTTTAAATCACAAATAAACAGGCATCCTGGGTAAATGTCAGTACACTGCATATACTTTCTAGCTGATGGGATGCAGGAGGCAGTAGTAGTAGTAGAGATCCTATAGTAATTTAAGAATTAGATGTACCTGTAGCATCCAAAATATGCCAGACTGATTGTTACTATCCATACTAATAGCATGGAATGCTGCTGTATAGTCTACACCTTCTCTATCTTACTAAAAATTGTTATGTAAAATCTTCAATTGACCGAAGCTATTAGTAAGCCCCACACAAGAGCAAGGAGCAAGAACTACTTGGGTTTCAGAAAGGTATATTTAATAGTGATCTGCGGCAAGTACAAAATCTTGGAAACTGTAAGAGGAATTTCCTACTCTCATTTACAGTGAGTTAATTAAAGCAGATTCTCTTTGAATGATTTGAATAATGAGTTTGAATGACTTCTTCCAAATTATTTTTCACCTGGGCTACACTGCCATCTATAAGAAACTGTCAATTAATTCATCTGTTATTTCTTGATTGTTTATTTCTACTCTGTCTTCCATTCCTTTCCCAGCCTCCCCACAATCTCTCACAGCCATGATAGGAGGCAGAGCTGTGAGCTGAACTGGTGAAGACTATGTGTATGGATGGTCATCACTTGGAATATAAGAGGAGTAAATGGTGAAGTGCATACATTAACATATGAAATGAATGGAAGAAGAGAAAAGAAATGTTGTTTCTAACTGTAACATTTCTGCATGAAAATGGTCTGGTCTTGTAGATTTGAGTTGATAAACAACAAGAAGAAATTAAATTTAATTATTAATGAGAGAGACAAAATGTATGTCAGAATTGGTTTCATCAAGGTTGCATAAGAAAGTAGAGATCTACAGGTTGATGAATGTCATATTCCAGTGAATGGTTATAACAGAAAAAAACAGAGATGAGTTCTGGGGAAAGTTCCACAACTTTCTGAATGAATGGGATCTGGGGGAGGGGGGAATTATGCTGCTAGGTGACATAACTCGATCCATGAAACCAAGATGAGTGCAAACAAATATGATTGGGCTCCTTTGAGTCACAAAAATGAATCAGAATGGTAACTGGTGTGTATCTGCTTAGAAAAAAGTCTCTTTTGAATATATGTTTTAAGTGTAAATCTATAGCAAAGAATTATAAATCTAAAAGCATTACTGATTTGATTGATTGTGATGAAACACTGAGAGAAATGGTGAGGGTACATGAGTAATAAGAGGCTCTGAACGTGAGACAGAACATTTTTTTGGTAACATCAAGAGTAGATCTTTGGAAAAAAATAGATACAGAAAAAAAGGAAAGAAGTGAAAATACTAGAGTAAAAGTAAAATGGCTAAAGGAAGAGAAAATACAAGTCCTATATGAAAATGTATTAGAAAATAGATTAATCTCTCAACAGAATGAATAAAAAGCAAATGCAAGGAAATAGGATGTGAGCAGCTTGGAACAGAGTAAAAAGAATTATAGTAATGAACAGAATGTTTGTGATTATCAGTTAATCTTATCTGAACCTGCTTTTTGGCGATTTTCAGCTGCACAGAAATCATTATAATGCACAACACAATTATAAATAATGTACAAAATGCAACATTCTGACAATAAACCAATTGCCACCAAACAGTACAAATAAATGTCAGTTAAATGTAGACAGATCATGTGATTGTTCCTTCATCAGGATGTCACATGATCTAAGGAATCCAGCATTTCATGTCCTTCTAAGTTCAATGCTTTTCTCTCCAAAGATTTTTGGGCTGGCTATTTCCATTTCAGTTCTTTCTTTTGTTTGTTGCCTTCAAATACTATGATTTTCATGTTTTCCTAGAGTGGTCTGTTACAGCACCTGAGGCAATGCTCAGCAACTCAACTCCACTTTTTTGGTAAAGTTTTTTGGTGCAGTCCAATGTTCTTCTAACCTGGTCTTCAATGTCTACCATGTTCTCCTATATATACTTTCTTGTGGAGTGATATGGGTATCCAAAAAATGGTACCTTTCTGCAGGTTTTGGGGGAGCTATTTTGCTCAAGCATTTTTGTCCTGTGCTTTTGAATTCTCTTCGTGTATTTATTGACTTATGGCATTTATATTCCACTACAGTCATTCATATATATACTATATGTGTGTTTATGTGTCTGTCTGTTATTCAACATTTTAGAGAAAATATATAAACTGGGAAAGAGAAAGGAGTAAGAATAGGATAAAAATGAATAAGCAAGAGATTTACAAATGTTATAGAGATTATAATTTTCCAGTAAATTATTAATTGATTGTAACATTTTAAAAACCTGAAAAGTACTATTAAACTCTATGCAAAGTATAAATACTAGGAAACATGGTCACAACAATATAAATAATGAAATGAAATTATGAAGTACAATACAATAAATTCTATCCACACTGCTAAGAGTCCATTCCAGTTTAGAAGTCCAACCTTTGACCTGTTCAGTTTTTGACTCTCATTTTACCAGCAATTTATAAATAAGGCCCAGAAGATGCTCTGGGTTATATATTATAAGATTTTCAAATTCAGTTAAGTCTTAAAGTGTCCCCCTTGTTTTTGCAAATCTTTAGATACTGTTCTACTTATGTCAAGATATTGAAACTAGTCAGATGGACTAAGCCATTCACAATCTCAATGGTATACAAGATAAAGAAAAAAAGCAAAACATTCCACAGTAAGTTTAAAATGCAAATCAGTGGCCTGCTCTCCGAGAAGCACAGCTTTCAATCACTGTATATCCCACTATATGGTATATTAACTGTTGCAATGTATCTTTCTTTGTTGTTTTTGGATTTTGGTGTTTTCATTTCCTATTGAATTGTCCTTGAGGAGTAGTTATTTTTTTTGTTTTCCCATGCCTTATCTTCCATATTGGTACATACTGTATCTGAGCTTCATGCTGCTTCTTATCCTTTTTCCTTCTGGATGATTTGAGTGGTAGTTGAGGTATTTGTCGGTGTGGCTTGGCTGACCATTCACTAGTGATTAATTATTGTTTTTGGTATGAGAGGGAGACAGGGCATTTTTGTTTTGTTCTTTTTTCATTGTGAATGTTATTGCTTTATTTTGTTCATTTAAATGGTGTAGGAAGTTTTCTAAATCTTGTTCACCATGATCCCAAAATATGTCATCAACATACCTCACCCACATACTTAGCTTCTTTGTTCTTCTATTTAATAATCCAAAATGGTTGGCAGAAGCAGTTGGGAGTAGATGGTGAGAATGGCACTTAGTAAAATCAGATGGTAGGGCTATCCTGTTTTAAATCTTACTAGTAAAATCAGGTGGCACGGTGTTAGATTGTAAATACAGGATTTTATACTTGTATAAGTGTTATTTTTATGGCAATTGGTAATATATCATAATGTACTATATATTGATTTTGTAATGTTTTTGTAAGTGTTTTAGCTTAAGTGTTAATTTTAATTGCAGTTATACCGCATCATAGTGGGGGGCACCCAAAAATATTTATTTATTTATTAAACAAATTTATATGGCCACCCAACTCACACAGTGACTCTGGGCAGCTTAAAATCCACAATATAAAAATCAGTCAAACCCCCCCAAGTAATACATTTTTACTTGTGTTGTTAAAGCATTTGTTTCCAAGTTGTTGCATAGTTTAGCTACTGATGATGAACTCATGACCATGCCATCTGTTTGCTTGTGGTATCTGTTACTATACTGGAAAATTATGGCATTTACACAATAGATTGATAGTTCACTAATTAATCTTGTGCATAATTTTGTACAAATGTTTCCAGTTAGATTTGTAGGCATTTTTATGTTTTGTTTGTTGGGGCACTATGAAAGAAGTTAACATCAAAGCTGTTCATAATGTTAGTTAAAGTGGCTGTTTTTATCTTTCCCACATTTTTTTTTCCTGTAAAGTCAACTGTCTGTTTTCCTGAAGAAGTTCTGACTAGGTGCTTCATCAGTAGATGGGCTGTCATCCAGGGGAGCTGATAATCTGGTTTGTGGACTTGGGGAGGGTTCAAGGGAAGTGGAGGTTTACAGCTGAACAATACTTGTTTTTCACCGACTTTACAAGACTGATTTTCTTTAAGAGTAGTTTGAGGTCTTTCTTATCTTGTTAATTGGACTTTTTTTAGTACTGATCTGAAAGTTGATCAGTCTTTTATTAGGCTATTAATTTTGGTATTGTACTTGGATTTATTGTGAATTATCACTGTTCTGCCTTTGCTGGTGGTTGTTGTTGTTAGCTGCTGTCGAGTTGTTTACGACTCATGGCAGAACGAATGCTGTTCGGTCTTCGCCATATGCCTGACTGTTCCAATGTTTGCATCCATTGGTAGTATGATTTTATCTTCATCTCTTCTCAGCTGAGTTAGTGCACAGGTTTTAGCTGGGCTCAGGTAGGGGTGGGCTTTCTTCTGTTTGTTCAATTGGTAGGAAGTATGAAGTACATTCAGTGCTGGTACTAATCTTTAGAAATTGAAATTGTTTCTTGCTTATTGCAAGGCTGAGAGCTTTTGAAAAAGTGCTATATTCTGCTTTTTTCTTTGGTGGATCACTATTTTGTTTGGGTCCAATGTTATGGTTTCCTTTGGCTTGAGCATACTGCGTAGCTTTTTATAGCCTCTGAAGCCAACAGATATAAAAGGAAGTTCCAAGAAACAATAAAAATGGAAAAAGATAAAAGACTTATATTAGCAAGTACATTGAAGTGTGTGGTTAAGCTAACAGAACATATGAAAAAAGAATACTGGGAAGAATTAGGAAATGAAAGAGGATGTAGATGGGGAAAATACATGCGAGAATGTTTGTGGCAAAAAATGAGGATAAAAATATAATATTTAAAATGTGTGTAGGAGAAGAGATCGACAGAAATAATGTAGTAAAAATGAGGAAGGAATTATTAAAATTAGAAGAGACAGAGAAAAATACACTGATGGAAATTTTTAAAAAACTGTTTTGGAAGTTGGTAAAGAGGACAAATGAGGAGCCTCTAACAGAGTGAATGAGATTCAAAATTAAACTGATTAACTGATTTGGGATGAAATTGAAGCAAAGAAATGCTGAAAGATGTTTGTATATTTGAGATGTGCATAGGAATGTTAGAGATACGTTGAAGACTAGAATGGAAACAAATGCTACAAATGGTAGTGTTAAAATGTTAAAAAATCATAAGGCTGCAGATGTAAATGGCATGTCTGACAAAAATGGAAATATGTATGTGATTCATTTTGAAGTAGCTGAGCAACTTGTTTAACAAGTATGTGAAGGCTGCATTTGTATCTAATAATGGTATATTGACTGAGGATGTGCAAGTATATTTCTGTATGCAGATGATGTTGTGTTGTTGGCTTAGAATCTAAATGATTTGCAGTGAATGTTAGGCAGACTATACCCCGTAACAAGGAGTATGGATCAGAAAATTAATGTATTAAAGACATAAGCAGCTTTGTTTGACAGAGAACACAGAGAGAAAAACTGAAAGTCATACAAAAATGGGAAATAGAAGCACAAGTGGATGATATGTACAGGTAGTCCTCAACAATAGTGACCGGAAAATTCATCTTTAAGCGATGTATCATGTGACCACACCCGATTTTACAACATTTTTGTGGTGGTTGTTAGGTGAGTCATGTGGTTAAGCAAAGCACACAGTTCCCAAGTGATTTTGCTTGTCGGAAGCAAGCTGGGAAAGTCGCAAATGGCAATCACATGACCCCGGGACATTGCAACCGTCATAAATATATGCTGGTTGCCAAGCACCTGAATTTTGATCACATGACCGCAGAGACACTGCAGCAGTTGTAAGTGCAAGGACTGGCTGCAAGTCACTTTTTCCAGCAATGTTATAACTTCAAACAGTTGCTAAATGAATGGTCTTAAGTCAAGGACTACTTGTATACTTTTTTAGAATGTTTTCTGAAGACAGGAAAATGGATGGAGCAATGTTAAGATGTGCAAGTCTTCTTAGAAAGGGAGTGGCCAGCATGTGGTTTGTTTACAAGGAATGTAAAAATTGCCAGAAGCAAAAATGTCAGTGTCTTCTGACCCCTTGTCATATGGAAGTGAGAGTTGGCTATGTCAAGAGAAACATTAATGTTAATTGAATGCAATAGAAATAGGCACTTGAGGAATGTCAAACAAAAAGTTGAAAGCAAAAGGGTCAAGAATGAATCAGTGTTGAATGAGTGTTTTTTGGATTAAAAAGTGAGTGATCTATAGAAAATAACTAGATTGAGGTGGTATGAACATATAGACAGAATGAATAAGGATCAAACTGCAAAACAAATATACGAAGGAACAATGAATGGATTAAGAATAGAAGACCAAGAAATCATACAGCCACAGACCTCTAACCCACTATGGTAAGTAACGACAGAAATTATTTTATTTATTCTCTAATACTGTGTTACATATACTGCCTTGAGGTGCTGGTGGAAAAGTGGCCTAGATATAAATAAATATATATATATATATATATATATATATATATATATATATATATATATCATTATATAAGAATATAAATCTAACCAATAAATAAAATAATTCCAGCCACCTGTGACAATTGTTATCCTGGTGAATGCTCAAAAACTAAAATGAAACAGTATTTGGGGGTCATACTTTCCCTTCCCAATAGAAGCAGCCACCAGAACCAACAACAGAATTGCTAAAAGGTGGAATGTATCTGCATGCTTTACTTTTTAAAACCTGAAATCACAACCTTTGCATGAAATCATCAGAATTTCTACTTCTGGCTTTCAAAGTAATCCTAAAGACTGCAGAAACAAAGACTGAAAAAATCCATGATTACAAAGCCTTCTCTGTCTTTTGTACACAAACTTCATTAGGCATCACTGGCTGAGTCTAGAACCTTAAACAAGGAAGCAGGTTTATATGGCATCAACTGACACAGCAATAGCAGAAGACAGCAAGCAATAGTTTCCACTGTTCTCTCCCACAAATGTGCATAAGCTGCATGGAATGTATTCCTTTATTAGCTATTTTTATATACTGCCAAGCTATACAAGGAATTGTCCAGGTTTTGCAAAACACACATTGTTATCAGTTATTAATGGCAATTCATATGCTAGCCTTATCTCCAGATCATAAATCAAGTGCAAGGTCACATATGCTAAAGGCTTCTAGCAAGCTGGAAAACAGTATGTAATCAGAGTACAAACCAATCAGATAGTTGAAAGAAGGCAATAAGGAATTGTTCATCATTATTCAAGGGAAGATGTAGCAAGCATGGTTCTGTGGCAGTTTGGCCCTGAGTTTTAGGTATCAGCAAGGAGCAATTACAGCAAGAGTTCTACAAGGCTTCACATGCAACGGCATTATTCCAGCAAAACTTCCCAAGCTAAGTTGCTTCTTAAATAGAAACAGTATCTGCCTCTCCCTATGTGCAGCTGATTTTGGCCCTCTGTGTGCTGGCCCTCTGTGACAATTGGGTAAAGATCTGTCAATCAAAGCATAATAATGCAGAGGACCTCCCCCAATTTAAAATCCAGGGAAAAGGCAGAACTGAGGAATGGGATTTGGGAGGTATGGGTGGAAGAACGGGTCTGAAGGAAGCAGAGACCTACTGTAGTTCCAGAGAAACCTCCATCTGTGAGAGTGGCAGGTTTATGAATATATATTTAGTGCAAGGAAGGACAAGGATTGGCAGCCAATCGATAGATTTACAACCAATTTTAAGTTACTTAATAAAAGTTCATAGAGGCCTTAACATTAAGGAAGTGATTTTGCCCTTTTATGTCATCCCCACAACCCACCTACCTCAGATATGTATAAAGAAATACAGCGGTTTAAAAAAAAACATTTGCAACTCAGGAGAGGGTTTAGTGATGGCAGCAAAACTAATGCATTCCTTAGAGCAGTGTTTTTTAAACCTGGCAATTTGAAGATGTGTGGACTTCAACTCCCAGAATTCCCCAGCCAGAATGCTGGTTGGGGAATTCTGGAAGTTGGTCCACACATCTTCAGTCTGCCAAGTTTGAAAAACACTACTTTAGAGGTATCCTGGGATTATTTAATTTTGAAGGAAGAAAGGAAAATAAGAAGAGGACACCTACAATAGCGAGAGGACACAACTTCCTCTTCCCAGACTTGTCTCACTAGGGTCTGGCTGAAATGATGTAGCCTAGCATTCCTCTGTAACTTTGCCTTTTGTTTAAACTGTTTAAATACAAATGTCTTTTCCTGATTCTCCTCGTCACCTGTAGAGCTCATGGGGCGAGGGCATGAAATAAACCCAGGAATATAGGCTAGACTTGGAATGCAAAGACAACGGCAAACCACTTCCCTACTGCTACCTAGAAATCTATATGGATGTGTTCATGATGTCACCAAGAATCAAACTCAGCTTGATTCTTGGTGATATCAGTAGCCCTTTCGAACTCCATCACTAGGCATAGGACAGCTGGGCAACCTGAAGACTGGTGTTAGCATTAAATGTATTGAGGAGGACCATGGTGGGAATGACAATGATGGAAAATGGGCAACCACATTATGCCCATTGAATGGACTGGAGTTTCCCTGATTCTGGAGGTGGTTTCATTATTTCTCTACAATTTTCACCCATTTCATAACTTGTGGGAAATTGCATTGCTAATGTTTGGCATTCACCAAACTGAACTTCATTAATAGAGTCAGAGGAAATTCTGAGGACCACAACAAGGGGCTTTAGGGGCCAAACGTGATCCGTAGGCTCCAGGTTGCCCACCTCTGATAGAGAAATGAAGCAGCCTTTAAGAGTTAAGTTACTATTCTGGTTGCAGGGGAGAAACATGCTACTTTCTTCACTTCTTTCATACCTCCAATATGCACATAACTAACATATTGGCATATAATATACATTCCTATACCATCCCACCTCTTCCCCGTTAAATTATATAAGCGATAACACGTATGAGAGTCCAGTTCTTTCCCATCTGGCATCTTTAGGTATGTAGGCCTACAACACAGCATACTGTAGTCTTCTTTGGCTGGGGAGGAAAGGCACTTGGCAGCTGAAAAGCACAGGTTGAAAGAGATGGGCATGAACTCTCACAGTTCAACTTTGCTGTAAATAAATGATGAAGAAATAATTTTGCACTTTCAAAGAAAGGTATTTATGAATGCACTGAAAAAGTTCAGTCCCAAAGAATCCTGTGTACTATGAGAGCCTGTTGCACAACTCTTTTGCTTATTTGCCTGACCAAGGAACCCTAAATGTTTACGTTGAGAAGTCTGAGAATGACAGTATAGCAGGCTAACGACAGGAGCCTCCTTGAATTCCGAGGGGCTTTTTTCTAAGGAAACATGCACAGGATTGCCCTGTACACAAGCTCAAAATCATCAATGGAGTGACGTGTCTTAAAACCAAACTTTTTTAAAGTAACTGGACCCACTCAATGTTGCACATCATTAAAGGCTCTTGGACAACTTTTAATTTTTGGATAGTAATTTATGTAGGAATAGCTTTTTTGAAAAAGATTATCATGTTTAATACCTAGAAATGAATTTGGCCCTGCCTTTGCAACACAGATTGTAAAGCATATTGAGTAGTACTTTTTACTTAAACAGGCAATATATTAACAACAGCAATATTATGATTATGGCAGGCTTGCTATAGAAATAAGCATGCCTATTTAACAACTTTTCCCAATCTGATGTCCTTGAAATATATTGGACTACAACACCCTTCATACCTAGCCAACATTGGCCATGAATTGTAGTCCAACAGTTCTGGTGGATACTAGACTGGGGAGGGCCGTTGTTCAAAACTGCTCTGTTACTGCACTTACCTACATGAACATTTATTTCTTTGTTGCATTTATATCTCATTTTTTTCTACATGAACTCACAACAATGTGCACAGCAAGACACACATACACTCATTTGTATCTTCACAATAACACTTGGAGGTAGATCAGGCTGAGTAATAGTAATTCAGTAGCCCCAGTTGAGATTTGCAGTCTAAGGCCACCACCTTATCTCACAAACCACAATCTTCCCATGAGAACTGTGTTGGAGCCCGGAAGAGTAATGAAGTCTGCTAAAACCACGTTCTGCTTTCTAATTTAATATAAATGATACCCTGAAAAGGCTCGGCTACCCTCTCTCCACTTCAATCCAGAGGTCAAATAGGAACCTATTTGAGAGAGTTCCACCCCAGGACAGGATCTGCCTCTGTGTGCCTAGGGACCGTGGATCGGCGCCCCGAGGCGCGTCCCCACCGGAGACCAAGTCGCCCTGGGCGAAGCTACGACTGTCAGTCAAGGGCCGAGGCATTCGGGAAGCGCGGAAGCGCATTGAGGCGCTTTCCGGGGAGAATCCGTCGCCACAAAGGATCCCGGGCCAGCCGCAGCAGCTGAGAAGGGAGGCCGAGGAAGAGTCTGCAGAATCGTCCCCAAAGGGGACGGGAGGCGAGTGACCGCCAGTTACCTCGCTGCAGCAGCCAACCTTACCGCCTCCAGCAGACAACGCTGCCGCTTCCGCTGCCGCCGCCGCCTACCTCCGCTTTCTACCTAGGCGGCCGCATCCTTGCCAAGCCCAAGCCCGCCCAGTCTAGAAGGCGAAGGTGCCGAGACCCGCACAGGCCGAGCACAAGCACTAACTCACCCCGAAAGGGACCGTTTTACTCCTGGATGCCTCCCAAGGAGTGGGATGATTCAGCCGCTGGTGCGCTCCACCGACTCCCAGCACCCGCTGCGGGGGGCATCTTTCACTCAGCGCCCGGAGCCTTTCCCTGTTCGCGGAAAGGGGGAGAGGGAAGAAAGGGGGGGTGGGGGTGGGTCAGGGCTTATTTCCTCCGTTCCCCTCTCCCGCTCGTTGCCCTTTTGTCCCCAAGGTAGTTCGCCTCGGCCTGAACCTCCTCCTTCTCCTCCCACCGCAACCAGCCCATCTCTTGTCATTTGCGGGCTCTTCCAGGCGTGCGGCGCACCGGCTGGCGCTGGTTTGGCGGAGACTCGGAAGCCCCGCGCATGCTCTCGCGGCCGCTCCCGGCCGGTGAACGAAGCCGGAGGTTTGGAGCGCTGGACCAGCCTGGCCGGTGGCTACCGCATTCCGCCAGTTAGGGCTGGCAGATCGCTTCTCCGATCCAGTTAGCGGCGTGAGAAAAGAGCGTGCGTGGTGGGGGGGGGGGGGGGGGAATCGTCGGAGCGATCGAGAAGCACCTTTTTCGTCACGGAAAAGTGGTGGAAGTTTCGGAAAGTGGAAGAAGCCTTGAGAAAAACACTGGAGCAGCTGGCGAATTTTTATCCCAGAAGCGAGCTCACCCTTTGGCCTCTTTTCCAAGCAGCCCTTTTCTCACCAGGGACTGGTTGCTTAATTTTCTGTATGATATCCAGAAGATGACTGTGATGAAACTGTCTTGAAATTGTGGAAGGCTACAAAGTTTTTTCACAGTAAAGCAATGGAGGATCTCCTTGCACCTTGAAGGCTGAAGTGCAATCCAATAGTGCATACTGTATTCCTTAGTGGGCATGTATACATTTACTCAGGAACTAATAGCAGAAACTTTCCCATAGACTCCATTGTGAGTTGGAGGTAGGCTCTTCTTTCATAAATTTGTTGCAAGAGTGTGACAACTTTACACCTAATTTTAAAATCCTGTGCAAGTGATTTGACAATTCTGGTATGGGTGATCTGCTCCTCTGCCAGCTGGGTGAAGAGAGAACAAATGAAAGATGGCTGACTCACGAAGAGAGCAAAAGCAACCCATCCAGTTCTGTTCCTTACTCATTTTTGGCTCTGGCCCCACTACTCATGAGATACTTTCAAGCTGTTGGTTGAAAAGAGATTCATTATCCCTCCTGTAACAGACTGATATGGCTCAGCAATGTAGCCGTGTTGAAGACATCATGTTGCCATATGCTAAGGCATCCCTTGAACCATGTAGTAGGTTGTACTGGACAGAAGGAATAACCATGAGGAACAGGAAGAAGAGCTGCAACCATGGTAATGGTCAGATAAAAGAAATCTGAATCTGGACAGAAATGTAATTTGAGAAAGCACCTCAAACAGGACCTTACCTAGTTTTCATGAAGATGGAGGGAGGGAGGGAGGAAGCATATTTAGACTTGCAAGACTCTGTTACTGTACGCTTATAATAAAAGTACTACTAGCATTCATAACTTTGGCTTCCTAGTCTGGTCTACCTTGAATGGCTGACATAGCTCTACAATTACATCAAACAACAGGTCTTGTGTGCTTAATTTTTCTACTAATATAATATCTGAGAAAAGGGAAGGAAATGAGTGATTTTATCACAACTGGATTAGAGGGATAAAGGGTTTCAAAAACAAGTGCTCAACGTAAGGGAAAGCATTCCTTTAGGTCAGTGGGCACATCTGGCATTTTGACACAATGTCAAGGGCATTCTGATATGAGAAGGGACGTATACATTCAGAAAAGTTAGATTGTACAATTGGCTTACCCATGTTCACCTGAGCTATGATTTAATCCATTTAACTAATTTGGGGGTTCACATGAGATACAGAACATCAACCAACCCAGTAGGGTGGGGTTGCATAACACCTAGGCTGAAAGGTGGTTAACCTGTCTGCCTTAATGGCATGGTACACAGTCAAAATGGCTGTTGTGGGGATGAGTTGTTTGCCTGTTAAGCAAATGGTGGCCATGATGGGCTTGCCATAAGACACACTTAGTAAGAAAGGCAAATTGGTGAGATATCCCATCCCGCCCCTACTAGTCCTGCAGCATGATTTGTATTATACCCATTTACCTAGGCTACAGCACCAACAGAGCACTGGCTGGAGCGATCTACCATTGTTATTTTCTAAAACTATCTAGGATAGGGAAGTCCAGAGGGAGGAAGTCAAAAATTTCAAGATGGCACCTGCATCCATGCAATCGGAGCTACCATCTTGACCTTTTTGCACCATTCTTCCCCTTCCACACACACACACAGGCCACTCACTTGGGATCTGTGTGAAGCCTAGAAGGATTCTTGGACAAGATGCTAGAAACCAATAGCTAGCACAGCAAACCATAATGAAGCCAGAATTATAGGAATGTGGTAACATCATCACATAAATGCTACAATTATGTACTTGTATCCTGGCATCTGAGTAGATAAGCTGCAGCCTTTGCATGATGGTAGCATCACATACCATCACATCCCCAGTGAACCCATGCTGGAGACTGATCCTTTGCAGCACGCTAGTTTTGTGATTATTACTTTTTAATTGTAAAAAAAAATCCTTTTTTAAAAAATAAAGCTCAAGAGAGGCACCTCATCTCCTGTTCCTGCTTAGCAATTCCAGAGCTGCAGCACCTCCCTTCACTCACTGTGGCTGCTATTTAAAATGCAGCATACAAAGTACACAGTTCAAGTTGTTTCCCAGCACCCACTAATTTGAGGTCTGTTAACTAAAGATACAGGCATCAATCTGCTCTTTGTCTGAATTCCAAGTGTATTCAAGCACCAAGGTACAATAGTGCCCTCCTTTATGTCCTGTTGCAGGGTGAGCATGCTCCTAGAGCTGAGTTTGAAGTGGTTCCTTTTGGCTTTGCAAGCAATTGTAGGGAATGGCAGCAAGCCTGCAACTAGGGTCTGTGTCACCTGGGGCAAACATGGATTCCGGACCCCGCAACCATGGGTTGGTGAGAGAGGTGTTAGCAAGTTTTATTATTCTATTATACATTAAATTAATAAAACATTCTGTATACAAATGTTATTTTGTCATTTTGGCAACACCCCGCCCCCTAGTGAGGTGCCCGGGGCACAGGTTCTTCTTGCCCCCTGCTAGGTGCGGCCCTGGATGGCAGGCAGAGCACAGGTGTGTACAAGCACACACACATACAGCAGGGATACCTACAAAAGCATAAGGGCTTAACTGAGAAAGAGGTCAAAGCAGCACATAATTCAGTCACAGCCACAGTTCAGGCATCACAGAAAGCTGGTCAGCCACTCCAGGCTCAGAGAGTCAAAGGTTGAGGATACACATGGGATTTAAGGCATAAGGACACGTCATCAAGGTTGGAACACTTCCCAATAAAAAGCTAGAAGCTGGCAATTGTTCTAATGTAGGCCAGCCAACAGATCAGACCCAAATAAGGGCATTGCCACCCTTGTTTTGTAAGGATCCAAGCAGAGTGCCTCTCTTTGGCTTTCTACAGTCTCAGACAGGATGGCTGCTTGGGACCAGGACCCCCATTGTCTGACATGTGGCACTGAAGATCATTGGAGTCAGCCTCAGGTGCTTGGTGATTCCCAATTGCTGAGGCTGATGTTCATCCAGAGCAGCTCCTCCACCTTAGAATCCTGTGACTCATAGGAAACCATGATACTTTAAAGTGATCTAGATTTTGGGTCCTCATCATGGCACCCATGGATGCCAATGAGTTCAGCAATGTCTTTGGTGGTGTCCTTGTTCATCAGATTTTTTTTATTAAACATCGAGGAGGAAGGGGAGGGGGAGGAAGCAATGTAAAGCACTAATCTGTATATTTCCAGTTATGTCTCTGGGCCTCACACAGATGTCAGGGAAATTCTCAGAAAATATCAATGGTGGATGTCTGCTGCTTGGGGCTTTCTTTGAAAAGCGTCTACCTGCCCAGAAAAAATGAATAAATTTAGCATGCAGTATGAACACAATATATGATCTCATTCTATGGCTAAGCCATACTTGCACCATGTTTAATAAATCACAATGACTGGATTTCCACAACATGTTAATCCATAAAAAAGCAAAGAGTATTATGGTTTTGTGTGATGAACTTTGCCATTATAGTTCATAAATCATGGTCTATGGTTTACTGTATTGTGTGACAATAAACCAGATCACCATGGTTTATTTGCAGAATCATGGCTTAACATGGTGGGTGAACTCAGCAGCCTTCTTTGGGAGTAATTAGGTGTTGAAGTACAAAATAGATGTCCCAAGTCTCATGCAAAGTCTTCTGTTTTCTATGTTTGGGGGGGGGGGAAATGGGCAGTAAATACTTGCTACCAAATTTCATTGATGTACTGAAATGCATGGAAACTTCCCTATCATGAAACACATATTACAAACCACAAGAGTTTTACACATTACCTTGGTCCTAATGCTGGTGGTCTGATTTTCTGGCTCAGCTTGTTGTAGGCAAACTAGTCACTGCAGTTTGTAAACCACATTTTATAATTCATTGTATTGTGCAGATTTGGTGTTTGTTTAATAAACAATGGTTAAACAAACTCTGGTTTAGCATGATCCAAACATTGACATCACTGTTTAGAGAGAGATCAGGTGAATGAACAGTGTAAGAGCTGCATGTATCACTACATACAGCATTATCTATTTAGGAAGACTGAAAGCAAATGAATAGGAAATTCTGCCATTTCTTTATTCTTCAGAGTACTAAAGAGCTAGAATCACTGCTGTTGCTTTTTCTCAGTTTCCTGGTTGTCTAGAGTATCAGTACATCTTGAGAGAGGCAGAACAAACACACTGGCCTGAATAGAGGCAGTTATTCTGCTTTGTTTTCTCAATAATTAATCTGTCAATAACCAAGTGGAAAAGATCTGCTTATGCAGCTGGAAAGCTGATAGTAGCTGACTTTTCCATAGAAAGCTGGTGGTCTATCTACCTTCAGAGGTACTCAGAAGAAACAGAGAAAGTAAGTAGAAAATTGGCCATTACTCACACCCTTATTAACTTCTGCATAAGTATGTCTGTGTCTAGAAATATTTTAATACATGGCTGCATGTTATGGTTTTAATATGTTCTTTTAACATTACAATTTTAATACCTTGTTTTCATTTTATGTTTTTAATCATATATTTGCCCTGTTCCGGGATTTTGATTGGGTAACAAATGTTATTAAATATTGAAGGCACTGAAGAATCTATTAATATTTAATGTTGGAAATCAACAGTCTTTTAAATTGTGTTGGTTTTAAAAGGAAAAGGGCCATGGTCAATGATAGCATTATTACTGTAAGTATTTTTATTTTTAAAGAGAAAATTACCATGTTTGTTTTCGTAGGAAGCAGTACATTTTATAGAGTAAAATCCACTTCATCAGATGAACATTACACATCTGATAAAATATACTCTAATACAGAAAGCTTATGCCTTAACAAATTTGATCATGGTCCTCCTAAAGACACTTTTTTTTCATGTACCTCCCTGCAAAAATCTAGGTCCAATCTTGCCCACATTTATTCTTTAAACATCAGCATTTTCAATGGAATTATCAGATAAACATGTTAAATATATCAACCATTCTCTAGTACAATTTAAGCATCATAATATCTTCTTCTAGAATTCCTTTCTTTAAGAAAAAAAAGCATGTCTATTATTATTGATAATTTCTTTCTGTAATTCAGTTTTGGTGGCTAGTCATTCAATTGACACTCCTCATATTCCACCAACTTTTCTGTTTGATAGTTAACAATGACAGCAGAAAGCAGCTTTAATTCTTTGCAAATGTAACTCTGGTGTATTCCAGAGGTGCTAAATTTTTACTCATGGAATCTCTGTTTAGGGAATGGTTCCATCAAGTTAATGCATAAGCTTTTCCTAGAGGTGATTCCTATTTGGCTATGATAACATTCTTTTAAGTTCAGTTCTGACATTATAAGAACTTATCGAACAATATTTCATTATGTTTGGATGTACAACTAAATACATAAAAGTGACAGTAAATCTCTGTGCAGTTGAACTCTTATTTCCCTGAAATGATTTGCAATGCTTAATGGATTTCAAAAAATAAAGGGAATTATGTAGCTCATTTTAAAAAAAAATCACATTGAACAATATCATCCTAAATATCACAAAATACTAAGGAACTTTCTGACTTCACAGAACTCTTCATTGATGTGAATCTTTAAAAAGGGGAAGGGGGTGAGAGAGAGAAAAAACTTGACATTAAGGTAAAGCCAAAAAGTTTCCATTTAATCTAAGTCCTGATAACGCAGAAGATAAAACTGCATGTATAACTGAATTAGGGCTCTGCTGCAGGCAGTGACGACTGCGGCAGGCAATGGCAAACCACCCCGCTATAGTCTGCCAAGAAAACATCGTGAAAGCGATAGTTTTGGAGACGTAGATTAGCTTTTGAGATAAAGAAGCTAATAATTCAACATGTTTTTAAGTGCAAAAGCCAACACTCGGATCCATCTCCATCTTTAAGCAAAACAGGCAAAAGATAGAGAGGAGAGGTAAAGGGAAACATGGCAGGGTTCATAGTAGCAAAACTGGAAATTGCTTTAATATGAGCTGATTGGTGAAAAGCCAGTTGGAGACTTTTTGAATATATTGATTGGAAAACTGGTTCTTGGGATGGATTGGACTACTCCTGACATTGCCCACTGCTTAGAACTGTTTCTTAAACTGTTTTCTCTCTTGGTTTTGTTTGAGCAAAGGTAGATAGTGAATGTCCTATGCTGAGTGGAAAGCACAAAACTGAATGGTGATTCATGTGATTGGCTTGCTACATGGCATCACTGGTATTTCTCAGACTGAGCAGTATGAAACCCTAATAAATAAAATATCCCAAGAAGTTGTCTGAAACAGCCAGTCAGTAGATCAGTGTTTCTCAACTTTGCTACTCTCTGTACAAAAAAGAGTCTTTTCTTTGGATATTCCCCAAGATCCACTCTAGATACCACTAACACATGGTCTGTCACATACTCACATCTTCTTATACCCTTGCATCTTTCACTAATTATTTCAAGTTTCAATCATAAACAATCAAGTATGCTTTTAGAAGCTTTTTTTACCATACAAATAGACTTATGCAAAAGTTATTCAAAACAATTTGACTTTTTTTTTCTGATAAGATATTCACCAAGTTATTCAGGACCATCTTCTCCAAACAGTATCAGCCCAACCAGTTAGACCAGCTAGGGAGAAACTTCTCACAATTCCAGCTTTCTAAGAGGTTTAGGACTGTAATGGATAGTGGGAATAACCTTTAGGAATATGAGAAAGAGCTGCATCCAAGAAAATGGACAGATAAAAGAAATCTGAGTCCAGGGTAGAGATGTAATTTGAGAAAGTGTCTCAGACATGATCCTCCCTAGTTCTCATGAAGATAAAGGGAAGGAGAGAGAAAGTACATTCAGACTTGAGAGATTTTCTTACTGTAACCTTATAATAAAAGTATACAGGTCCTTGACTTACAACTGTTCGTTTAGCAACCATTCAAAGTTACAATGGTGCTGAAGAAAGCAACTTACAACCAGTTGTTGCACTTACAATTGTTGCACCATCCCCATGGTCACATGATCAAAATCTGGGCACTTGGCAAAATTTGGGCACATGTATTTACAATGGTTGCAGAGTCCCAAGATCACATGATAGCCATTTGCAACCTTCCCAGCTGGCTTCCAACAAGCAAAATTAATGGGGAACTGCATGATTCATTTAATGACTGCTGCAAAACATGTCGTAAAATTGGGTGCAGTCACGTGATGCCTCACTTAACGACCATACCACTTAACAATGAATTTTTCAGTTCCTATTGTGGTCGTAAATCAAGGACTACCTGTATTAGCATTCCTAACCTGGTATACCTTGGAATGCTAACAGGGCCTGAGACTAGATGGCACTGCTTTTCTGTAGTAGTGCGGGTACTTTAGAATAGCCTCCTGATAGAGATCCTTGGTAGTTTCCTGGAAATTTTAAAAAGCTGAGTTGTTTCAGAGAGCTTTCCCTTGAGTTTATACCTAATGCCATCTTGCTCTCTGTTTCTTGTTTTGTTCTTTGTTTCTTGTCATTATTGTATCCTTATGGTTCTATGTGGGGGCGGATACAGTTATTGTCATCATTGTTTTGACTGGGGTTAATCTCATTGTAGATGTTTTAACTTTTGTTTATATAGCCTATAAACCACTAAGAGTCATTTGAATGTCATGGGATAGAAGGATAATAAATAAATTTCTCATTCATCATTTGCATCAATTTACATCATTTCCACATCTTAAACTTCAGCAAAGGATCGTTACCTTGTCGTGGTGCTGGAGCTTGAGCACCTCAATGATGCCATGAGCTAAACCGTGAAGGGCCACCCAAGACGGGAAGGTCATGACAGAGAGGTCAGACTAAATGCGATCCCTGGGGAAGGTAATGGCAACCCACCTCAGTATTCTTGCCGTGAAAACTAAATGGATCAGTACAACCAGAGATATGTCGGTATACCATCGGAAGATGAGACCCTCAGGTCGGAAGATGGTCAAAATGCTACTGGGGAGGAACAGAGGATGAGCTCAACTAGCCCCAGATGTGATGACGCAGCTAGCTCAAAGCCGAAAGGATGGCTAGCGGCCGACGGTGCTGGTGATGAACGGCGAATCCGATGTTCTAAGGATCAACACACCATCGGAACCTGGAATGTAAGATCTATGAGCCAGGGCAAATTGGATGTGGTTATTGGTGAGATGTCAAGATTAAAGATAGACATTCTGGGCGTCAGTGAACTGAAATGGACTGGAATGGGCCACTTCACATCAAATGACCACCAGATCTTCTACTGCGGACAAGAGGACCACAGAAGAAATGGAGTAGCCTTCATAATTAATAGTAAAGTGGCTAAAGCAGTGCTTGGATACAACCCAAAAAACGACAGAATGATCTCAATTCGAATTCAGGGCAAGCCATCTAACATCACGGTGATCCAAATATACGCCCCAACCACAAATGCTGAAGAAGCTGAAGCAGAGCAGTTCTATGAGGATCTGCAGCACCTACTGGACAACACGCCTAAAAGAGAAGTTATTTTCATTACAGGAGACTGGAATGCTAAGGTGGGCAGTCAAATGACACCTCGAATTACAGGTAAGTATGGTCTGGGAGAACAAAACGAAGCAGGACACAGGCTGATAGAATTTTGCCAAGACAATTCACTCTGCATAACAAACACTCTCTTCCAACAACCTAAGAGACGGCTTTATACATGGACTTCACCAGATGGACAACACCGAAATCAGATTGATTACATCCTTTGCAGCCAAAGGTGGCGGACATCTGTACAGTCGGTAAAAACAAGGCCTGGAGCTGACTGTAGTTCAGATCATGAACTTCTTCTTGCACAATTTAGGATCAGACTAAAGAGATTAGGGAAGACCCACAGATCAGCTAGATATGAGCTCACTAATATTCCTAAGGAATATGCAGTGGAGGTGAAGAATAGATTTAAGGGACTGGACTTAGTAGATAGGGTCCCGGAAGAACTCTGGACAGAAGTTGGCAGCATTGTTCAGGAGGCGGCAACAAAATACATCCCAAAGAAAGAGAAAACCAAGAAGGCAAAATGGCTGTCTGCTGAGACACTAGAAGTAGCCCAAGAAAGAAGGAAAGCAAAAGGCAAGAGTGATAGGGGGAGATATGCCCAATTAAATGCAAAATTTCAGAGGTTAGCCAGAAGAGATAAGGAATTATTTTTAAACAAGCAATGCACGGAAGTGGAAGAAGACAATAGAATAGGAAGGACAAGAGACCTCTTCCAGAAAATTAGAAACATTGGAGGTAAATTCCAGGCAAAAATGGGTATGATCAAAAACAAAGATGGCAAGGACCTAACAGAAGAAGAAGAGATCAAGAAAAGGTGGCAAGAATATACAGAAGACCTGTATAGGAAGGATAACAATATCGGGGATAGCTTTGACAGTGTGGTCGGTGAGCTAGAGCCAGACATCCTGAAGAGTGAGGTTGAGTGGGCCTTAAGAAGCATTGCTAATAACAAGGCAACAGGAGACGACGGCATCCCAGCTGAACTGTTCAAAATCTTGCAAGATGATGCTGTCAAGGTTTGTTGTTGTTTATTCGTTTAGTCGCTTCCGACTCTTCGTGACTTCATGGACCAGCCCACGCCAGAGCTTCCTGTCGGTCGTCAACACCCCCAGCTCCCCCAGGGACGAGTCCGTCACCTCTAGAATATCATCCATCCATCTTGCCCTTGGTCGGCCCCTCTTCCTTTTGCCTTCCACTCTCCCTAGCATCAGCATCTTCTCCAGGGTGTCCTGTCTTCTCATTATGTGGCCAAAGTATTTCAGTTTTGCCTTTAATATCATTCCCTCAAGTGAGCAGTCTGGCTTTATTTCCTGGAGGATGGACTGGTTGGATCTTCTTGCAGTCCAAGGCACTCTCAGAATTTTCCTCCAACACCACAGTTCAAAAGCATCGATCTTCCTTCGCTCAGCCTTCCTTATGGTCCAGCTCTCGCAGCCATATGTTACTACAGGGAACACCATTGCTTTAACTATGCGGGCCTTTGTTGTCAGTGTGATGTCTCTGCTCTTAACTATTTTATCAAGATTGGTCATTGCTCTTCTTCCAAGGATTAAGCGTCTTCTGATTTCCTGACTGCAGTCAGCATCTGCAGTAATCTTTGCACCTAGGAATACAAAGTCTTTCACTGCTTCTACATTTTCTCCCTCTATTTGCCAGTTATCAATCAAGCTGGTTGCCATAATCTTGGTTTTTTTGAGGTTTAGCTGCAAACCAGCTTTTGCACTTTCTTCTTTCACCTTCATCATAAGGCTCCTCAGTTCCTCTTCACTTTCAGCCATCAAAGTGGTATCATCTGCATATCTGAGATTGTTAATGTTTCTTCCAGAGATTTTAACTCCAGCCTTGGATTCCTCAAGGCCAGCTTGTCGCATGATGTGTTCTGCATACAAGTTGAATAGGTAGGGTGAGAGTATACAGCCCTGCCGTACTCCTTTCCCAATCTTAAACCAGTCTGTTGTTCCGTGGTCTGTTCTTACTGTTGCTACTTGGTCGTTATACAGATTCTTCAGGAGGCAGACAAGATGACTTGGTATCCCCATACCACTAAGAACTTGCCACAATTTGTTATGGTCCACACAGTCAAAGGCTTTAGAATAGTCAATAAAACAGAAATAGATGTTTTTCTGAAACTCCCTGGCTTTTTCCATTATCCAGCGGATATTGGCAATTTGGTCTCTAGTTCCTCTGCCTTTTCTAAACCCAGCTTGTACGTCTGGCAATTCTCGCTCCATGAACTGCTGAAGTCTACCTTGCAGGATCTTGAGCATTACCTTACTGGCATGTGAAATGAGTGCCACTGTTCGATAGTTTGAACATTCTTTAGTGTTTCCCTTTTTTGGTATGGGGATATAAGTTGATTTTTTCCAGTCTGATGGCCATTCTTGTGTTTTCCAGATTTGCTGGCATATAGCATGCATTACCTTGACAGCATCATCTTGCAAGATTTTGAACAGTTCAGCTGGGATGCCGTCATCTCCTGTTGCCTTGTTATTAGCAATGCTTCTTAAGGCCCACTCAACCTCACTCTTCAGGATGTCTGGCTCTAGCTCACCGACCACACTGTCAAAGCTATCCCCGATATTGTTATCCTTCCTATACAGGTTTTCTGTATATTCTTGCCACCTTTTCTTGATCTCTTCTTCTTCTGTTAGGTCCTTGCCATCTTTGTTTTTGATCATGCCCATTTTTGCCTGGAATTTACCTCCAATGTTTCTAATTTTCTGGAAGAGGTCTCTTGTCCTTCCTATTCTATTGTCTTCTTCCACTTCCGCACATTGCTTGTTTAAAAATAATTCCTTATCTCTTCTGGCTAACCTCTGGAATTTTGCATTTAATTGGGCATATCTCCCCCTATCACTGTTGCCTTTTGCTTTCCTTCTTTCTTGGGCTACTTCTAGTGTCTCAGCAGACAGCCATTTTGCCTTCTTGGTTTTCTCTTTCTTTGGGATGTATTTTGTTGCCGCCTCCTGAACAATGCTGCCAACTTCTGTCCAGAGTTCTTCCGGGACCCTATCTACTAAGTCCAGTCCCTTAAATCTATTCTTCACCTCCACTGCATATTCCTTAGGAATATTAGTGAGCTCATATCTAGCTGATCTGTGGGTCTTCCCTAATCTCTTTAGTCTGATCCTAAATTGTGCAAGAAGAAGTTCGTGATCTGAACTACAGTCAGCTCCAGGCCTTGTTTTTACCGACTGTACAGATGTCCGCCACCTTTGGCTGCAAAGGATGTAATCAATCTGATTTCGGTGTTGTCCATCTGGTGAAGTCCATGTATAAAGCCGTCTCTTAGGTTGTTGGAAGAGAGTGTTTGTTATGCAGAGTGAATTGTCTTGGCAAAATTCTATCAGCCTGTGTCCTGCTTCGTTTTGTTCTCCCAGGCCATACTTACCTGTAATTCGAGGTGTCATTTGACTGCCCACCTTAGCATTCCAGTCTCCTGTGATGAAAATAACATCTCTTTTAGGCGTGTTGTCCAGTAGGTGCTGCAGATCCTCATAGAACTGCTCTACTTCAGCTTCTTCAGCATTTGTGGTTGGGGCGTATATTTGGATCACTGTGATGTTAGATGGCTTGCCCTGAATTCGAATTGAGATCATTCTATCATTTTTTGGGTTGTATCCAAGCACTGCTTTCGCCACTTTACTATTAATTATGAAGGCTACTCCATTTCTTCTGTGGTCCTCTTGTCCGCAGTAGTAGATCTGGTGGTCATTTGATGTGAAGTGGCCCATTCCAGTCCATTTCAGTTCACTGACGCCCAGAATGTCTATCTTTAATCTTGACATCTCACCAATAACCACATCCAATTTGCCCTGGCTCATAGATCTTACATTCCAGGTTCCGATGGTGTGTTGATCCTTAGAACATCGGATTCGCCGTTCACCACCAGCACCGTCGGCCGCTAGCCGTCCTTTCGGCTTTGAGCTAGCTGCGTCATCACGTCTGGGGCTAGTTGAGCTCATCCTCTGTTCCTCCCCAGTAGCATTTTGACCATCTTCCGACCTGGGGGTCTCATCTTCCGATGGTATACCGACATATCTCTGGTTGTACTGATCCATTTAGTTTTCACGGCAAGAATACTGAGGTGGGTTGCCATTACCTTCCCCAGGGATCGCATTTAGTCTGACCTCTCTGTCATGACCTTCCCGTCTTGGGTGGCCCTTCACGGTTTAGCTCATGGCATCATTGAGGTGCTCAAGCTCCAGCACCACGACAAGGTAACGATCCTTTGCTGAAGGCTGTCAAGGTAATGCATGCTATATGCCAGCAAATTTGGAAAACACAAGAATGGCCATCAGACTGGAAAAAATCAACTTATATCCCCATACCAAAAAAGGGAAACACTAAAGAATGTTCAAACTATCGAACAGTGGCACTCATTTCACATGCCAGTAAGGTAATGCTCAAGATCCTGCAAGGTAGACTTCAGCAGTTCATGGAGCGAGAATTGCCAGATGTACAAGCTGGGTTTAGAAAAGGCAGAGGAACTAGAGACCAAATTGCCAATATCCGCTGGATAATGGAAAAAGCCAGGGAGTTTCAGAAAAACATCTATTTCTGTTTTATTGACTATTCTAAAGCCTTTGACTGTGTGGACCATAACAAATTGTGGCAAGTTCTTAGTGGTATGGGGATACCAAGTCATCTTGTATGCCTCCTGAAGAATCTGTATAACGACCAAGTAGCAACAGTAAGAACAGACCACGGAACAACGGACTGGTTTAAGATTGGGAAAGGAGTACGGCAGGGCTGTATACTCTCACCCTACCTATTCAACTTGTATGCAGAACACATCATGCGACAAGCTGGCCTTGAGGAATCCAAGGCTGGAGTTAAAATCTCTGGAAGAAACATTAACAATCTCAGATATGCAGATGATACCACTTTGATGGCTGAAAGTGAAGAGGAACTGAGAAGCCTTATGATGAAGGTGAAAGAAGAAAGTGCAAAAGCTGGTTTGCAGCTAAACCTCAAAAAAACCAAGATTATGACAACCAGCTTGATTGATAACTGGCAAATAGAGGGAGAAAATGTAGAAGCAGTGAAAGACTTTGTATTCCTAGGTGCAAAGATTACTGCAGGTGCTGACTGCAGTCCGGAAATCAGAAGACGTTTAATCCTTGGAAGAAGAGCAATGACAAGTCTCGATAAAATAGTTAAGAGCAGAGACATCACACTGACAACAAAGGCCCGCATAGTTAAAGCAATGGTGTTCCCTGTAGTAACATATGGCTGTGAGAGCTGGACCATAAGGAAGGCTGAGCGAAGGAAGATCGATGCTTTTGAACTGTGGTGTTGGAGGAAAATTCTGAGAGTGCCTTGGACTGCAAGAAGATCCAACCAGTCCATCCTCCAGGAAATAAAGCCAGACTGCTCACTTGAGGGAATGATTTTAAAGGCAAAACTGAAATACTTTGGCCACATAATGAGAAGACAGGACAGCCTGGAGAAGATACTGATGCTAGGGAGAGTGGAAGGCAAAAGGAAGAGGGGCCGACCAAGGGCAAGATGGATGGATGATATTCTAGAGGTGACGGACTCGTCCCTGGGGGAGCTGGGGGTGTTGACGACCGACAGGAAGCTCTGGCGTGGGCTGGTCCATGAAGTCACGAAGAGTCGGAATCGACTAAACGAATAAACAACAACAACATCTTAAAATTTCTCCACCCATATCACTTCCCTAGTAAACATATTACCAAGGTACACAAAATTATCTACAGTACTTGCTCTACTTTTTCACAATTTATGTATAATTTGCAATTGTTCTCTGTTTTTTCCTATCAAATATAACTATCCTGATCTTTGATGCAGCTATTTTTCAGATCCATACTCTTTATTGCATCATACACTTTACCTAATATTTGCTGAAAATACATTTGGTTCTCCATCAACCCCTCAGACTCAGCCTCTTTCATCTCATCATTCCATCAAGTGTCTTTTTCCATATTTCCCGTTTCGTATAATTCCACACACTTCTGCAGCACTAGATAATATTCTTTCTGCTCTATTCCAAGATGTTCTCCATCTTCTTTCCTAATATACTCTTCCCATTCATTCTGTTGGGAAATAGATTGTTTATTTTTATACAATGTATATAACCATTCATCTCACAAAGTCACTCTAGGCAGTGAACAGAATAGAAACCAAAAGACAACATAACACATTAGTTAAATAAACAGTCAAGACATGCTTGAGGTCTAAAAACATCCATATTCACAATCAATTAAAAAAAAATAGTAACCAATAAAATCAACAGCAAGGCTCACTTAGTATCCAGACCCAAATGACTGAGGGAACAACCGGGTGTTTAATGCCTTGCAAAAGGTCAACAATTTGTACTTTCTCTTCCTGCAACCTTTCTACTTTCACTCCCACTTCTTTCTTTTTCTTCCATATCATCATTTCCCACAATCTGTCATGAGTAAGGATGGCAAGCAGGGGGCTCCCATCCAGACTGTTAAGCACACGCGTAGCACTGAGGAATTGGTCAGCCATCCAAAGAGACACAGATCGGGACCGCCTTAACCTTTGGGGTTTATATGGCTGGGTTTTTCCCACGCTTCTTCAGTTTGTTAGGATTCCTGTTATGTACAAGCAATAAAACATTAGAGACCAGTTCCTTGTCTCAGCGTGGTTCCTGGCTGTTAGGACACAATCCATTCTATACTCTATCAAAAAATGGTTTCTCCCATATTCATAGCCCCTCATCATCTTTGTATTTTTTGCTAATTTGCTTCATTTTTCATTATGAACAATCAGATCAGTCATGCTTTTCCATTTATATTCTTTTCTTTTGCTATGTGTACATATGAATAGACATAAACCACGTATTCAAAATTAACAGAACTCCTTTAAAGCAGATACTCACTAGTCACCAATCTCATTAATTCCTGGGTCTCTGAATGGCTCAATAACTTTTTCTGTAATCTGTTGTTTTGCTCCAACTGATCCATTTATGTCACTTAACAGAATTACCTTTTTCCCGATCACATTCTTTCAGAATGCTACACTGTTTTTTCCCAAAATTCATCCCTGATTCCTTCATTGCCATTCACTGGAGCATAACCTCAATATGCTTATCAATAAATGAATTTCTATTTTCACACACATTTGCAACAGTCTTTTTTTTAAAATCCATTCAATCATGTCCAATTCTTGGAGACTGCCTGGACAAGTCCCTGCAGTTTTCTTGGCAAGGTTTTTCAGAAGTGGTTTGCCATTGCCTCCTTTCTAGGGCTGAAAGAAAGTGACTGTCCCAAGGTATCCCATCTGGCTTTGTGCCTAAGGCAGGACTAGAACTCATATTCTCCCGGTTTCTAGCCTGATGCCTTAACCACCACACCAAACTGGCTCTCATTTGCAACAGTCTAGGATATACTAATTCATACTTTATGACAATCACATACATTTGAGCCCTTTCATTCGTAATGAAACCTGTATTTTTATCTCCATGTATGTATTAAAAAACTTAACTTCTCTGATCACCCTCATTCAGTTTTATTACATCCTTCTCTTTTGTCCCAGTTTCACAAACACATAACATATCTATTTCCTCTCTTTCATTAGATTTGTTCATTCATGCCCTTTACCATTTACTTCTCTTACATTCTAAGTTATAGTCTTCCATATGTCATAGTTGTTATCAAGTGAGCCCATAAATATTTGTCTTCATTATCCATCATTACTTTGGTCAACTGAGGCTTTCACATAACTTTTTTACTAAGGGAAAAAAAAGTAGAGGAAATTAGCAGCCTTAGTCATACTCATATAATGTTCCATGCTAATGAGAAGAACACAACACAATCAGCTTTCAAGACATTTTTTCAGTATTGTCTATACATTTTTCCATATGCCACAGGTTTAACTAAGGCCCAGTTTTATTCTAAGCAGGATGCTTACCCTATTCTATGCATGGAAGAATCTTTAATCTAAGGTCTACCTTCAAACAAATGTACTAATGACCATACCCCACTGACTAAGAGGTACATGCAGTATATTGACACAGTCAGGAATTTTCCGTGTTTTTAGAGAAGGATCTTTAACTTGCGTGTAATTAATAGTTGAAGAATGAATGACATCCTGAACTGATACAAATGAGCTAAATAGAATGCAGAACTGAATAGAATGTAGAATTGATGTAAGCTGGTAGAGATCAAAGTTCCTCCTTCCTTTTTTTTGTTTTTGTCTTTTTTTTTTCGTATGATATTTCAGTACCCTGCTATAGAGGAAGGAAAAACAGTGTGACTTGCTTTCTGATGAAGTGAGCTGCAGCTTATGAAACTTAGCCCTTTTCTGATTAACAAATTTTATTAAAAGGTATATCAGACTCCTGATTTTTTGCTACCATAGACTAACGTGGCTCTCCCACTACAATGAGAGCTAAGAAGGTAAGTTTATATTTTGAATACATTGCTAAATGGGACTTTTAAAAAATGGTTACTATGTTAATGTCATTACAATCAGCATTCTGTAAAAATATAATTTTAAAAACCTTTTTGAAAACTAATCTGACATTGTCACAAAGTTTAATTCACCATGTAAATATGATAATATAACTTAAAAATCCTAAGTTTTAAACCTGAGACCATGAATTTCTTTGGGGAGAGCAAATCAAGAAAGGGTGTATGTGACATGGGTAGCTAAGAAAGATAAGTATTTGTTCCTCAGAGATCATATGGATGCAATTTGGGGATCAACTGAAGTTCTGAATGTAAAGAAACAGTTTAGATCATATTGCCCTAGTCATTTGTAATGCGGATAAAGCAGTATGTAATCAGATTCTAGGAGTGGACAAATGCATACAATAGGAATCATTACTGAACTATGATGGGGTAGAGGGAGGGTGGCGAGGGAGGTGAAGAGACAGAGAAAGGAAGAATTAAGTGTTATCTGCATATTGCCAGCCCCAAATATCAAATTTCTGGGCAATCTCTTCCAGTGGTTTTGTATAGATTTGGCTTGAATATTGTCTTTATTCAAAAGATCTATGAATATTGGAGAAAAAGGCATTTTTATGCAGTAGCTAATCTTTCCTGAAAACAAATTTGAGTCTCTGTAAAGTCAAGTCTCCTTCAAATCCAGCTGAGGTCCTGGTGACTATATGTCTGTCTAGTTTTCTTGCAATGATGTAGAAGTAGTTTACCTCTACTTTCTTTCAGCCTTTTCTAAATTTGCTTTCAGTGGTAGCAAAGCAACAACAGCTGTACATTTAATAATCAATACAACCATCATGGGTAGAGATACTTAGCTTTACAACTGATCCTTTTTTTTTCCTTTTCTAATCTTTTTCATATTTGTAAATACATTATTTTCTTTCAAGATAAGCCTGGCATTAAATGTTCCTATATAATTAGAATTCTGTACTTTCAGCTCAGAATCTACTAGAGCAAGTCCAGAGACGAGGTAAGATCTGAATGTGGATTTTGATTTTTGATGAGATGCTCAGTGATCATGTCAGCTGGATTAAGAGTGATCAGTTGGCTCAAAGCTCTCCAGTGAATTTCCATGGCAGAAGGTGAACTTAAACCTGAGTTCCTGCTGTTCTAGTCAACACGCTAAACATTACACCATACTAGTTCTCTCCAGCTGAAAACTAAATATTTCCTTTTATCAATACCTTTTTGAAGGCATTGATAAACTGCTGCTTTCACTTTACATCAAAGTCAAGTGTTGCTGTTTCCTCTTTCTGCGGTTCAAAAATACTGAGCTTTTTTTTAAAAGAAAGGAGTCCTAAAATATGCATGCATTTTCTTTCTGACTGAACTGATGAGATCACCTTGCTTTTTCCAAACATATTATATTGATTGTATTTTTAATAAATACTGAAATAATGCAGGCTGATGATAACTATTATCAAAACTTTTATCTTATCAGTTTGAAGATTGCCTGCCCTTCCAGGTAAACCAGACAAGAAACACAGCGAGATGAGCTAATTCTACTTTATTGTAAGGCTACATTAACAGAATCTTTCAAGTTTGAAGCCCAAATCTCTCGCCCTCCTTATTTACTGCCAGAGATTAGGGCGGTCCCTTTCTTTCTTTGTCCAGTACGCAGTTGTGGACTTCTTTCTCTTTTATCTGATTGTTTCCTAGGCAGCACCTCTTTCCCCTGACTTCCAAGGCCACCATTCTATCACAGCATGACATCAGAATAGTTAAACTGTTAAGAAAGTATTGGCAGAAGTAGTAAAAAAATAAGCCACTCTTTTCTGAGTGAAATTTGGATATAGTTTAGATAAAATAAGGTTTTGTGTGCTTCCCTTGGATTTTTTAAATTCCCCATGTAACATAGCAAATCCTAAAATTATAGACTGATAGCAGTTTCTTTATTTGGGAAAAAGATGGTGTCTTTTGTCTGAGGTTGGCTGTTAAGTGTTAGCTTGAAGCATTTTTAGTTTTCCATATGTGACACAGAATTACCAGTTGCTGATTCATTGTATAGAGAGAGAGGGAGGAGAAGTTGATAAGCCATCACATAACAAATACACAGAAACATGAGAGCCGGGACAGTGTGGTGGTTCCAATGTTAGATTAGGTTTGGGGACATTCATCTTTACATGTGTCTTCACCCATGGAACTTACTAGGTGATTTTGAGTCAGTCACTCTTTCTCAGACCAACCTACCCTCTTAGGTTTTTGTGGGGATAAAAGGAGGGGAGGTGGCCATCTAACCACTTTGATCTCCTGAAGAAATGGTGGCATATATTTCTAACAAACAAATAAGCAGCAATGGATACATATTATAATCCTGTTCATATAACTGACTTGTTTGCCATCAGGCTGCATACAAATAGCTGGTTTTGATACTATTATTAATCTAATGCTTGTGTGCTTTCAGGCAAGAAAACATCTATTGATTATGAATTCATCTGACCGTTCTTCGTGGAATAAATCTGAATTAATACAAACGCTAATAGCAGTAAAAACAGGCCTTTATTTAGTTAATTTCATCTTCATTACCACTATGAGTATATTAATAATTAATATTGTCAGACAGAACTACAAAATGAAGAAAGAAGTCAGATACTTCTTTCTTTGCCATCATCTCATCAGTTCTTCTTTATTCTGTGCTTTTGGCGTTATCAGCAATGCAATACAAACATTTCCAGGGCAGCCATTCTGGGTCTGGATCATCTTCAGAATACAAGCAGCAGCTGGAGAATCAGTCCTCATAACTTTAGCTTTGATGGCCCTCAATACTTGCCTTGCAGTTTGCTGGCCTTTGAGATACTTGGCATTTGTGCACTCAGTGAAACACAAAGTGACAGCTTCTATTTGGATTGGGACCATACTCAAATCTGCATTCTTGATCATTATTGAAGGTACAGATGGAAATACAGAGGACATTTTTGAAGAGGAGCCCTCTTGTCCTACTATGCTAGGTGGCAATTTTGCAAAAATATCTGCTCTTCTTCTCATTTCACTTCTTGCAGCTGCCATAATGACTGCTTACATCTTCCTGTGCAGAGAAGGAAAGCTTGCTGGTCATTTTAATTCTTCAAATAAGAAAGCCAGAAAAACAATCATTATTCATGGTTTGCAGATGAGTTTTCATATTCTTCCACCTCTGATTATTGTAGCCATTGGAAAAGGAAGAGAACACACAGAGATAAAATTTGGAGCTTTTGTTGTTTTTTCATTTGCACAAAGCTTTAGTCCTGTGGTTTATGGACTTCGTAATAAGGAACTACAGGACAAGCTATGCATCAGACAAGAAGGAAGTCAGGATAGTAACTACTTGGTAAACAATAATAGCAGCCCACTGCAGCTTCAAATGACTGAAAGTCCAGTAAATGGAAAAACAACTTCTCTGTGTAGGGTATAAATGTCTCAAAGGCAAGTAATATTACATCTAATAAACTGGGTCTTTAGGTTTCTAAATGTATTTCTGAATTATAACCTGTTTCTGAATTATAACCCTTGGATACTTCAAAATTATATAAAACTTATACAATGATTCAACTCAACTGTATATAGAAAGTTAAAAAAATATCCAGCATTTCAAGGCCAGTGTAACAGACTGTTCACAGCTTGACAGAGATTCAGGACAGAGTTGGGAAAACAACAGCCGCCTGCAAATTCCTTACTTATCAGGGAAGAGGGTGAAAAAGTCTCCACCTTAAATTGATTTCTAAAGTGAAAGTAATTCAGTTGATGAACATTCTGTGTCCTTATCTCATTCCTTTTCAATAAATAATACTTTTAATTGAGTATCTAGGGCTTGACAGCCAGATTCTGTTGGGGTCTTGGTGTGCTACATTTTTACTTTAAAGAAGGGATGGGCGCAGATCCTGGTCCACAAAAAGCCACAAGTCTCATTGTTTAGCCTCAAAACGCTCCCATATCATACTGCTCCAATTTGATGGTATTTGGGGCAACAGTATTTTTCATATTGCAGCTGGAACAATATTTTCTTTCCCTTGGACAGTTTGTACATCCAGCCCTCCAATACGATGCTTGTAAATGTCAATGTGCCCATGGGTATCTGCAGTATGTTGGCATCCACTAGGCTCTTTACTCCATTATGCCTTTAAACATTAAAGATGGTTTTACTGGCCTCATATATCCTGCATAAGCATTCTTAGAAAATATGGTGATCCAGGGCTTTGCTGAGAAATGATGGGCAAGCTGGGGGCAACAGGGTCTCCTGGAGCTTGGAGCCTGGCTTACCCTACATGGCAGCTATTTGTGAGGCAGCCTACAACATGCTCTCAAAATTCCAACAGTGCCTTCCATCTTAAAAGTGTCGCAGTTTCCTAGCATAGATGGATCAGTAATTGGAACAATTCTTAGTTAAACTGTGCTGTGTCTTATCCTAATTAGGTTTTTTTTCCCCAAGGGGTTTCCCAGAGATAGAGAGATACAGTAAATAGTGATAGATGTTCTTTTTAAAGATGCATATGCTACCATTTCTTCATAGACCGTATTTGACAAGTATTGTACTTATCAAAGTACTTTGATTTTTGTCTTGTCTTTTGAGATCAATAGCTAAACTGCAATACCAATTAAGAAGAAATATTTCAGACTGGTTCACTACCTTTCCTGGTATATCTTGCTTTCAGGCTAATAACCCACTCTCCTGCTTTGTCTACTTTCTGTTTTCTCTGGGCTTTTACATCAACCTCCAGATGCATTAGCATTGCAACTCTTAAAATGGTACCGCACATATGTACGCTACCCAATTCTATCTTTGGTAGATTTGGGAAGTCGTAAGTCTGAGGACCTCAATCTGATTGTATTTGTATTTCTACATATTGGTTAATTAAAAATAACTGGGTGATTGCCATGTTGCAAAATAAATGCCAGCACCTAATACTTCTTTATTTCCAAGGATGCTTCTGAATCCTACAAGATCCAGCAAGTAAAAACAGCAGCGGCTTGTACCCTAGTACTATGTTTTGAAACACATCAGATATCCAGGGTTTTTGGGTGGGGGAAGAGAGAAAGAAAATAAAAATTATGTTGGAAACACCTTAAGGAACCTGAGTAGTAGAAAGCATCCTTGAGAGGAGCAAGATATTTTGTCTCTATTATCATGCTTTTGATTTACATTGTATTTGTTTTGCTTAATAAAGTTTTTGCTTAAAATAAAAATGTTTCCTTTGGCTGCTTTGTTGGATGTTTCTCTCTGGGTGTGTGTGTCACCTGATCTGGCTTTTCGAATTGTTTTTGTAGTTTTGTTTTGTGTGTTTCGCTTGAGGGATGAATGTTCTTCCAAGTGTCATTAGTCATTTGTCTCTCAACTGTTGTTTTCTGCATTGAAACAGAAAATGGTAAGTTAAACAATGCTTTTATTTTATTTTATTATTTTATTTTATTAAGATCTTAATTCTTGGACAAGCTACTTCATTTGTTTCCTCATCAGTTTGCTTTTTGGAAACCTGCTATTCACTGTAGGCCATGAGGCCATGCTTCTCATGGCAGCTATTTTATGAAAGCACTTAACAATACTCATCATTCCAGACGTGTGTGTAGGCCCCAAAGGTTTGGAACCAGGCATCCAAAATAATCCAAAATACATGCTTATATGTACAGTAGCTGAGCAATTGAAGTGTCCTTCAACCTGCTCTTTAGAAACATGCTTCAAGAAATCTTGCCCTCAGTCATTGTTACTTGCATTGGCAGGGAAGGCAGACAGATGCCATAGAGAAAATTTAGACTTCTTTCTCTTCTGCCCTCAATATCCTTCCTGGGCAAGATATATTTGAGGAAATGAGTCATTTGCAGCAAGTGATGCACATTCAGAAAGCATTAGGAATTGATCGTCATACAATTAATTATAACAGTAAGGTAGAATTGGAACTCTAGCTGTAGATATGGATGAGAGACCTATTTACTGGGAATCTGATCATCTGGTATTCAATTCATTGGTTTGTTTGTTTTGTTCCTCCTCCATAAAATGCACACCCAACATTTGTCGCCAGAGGGCTCAGAAACACTACTTGGCAGGAGACAGAGAGAGAGAGAAAGAGTTTGTGCATTACATGCAGCCTGGACTCAAAATAGTAGCATGCGGTTAGCTTGCCTGCTGCTCAAATTCTTGCAGAGCAGCCATCATCTGAAGCACTGAGTTTACATGAAAGTGATTTGCTGAAATTTAATAGAACACACAGCTGTTTGCATGATATAAGTGTAATTAGGAGAAAGGATGTAAATCACCTTTCTCTGTCTCCTCATTCAGATCAAGTTTAACCTAAGCCAGTGTTTCTCAACCTTGGCAGCTTTAAGATGTGTGGACTTCAACTCCCATGGCTGGCTAGAAAATTCTGGGAGTTGAAGTTCACACATCTTCAAGCTGCCAAGGTTGAGAAACACTGACCTAAGCCATGCAGATTCTGAAAGTCCACGTTTTCTTCTCTTGCTTTTAAGCAGAAGATGCTTTAAACAGTGTTTTGGTGTGTGTATTCTATAAGCACAATAGGCGGCAGTAGAATATGTATGTGATATGGTGAAATGGATTATTTAGATCTCTTGCAGTCAGGGTTCAGGCCAGGCATAGCACAAAAACTTCACTGGTCCCTCTGATGAATGGCTTGCATCTTGCCCTGGATGGAGTACTCCTGTTGGCCTTGTTAGATCACCTGGTGGTATTCAATACCATCACACACACACACACACACACAGAAATGGCTCTAAAAAAGGCTCACTGCTGAGCAGGGAATATGTGTGGTTAATCATCTACTTGGTTCCCATCCAGGGTATTCTAAATGCTCCTTGATATGATGTGAAATTAAACTAAGTTCATTCTGTTGTTCAGTATCAAGTAATTTGGTCTTAATCATTTGAAAGATTTCAAACATTTATATTCTAAGGACAATATCTGATCAAGAGGGAGGCAAAGAGGCAATTTTTTGATTACTGGGAGATACCAGGAACACTGAAATTGATCCTTCAAAACTTGAGGGATCAATCCAGTTGGGGAAAAAATGGCACCTGAGCCAATCAATACATATGAGTAGCCATGCCTCTGTCTCTGCTGTCAGTGATCCTATCTCCAGCCTTAGTGATACATTTGGTACACATTTAGGTACATGGAAGATTTATCACAGGGACTTGCTTTGGACTGGTTTTAAGAGTTTATAATTAGGGAATGGGCCTAACTGTGCACCATAAAGTGTTTGGTCAGAACCTTTGTCTCAAATAACTTCAACTATCAGCCAGATCCTTACATAGCACAGCCAGGATGGCTTCTCTAGAGGAACAAGATAGGGCAAGGTCCATCCGAGTCAAATGGAATCCCAGACAGGCTTCCATAGTACCTAAACTGTTGAATACACTCAGGCTCCTGATAATTCAAGCAGAAATCTTAGCCACAAGTCCAAATCAAAAGATACTATTTAATTATAGTTCTTATTTTATTTTTACATGATTATGTAAGCTGCACTCTGCATAGTAATTTGCCTCACCTGAGTGCCAGGCCTAAAGGATGGTTTGACCAAGAGGATGTAGCAGCTAAGCAAGGCCTTACAGTACAATTCCATCTATATCAACAAAATCTTAGCCAGATTTCTGATCTTAAATTAATGAAACATTTAAAAAAACCCACAAGGCTCTCTTGAGATTCAAGAAACAGGTGGTCCAATCACTTAATGCTAAGAATTCTTTTCTTTTTTGGCAATTAATTTCAGAATATAAGAATCAGGGCTAATCTTCTTTACAAAACTATATTCCTATGAATAATTGAGCAAGACATTTTCAGGCCCTTCATAATGCATATGAGGAGCAGCAGAGGTTATTAAGCTCTAGAGCAACTCATGATACTCTTCCTAATTGGCCTGTTGTGACAGCATCAGAAATTCAAAAATACATTAATTCACTGAAATCTGTCAAAGCCCCTCAGATTTTATCCCCTCAGCAGCTCTTAAGCAGGATATTGGCTGGTAGACTGTTTTGGCCTTGCCCTTCACATACATAGATCAAACAGGATGTATCCCCCAAGACTGGGGTTAGACCACTGTTGTCCCCATAATTAAAAAGGGGAAAAAGCAGATCTGGCTAATTATCAGACTTTTAAGCATAATTATATTGGAAAATGCAGGACTGGATAAAGGAAGAATCTATATAAGATAACAAACAAGCACACTTCGGTACCATTAATTGTGGTATCCTCCTGGACTGCTTTCAGTAGTTAGGAGTATTGCTTTACAGTGGTTCTATTCCAATGTGGGCAGTTCCAGACTATAGTTATAGGGGAAGAGTGGCCAAGTCTATGTTTGGTCCCAATGAGAGCACTATAAAACTTGCCCCTCACTCCTATGCTATTTAACATCTATATAAAACTACCAGAAGAGATTTTCCATCATTTGGAGTGAGGTATCATCAAAAGCTGAAGATTCAGCTATACAACATCACCCTGGCCAGGCTGGAGATGCTGTGGAAGTCTTGACCCCGTGCCTGGCATTTATGAGGGATTAAATAGGATCAGATGAACAAAGAATCCTAGCAAGATAGAATCCCTGTTCAATCAGAAACACTCTTACTGCCTTTCACTCTGGTGATTGATGGGATCATGCCTCCTGTGAACAAGCAGGTCCATGACATAGTGGGTCCTCCTGGACTTGTGATTTCTGCTAAGGCAGCAGATGGAGGCTATGGCCAGGTAAAATTTTGCCCAGTTGTATTTGTGCACCAGTTGCAGTTTTTCATGGATTATGAGTTCCTATCAACTTGATTCACATCTTTATCACATAATTAGGGCAATTTCAAAAGAAGACTTAGGCTGCTTGTCTCCCATGCTGATACTGGCTGTAAATGCAACTGGCAATAATGCTGGCCAGATGTTTTGTCTGAACAGCAGTTGTCACAATCCTGGATGGGCTGCTAACCCCTGCTTCTTTACTCCTATCTGTGCTGAGAAAGCAGATGAAATCCCTTGCACAGTAGAGGAGGTGCTTACTCACAATGATTATTTCACTTGTCGACCGGTGGGGTGGAAGACATTCCACCTTTTCATCATTCTTACTCTCAGTTGACTTAAAAAGATAAACTAAAAAATTTATTGATTTCACCCTAGCCTTTTCTCTCCCTCCAAAGAGATGTGTTTTGCCAGCATCTGGCTTTTTAAGTTAGCTTCCACAGGCAAAAAAAAGTATTACTAGATCCTAGTAATAATAGTAATAGTAATATTACTAGATCCTAGTCTATTCTAGTGAGAGCCTCATGTGGCGCAGAGTGGTAGGTGGCAGTATTGCAGCCAAAACTCTCTCCATGACCTGGGTTTGATCCCAGCGGAAGCTGGATTCTCGGGTAGCCGGCCCAGGTCTACTCAGCCTTCCATCCTTCCGAGGTCAGTAAAATGAGCACCCAGCTTGCTGGGGAAAGTGATGACTGGGGAAGACAATGGCAGACCACCCAAATATAGTCTGCCAAGAAAACATCACGAAAGCAGTGTCCCCCCAAAGGGTCAGACATGACTTGGTGCTTGCACAGGGGACCTTTCACCTTTCACAGTCTAGGAGAATTAGGAAAGAAGGAGGGCACTGGATTTTTTTCTACTTCTTCTTATAGTTGTAAAGTTTTACTTCTTCTTTACAGGAAGAGATGTGGGGGTTGCTTGCAAGTGCTGGCCACCCCTAGCCTTCTGCCTCTCTGCCAGTTATCTCATTTCTGTGGACCAAATGTAAAAAGAAAAGAAAACAAAAAAGATAGATCCACTGGTGGACAGGCAGAGAGGTTTAAGCACACAGACACAAAAACAAGTTTGCCATTTCATTGGTCCAAGAGTCCTGGAAAAATTGGTCACAAATGGCAGCAACTAAGGACTGGATGGAAGGAGGAGTATTCACCACAGCACACCCTGGCTAATTGGGGTAGAGGCATTGCCTACAACGAAATGAAGCACAGCAGGCAGACTGCACAGCATTGTTTGTTCCAGAAGAGGTTGGAAAACATTTCTTTTGACACAGAGCAAGAAAAAGCAGGAGGAGTTTGATTCACAGCAGGCCAGGCGTCAGTTGAAGACAATGTCATACATTCATGACTTCCAGAATTAGTAACTGGGCCATCCTTGCACTAGGGCAAGCAGGACTTGGGGATGAAGCCTTAAACTAATATAAGATGCTCTACATGAGGCTGCCTTTGAAAATGACCCAGGAACTATGGCTGGTAAAGATGCAGCCTGCTGATGGAACAAAGCCACTATCACAGTATAATTCCAAACCTTTGGTTGCTGCATTGATTGCCAACAAGTTTCTGAGTTCAGTTCAAAGTGCTGGTTTTAAACTATACAGCCCTTTTGGCTTGGCATTTTAGGAATTCCCCAGATAGCCATTGGGTGGTTCTATCTTTTATATTGAAAATCAATCACCTCGCAGAATGGGATGTTTTCTTTTCTCTCTGTTTCTGTGGTGGATTTCGGTGGTGCCGCTGGTTCTCAGGAAGGAGGGAGCACATTCCAAGGAGGTGGGGAGATAAGCAGAGGCACAGTCTGGGAGGCAATGGTGGGAAAACGAAGAGGTTCAGGATAGCCCTGCCCTAGAGCTCTCCCAGGTTATTTCCCCTGAGGTTAGTTAGAGTAGCTTTAGTCTGGCAAGATGCTGTCTGTACGGTGGGAGCAAATAAAGAACTGGAGTTTGAATGGACTGACTCTTCTTTGTTCTTGGGCTGGGCCTGACAGACTCTGTCGCTGTCTCTCTTTCTTTGGGAGGGGAGAAGTTCTCATAATACTGTTATGCCCACTCTAACTGAATAAATGATGAAATGTTGCAGGGATCAGAGTTATGTGGATTTTGTCCCCTTAGGATGCTGATAGGTGTTTACTGACTTTTTAAATGTGTGTCTATTTATGACTCTGAATCATAAATGGGTTGGGCATAATATTCAAATACTCCAAAATCAAGGAAAATTGATGACGACACGTGTCAGATCTCTAGCCAGCACCCCAACATCCTTTTGTCTTTCAAGATACATGCCTTAGTTCTCTTCATCAGTGTGTTTCTAAGGTTCTGTTATCTTGGCTCACCAGACATCAGATTCACAAAGAGTTGTGAAGTTTTAAATAAAGTCAGTTAAAGATGTTGCTGACAGGAATTGCAGTAACTTAAAATGTTATGCTTCTTCCTGAAACATAGGAGACAATTAAGAAGCAGTCTTGAATATTGTGGCCAAATTCAGGTCAGTTATATGTGTAGAAGACATAATGCTAGGTGAGCCACCAAGACTCAGAGAAGCAACTTTGCTATGGGTCGCGCATGAGACATAATAAAACTGGTGAGCAAAGCCAAAGTTGGAAGAAGGCAATGGAGGACAAATTGTGCAGGTGGATTTGGGACTTCTCCTTCTAGAAAAATGAAGGAACCAGACACAGCTGCCTGGGAGGAAGAGAAGAACACAGACCAGCATAAGGCATGCTGAATGAGAGACGGCTGATGCCAGATTCCATAGGTGAGCCAAAGCCTAGGATAAGCAATTCCTCCAAAGTCATAAATGAATCCAAGGAGTTCTCTGGAGTGAAAAACAGGAGAAGAAAATCTACAGAAAATGCAGCATGCATGGTCAATGGACTCTATCCTATAGAGGAGTCCCATGATGCAGACATCATGAAACAGTATAGAAGAGGAATGAGACCTCTGCTCAGAGGAAACAGACATTCATTGATTTGGTTCAGACCTACACATTTGTAAAGTTATTCTTAGCTGGACTTGCAAGACCATCATTGGTTATTCAAACCTGATCAGCCTAAAAGGTCAGTAGGTTATAGGCTTACACTTCGTTAAATTCCTGTGAAGTTATTAAGTGTTAAATAACAGTGCTTTGGCTTGGACTGGGGTTGTAGGTATTTTCTTCAATTCTTGATGTTTGCCTCGATGGAGTATTTATGCTTGGGTCACAAAATGATGGCTACTAGAGCAAGTATATGTCTGCTATATTCAATAAAGTGGTGTTGAGTTCCAAAATAAAGTATGTCATAATAATCCACTCCTGGATTTCTGGGACAATGTCCAGAGATTACCTTCTTTTGAACAATGTTCTTGCTTTTCTATTTTGAGGCTTGCAGAATCGAAATCTGTTGACCATGTAATTTGTTTCTGCTAAAAATTTGATTGCAATGCCCCTCATCCTCTTCTTACCACTAGGTGGATCATGGCGGGCTATATATAGTATTTTACTATTGAGCTATGTCAGCCTTTCTCAACCTTTTGACCCTGGAGGAACCCTTGAAATATTTTCCAGGCCTCAGGGAACCCCTGCATATTCAGGCTCAAATAGAGGCCAGAAGTTACAAAATTATTATAGTTGTATCATGTGTAGGCCTGTATCTATGCATTAACAGTGTTCTTAACTAAAAATAAAAAATGAAACTTACCTCTTTAATGTGAAGTCACCCAAATTTGAAATAATTTTTTAAATAAATTGTGATCTCCCAGGGAACTCCTAGTGACCTCTTGTGGAACCCTAAGTTTCCATGGAACCCTAGTTGAGAAACCCTGATCTATGTATTTAACACACCCAGCTCATTACCTCTTTACAGTAATTCCTCTTCTCTTTATTGCCCTGAACACAATGATTTTGTGTCTATGTGCATTAGTGCTTCATAGAAACTACAAAGCAAAATACTTGTAGTTTGAGTTCTATCATGAAATTGATACCCTTGTTTTCTGCAACAATGGAACAAGCTGTTATTAGTAATATGACCTTTTAAATAGGGTTAATGTCAGTTAAGCAGATTGCTGTGTAAAGAAATGCCTAGTAAGTGATGGTTTAAACATTTCAGTATATGCTAGTACAGAGGAAAGCAGTTTTGGGGAACTAAAGACAGCACTTTATCTCTAAGGGTCATGCCAGGAACCATACTTTAGAGTATAGAAGTAGGCAGGGCCAGGACAAAGGCTATATTTCGTTGAATTTAATTGAATTAATGATGTTTAAACAATTGTAATTATACACATTCCATAGTTAAGATGTTTATTTCCCATAGATTTGACAGTTTCCCCTCTCTGACAAACCAAAAATTTAGTTTAGCAGCAATTTTTGTAAGAGGATTTAGGCCTCCAGTCAAGGTTTTCTGTGCTAGAATTTCTGCTGTCCACAGAATCATCTTAACATATGACATACAGAGATAGTGATTTAGAAAGCCTGTATGTTTGTAGATACTGTAGGTTGCCCAACTTCATACATATACTTGGGGTGGGGGTAGGGAATACTTTTACACTGAAAGCAAAAGATGGAAGAATAGGCATAGAAAGGCAACAAGCTTTTGTTGTTGTTTATTCGTTTAGTCGCTTCCGACTCTTCGTGACTTCATGGACCAGCCCACGCCAGAGCTTCCTGTCGGTCGTCAACACCCCCAGCTCCCCCAGGGACGAGTCCGTCACCTCTAGAATATCATCCATCCATCTTGCCCTTGGTCGACCCCTCTTCCTTTTGCCTTCCACTCTCCCTAGCATCAGCATCTTCTCCAGGGTGTCCTGTCTTCTCATTATGTGGCCAAAGTATTTCAGTTTTGCCTTTAGTATCATTCCCTCAAGTGAGCAGTCTGGCTTGATTTCCTGGAGGATGGACTGGTTGGATCTTCTTGCAGTCCAAGGCACTCTCAGAATTTTCCTCCAACACCACAGTTCAAAAGCATCGATCTTCCTTCGCTCAGCCTTCCTTATGGTCCAGCTCTCACAGCCATATGTTACTACAGGGAACACCATTGCTTTAACTATGCGGGCCTTTGTTGTCAGTGTGATGTCTCTGCTCTTAACTATTTTATCGAGATTTGTCATTGCTCTTCTCCCAAGGATTAAGCGTCTTCTGATTTCCTGACTGCAGTCAGCATCTGCAGTAATCTTTGCACCTAGGAATACAAAGTCTTTCACTGCTTCTACATTTTCTCCCTCTATTTGCCAGTTATCAATCAAGCTGGTTGCCATAATCTTGGTTTTTTTGAGGTTTAGCTGCAAGCCAGCTTTTGCACTTTCTTCTTTCACCTTCATCATAAGGCTCCTCAGTTCCTCTTCGCTTTCAGCCATCAAAGTGGTATCATCTGCATATCTGAGATTGTTAATGTTTCTTCCAGAGATTTTAACTCCAGCCTTGAATTCCTCAAGGCCAACTTGTCGCATGATGTGTTCTGCATACAAGTTGAATAGGTAGGGTGAGAGTATACAGCCCTGCCGTACTCCTTTCCCAATCTTAAACCAGTCTGTTGTTCCGTGGTCTGTTCTTACTGTTGCTACTTGGTCGTTATACAGATTCTTCAGGAGGCATACAAGATGACTTGGTATCCCCATAACACTAAGAACTTTCCACAATTTGTTATGGTCCACACAGTCAAAGGCTTTAGAATAGTCAATAAAACAGAAATAGATGTTTTTCTGAAACTCCCTGGCTTTTTCCATTATCCAGCGGATGTTGGCAATTTGGTCCCTAGTTCCTCTGCCTTTTCTAAACCCAGCTTGTACATCTGGCAATTCTCGCTCCATGAACTGCTGAAGTCTACCTTGCAGGATCTTGAGCATTACCTTACTGGCATGTGAAATGAGTGCCACTGTTCGATAGTTTGAACATTCTTTAGTGTTCCCCTTTTTTGGTATGGGGATATAAGTTGATTTTTTCCAGTCTGATGGCCATTCTTGTGTTTTCCAAATTTGCTGGCATATAGCATGCATTACCTTGACAGCATCATCTTGCAAGATTTTGAACAGTTCAGCTGGGATGCCGTCGTCTCCTGTGGCCTTGTTATTAGCAATGCTTCTTAAGGCCCACTCAACCTCACTCTTCAGGATGTCTGGCTCTAGCTCACCGACCACACCGTCAAAGCTATCCCCGATATTGTTATCCTTCCTATACAGGTTTTCTGTATATTCTTGCCACCTTTTCTTGATCTCTTCTTCTTCTGTTAGGTCCTTGCCATCTTTGTTTTTGATCATACCCATTTTTGCCTGGAATTTACCTCCAATGTTTCTAATTTTCTGGAAGAGGTCTCTTGTCCTTCCTATTCTATTGTCTTCTTCCACTTCCGCACATTGCTTGTTTAAAAATAATTCCTTATCTCTTCTGGCTAACCTCTGGAATTTTGCATTTAATTGGGCATATCTCCCCCTATCACTGTTGCCTTTTGCTTTCCTTCTTTCTTGGGCTACTTCTAGTGTCTCAGCAGACAGCCATTTTGCCTTCTTGTTTTTCTCTTTCTTTGGGATGTATTTTGTTGCCGCCTCCTGAACAATGCTGCCAACTTCTGTCCAGAGTTCTTCCGGGACCCTATCTACTAAGTCCAGTCCCTTAAATCGATTCTTCACCTCCACTGCATATTCCTTAGGAATATTAGTGAGCTCATATCTAGCTGATCTGTGGGTCTTCCCTAATCTCTTTAGTCTGATCCTAAATTGTGCAAGAAGAAGTTCGTGATCTGAACTACAGTCAGCTCCAGGCCTTGTTTTTACCGACTGTACAGATGTCCGCCACCTTTGGCTGCAAAGGATGTAATCAATCTGATTTCGGTGTTGTCCATCTGGTGAAGTCCATGTATAAAGCCGTCTCTTAGGTTGTTGGAAGAGAATGTTTGTTATGCAGAGTGAATTGTCTTGGCAAAATTCTATCAGCCTGTGTCCTGCTTCGTTTTGTTCTCCCAGGCCATACTTACCTGTAATTCGAGGTGTCATTTGACTGCCCACCTTAGCATTCCAGTCTCCCGTGATGAAAATAACATCTCTTTTAGGCGTGTTGTCCAGTAGGTGCTGCAGATCCTCATAGAACTGCTCTACTTCAGCTTCTTCAGCATTTGTGGTTGGGGCGTATATTTGGATCACTGTGATGTTAGATGGCTTGCCCTGAATTCGAATTGAGATCATTCTGTCGTTTTTTGGGTTGTATCCAAGCACTGCTTTAGCCACTTTACTATTAATTATAAAGGCTACTCCATTTCTTCTGTGGTCCTCTTGTCCGCAGTAGTAGATCTGGTGGTCATTTGATGTGAAGTGGCCCATTCCAGTCCATTTCAGTTCACTGACGCCCAGAATGTCTATCTTTAATCTTGACATCTCACCAATAACCACATCCAATTTGCCCTGGCTCATAGATCTTACATTCCAGGTTCCGATGGTGTGTTGATGCTTAGAACATCGGATTCGCCGTTCACCACCAGCACCGTCGGCCGCTAGCCGTCCTTTCGGCTTTGAGCTAGCTGCGTCATCACGTCTGGGGCTAGTTGAGCTCATCCTCTGTTCCTCCCCAGTAGCATTTTGACCATCTTCCGACCTGGGGTCTCATCTTCCAATGGTATACCGACATATCTCTGGTTGTACTGATCCATTTAGTTTTCACGGCAAGAATACTGGGGTGGGTTGCCATTACCTTCCCCAGGGATCGCATTTAGTCTGACCTCTCTGTCATGACCTTCCCGTCTTGGGTGGCCCTTCACGGTTTAGCTCATGGCATCATTGAGGTGCTCAAGCTCCAGCACCACGACAAGGTAACGATCCTTTGCTGAAGGGCAACAAGCTAGTTTCCAGAATTCTGGAAATTCTGGTATTAAAAGGAATTAAGGTATAGCAAGCGTGTGCATTACAAGGGAATTGTACAAGTTTAAGGGAAACACAAGAGGAAGAGGTAAGACTAATATCATACCTTTGAAGATGTGCCCTTCTGTTCCAGGTTTTTGTGCTTAAATAGCTTAACCAAAAAACAATCAGATGACAAGAATGTAAACATAATTTTATTTATTTCCCGCTTTTATTTTGTATAACTCAAGACAGTATACATAATGTTCCCTCTGCTGTTTTCCCCACAACAACAGCCCTGTGTGGTGGGTTGGGCTGAAAAAGAATGACCTGCTCAAAATCGACCATTTTGTTTCCATGCCTAAAGGAGGATTGGAATTCACAGTCTCCCAGTTTCTAGTCCAGGACCGTAACCATTGCTCTCAATTTGTTAATGACAAAAAGACCATAATGTTGTTCGGATGCTGTGTGAACTTATCCTAATAAACCATACATGTTGTGCATTAAAAGAGCCATCTGGAAGCCATCTGAATCCCAGTCTCTCATATTGCACTTTCTTTCTTTCTTTCTTTCTTTCTTTCTTTCTTTCTTTCTTTCTTTCTTTCTTTCTTTCTTTCTTTCTTTCACATGGCTATTTTGCTAGAGGGAAAGGATTCTTGATCAGCCATCTCTTCAGAGCAGGATCTAGCTCTGACAGGGATGTAAGTAGACCTCTGGGCCCAAGGTAAACACATAAAATGGGAAACCCCAAGATGACAGTGCTGAGGGGTTGGGCCTACCCTCTTATCCCAAGTGTCAGCAACTGATAGCGGAAAGAGGAAAGGGAAGAGGAAAATCTTATGTTTATTCCTTCCCTGCTGCCACTGCAGCAGCAGTTGGCCTGAGTTGTATGAAGTCCCAGATCTCAATATCCCTTACTTCTCTTTAACCATTAGATTCCAGGGGTCTCCTCTCCCCACATTCAGATATCCAAGAGGTTTAGTTTTCTGTATCTTGCTTATGCCATCTAGTGCTCTGAATTCCTGCAGCCCAGATATGAAGGAGAAGCAACTCTTGCTGGGGAAGCTGTCATGGCTTCCAAGGGTTCTGCTTTCAATGTGTGTGGTACTGCTCAAGTGTTGGCTGATTCGGGCAGAATCAGAGGCAGAAGTAGTAACAGGAGCTGTGGTGGTTGCTCTTCTCTCACTCGCACTCCCCTTTGAACTATGCACAATTGCTTCTTTTGGGGTCCCATTGCTAGGCTACCATATGCAAAAATCAGGTATAACTACTGGACATAGCAACAGCTACAGAAGATTCTCTTGCTGCCATCTAGTGGCAAAGTAGAGTTTGCAGCCCAGATATGGTGGCCATATCAGGTTTCTGAAGATAAGGAGCAAAGAATGGGCAGGGAGGAGAAGAGTGGTGGGGATCCCTGTGCTTGCAGGCCCTAAGGCAGTAGTTGTTTATATTTATGACACTGAGTTCAGGGGATAAGTCATTTCTTCAGACCGTCATCAAACCTCTTTGGATTATCTTGGCTCACACAAAAACACATTACTTGAATACTGTGAACGGTTAACACTCTTTCATTAAGTCACAAGGTAGGTATTTCACTGAAGGCCCATGTCCCTGAAATCTGACAGGAACTTGAACAATCATTTCCTGGTCATTCTCTTCATAGCACTTGCTCCACTGTCAAAGCTTCATAATCAAGTCCAGCCAAGTCATCTTGCATTCCCAAGAACACACAGGAAGGTTAGATAAGTAAATTTATTGCAGACAGTTAGGTAAGCAGAAATTCATCTAACAGCAACCCAGAATTCTGCCCTCTATTATGTTAATCCCCAGGTTTAAAACATAGGATTCTTCTTCTTCCCACCTTTCCAGATCAATGACCATATAGCGGCTTGTTTCCCAGTCTTGAAGGTTGATGCATATTTATCTTGTTTGCAAGATGGCTTTCTCTGGTGTGAGAATCAGAGATTCTACCCTCACTAGCTTCAACCTGTACACATACCAAGATTATCCATATGTGGGGAAGGAACACAGTGTTTCTCAGCCTGTATGCAAGAGAAGTTTCCCAGACTGATACAGATTAAAGAGACCACTATAAAAACAACTAGTTGCAAATTTTCCTATGATCAGCAAAGAGATCACTGGTTCATGGAAGGCTGTTAGAAAAAGAATCAGAAAGTCTCTTCCCTAATGTATGTGGGGATTGTTAATATGTTTTCTACTACAGATTAAGGTTACTATGGTAACTAATCATTTTGGCCGGGTGAAGAGGTTGAATTTAATTGTCCTCTTTTCGATTGTTAATTTTTGTACCTGGGGGGAAGAACTTGCCTGGACTTGTTTTAGTTTCAGTTTCCCTTCTGTGTAGGCATGTAGAGAGTTAAGCAGCTCTCACTGAGAGCCTGTAAATATGTTTGCTTTCTGTAAATAAAATTATTTTTATAGAAATGCCTGGTGTGTGACTTTTCTGATCTCTCCTGGGCCAAAGGCTTTCCCAGCAATCTGCCAACAGGGATATATTGTTTTAAATTGAAAATAATGTTTAACACCATCCCACCATCTCAAGAAACCTTGCTAAAGAGAACACATATGAGAATCATGCTGGAAAATAATCACTTCTGGTTTAGGCAGCCACCAAAGAGCCTGACACCACACAGAAAAAATTCAGGGGGCAGGGGGGAGGAAGTCTGCTCACAGGGACACAGACTAAGTTTGTTTACAGAGTACAAAAATAATGTGCAAAGGATATACACAGATCAATATGAATTTCCAAATGCAAAATGTCTCTGCTAGCCCAAGAGCTAAAATAAATCCTTGGCTCTTTGTTGTATATATTGCACAAGGAATACATTTAAATAACTGTAATTTAGTTTTATTGATGAACTGTAGTAAGAACATCAGTTCTGTCTATTTTAGAGGCAATGTAAGTAGAAAGTATTATTTTGAACAAAATGCTAAGGACACCTGTTGCTTATAATATACCCTGAGAAGCTACATAGCTAAACAGATGCATTTGAGTTTATTTTCTATAGCCATCAACCTCCAGGCCTGCCAAATGAGTTTCAGTTCATCTGTTCTTGCAAGAGCAGCCCATGAGATGTCACACATCCTGCTAAGAAGGGTTAGCTTTATTTTAAGAATTATAAAAAAATCATGCCATTATCTGTATTTGACTACTTTGCCAAGACCAAGCAGAAGAAAATAAGCAAATTTACTCCATCTGACTTTCATTTTTTTAAAAATATTATTTTCATTAAAATAAATAATGGGAAGCTGGTATGTTGCCATTAGAATTATCCTTATTTAAAATAATGCCCATGAGTTCTTAGAAAACAAATTTTATGTGTTTGTCTAGAAACGCCCACCTACGCAGGAAATGGGAAAGGTAAATTAGGGGGGAGGACTATTGGAAGCAGTGGGGAGTAATCTCACCAGTTTGCCTTGTGCAAATGGATGCTTTGTTATTGGCCATACCATTCACAGCAGCAATTCTGTGACAGTAACCATGACCTACTCTCAAAATTCTGTATGTGCCTACCAAACTCCAAAAGTTGCTTATCTTTGGTTTAAATCTCGTTTCCCAACATCATGATCTATTCCTGTGAGGAAGGCTTGACTATTGTACTATGAACTAGAAAACTTCTGTCTCTATTCTCTACCCTGAGATGTCCTATTGCCTGACAAAATGGGAAAGTTCAGATGTCCTCCTTTCCCATTTCATGCATAGAAGCCTTGCAGGTGACTTTTATTAGGGGCAAAAAAACAATAAGAATTATAATTCCATACTGGGAATTGGACATTTTCTTCCAGTGTACCTAAAGGCAGCAGGCTAGCTGAGAGGTAAAGAACATTCTTTATGGTCCACACAATTGTGTCCACCAATATTTTTTTGCTGTTAGGTGACCATTTCACTATGTCTAATGTTTTGCCAATCTTACAAGTCTCAGTTGCAGCCAATCTTCAGAGATGGAGAATATTAAGAGGGCAAGATGTAGACATAAAGAACCAGAAGGTGTCTGATGTCAGCTGAGCATCACATACTGATGTGAATAATTCAAGAAAAAACATTGATTAGGTTTGCTGCACTGATCTGATTTGGCACATTTCATTTAAAACTTTTTATTCAATGCATGTTAACTTTATGTGCTGTATAAATGTCTCATTGAGTGGAAATGGTTTATTAAGAAAAATAGAAACCACCTTCTTCCTAACATTTTTCCCACAGGTGCAGGGTCCACTTTTAGAGATCAACTGAATGCTGATCTGTTGGCTGAGGCAGGAATTGACCGACTGGCTTGTTGTCCGAGCCTGACAGAGAACGACTGGCCCAAGGTCACCCAGCCGACTTTCATGCCTAAAGCAGGCCTAGAACTCTCAGTCTCCTGGTTTCTAGCCTGGAGCCTTAACCACTTGACCAAACTGGCTTTCATAAGAAAATAGAAACCAATAAAGCAAATTTCATGGGGACAAAATATTATACTCAAACAACTTTAAAACTCTATTTTGACTTTTTAAATAGCAGTTGAGAGACATGACAGCTTGTTAGCAGGCAATTCCTTTACCTTGTTTAAGAAGGAAAATGAAAGCACTGAAAACTACTAATATAGCAACTGCTTTTGAGAATACTTCTAGTAGGTGGCCTTAGGACAGCAACAACCAGGCAGAAAGCCTTACAATGATGCTGCTTGTGACCTGATTTTTTCTAGAAAGAAGGACAAACAATAATACTGTTGTTATTCAGAGACAAGTAAGTGCCTTGCTCCTTTAGGTTTTTCATGGCTTATAGTGATCTTTGCTTTGCTGCTATTATGTATATTTTATCTAAGTTTGTTCTATCAGGTTTGTTCTGATACTTAAAAGTAACAAATGATTGCATTGCTCACGTATCACTGCAAATTTTACATTATATTATAGTGCTGTATTGCTTTAAGTTTTGTAAGCAATTTCTACTTTTGTTTAAGAGAAACATGGCTTGATATGTTTTTAATAATTAATATATTGACTTTGAGAGCCAGCTTGGTGGAGTGTAGGTATAGGCTAGAAACCCAGAGCCTGTGTATTCTAGTCCTCTCTTAGGCACAAAGCTGTTCCGGTGACTTTGGGCCAGTCCCTTTCTCTCAACACTAGGAACAAGGCAACAGCAAGCAAGTTCTGAAAAGGCTGCCTAAAAAAACTACATGGATTTACCCATGCAACATCCAGGAGTCAAGATTAACTTGAAAGCACCAAAAAAAACACCCCTCCCAACTTTTGTATAATACATTCATTTTTATAACATGCTTATTTTATAATCTTTAGTAACAGTCACATATTATATAATTGTTAAATTATTTATTAAATAAATATTTTAATGATAATTAAACAAATAATAAGTTATTTATTAAATAACTTTGGTGCTTATATTTTAACAATAATTGCACACTGAAGAATTAAAACAATAATCGCCAGTGCCAGATTTAGGCATCAGCTAAACAAGCTCAGCTTAGGGCCTCACAATTCGCAGGGCATCACACAATTTCATTTTTATTTTTTTTTTGCTTTTAGAATTTTATACTGTTTGGCTTTTAATGTGTACAAGGGTTTTAAAATCTTGTGTGGCAAATTTTTATGTGTAGTTTCAAAATGACTTTATATGTGATTAATTTAATGTACATAGAAAGCGATAAGCTAAGTAGCATATCATTTGAGCCCATAATTCATGATTTTGCATTTCAGATTCAAGAAAGAAAATGTTTTAAGTTGTATTTGATATCAGTTTTATGATTTTGTGAACAAGTTCATTATTACGTATATTAATGAAAGTGATCCTGATTACTTATTTTGTCAGTGTGTGTGTGTGTATCTATATATATCTATATATATCTATATCTTAAAATTATTTTAAAAATTACATTTAAGTATTGTTTCCAGGGTATGCTATATTACAATCTATGAGAGAGATCAAGCCAGCCAAATGATAAATATTTAATCAGTAAATGCATCCACTTGAAAATAATTTGTATGTTTCATTTTAAATACCTTGCTATTAAATAATTAAAAGGTGTATATATGTTTTCAAATTTTTTGTGGTGACTCAAGGTCCTGTTTTGGTACACACTTTTGTGAGACCTTCTGGTGTAACTTTTTAACAAGGGACCTCCAAGCTTTATGTAGTTTAGGGCCTCATCAAATCTAAAGCTAGCACTAGTAACCACAGATTTTAGAGTTTTTAGGCAAATCTGTTCAGTGGATAAAAATGTACAATGTTAATGCCTAGTTAGCTGTGGTTTCATAGCGTGCTTGGTGGTCTCATGTAATACAATTGACGCTTGCCTAGCCAATAAAAGATTAGATTTTAAAGAAATTGTAGACAGTTGTTTTCTTCTCTTTAAAGTTCTGCTCTTCTATTTAACTAGCTTTTGTGATACCATGTTCCATAGCTGAATTGTGTTTAACAAAATGTTGCAACAGCCTAAGTATATAGATTTGTATGTATAAAATTTGAGAGCCAGTTTGGTGTAGTGGTTAAAGCATCAGGCTAGAAACCAGGAGACCATGATTCCTAGTCCTGCCTTAGGCACAAAGCCAGCTGGGTGACCTTGGGCCAGTCACTTTCTCTCAGCCCTAGGAAGGAGGCAATGGCAAACCACTTCTGAAAATGTTGCCAAGAAAACTTGACAAGTCCCTTAAGTCAAGACTGACTTGAAGGCACATGTAATATACACACACAAACACACCAACTATGGTTCTTTTGCATTATATCAAAATATTGGCCTTATAGAATATTGGCATTATTTATTTACCTTAAATACTATACTTCATATTTTTATTACTGTGCATTCCCATCACATTGGTTCCAATTCTATTGCAAGTCCTACAGCATCTCAGTTTAATGGTTTGGTGACATATTTATTTTATTTATTTATTAATCAAATTTATCACTGCCCATCTCCCAAAAGGGACTCTGGGCAGTTTACAATATATACAGTGCCACTTAATAATTTATACTGCATTTTCATTTTTGTTGAATTTTTAAAATTTTCATGCTGATTTTTTAAAAATGCTAGATAAGCTCCAACTCTTTTGACTCAGTTAATAAACTAATGTACTTTTAGAAACTGTTCCCTTTGTCTGGAACCTATTCATATTACTAATTTATCTTGTAAAATAAAACTTTTTTTAAAGAAAAAAATAGGTACAATATATGGAAGTGAAACATTTTATAGAAAATCTTCTATTACGTAAAAAAAATGTTCTTTACTACTGACTCCATGAATTTAAACTTGTAGTTATCCTCATTTGTCGTTCCCATGATCAACTACCAGCATTTCATTGTACAGAGGAAGGAACCACATTTCACTGGCAGAGCAAATGCTACGTTTGCACTTACAAAAGATTCATGATTCAGTTCCTAAGAGTTTCAGTTAAAGGATCAGATAGCAGATGATATGAATGGTTTCTGTTTATGAGTCTGGAGAGATGCTGGCAGTCTGTTCCTGATGCTGGACAATTCTAAGCTATGTAGAGAAGTAACCTGTCTCAATGTAAGGCTTCTTCCTATGTTTCCTACATACTGTATGCTAATCCTCTGTAAACTGATTTATTTCTATTACTGCATCATATACCAAACAAGAGAGTTTGGGTTGTTTGTTTTGAAAAAAGGAGGCTTTGTACTGTTCTGCTTCTAAATTAAAAGGTGCATTGTAATACATGAATTCTGTGGCTGCAAGCTAATATGGCAATATGTCCTATATAGTTTTATTTTGCTCATTCCATTTAATTTTGCCACTGCCCCTAAAATAAATTTCCTCATTTTAAAACATTAACTATAAGCTGTGCAATAGTCAACATGACCCTGGGAAAATCTTATTTATTTTATATAATATTTTGGTGTCATCAGATTATGAGTTATGAATCTTGCCTCTTCTTTATACTCTTGAAATGTTTCCAGTGATGATGTCAAACTTTGTAAGTAGAGATGGCATATAATGAAAATGCTGGATTTTGTGGAGTTTGTTGTTTGATGATGTTTGATGATGAAGTCATGAAGCTGAGGACAATAATAAAAGTTCAGCACAGAGTATCTTAAAAGAGGCAGGGAATCAAAAATTTACAAGGCAATCCAATAATCTTATAGAAAAGTCTAACTATAGAAAATTAGTCTTTTAGATAAGATTGGAGAATATACTGTAAACAAGGCCTTGAACTTACAAATATTTATATGACTGTTCTGTGATTTCTATTTTAAACAGCAATAAAGAAAAAATAACGTTGGGTTTCTTTATAACTTTTCCCTCTGTTGCAATTTTTACTTGTTTAAGTAGAATTATTTTTCATTTACAGTGTAAATGAACTGGCTGTTCTTATTTAATTCATGAACAAATGTGCTGAGGATGCAGCATATATTTAATGTTAATGTTTCTTTTTGGAGACAGGCATTTGTACCAAAAAGGGATTTCCAAATTAACTATGCAAGTGGCATAAACACATTGGTGTTTAATGTAAGATTCAGTGGATCTGAAACATTCAAACACTATTTCGTAGTGAATTAGAAATATGAGTATTTTCAAAAGATTCCAGCAGACTTCTGTTTTGTGGTTGGAGAGAGGACAAAGCAAAAATTATGACCCTTTGTAATCCTTTGTAATGGAAAGGATTTCATTCTTTTCTAGTCAGGTAAGATTTAGAGTAATGTTTTTTTCTTCCACATAACACTTTAGTCTTAAGGGACCACAGCAGTGGTCATCATAAGCTGTTCTACTCCTCCCTATTTCTCCTGTGAGGAAATTCTGACAATAAATAGAAAGAAAGACCTGTTCCCATTCCAGAGCGTGTTTTTTTTAATTAATTTTTTTCTCTCCTCTTTTTCCACTTTATATATTTAATGCAATGTGTATGTTTCTTTTTAACAAAACGGGTAAGATTTGTTTTTAAAAATCCTCTCTTTACCGTCGTTTTTAAAATCTGATCCTGCAGCCTCTGTTGAAAACCCATTCGGTGTCCCTAATGCAGTGAAACAAGATAACATGTTATTAATTTCAAAAGCAAAAGAAAAGCTGTTTCAGCATGGTTTGTGACAGCGATTGCCTTTAGTCAGAGGTTTAGTTTTTATATATATATACATATATATATATATATATATATATATATATATATACATACATACATACATACATACACATATAAAGTTGGATCTGGATCATTAAAACGGAGACTACTTCAGCGGCTGCGCTGACCTCCATGATGCCAAAATGTCAGTGTATAACAGAGACAGCCTGTGAATAAAAAGAGCATCCGAAACAACAACGAGAAACAAGAAGCAGCATGATCCCTACTTCTTAACCTAAGATGGGTGCATGCAGCTTGGAATTGTACTGGGCATTCAGCCTGATTATGGTCAATCTGCTTTCCTTTTTCTTTTCTGGTACAGGGAGCATGTATCAGTGCATACCACTTAAGTAGTCTTAGCATTTTATAGGTCACTGTGTTTAGGAGTAGCGTTTATAGTCTTTCTCCATGGCATAGAACAATGCGATTCTTCATTTTCTAACAGGCGCTCATTTTAGGAACCCTTTGAGGATGGACAAGCATATTGAAACATAAGCTGTATCGCAAAATAGCTTCCGTTTATGCCTTGCAGATATATTTAGCTGTAACCTTGCTTGTGGTTAAGCAGGGTGCAACACAGATGCAGACAGCTGATTCTGCAGCCAGACCTGATGCTCCCGTGATCTTGTCAATAGGCTCAGCATTTCAGTAATCCACTGCAGAATTAGTGCTTTAGCAATGGTGGTCTCGCCTTTTACATGCTCAACCAGAACAGCCACAACTAGAGTAAATTATATGGCATAAAGAACATAGGAAAACAGAACAATAGTGCCATAGAGCTAGGACCTAATACGTACTATGTGAAATCTTCATTCGTCAAGAAGGGTATTGTTGCAGATTTTCTTTCCAATCCTCCCCTCCAAAGAGGCTTGGGCTTTTTAAAAAAAGGAATCTTCCATTTTTCTCAGTAGAAGGAGATGGCTGCGGTCAGTAGAAAGGGATCTGCGGACAGGTTTCTGCCAGATAATCTGCCATACTTAAAGGCTGCTCTGATGAAGCAACTGGAGCCTTGCTGAACACAGCACAGTAACAATTCCCCTTGCATCATCAGTTGATGGCAGGTTTTTTTCTTCTTCTCCTTTGTTCCCTCCCACACAGTTGCTCGAAGACAGCATATTTGCAATGTCACTTAACCACATTAATCAGATACTGCATTTAAGGTGAGCTGTCCCTTGCCTTTTCTCATACTGGATCGGTGCTGCTGCTGCTGCCCCTGCTGCCCCTGCTGTCTCATTCTGTTGCAAGCCTAAAATGGCAGGCAGGATTAATGCTGCTTGCGCTGGCTGCATGGTCTCGAGACTGAATTCATTATACCATGCCTAATATTTCTAAAGGGAGCGTGTAAATGCTCTGTGTGCCATATCATGCCATAGTAAGGGCTTGGTCTTCCTAATGGACATTGCTCTCTAAGCAGGCACTTTTAGAATTCAATTTCATTTTTGGTGCAGTTAGTTATTAACTCTTAATTGCACTCCCAGACCAGCATTTTGTCTATTTTTATTACTGTTATATTATTTAAAAAAGAATTAAGCGAACGCTGCTTCCAGTGGGTGTCACTCTTTTTCCCCTTTGCCTTAGCTGCTCTTTAAATAATGTATGTTGTATTGCTAATTAATGGCAATATCAAATTAAACCCTTCGAAACTGACGTATTTCTTATGAAGCCCATGCAATCTATTTTTAACTCCTACTGCGTAAGAGGTGTGCAAAGGGCTTCAGTTGCTGAGTTTTTCTTTTCAGCAGGGGCAATCATCCTGGGCTGATGTTCAAGCAGATGTGACAAGGGGCCTTTGCAGTCAGTGGTCATCTTCAAGCCTTGAACCTTCAGAAAGGGAGAGGACAGTCCTGTGCTGCAGCTTTAAAAACAACCACCACCTTTCACCACCACCTTGGATGAGAAGATATCTCCGCATTCCACATCTCTCCTTTCCATTGATAAATTCAGCTATCTTGGTCACAGTCTATTCAAGCAAGGTATTTTTGAAAACAGCTTCTTTTTTCCTTCAGTTTTTTCTGAAACAGCCAAGCTTTCACAGTTTCCCCATTGCTTTACCCAAGAATGGCTGAGTGCACTGCCATGCTAAGACTTAATTAAGCCACATAAACAGGTAGGTGAAGATTTGCATGTTTTTATCAATTGTATTCCACAATGGAAGAATATGGAAATAGAGACATTGAGCACTGAGCTGGGAATGCATTAAATAAGTATATTTTGTAATGATGTACTTCTAAAATATTATCTTTGTGTATGTATTTATTCAAGAGACAGTTCTGTCAGTTTAAAAACATATACCTCTTTAAAATTGAAAATAGCATTTCTGCTAGATAATCAGGGCGTGGCACCGCTTATGCAACAAAAGACTTTTTAAAAAGCTCAACAATTTTAGAGGATTTGGAAGTCAACTATGAAAATGAATAGGGTTTTTGCTAAAATACAAAAGTCTAAGTTGTGAATATAGCTGTGAAAAAAATAAAAATATTTGAATTTTGTGGTAGAAAGCGGTCTTTTGGTATTTATTATAAAAACTAACTTAATATGTATTATTCTTTTATAAAAATTGCTGACATAAAGTAAGGATACATTTAAATACAGTATTTTTTTTCCTTTTGAGATGTCAGATATTTTTAAAAGATTAGCACCTAAATTTATTCCTGCCCCTTTGAAATGAATGCGAATTAGAATTGGGCTTACTTAGGAAATTAAAACAAAATGTGTAGATATCCTAATCTGTGAGTTAATTTTTAAGTCATTGTATGGACATATAATGTACACTAACATAGCTGCTTTATAATATAGTTGCTTCACATCAATACTGGGCCAACCTGTTACCCTGGCAACCAAATTCTGTTAAAGGATGCAATAACAGAGCTGCAAAGGCATTTATTATTGTTTATTATTCCTCAATGCAAATGACTATCTCATAACGTTTTTTCATGACTATAATTTTTTAAATGATCAGAGATTTTAGCCCTGTAACTGTAATCTTTTCTGTCATCTTAACTTGATTACTTAAGCAATGCAACTACGCTATTTATTTTCTCACTAAAACAAATACCATAGTATGAAGTAATTCATCATGACACAAATGTAGAATGTTTATTTATACTTAAAACAGGTTCAGCACTGTAAAAGCAAAACTAAATTAAATTTAAAGACAGCTGAAAATTGTAAATTGGTTTAAAGCTTTCTTCTCTCCATCGTTTCTTTTAGCAACAATTTTAGAGATTTTTATTACCTACCCGTAACTTAATCTGACATTTTAACCAAACTGAACATCTTCTAAAATGAAGGACATAAGGAGAAAGCTGTGATGATGCAGTTTGTCCTTTATTGTAACACTAATGCAAGATGAAGTATATAGCATCTAATGAAAAGCACCTTATCCAATATTTTTAATAGTGTCTGTAAAAATTAAACCTAAAGGTGAAAGGTATTACTTGTAGTATAAAATACTTCTCCACTTTTGATACAGCTTCTTTAGAACACGGACTCTAAATGAAGCAAAGCTCTTTGTAAAGATATTTTCAGCATAGAAGCCATCTTCTTTTCAAATGCTTAACTTCAAAATAATCAAAGATTCTCACAGTCAGCACTCAATATACAGTAAATGTTTAGTGGCAGTATTAAGAAATATAGTTCCATTGGACACAGATACTTACAGCAAATATAAACAGCAAATAACAATATTAATTTTCTCTTGATAAGATAGCTCACAATAAACACAATATATTTGTTCCAGAAAAATACTATTATATTTATTTTAATACTATTAAAATAAAATACTTATTTTAAAATGAAGTTGCAGAATAGACATATTACTCAAAATGATGTTAATAGATAAATGCACTAAAATTAGGCATATTTTATTCACTTTTTAATAAGTTCCTTCAATTGCTATTTTTCAGTACAAGGATCATGATAGGATTGATTACATTTTTTTCAGGATGAATGATTTTCATTATTTGCTTTAGGAAATACAGTGTAAATATCAGGTCCTTGATATTGTTAGAAATGTTGTTATTCACTTTATTCATAGACTTTTCCTTTCTAAAAATCTTACACATCACTCCAGTGTTCTATGTTTTATGTCACTGTATTAAGCATTTCTACAGGAGAGCAGGCAAATGAGGATTTATAAAGCACTTCTTGGCTTTCATTATGCTTCCATCATGTTTCAGCATGACCAATATTGATGGAAGTCTTATTTCCAATCACATCAAAAGAAGATTCTGTGTCTTTGTTTCTCTTTGAAGATCAAATGATGGTGTCAGAAAAAAATGCAGCTCTCTTCAGCTATGAAGTTTTCATAGGGCTACCAGCTCTAGGCTGCAGAAATCCAGATAATCATTAGATGGCAGCAAGAGTTTTATGTATCTCGTTGCTGCCATATCTAATGGTAATCCCTGATTTTTACAGTACTGATAGGTTTTTTTAACATGCACTGCTGATTCTCATTTCTTAAATATTGCCAGCCAGCTACTATCCATGTTCCCATCCATCCCCTTTTTCTCAGCCAATTTAGTCTACAATAATACTCAATGACTATGTTAAGTCATAATATGATTTGCTTATTTATGACCTTGCATGTTGTTTGTGTGAACCCAGCTACTGTAGTTTATAAACCATGGATTATGACTTAGTATGAGGTGTGAGTCATGTAGCTTATATAACAGACCATGATAAACAAAATTGTGGCAGTGTGATGGGTGAACCAGAGTATTGGAATGTACTGTTTCCCTCCAAGTGGCTATAAATATCTGTTCATTTTCTAAATAGCCATTAGTTTGGATGCATCATCCCCATCTACCAAACTGTTTCCTTTAAGATGTAGAAAAGAGGAGGGATCAGGTGATGTCCCACTTTTCATCTCCATTCTGCTATTTCTTGTACATAAAAGGGTTAAAAATGGAATAATCAAAAGCACTCCCTTTGGGACTGCCCATGCTAATTACCCACAGTATTGTTTCAGTAGCTCTAGAACCTTCTGTCCTTTTTGATATCACACAGATAATGTAAATTCTTGCTTATTGTTTCCATCTCTCTTCTCCCTGCTTTTTTTCTACATTTTATCCAACCTTGCTAGTAAACTATTTTGATGTTTGCTGATGTTTAATAAACAAACATCTATCTATCTATCTATCTATCTATCTTTGCTGGATGAACTGAGTGGCATGTGTGCTTGCTTTGATCTGAATATAGGAATTGACTGGGAGTGTGCTGAGTGCAAACTAAACTGGAAATTACCCACAGTAATTTTCCAACAGGAGGGTTATGGGCCCAGTAGGGAGCTAGAACTAAACACTTAACACCCCGAGCACTCAGAGCAGCCTAGTCACAAAAACATCCCAAGTTATTTCCAGGCTCCTAGTCAAGTATACAGCTGAACCAACGCTCAGAGCCATCTATCGTGGATGATCCTTAGGACTTAACACTTCCTAACTGAGGAGCATTTCTTTCATACTGAAAAAAGCTTGCATAAAGTTTCTGAAAACGGCAGTGTCATCAGGACTGAAAAATCTCATGTCTGAAGATGGGAAACAATATAACATATGGAGCATGAAAATAGAGGCACTATTTGAAAAGCTGAACCTCTCAACCTCTCCTTGTGGAGATGCCATGTCCAGAAGAAGCTAAAGCCAGGGCAGCTTAGGTGAAAATGTGTAGATTACTGAAATCTGAAATAATTAACTCAATAAACTATAAATTGATTGAAAACTGTAATTCAGGAAAACAGATTTGGAACAAGCCAAAGCAGACATATGCATCCTCAGGAATGAGCAATAATGAATTAATGTTCAGAAAACTAGTATATCTGAAATTACCACAGCATCGAAGTTTAATGGAAGATAGATCAGAGTACCTCTCTATTCGGAAGACGCTAAAACAAAATAGTATGAACCTTTCTGATGATTTGATCAAGGAACTGGTACTAGAAAACTATACATATATGGTATAGTTAATGAAACTTCATGATGAAATCCCCTTGAGAATGTGCCAAACTGGAGATATTCTAGCATGGTTTGAACAATGCAACTGAAGGGAATTCTCTAAACAAGATAAATGTTATCTATCATTACTGTAATGAAAAAGGACATACTAAAAAAGAAAGCATACTGAAAAGCATATTTTAAAAAAAGCAGACTTTATAGAAATATGGACCAGAGAGAGAGAGATAATGAGACTGAATGTCCTAAAAGAAAAATCAAGCCTTCAACAGGATTGCAAAAACAGTTAGGTACAGACAGAGAAACAATATTAGCAAATAAATGCTTATTTGAAATTAGACATGATTTTGAAAGGAAAATTTTTGATATATAATGGTGCAACAAGTCAATAAATCTGCAACCAAGATTGATGAATCTTATGAGAGAAAGATTAATTTCTGGAAAAGATTAAAATGTGGAAAAGGCAGTATTAAACTAAAATCATAATGAAATGAATATATTTCAAGAAGTATATTATGTAGCTGAATAGGATGCAAATTACATTACGTCTATGTTACATTATGCAATGTGGCTGTAAAATTCTGCTTAAAAAGGGACTTTGCACTGTTACAATAAACTATCAAGTAATGTTAATAGGAAAGTACAATAAAGCTAATTTGCTGGATCTTATGCTGGGAAACAGCACAGCTACTTATCTACAAACACAAGATCTAGCTAAAACCCCATAAACAAAACTCCATTTTGTTTTTTATTTGTTTTTATATTGTTTTTAATTTCAAATTGATTGTTTTAATAGTTTCTATACACTTTTGATTATTATTATTATGTACACTGCCCAGAGTCATTATGTGAGATGGGTGGCTATACAAATGTGATTAAATAAATGAATATAAATAAATAAGAATTATAGAGTGGGAGCAAACCCAAACTGTCACACCTAAAGATATTTGGATGCAAACCTTAAGTATAATCACTTGGTTGACATGGGTGGCTATAGAAATTTATATATAGATATAGATATAGATACAAAATTTTTATCTTTAGGAATAAAAGATATTTTTTTACCCCTAAAGATAAAAACATATTTAGGGGTATGTATGTATGTATGTATGTATATCCCTAAAGAAAAAAGTAATAAATTAAATTGCAGAACCCAATTAGGAATAATGCTGGCTTATCAAATAGGAAAAAAAGGCTATAGGGCTTTGGACCTGAAAATTTAACTGAAAAAGTAAACACATGCAGTGTTGCTCCTTTCAATAGAGAAGAAAGGATAAATGAGCTTCGCTATTTACATACTAGTGCAACCCGACCTAGTTTTACCAGTAGCATCGCTACCCAGAAAGTTCACAAAGGGAAGCAGCGAATAAGAATAAGACCCAGAATTAGAGTTAAGAAGATCTCAAATAGCTAATAAAGGAATCCCGCTTGAGAGAATCTGCTGCACAGCTAGAGCAAGGGACGGGCCTGATCCCAATTCATAGAAAGTAGTACAGTGATTGCCAGCAGCACAGAAGGCACAGAAATGGAGGGAAGCGGCGAGGGAAGCAAAGGAATCCTTGCACAAAAACAAAACATGGATTTTAACAGAGCTACCAAAAGGCAAGATAGCCATGGACTGTAAGCAGGCTTTCGGGAGAAAGCATGATGCTCATGAAATATGCAGTGCCATAAAGCTAGGTTAATAGCAAAGGGATACAGACAAAAATATGGCAAGGATTATGAAGAAGTTTTTACACTAGCAGTTAAACAAGCAAGTATCGGAATTCTAAGTTTAGCAGCATTTCAAATATTGCATGTGGGGCATTTAAGAGAAACTTTCTGCACGGTGGTCTGAAAGAGGAGAGTTATATACACCAACCACCAAATTTTGAAGAGCCAAATAAAAACTGTTGTATAAATTACAAAAATCCATATATGGGCTAAAGCTAGCAGCCAAAGTATGGTCTGATAAACTTAATAAAATGTTGAATGCATGGACTTTGACTAGGGAAATGCTGATCCATGTTTATATACAACAGTTAAAAATGTATATTCTCTGTTATGTTGATTTAATTGTATGTTCAAAGGATAAAAGAGACAGCTTGGAGACAGTGAGTAATTTAAATAAAGAAGTTGAAATAAAACATCTAGGGGATATTAGCCATCATCTTGAATTGAAATAAGAAAGGACAAAAGTGAAGCACACTTGCTCAGTCAAAAACAAAAGATAATATAGCTAATTAGCTTTCTAGGTCTCAGTGAAGCAAAGAAGTATCCCCATGGAAGTTGGATACCTAAACAAAGGTGGAAAGCAAAACAAGTTGGCATGTATAGGGCAGCCAAAGGAAAACTACTATGCATTGCAACTTTGACTAGACCTGACATAGCCAGTGTAGTTGGACTGCTAGGTGGAAAGGTCAGTGAGGCAACACAAGAGGACTGGACAGCAGTAAAACAGGCAGATACTTAAAAGGAACTTTTCATCTTTATTTTAATCTGCCTATAACTAATAATCTAAAATTTATTGGATATACAGATTCAGACTGGTCTGGAGATAAATCTGGCAGGAACTCCAGAACACTCATTCTTTTATAGGGGCGTGCCCACCACCTGGTGTGGCAAGAAACAAAGCATTGTAGCCCTACGATCTATAGAAGCTGAATACAGTACTGTGCTGCGAAACAAGCATGTAGGAAACTTACGTGACTGCACAAAGTATTGCTAAACTTCAAAATAAAAGAACCAATCCCAACCATGTTATTTCAAAACAACATGGAATGTATCATCACTGCAAACACAGACCCACAAAGAGACATTAAATTTATTGTGCGAAGGACATGCAAGAAAAGCGGCAAATAAAACTGATATTCTGCCCAGCTGACACTATGGTTGCAGTGGCTGCCAGACTTCAGGCTAGGAATAGCTGTACGTCCTTCCTTTCCAGAAACTCAAACCCACATTTATAGCTACATAACAGCAGGAGTGTCATGTTCCCCGTTGCAAGGCATATGTGCATCACAACGGGGAACATGCCCATCAGGAAGGAGGAAGGCATAACCATTACCCTTTAAGCACACAAACGCCTAAAACAGAAACGGAGATGGCACGTGTGGGAAAAGGAGGCATTCGCAGTCAAAGCAGCCCTGGAGACATGGAGGCAGCTCCTGGAAGGGGCCACCTGCCCCTTTGAAGTGTGGACAGACCACAAAAACCTAGAGGCTCTCAGCACTCCAAAACGCCTCAGCCCCAAGCAAGTACGCTGGGCGCAATTCTTCAGCCGATTCGACTTTAAATTAAAATTCATACCGGGGAGGAAGAACTTCCTAGCAGATGCCCTTTCCAGGCGGCCTCAGGATGCTAGTCAGGCATCGGACATTGTGGGTACTGTGTGGACCGACACACAGCTGGGCTGCCCTGCCGTCACACGCAGCCAAACAAGAACCCAACGGACCCCAGCGCAAACATCCACAGACGGAGGGAGACGCAGGTCAATTTCACCGAACTTGCAACAACAGCTTGTTCAAGCCATCAAAACAGATACATGGTTACAAAATAACCTACACAATATATCTCTTAAGGACAGCCTAGCTTGGAAACAGAATAATTTGTATGTGCCAGAACAGTTGCGAGCGGAAGTTCTGAGCAGGTCACACGATGACAAGACAGTGGGGCACTTTGGGTTTGTTAAAACACTGCATTTAATCAGGCGACAATTCTGGTGGCCTACTCTTAGGAAGGACGTTAAGGAGTATGTCGCTGCCTGCCCCACATGTGCCATGTCAAAACGAAAGGTGGGGAAGCCCCAAGGACTGTTGCAGCCAGTAGCAAGCCCCTCCCGCCCCTGGGAGGAAATCTCGATGGACTTTATTGTTGATCTACCACCCAGCCAAAGAAAAACAGTCATCTGGGGGGTAAAAGACTATTTCTCCAAGCAGGCGCACTTTATACCCTGCGCGTCCATCCCCTCCACGCAACAGCTGGCACGCCTCTTTTTAAATCACATCTATAAACTCCACAGCTCCCCCTCCCATTTGGTGACTGATAGGGGCACACAATTTACATCCAGGTTCTGGAAGGCATTTTTAAAACTAATAGGTACCAAGCAGGCACTGTCCACGGCTTGGCACCCCCACACAGATGGCTCTACGGAGTTTCTTAACTCCACCCTGGAGCAATTCCTACAATCATTTATAAGCTACCAACAGGACGACTGGGTAGACCTGCTACCCTTTGCTGAGGTGGTCTACAACAATGCAGTGCACCAGAGCACAGGTCACACCCCATTCAAAGTGGTTTATGGTAGAGACTTTGTCCCAATCCCGGAACTGCCCCAGCCAGACTCCCCGCCCTGTTCCCCTGATGACTGGGCGGCGCAACTGGCCACGGTTTGGCCCGTCATACAGCTGGCTTTCTCAGACGCTCAAGCCACATACAAAAGATTCGCGGACAACCACAGGGCGGCGCAGCCAAACTTCAAAGTGGGAGATAGGGTCTACCTCTCCACTAAGTTCATCAAATCCCCACAACCCTCGAAGAAACTGGCACCCAAATTCATTGGACCATTCCCAATCATAGAAATGATCAACCCAGTGACTTTCAAGTTGGAGCTACCCCACAACTTGAGGCGCATACACCCAGTGTTCCACTGTGCCCTACTGAAACCGGCCACCCCTTCAAAATGGCACAATGAAACCCCCCCCACCCTCCCCCATCATGATAGATGGTCAACAACATTTTGAAATTAAGGAGGTACTAGACTCCAGGAGGCTAAGGGGCACCTTACAGTACCTCATCAAATGGAGACATTTTCCCCACCCGGAGTGGGTCCAAGCGCAAAACGTTTCAGCAAAACGGCTTGTCAAAAGCTTCCACAAAGCATACCCGGACAAACCGGCACCTTAGAATTTTCTTGGGGGGGGCAGTATGTCATGTTCCCCATTGCAAGGCATATGTGCATCACAATGGGGAACATGCCCATCGGGAAGGAGGAAGGGATAACCATTACCCTTTAAGCACACAAACGCCTAAAACAATCACCAGCACAATAGAGGCACACCTCTGTCCAGACCTAAGACCCATTAACAGATCGGGGGAACTTCCACCCATTACCCCGGGGGACGCACCTGCACTGGACAAGAGTGAAGAGACAAAGGAGACCAGCGGAGATCGCCTAAATCGCCCATCGATGAACCCATATCGCTGCAGATCGCCCATCCGGATCCAGCTTATGGGACAATGGAGGGTGGAGGGGGACAAGGTCCGCCGCACGGGTATAAACGAGGTACCCCGCTACCACGCCCGCATTCCTCTCTTTTTCTCCGTATGCAATCTGCTTCCAATAAACAGGAAATCCTTAGACCCTCTAAGTGAGTCCGTGTTTTATTGGGAGTAAGGCTACCCTGACAAGGAGCTTCTGTTAGAAAAGGTGCTTTATTGCAAAGCAGGAAAGAAGTCATATGTATGCAGAAGGCCCATCTATTGTAGAATGTAGAGATAAGTCCTCTATGTAGATGTCAACCCATGGGTTTTAAATCCTAGGTTTCTTCTCCTCCTCTTCCTCATCAGCTGACTTTTGGCCTTTTTTATCTTGTTGTTGTTGTTAGTTGCCATTGAGTCATTTACGACTCATGGTGACCCTATGTATAACAGAACGAAATGCTGTTTGGTCTTGCGCCATATGCCTGACCGTTCCAATATTTGCATCCATTGTTGCTGTAATTGTATCAATCCATCGCATTGAAGGTGTTCCTCTTTTCCGCTGGCCCTCGACTTTACCAAACATGATGTCCTTTTCAAGTGATCGGTCTTTCCTGACGATGTGCCCCAAGTATGAGAGTCTAAGCCTAGTTATCTTCACCTCTAGGGAACATTTTGGTTGTATTTCTTCTAAAACTGATTTGTTTCTTCTTCTAGCAGTCCGTGGTATTTTCAATAAACTTCGCCAACACCATAATTCAAATGCATCAATTCCTCTTCTATCTTCCTTTTTTAATGTCCAACTTTCACAGGCATATGTGGCAATTGAGAAGACCATGGTGTGAGGCAGACGGACCTTTGTTTTTAAACTGATGTCTTTCTTTCTGAAAACTTTAGATAGGTCTTTGATGGCAGATTTTCCCAGCACGATACATTGTTTGATTTCTTGATTACTACTTCCCTTGGCATTGATCATTGATCTGAGTAGAATGAAATCGTTGAAAACGTCAATTTCTTCTGCATTTCTTGTGACATTGTCTATTGGTCCATTTGTGAGTATCTTCGTCTTCTTCACATTCAGGTGTAGTCCGTATTGCTGACTACAATCTTCAATCTTCATCAGCAAGTACTTGAAGTCTTCTTCACTTCCAGCAAGCAAAGTTGTATCATCAGCATATCACAGGTTGTTAATGAGTCTTCCACCAATTCTGATACCCTGTTCTTCTTCATACATTCCTGCTTCTTGAATTATTTGTTCAGGGTACATATTGAATGAGTAGGGTGAAAGTATACAACCTTGCCTAATCCCTGTTAACGTAACAATTTTGCCTGGGCTGAGAATCGTTGCTTCACCTCTTACTAGTTTCAGACTTAACAGTAGCTACCCATCTTTACTCTTTACTTTTAAGAAGGTGAGAGATCGAAAAGCCTTTCTTCTACCTTGTTTCTGAGGTGACAGGTAAACCAAAGTCTTTTCCATAGCGAGATTCTTTATGGGTCACAATCCAGGTCTTGCTCTATAACATAAGCCACACAACACAGGAAGCTGCCTCAGACTAAATCAGATCATTGGTCAGTCAAGTGAATTAATACACTGACTGGCAGTAGCTCTAACAGAAGGAAAGGACAACTGAATCTGGGAACTTCTCTAAGCAAAGCAGGTATTCTGCTGCAGAGCTACAGCTTCTTCTCATACAGATGTTTATTTTCCCAAATGGGAATTGCTAAGTATTTGGCTGTATGAATAAATCATATCACGTTTCCTAAGTAAGGCTAATAGTGTATGGTACTTTGAAGCACTTGGCCACCATTTACAAGAGTGTGGATGGTTTGTAACACAACCCTTATATCAGGGGGACATAACCAAGAGCCCTCCAAATGTTTTGGATTACAGCTTCAGATTGATTGATTAATTACCAAGGAAAAATGAAATCTGGATGAGTGGATAATTTTTATGAGAGAGAGAGAGAGAGAGAGAGAGAGAGAGAGAGAGAGAGAGAGTGAGTGTGTTAAACAGGCAGCAGACACACAGGAAAAGGAATTGTGGCAAGTTGAAGAAAACACATTGTACTGTAAAAAGTTTGTGCAACTTTTTTTGAAGCAATTGTTTTCCACTAGTGTTTTGTTTTGTTTTGTTTTGTTTTAATGCAGAATAAAAAATGTAAACAGGGCTGCAAAGGCTGAGCTATCTGACACCCAGAGCTGTTGCGAAGGTTCCTGGGGCTGCTCCTGAAATGCCACGGGATGCATCTTAGGGCAGTTCTGCTCAAAGGCGTTCCTGCTTGTTGATGACATCTTCCATCTTCCATCTGAAAGCTGAGTATGTGGTTTGTTCTAGCAAAGGATCCCCAGCTTCAGACCCCTTGGCTGTAACGCCCAGGCACAAAAGCTGTCTGGGCAGAGCAGGGTTGCATCTAAACTTGCCTGCTCCTGCCCTGGAACAAAACTGTCACTCTCACCACTACTCCCTCCCCACCGTGCTGGCTAATCTCCAAAGACTGTACTCCCCAAATCATCAAGCAAGATTTTGGGGCGCTTTTGTTGCAGCCACTGCAGTTTTGTATGAACCCCTCTAAGCTTGCCACCAAGGCTGCAGCAGTGGAAAGCAGCCCAGTGTTCCTCTGGAATTCCTCAGTCCAGCTGCAGACAGCCCCATCCACCTACAGAGAGGCACCAGGGAGCTTCCTTGCTGGAAAAAAAGCTAAGTGCCCCACAGGTTCTCTTCCGTGGCCATGGGAATAAGATGGCGAAGCCACCTGGCCTTCAGGGAAGGAGTCAGCCCAGGAAGGGAGACATCTTCCACGCTCAGACCCTGGTGGTTCAGGGTGCCTCTCAGCTGGTCTTGCTTCCTTTAATGGGAGCTCCAAGTAAAACTACTGAGAAATGGCTGCCTCATTTCCAGGGTGAAGGAAGTTTGGTAGGTCTGCTCTGTTTCTGCTGTTCTCAGAAATGCAGCAGAGCAATTTTGTAACTAGTTAATTGCACAAACTGGGCTGAACTTGCTAAATAATATCCCTGGAAGGAGATTGGCACATACTGAAGGAATGGAACCCCTGTGGCCCTGAACTACATCTTCCATTATTCATCTCTATTAGCTTGCTGATTGGGTCTGCTTGGAATGTTATCTCCTACCCATAGAGCAGCATGTACAGCAGTCATGGTGCGTTTTATAGGTTCTTCACCTCCAGAATTCCCAGAGAGCATATCAAAAGGATGATAATTTAGGCAGATGAATTCCCACAGATCTGGAAGGCACCCAGTTTGGGAAGCCTGACCTAGAGGATGCGCTCATATTTAAAAACCTATCCAGAAATTAAATTCACAAGATAACCATTACTTTAGCATGACTCAGTTCATCAGTTTGATATGAATTGGAAAATACTATTTTACTAATTTCTGGAATGAATTAATATTTAAGCACAATAGCGATTATTCATTTCATAGTTTATTTTGTAGCTGAAATTACCTCCTCCCCATTTGATAACTGAAAGCAGGGGCTTGATTGACATATTATGCTAAACCATATTTTTTAAACATTGAAAAGACACAGGGTCGTAGTTCATATACTCTACACAAAGTTACTGGTTCACACCTTACTGTAAACTAAGACTACAAGATCTGGGCTGCAAAACTCCAGAAGTTCATTAGATGACACCAAAGAGTTACTTTTCTGTATCCCATCGTTGCCATCTAGTGGATATGCAGATTTTTCCAGTCCAGATTTCATAGGCCTAGCTTATGGTGTTTTATGAACATAACCCTTGAAAGCTATGCATTTTTGAGATTTGTCATAATGCGGTCTAAGATGTGACTAGACTACACTGGGCATTTACATTCAGCTACGGTTATTAATTAGTGTGAAGATGCATGCTTATTTCCATTTTATGCAGCTTCTTAACCATGATTGGAAGCTTCTCCCTACTTTGACATGACATAGGTGATAGCTAATAATGGGAGAGCAACCATTTATGATCAGCACTAACTGCAATTTAAAACCATGATTGGTTTCAATTTCTGGTTATTACTAACTTGGAAGTGATGACTACTCTGTTTTGACATGACACTTTAAAGCAGTATGTAGAACTACTTACTTCCAGAGAGATAGAAAATTAGCTGAAGGCCAAATACACCTTGGTTTTCTTGGTTTCTAAAGCGGGATACAGGACTTACTACCTGCTAAGTATGCTATGCTCCTTGTCTCTACTTACACTCTACTAGCATCTGTGTAAATTAATGCTGCGTCAAAATTGCCTTGCAATTTCTCAAAAGGTTTATTCCTCTGTGAAACAGGTTTCTATGTAGTTTTGTTGTTGTTGTTGTTCAGTCTTATTCTCAGAATGCTGGAAAATGTCTTTTGAATTTCTTTAGTGGTGCTTTAGAATGAGTTTTATTGTTGAGCTGGTCAATGGTGCCTCCATGTGTGTCTGGTTTCTCTTACGTGTCTTTCCATAATTCTGAAGCCTCTCTGGCTGCCCACGTGTTCCACTCTGAAAGATCCCAGTGGGAACAGTTTCCTCGTGAAGTCTTTCCATGGGCTTCGTTGAAGGAGCATTAGAAGCCAAGCGGGCTACAGACAATGGGAGAGATTCCTGTGTAGGACATTCACACTGACACCTTGACCACTTCCTAATTAAGTGCAAAAATATCAAACTCAACCTTTGAGAATTCACTAAATGCTTTTCATTTTTGAAAGAAATTTCAAAAACAATTTCTCTTTTATCAAACCAAGAAAGAACTGGTAGAAACAATGCAGGATTTTTTTTTTTCCAACCCAGCTGTAAAGCTCTAGCAACCTCTCCTTTATACAGTATATTCTGATAACACAGACCTTGAAACTTCTTGCCTGCTGGAGGCAGTGGAAAATATGTAAAACTATGCTGCAATTTGCTCACCAAAAATATCTCTAAATAGACTTAAAATCTGGACAGTGTCTGACTATGAAGGAAATTATTGTTGCCAGACTTTTGGAAATAGCTTTTCCAATGCATTTTAGGGGGGATTATTTGATATGAAGTTAAATATGAAAAAGTAGTTTCAAGTGTGAAGAGGAGGGTTTTAAAAACATACAATATATAAAAACAGAACTGATACAACATGGAATGGCATACCATTTATAAAAGGAAACTGAAGAAAGATAAATCTTTGCAACTTTACTTTTTTCAGGTAAGCAGTGATTGAGATCTGAAGAGTAGGACAAGAGGCAGCAATGACAAGAGGTTCAAGGACTAGACCAGGAAGTTCTGCTGCTCACCTGTGACCCTCTGCTGAGTCCCAGGCACTGGCAGATGATGCCAACCTCTCAGGTACCCATGTATCCCAAACATATTATACCTATTTTAATCCTAAGCAATTTGGGGAGCTGTTCTGGGCTGAAAAGCAGAATATAAATGTAATATAAAAACAAGCTTGTAGACAACATGATTTTAGGTTTTGAAGCAATCCCAAGCAAAGTCAGTACCAGGAACACATCTTGCACCAAGACATAATACAGGTTTGTTGGTTTATGGCTGACTTTATGTTATTTATGAAGAAATAAATTGCAAGGTTTACTCAACCAATAATGTGTAAAATAAACCACAAAATAAACCATGTCTGATGTTTGAACTCAGTTTAAAGACTTGGAGACCTTTGTCCACTAACAAGTTTTAGTACCACTGACCCATCCTTGATTTGGCAGAAAATTATACAAGCATGAAATTTGCTGTCCCATTGCAATCCCTATCTTGACTTATTGTATCTGTTCTCACTGAGTGCCAGTCATCCGACTTCTCTCAAGGTAATGAGGGACCAAGCTTAATCAATTTTACACACTTTGAAAATGATTTTGGGTGGTGTTGGCTTAGGAGAGAAAATAGCTGAGTTTGTTCTGTTCAAACACCAACTCACCCAAGAGGGCAAATGCCTCAAAATTTCTGCGTGGTCTTCCTGATTGCTTCATTTTCAAAAAAGATTAAGTCAAGGGTATCAGCTGTCCTAGATGTGACCCCAGTTAATAGGGAAGAGCTGGTTGAAGAGGTAAAAACAGAAAGGGAAATTAAAGCATAGTTGCCAGTCCTTCAAGGTAGGCCTGGGTTAAAAGGGACATGTACAGGAACTGGAAGCTGGGTGAAATCACTGTTAGTTAATATCTGCAGAAAGAAAATCAGAGAGGCTAAAGCTGTAAAGGAGCTTAGGCTTGCAAGGGAAACTAAAGCAACAAAACAGGCGGGTCTTTTTTCTATGTCATAGTAAGGGGAAGAAAAAGAAGTAGGCCAACTGCTTTGAGAAGATGGAAACATGGTAACGTGAAAAGAGGGCAGATCTCCTCAACTTCTACTTTGTTTCAGTTTTCATCCCCAATGGGAAACTCAGCTCAAATGTTTGTGAGCATTTGGAAAATAATGCATTGCTTGGCAGAAGCCAGCACAGATTTATCAAGAATAAACCAACCCTTTTTATTCTTTCCAACACAATGGAATGTTGAAAGAAATTATGTAAACAGAGTCAGGATTCTGTCTGTTTGTGAGCAGGATAACCCTCCACAGAACAGGGCTAAATTTGGTCAGGCGAGTGAAGCCAGCAAAAGAACAAATTTAAAAATCAGCCTGATCAGGCTCCGTTCTGTGGAGAAAAACATTGCAAAAAATATCCCCATTGCAACCCGATGGCAGAAGCAGTTGTGGAGCAGGTTGGAATTCTGCTCCATTCCAAGCCCCCTCCCTCCTCTTCCTCATATGACCCAGAACACGCATATGCAAACCACCTGTACTTCTCAATGCACACATACCCAGGAAAGCACAGATGCAACAGGAGGCAAGAGCAGAAACACACACAGAGACCAACAGGTATGCATAAGTACCCTGATCGGTCCAAAGAAAAGAAGTGCACATGCACATACAGACACACTCATTACTTTGCTTCACAGAGAAAATAGAGATGCCTCCTATAGCCGCTGCTTGAAAAGAGGTTGGGAAGAAATAAGAAACTACTTGTGGGCTCACAAACACAACATGCAATGAACGTGCAAAAAATAAGTAAACACAACCCTACACTGCATCAGCAGAAGTTCAAGAGTACTTATCATTCCTGTCTATTTTGCATTAGTCTGACCACTCTTAGAATATTGCATCCAATTCTGGGCAGCACATTTTAAGAAAGACATTGAAAAACTGGAACACGTCCAGAGAAAGCAACCAAGATGATAAGAGGTCTGGAAGAAAAGCACTTCTGAGGAATGCATGGAAGCGTAGAGTATGCGTAGCCCAGAAAAGAGGGAACTGCAAGGAGACATGATGGTTGTCTTTAAGTATCTGAAAGCCGCCATAGTGATGAGAGATGTGTCCCATGTTGTTCCAGAAAAACAAACAAACAAACAATGGGTTTGAATTATGAGAAAACAGATTTTGCTTGGGCAGCAGGAAGAAACTGTTGGACAATGAACAGATTATTTTAGGAACTGGTGAACTTTCCTTCACTGGCAGTTTTTAAACTGAAACTGGATGCCTTCTGTCGGGGATAGCATAGTGGTAGAATCCTGCACTGTGCAGAGTTTTGGACTAGGTGAGATGCAAAGACCCATCCAATACAAGTGTAACCCCAGTCCAGCTAAGGACAATTTAAGCCCCTTTTGCTCCTGGGATGAGTGTGATGTAAGCAACAGCAGAAAAAAATGTAGCCAGGATTTGGTCATGCTATGATTAGGCACAAGTGGGGACACAGTTTATGTCAGCTGAAGCAATGACTAATTGTGTGAAAATGTTTTATTAAAAATAGAGTGGTTAGAATGCATAAATACAACTTCATAACTGTCAGTGGTGTTAGCTGGAAAATAACATTGCAAAGATGAAAATAATATTGAAACTTCCATCGTGGAAACAGCAAGATACATTCTTGGCACTCGAGCTGCAGGCTATGTGGATTAATTTTTTTATGTTGTACTTTGTTGTGTACAAATTAGTGTACTTGTTGAGTTTCTTTCTCAAATGGAGTGTTGGGGAGACAAAAAATGGAAGCTGAATGTATTAAGCCACATTTTTCTGAAATCAGTTGTCTATGCTTTCTCACTAATTTCAGTTAATATCTTCGAACCTTAAACCATAGAGGCCTAGAAAAGTTTCCTTTTGATTCATTTCTAAAACTAACATATTTGGTTATAATCAGCACACAGAGAAGAAAATATGCTCATAAAAACATAAAAATTGCTTTTGTTGAATAGATCACCAACCATTTAATCCAATGTTATTTTAGTGGCCAAGAAGATATTCAGGAAGCTGATAAAGAGATCATGCTATTTCTAACATGTATCATTGTCCTCAGCAATCAAAAGTATGCTGACTTTTGGCAAGGTGATTTGATTTATTACATAATAATTTCCAGATTCATTGTGTACAAAGCTACTTTCCCAAATCAAGGTCATAAGGTGATTCCAAATTCTAATGTTGTTGGACATGGGAAAAATTTCCTTTTGACATCTTTCACACCATTCATATGCCCATATACTGTTATCCACTGATTTTTCAATTAGAAATTAATTTTAGCAAACATCACAAAAGTTTTAAAAGGTATTCCTCAAGTGCATTTTCTTGTATCTGATTATAAATGTGGTAAGATAAAATTCACCCTTTGGTTGTTCTCAATTTCTGTCAGAGCGAGAATGTATTGAATATGTGATATTGTCTGATATACAGACCTATCCTTGCCACATTTTGTTTGGTAGCACTGCTACCTGAACCTTTAATTGGGAGCTAAACCTGAAAGCTTGTTCATACAAATCTTGTCCTCAAACTATAGACCCTTGCCTAATTCTGTGACCCTTTGAATAATATACCTATTCTAGGGCTCATAAGTTTTATCATTCCAATTCCAAAATCTCCAAAATACAAATATTGCATTAAATATGCATGCACATTCTTTATATGCCACCTGCTTCCTTAACAGCTTTGGGTTACTTATAAAGATTTAATAAAAACATCCATAAAAACTACTTGAAAAACATGACAGATATACAACACAAAAGTAGGACAGTAGCATTAAAAGGCCTGGGTAAATATACATTTTATTTATTTATTTATTTATTTATTTATCAATCAATCAATCAAATTTGTCACAGCCCATCTCCTCCCTCCAGGGGGACTGTGGGCGGTTTACAACAAAATCAATAAAACAGTGGATATATAATATAATTACAATATATAAAATACACTATATAAAATACAGTTACAAGTAACTAATAAATGTAGATAAAAATGAAGTTGAGATAGCAATGACCTAATTCTGTCCTTCCATGGGATGAGCACTCTAGGGCACTAGCCATCCCCAAATGTGACTACTTCCCTCCCCACCCCAAGCCAGGTGGCAGAGCCAGGTCTTCAGATTCCTCCGGAAGGCCAGGAGCAAAGTGGCTAACCTCACTTCTGGGGGCAGGATGCTCCAGAGGGCGGGAGCTACTGCAGAGAAGGCCCCACTCCTAGACCCCGCCAGATGGAATTCTCTTACCAATGGGGTCCGCAGCATGCCCTCTCTGCATGATCGGGTGGGACGGGTTGATGTAATGGGGAAGAGGCAGTCCCTCAGGTAGCCTGGTCCCATGCCATGTAGGGCTTTAAAGGTGATAACCAACACCTTGAATTGGACCCGGAAGCAAACTGGCACCCAATGCAGCTTGTGTAGTAGAGGTGTTATATGCACCCTTCTAGGGGTGCTAGAGATAGCCCGTGAGGCTGCATTATGGACCAGCTGTAGCTTCCAGATACTCTTCAAGGGTAGCCCCATGTAGAGCACATTGCAATAGTCAATATGGAAGATAACAAGGGCATGAGTGACCATTCGAAGGGCCTCCCGATCCAGGAAAGGGAATAACTGGTGCACAAGCTGCGCAAAGGCTCTCCTAGCCACGGCTGCCACCTGCTCTTTGAGCAGGAGCCATGAGTCCAGGACTACCCCCAGATTACACACCGGGTCTGTCTGGGGCAGTGCAACCCCATCCAGAACCAAAGATGACAATATCCCAGATACGGAAGAGACATTAACCCACAGCCACTCCGTCTTACCAGGGTTCAGCTGAAGCCTGTTGTTTCCCATCCAGACCCCTATAGCCTCCAGACACCAAGAGAGGGCAGTCACAGCATCACTTATCTCACCCAGGATGGAGATGTACAATTCAGCATCATCAGCATATTGGTGATACCTCATCCTCTGGCAATGGATGATCTCACCCAGTGGTTTCATGTAGATGTTAAAAAGGAGCAGAGGGAGTACTGAGCCCTGCGGCACCCCTCAAAGGAGAGGTCAAGGACCGGATCTCTCGCTCCCTATCAACACCAATTGGGACCAGCCCAGGAGGAAGGAGGTGAACCAGAGCAGAACCATGCCGCCCATCCCCAACTCCCTGAGCTGACCCAAAAGGATACCATGGTTGATGGTATTAAAAGCCGCTGAGAGGTCAAGAAGAGCAAGGATGGATGCGCTGCCCCCATTCCACTCCCGCCAGAGATCATCCGTAAGTGTGACCAATGCCATTTCCATACCATATCCGGGCCTGAAACGCAACTGAAAGGGGTCTAGATAATCCGTTTCATCTAGAACCTTCTGGAGCTGTAAAGCCACCACTTTCTCAACCACTTTCCCCCAAAAGGGGAGGTGGGAGACTGGAGGAAAACTGTCCAGTACATTAGGGTCCAACGATGGTTTCTTGAGGAAGAGGTGCACCAGCACCTCCTTAAAGGCAGTTGGAAACACCCCATCCCTCAAGGATGTATTAACCATTGCCTGGACCCAACCACATGTCACCTCCCAAGCTGCTTTCACCAGGCAGGAGGGACATGGGTCTAGATGACAAGTCATGGCATTTACCATCCAGAGGATCGTGTCCACTTCCTTGGGTCCAACAGGATCAAACTGTTCCCAGATAAATAGGTAAGTACGCTCCCCTGGCATCTCCATGGACCATGCCTCACACTTGGAGTCTAACTTGGAATGGATCTTAGTGAATTTATCCTGCAGATGCTCAGAAAACTCTGCACGGCCCTGTAGGTGGGTCACTGGGCCCACCGTCCCCAAAAGGGATTGAGTAATTTTAAACAGGGCTGTCGGGCAGCATGCTGCGGATGCAATAAAAGCAGAGAAGTATTGATGCTTGGCCACTCTTATCATCCCAAGGTAGGCCTTAATAGCGGCTCTAACCTGTCTTCAGTCAGATTCTGTCTTTGTCTTCCTCCAGCAGCACTCTAGACATCTCTTAACCCTCTTCAGAACCCTCAGCTCCTCCATAAACTACAGGGAGTGTCGGGTTCGATGGGGCAAGTGGGGTTGCACAGGTGCAATCCTGTCCAAGGCCCTGGCCACCTCCCTGTTCCAGGCTGCAGCCAGGGCCTCTGCTAGACCATGCAGCAGATCCTCGGGAACTCCCAGCTCCCTCTGAAACCCTACTGGGTCCATCAGTCACCAGGGGCAGACCAATTGAGTGGGTCCAGCCTCCCTGCAGAGGGGGGCAGCATAAGAGAATCTCAGGGCCACCAGGGCATGATCTGACCATGACAATGGGGACAGCTGTAACTCTCCATTCAGATCACATTGCTCCAACAAGAAAACCAGATCTGGGGTTAGACCACTGTCTTGATCAGGTCCCGAATAATCTGGGACAGGCCCATGGCTGCCATGGTAGCCATGAACTCCTGTGCTGTCTCCGAGGTGCACCCCAGGGACGGCAGGTTGAAGTCCCCCAAAACCATAAATCTGGGGAACTCTACTGCCAACCCTGAGATGGCCTCCAGCAGCTCAGGCAGGGAGGTTGCTACGCAGCAGGGAGGCTGGTACAATAGCAACACTCCCAACTGTTCTCGGGAACCCAACTTGAAAAAACCGGGTCTCTTTTACATGATTTAAAACCTCTCCTAAACTGTATTAAGGAGGAAGTTTTCTTCAACTCCAGGGGCTGTTGTTTATCAAATAATATAGTCCCCACCATGGAAAATATCAGGAGCATTGATATGATTGTCTTCCTTGTTGTAAATGTGGTTCACAGGTGGTATGGTGCAGGATGCTTTTGGGTTTTCTTAGTCAATAACCAAGATTTCTTACTCAAATATTAGTATACAGAGATATTTTAAATATTGTAGTTATAAGTCGGTGGCTGATGAGAAGGTTCTATATCTAATTTTTATTTTTCCAGTTAGAATGAAAGAGTGCAGCTTAATTTAATAATAAATTAAATTCCTAGGTGGAATATAAAATGAATGAATGAAGTAGTAGAAACAGCTCAGAAAAAGTTATTTGAAGAATGTAAACTCCTACAATTGATAGATAATTGGGAGAATGTTGACAGTGAGATTTACAGTAAGTTAATCAACTTTTAGAATTCATTTTCAACTCTTTTATTTCTATGACTGTTCTGAGCTTTTAATACAGAAATAGATTGGGAGCTTAGAACAGTTAGTGATGTGTAAATCTCATCAATTGGGCGGAGAATCAATTTAGAATTTTTTTAAAAAATATGTTTGGGTACATGTACTTTTTTATAATGTGTTACAAAATTTTTGTCCTTTTCTATAGAACTAGGATCTTTTATGCAGCACTACAGCACACTCAGTGTCAGCCCTGAGAGAAAGACCAGACAGGAAACAAAGCCAGATGAGCTAATTCTACTTTATTATAAGGTTACACTAACAGAATCTTGCAAGTCTGAAAGTACATTTCTCCCCCCACCCCCTTTAGCCCAAGAAACTAGGGAGGGTCCCTTCACAGCCACGCACCCTGCCTACATTCCTGCTACAGGCTAAGTTGCTTTTTATCTGACCATTCCCTTGGCTGAGTCTCTTTGCCCCATCTCCCAAGGTTATTCCCACGTACCATTACACTCAGCGAACACCACCCAACAAAACAGGAGATTTTAAAGTAAACAGAGTTGTAGATTTGTGCAGAAGGCTTTAATTCATACCTAGAACCTAGAAAGGTATCGGTCATCATATAGGACAGGAAAACTAGATAAGTGATAAATGGAAAATTATGGAGTAATGTATTCAATTTCACATTCCGTAACTTTAGTTATACTACAAAACCAATGGTTTATCAAAGGAGGGATACATTTTGGCTGGAAATCATCAGACCAATGCAAGATGATCTAACACAGAAACAGCTTTTTCCCACATTTTATAACTGTAGTCATATTTTCTGATAAAAAATCAAGTGTACATTCCTTTGAAGTACTCTGTCAATAAAACAGGCAGAATTTATATTCAGGAAAACTCAGATCATCACATATGTATTTATTTTATTTTATTTATTTTCTAACCTGCCTTTATTATTTTTATAAATAACTCAAGGCAGTGAACATACCTAATACTCCTTCCTCCTCCTATTTTCCCCACAACAACAACCCTGTGAGGTGAGTTGAGCTGAGAGAGAGTGACTGGCCAGCCGTCTTTCATGCCTAAGGTGGGACTAGAACCCTCAGTCTTTATTATGTCTCTCTAATCTCTGAGAATTCCACTCTACCCAGATACTATTATTGTCATAAGCCCATTGTCATAACCTTTTTTTCCTGTGTGGTTGCATTTTCCCATCATTCATTCCTATAATGCTCTGGTACACCTTGTAAATCCAATCCAAAGGATCACCCTTATATGAGCCTACATTTTCAGCCAAGATGCTATAAGAGTTATTTCAGGGAATTTTAAAACTGGGCTCTTGCTAAATAGCTGTTTTAAAAGTGTTAAGAGCCTGTTGGTGTTTATCTCTCCACTCCCATTTGGCATTTTTCCTTAAGAGTTTCCATAAAATCCAAGTAATGTCAGCAAATGTGATTATGTATGAAATGAAAAGCTCCTGAATTTTTAACTGCTTCGCATTCCTTGATGGAAGGATAACATACAAGGCTTTTGTCTAATCAATTTTCTTTCTTCCTGGATCCAATGTTACATTGCAGTATTTAACCTTTTGTTTTACAAGCTGTACTTTTTCCCCCCAAATTTACTTTAAACCTAGTGTCTCTTAGAGTCAATACCTTCAAAGTTCTATCAAATACTTCCTATTCAGTATTTCCACTAGTACGGTACAGGTAATCCTTGTATAGCGACTGTTTGAAGTTATGATGGTGATAAGAAGTAACTTTGTGACCAGTCCTCGCATTTACAAACTTTGCAGGTCTATAAAGCAAAAGAAAGCTGAAGTAAGATAATAAAATTGTGATGTTTCACTTAGTGACCGCTTTGCATAACAAGTGAGTTGCTGGTCCTAACTGTGGTCACTAAATGAGGACTACCTGTATGATAGCAATGTAATACAATCACAGTTTGCATTGTAGGGCAAGAGCTTAATCTCTTATAAACCCAGCCAACATGGCTAAAGATATGCTGTCTGGGGAATTTGAAATCTGCCAAATCTGGAAGATACTAAATTGGGGAAGGTTGAAACATAAGTTCCTCTTACTCATAGCAAGTTCTAATGCCCCAACTGCAGATTATTTACTGAATTGCAAAATAATGGAAGGAGCTGTCACTAGCCTTGACAATGGCAGTAGTTTTGTCCATCAGAAAGCAATTGTCTATTGCCTAAGAGTAGGTATCTGTCCCGGAACTGGGACAGGTGTACACCACCCATGAGTCCTGCTAATGGAAAGAAATGGGAATTGCAGAACTGGGTAGTATGACAAGAGTTAGAACAGGAAATTACCAATGTTCCCCAGCCATAAAATTCAACTTTGAGAATTTTGTTTTAACTTAAGTATCAGCCTACAGACAGGATAAGATCACAGACTTCGGTTTAGAGATCTGTCCGACCTGCCCCCATGCAAGCTCCTTTGATCAACAGGTTTCTGCAGTGTGGAGTTTTGAAAGAGTGCTGATCCTGCATGGTCAAGCTGCATGTCAAAACCCAGTACTTCCCAGAGTTTGTGAATCAGTCAATCAGCAAGCAGGTGGGGATGAGAGCCAATGCTCTCCTGTTTTAATTTGTCATCTGCTATTTCAAATTGATAATCTCCTAGAGCCTATTGGACAGTTGATCTACAGGTTATGGTTGGTGATGGAAACACTGAGGGAGCCCATTTCAAAGAGCCAGACTCTCCCTTTCCCTAAAATAGAATGCCCCTGGAAGAGAATGTCCAGGGATTAGAATAGATGGGACCTGCCTAGAACCAGCGTGAAGTAGCCAATAGAGTGCTGGGTTGATCCCTCCCATGTGGGAGAGCTGACTGCCTCTGAGGTAATGGGTAGTAAAGCATAACAGATGTTACATAAATTACAACTGCTTCAGGTGGAAAACACACTTTTAATATGGAACAACTAAGGATGAGTTAAGGCAGTTCAGGTATGGATTAGGGATGAGATGAAGACAAAAAGCATGAAGATAAGATATAAAATAAGAGGTTGCCCTATGTGTAGATGCAAATGGCGAAAGGGTCACTGACTGCTTTTGTGTTTCCACCTTGGCTTCAGCCTATGACATACTGCATCTACAGCCTTATGATTCCCATTTGTCCAGTTAAAACTTCGGATTCCAATGAAATAATTCTGTAGCTTCTTGCTAACTTGCTGTACACCTGACCTCTTTTTTCGACCTTGGATGTTATTTTGGTTTATTGCCATCTGGCCTTTCATTACTTCTGCTTATCTGCCCTCTCCCTTCCTCTAGAATTATTTAGACTTAGATCTACAAGGATTTTTATCTTCCCTTTGCTCCTGTCATCACAGTTTATTGTGTTCAAGCAATATCTTGTGGCTATCTTCCAGCATTTAATCACCTTAGATTGTCTGACTGCTAGATATTGACTTTTAACTAGTTTCACTGAGGCATGAAAGGTAGCTGTTTTAGTATTTTATTTTTATAGAATGCACATTTATATGTAGTTATGGATATTATTGCCCTTATTATTATTATTATTAGACAGTTAAGGGCCATAAGGACTTCTCTGTCACAAGAAAGTAAATATAAGTCATCAGAATTAAGTTTAGAATAAATATATTCATTATTTTAAGACAGAAGGAAAATCTATCTAATACTGCTATGATATCCTAAGATTATATCTATTTTCAAAGATACAATCTTTATATTTAATAAATATTTTATTTTCATTCTGATCATTTTCTTTCCTTTCGTTTTCATTATGTTTATGTTTGTCTGTGTGCCTTATTGGGTATACAAATTGCCAGCAAATGGGCATAGTGTTCATACCCATATTTTGAAGCTGGGATCTCTGACCAAAGACCACAACTAAGAAGCAATTTATAGGAAAAACTGCTTAAATTAATGTCCTACAAGGGATTTAAGTATATGCTTAACTTTTGTACTGAAATGAATGAAGCTTCAACGCATTTGAGTCATAACTTGACAAACAGAGTCAAATTCTAAAAGCCAGGACATTCTCTTCAGCTCTTTTGTTTGCATGCTTCATATGTTCATGTGGATACCGTTGGGTCCTTCTTGTTAGAGGAACATAAGATCAGAATTCTGTCCCTTTCAGAGAGTTGGTCTGATGCTGTACCTTACCAGAGAGGAAGGAAAATATGGTCCATTCTTGTAAAACTGTGTATCTTCAGAGATAATACAATTGTCTCAGTCAGTTGCAGAACAGTTGTTACACCCTGGCTGAATCTCAGTCCCAGATGGCTATCATGACTCAAGCAGTGTGCAAATTAGTATCCCCAAATTTATCACTGTTCTATCAGCCCATTACTCACATGCTCTAACAAATATGGCTCCTAGATCTTCTTGTTTCATCAGGACAATTTTTCTAGCAGTGCACTCTGCAGATAAGTGTATGGATGATGACAATCTGTGGATAATTTTGATAGATGCCAGTATCTGACACTGGTATCTAATCAGCTATGAATAAATAGGAAATATATTGATATGTGTTCATAATTTCCAGTGGCATAAGACAAATTCAGTCCATAGGAGTGTTGATGTTACAGTAAATAAAGCAGGATTTGTTAGTTTCAGATGACTAATAAATAATTTTGTCAGCCTAGAAATAGCTCACTCATGTTACCAAAATTCTATTTGCTATTTTCTTTTACCCAATAGTCTGATGTAGTCTTCTTTGAATTGAGCTCCATCTTGTGGTCACATATACAAGACAAAGATAATGCAAGTATGAGAGACAGAATGAGGAAGTAGGGGCCTAACAGGAAAAATCTCATTTAGAGATTCATAGATTAAATTCTGTTTCAGATAAATTTAAGGCATTCATTACCCCAGTGATTAAGTTGGTGCAGACATTCACAAAACATGTGTGGTCAAACATGTAACCTGTTTTCTAGACTGAATTCAGGAGAAGTCTATTTTTCTACTGTGTAAGGAAGAGGCTGTGTGAAGAATTGATTAGCTGGCTGTTAGGTCAATCAGGAAGCTACCTCCTTTCACAGAGTACAATTTTTTGAAGTATTAAAAAAAACTCCTTGGGGGAAGGAGAGGGAACAGAGAAATGAGAGGATTATTCTGTGTGTAAACATACTATAATAAAGAAATAAATAATGCTTGTGGTTTTGAAAAGGGAAGTGGGGTAAAATGTTACACAGATACAGTGTGATGTTCTGAGATTTCAGTAAGAAATATTAGCATCTGTTTCAGCATTTTACTGTTGATAAGAGAAATTAAATATGATAGCTTTTCAACCTGTGTTCATGCATTCCTATCCACCAGCTTCCTCCCAAGGTTACAGAATTGATAACAGAATAATCACTATTTTAACTAATAAATACATTTTACACAGGGAGCCAAACTATTATTTGTTTCAATATAAAGATTACTCAAATCTTAAAGAAAGGTAGGGGTCCAATATTAAAAGCAAAACAGATGCATGGGAATTCAAACACTTCCCCTGTATCTAACATATATTTGTGCATGTAAAGGAAAACCCTTTTCTCCAGTTCATCAGCACCATGAGGCTTCTCCTTTGCCCTCACTTCTTCCTATGCTATCTGTGCTGGCTAAAATAAGATAAGGACATCACACTCACTAGCAATTCACGTTTAGCACTTTGCTTCTTGAACAGATCCATGTATCTAGCGATGCTGATTTTCATGTGATGTCTTTGGTGTATAAAGAAAGTTACTGGCTGAAATTTTCTTTGATGGAAACTAAGGATTCCATTTCTAGACTTAGTGGATATTTTCAAAAGGAGGAAAAGGATCTGGATGCACATTTTAAAAAAACGTGTGCAAAAAGAAAGTGGGAGAAAAAGCCAAAAATACGTATTCCAACAAAGTCATAAGAATTGCAGCGACTGAAGTCAAACAATGAAGCCTGTGCACAGCTGGGGAACAGAAGGTTACATATAACAAAGCAAATGCCCTACTTGCATTTGACTTAATATTTGCTGATAGTCGTATCTGGAGACAGAAGAGGAAGACAAATGTGTGAAGGAGAGACATCCCTGCAAATTGAAAAAGACCAGGCATACATCAAGTGAAGAAGTGTTTCAGCATCACTTCATCATGAAAAATCAGAGAAGTCCATTCAGACTGTGTGGAGTTCCACTAGCAAGATTCTCATGACTATGATCCATACTATATTTGTTTGTAGAGACTTATGCTTGGTTTTATCATTTAGTGCCTTTCAGAGTTAGTTAAACACTGTATATTGTTAGTCGTACTTCTTATCCTATATAGTTTGTAATATTTTGTTCAAAGTTCTTTTGAAATGCTGCTGATAAAATAGAACATGCAAATATCCAATTAAAAATATTTTGCCTACAGAAGTTCCAGCAATCATACAGCATTTTTTTAAAGTGAAAAATAGTTGCTAAAACACAGGTGCATACATTTTGTGAATGTAGGTGTTAATGTAAAAAGAAAGTTATATTCAGGAAAGTCATTCAACATTCCTTGAAGATTGCTTATGGAGTTTATTATTGAAATATAATTAACTAATAAGCAAATATTTTCAACTGTGAAAATAATGATATGCAGCTATTCCCAATAATGATTTATAGCAACTCCAATGAAAATAGAAACGGATTTATTTAGAAAATTAAAAATATCTAAAGATATCAGACAATTCTGACCTAAACATAACTATTTCCCCCAATCTTCCTCCCTATTCTTTGTTCATTAGTCAACTGAAAAAAATAGTTTTGGCATGCATAGATTTTTTTTAAAAATCTGTTCAATCATGTCCAATTCTTGGAGGCTGGCTGGACAAGTCTCTGCAGTTTTCTTGGCAAGGTTTTCCAGAACTGGTTTGCCATTGCCTGCTTCCTAGGGCTGAGAGAGAGTGGCTGGCTCAAGGTCACCCAGCTGACTTTGTGCCTAAGGTGGGGCTAGAACTCACGTCTCCCGTTTTCTAGCTTGATGCCTTAACCACTACATCTAACTGGCTCTCTTAGAAATATTAAGTCAAATTAAATTATCAATCCTTTGAAAACAATGGGGCCATGTTGTATCGTCAGCAAGCTGTGGAGAGAATGGAAAGGGAATGAATCTGTAAATTTTGTTATTTCATATGTCAAAAGACAAAGCTGACAGCCTGCATTACTGTGTTAAACCAACCTTAATCACTGTCAATAGCTGCAGTTGTGAAATCTACTTTAGATGTCAAATGCTTGTGTTTCTAATTCTGTAACACATATCGTGAATGACATGATCTTAATCTTTGTCTATGGGAAGCACAGTTGCTAATAGTTTTATCTAAAGGACTGTGTCATGCGCTGCCTGCCTCTGAATAAGGCTCAGACACTGGTTCGATGGATCAGGCTCTGATTTATTCACAGCGCAGTTACAGCGTCGGAAGAAAAAAGCTGAGAGTGACAGGAGCGCGCCGGTGCGGGGTTTAAATACCCTGCGCCGGTCAGCGTCCCCTCACTCGCGGTCACGTCACCCCCCTTTGTCCAATACGTTGCCCTGCCGGTGGGTGAGGGGTTGTGAGGCCCCGCTGGCGTTCCGGGATCGCCCATCATCGGGTTTTCTATTCATCCGGTGATTGCTGTCAGCTGGGCGATCTCCGTTGTATTGGCGCTGATGGCTTGGGTGTGCTCCGTGATCCGTTTAGTTATTGTCTGTTGGCCGTTAGTCGTTGTGAGTTGATGGCTACTTATCTTGAGCCCCTTCTCCTGTTTCCTTGCTATTGTCATGTGTGCCATTGCGCTGATGACTTCAGCTCAACGGCACTCATGACATACTGCCCCCTGTCCGAATAGTGCTCCCCCCCGGTTTTCTGGTTTTTTTTTTTTTTTTTTTTCCGGTGGAGCTGTCAAACGGCACTTTTTTTTTTTTTTTTTTGAAATTCCCGCCGGAGTAGTTGTCGCCCCTCCCTTTGCTCCTCCCTCTACCACGTGCCTTCCCAGGGTGTGTCCATAGTGCGCATGCCCGGGTCACGTCCTGGCGTGCGCATGCTCCAGCCACACCCTGTTTGTTTGGCGCAGTTCGTCGAGGAGAGAGGCGTGGCTGGTCGGGTGCTTATCAGCTCCAGGTAGGGCCCTTCTTTTTTTTATTTAAAGTGCGTCGCCTTTGTTATAGCTCCTGGGCGTTGCCCCCAGGTTGCCCTGTTGACTTGCTTGCCACTCCCCCGCGGCCGGGGGGCGGGGGGAGGGTGCTGGCGAACGCTTATCACCGCCTCGTGGGCCCGGGGCGGGGGGAGTGAGTCCCGGGGGGGGAGGTCCACCCAAGTCGCGGGCTTGGGGGGGGCCCTTTCCCTTGGGGCACGGGAGGCGGGGGGGCCTGCGGGGGGGGGGTTTGCAGGGGACGGCTTGCTGACCTTGGTTGTGGCTTGTCGGGGTATGCCCGGTGAAATGCTCTGGTCAGGTCAGGCGCGTTAACGTTGTGCGCCGCCACCCATTCCGGGTGGGGGAAGTGTTTCCACCTGACCAGATAGTGTAGAGTTCCTCGTTGCTTGCGGGAGTCGAGTATGTCCCTTATCTCAAAGTGGTGTTGCCCGTCGATCATCACCGGTGAGGGCTGTGGCGTGCTTGGGTGCCATCGAGAGGTGGTTGCCGGTTTCAGGAGGCTGGTGTGGAACACCGGGTGGAGTCTCCGTAGGTTGTGTGGCAGGTCCAAGCGTATTGCTACCGGGTTCACTATTTGGGTGACTCGGAACGGCCCGATGTACTTAGGCCCCAGTTTTTTCGAGGGTTGGGGTGACTTTAGGAACTTGGTGGATAGGTAGGCCATATCCCCCGCTTGGAACGTCGGTTGTTGGCGCCGGTGCTTGTCGGCCTGCTCTTTGTAGGCTGCCTGTGCATCCTTCAGCGCCGCCGTGATTATTGGCCATGATTCCGCGATCTTCCGTCCCCAGTTGCTAGCGTCCATCTGGGGTTCCGGGGGTTGAGGTAGCTCCGGTATGGGGACGAAGTCGCGCCCCGAGACTACTTCGAACGGAGTTTTCCCCGTGCTCGTGTGGACGGCGTTGTTGTATGCGACTTCGGCGAACGGGAGCAGTTCAGCCCAGTCGTCTTGGTGATAGTTAGTATATGAGCGTATGAATTGCTCTAAGGTGGCATTAAGAACCTCTGTGGCTCCGTCCGTCTGGGGGTGCCAGGCCGTAGATAGGGCCTGTTGGGTCCCCGTCAGCTTTAGGAAGGCCCGCCAGAATTTGGAGGTGAACTGTGTGCCCCTGTTGGTCACCACACGTGCGGGACATCCGTGTAGCCTGTACACGTGGATGAGGAAGAGTTTGGCTAGCTGTTGTGCGGATGGGACCGACGTGCAGGGGATGAAGTGGGCCTGCTTTGAGAAGTAGTCCTTCACCACCCAAATGGCCGTTTTCTTCTGGCTGGGTGGGAGGTCCACTATAAAATCCATAGAGATTTCCTCCCATGGGCGGGAGGGTTCTGCCACCCGTTGTAATAGCCCCGCGGGTTTGCCTGGTGCCCGTTTGGCCCTAGCGCACGTTGGGCAGGACGCTACGTATGCTTTTACGTCTCGCCTGAGCGCGGGCCACCAGAATTGACGCCGTGTTAGGTGTAGGGTCTTGAGGAACCCAAAGTGTCCCGCTTGTTTGGCGTCGTGTGACCTATGCAAGATCGCCTGGCGTTGCGAGTCCGGGACATAGATTCTGCCTTCCCCCCATGCCAGGTCTTGTGCCATCGTTACCTTGTCGGGGTTTGCCAGGAACCAGGGGTCAGTTTTGAGGGCGGCGGCGAGGTCCGTGCGCATTCCCCCTGGTAGTTGCGGTTGGCTTCTTCCGGTCGCAGGTTGTCCCGCCGTCGGCTGCGCTGTAGAGTCGAGCTGCCTCCGAGCGCCGCTTTGGGTGGTCACGGCCATCCCCAGTTGCGAGGCGGATAGGACCGTCCCAATGGTGTCTGGGGCGGGCTCTTCGTCTTGGGGCAGTCGGGAGAGGGCGTCGGCCAGGAAGTTCTTTTTGCCCGGCATGAACGTCAGCTGGAAATTAAAGCGGCTGAAGAATTGGGCCCATCGGACCTGTTTTGGGCTAAGGCGTCTGGGCGTTCGTAGGGCCTCGAGGTTCCGGTGGTCGGTCCAGACCTCGAATGGTTGGGTGGCTCCCTCGAGTAGGTGTCGCCATGTCTCTAGCGCCGATTTTACCGCGAAGGCTTCTTTCTCCCAGACGTGCCATCGCCTTTCTGTCTCGGAGAACTTCCTTGACAGGTAGGCGCATGGTTTCAGGAGTCCCGTGGGGTCCTTTTGGAGCAGGATGGCCCCCAGGGAGAAGTCTGAGGCGTCGGCTTGGACCACGAACGGCCGTTCTGGGTCCGGGTGCGCGAGGATTGGCTCCGTGGTGAACAGCGCTTTCAGCTTGTTGAATGCGGTCTGGCACGCGGGAGTCCAATTCAACACTGTGCCCGGGTTCTTGGCGCGTCGGGTGTCCCCCACCCCTTTGGTTTTGAGGAGGTCCGTTAGGGGGAGGGCTATCTCTGCAAACCCCCGGGCGAATGACCTGTAAAAATTCGCGAATCCGAGGAAGCTCTGGAGTTGGCGTCTGTTGCGGGGGCGCTCCCAGTTTAGCACTGCCTCGACTTTTGCGGGGTCCATTTCTATGCCGTCCCTGGAGATTCGGTACCCCAGGTAGTCTAGGCGCGCTTTGTGAAACTCGCACTTTGTAGGCTTGGCATAGAGCTGCGCCCTTCTGAGCTTGTCGAGGACTTGCCTGACTAGGGTCACATGTTCCTCGTGCGTTTTTGTGTAAATAAGGACGTCGTCGATGTAGACCAGGACCCCTTTGAACAGATGTTCATGCAGTACCTCATTGATGAGCTGCATGAACACCCCAGGGGCCCCCGCGAGTCCGAAGGGCAGCACTTTGTACTGGAAGGCGCCTAGGGGGCAGTTGAACGCAGTCTTCCATTCGTCCCCCTCCCTGATTCGGATGCGATAGTACGCCTCGCGAAGGTCCAGTTTGGAAAAGACTTTGCCCGTGGACAGGTGGGCGAGCATGTCCTTCACCAGGGGTAAGGGGTATTTGTTGGACAGGGAAGCCGCGTTTAGGCCCCGGTAGTCGGTGCAGAGCCGTAGGGTGCCGTCTTTCTTCTCCCGGAATAAGACGGGGGCTCCGACCGGTGAGCATGCTGGCTCTATGAATCCCCTGTCTAGGTTTTTATCGATGAACTCCCGGAGGGTTGCCATCTCCTTCGGTGTCATCGAGTAGATCTTTGGTCTAGGTAAGGGGACGTCGGGCAGTAGGTCGATCCGGCAATCCGTCTTGCGGTGGGGGGGTAGTTGGTCAGCTTCTGCCTCTCCGAAGACCTCGGAGAAGTCGGCGTATTGTTCCGGTAGGTCTGCTGTGGTAGCGGCGTTGTCCTGTGTAGTCGCCTCCGCTCGTCCTACAGTGGGGTTGGTTCTGCCCGCTGGAACTGGTGCCCGATACTCGCCGTCGCCGAATGTGAAGGTGCGGGTCTCCCAGTTGATGCGCGGGTTGTTTGTCGCGAGCCATGGCATCCCCAGGACTGCAATGGGCCGTCCGATGTGAGTGACGACGAACGATGTGCGTTCGGTGTGAGTGCCCATTTGCAGGGTGACCGGCTCGGTTTGCAGCGTGGCTGGTTTCCCTCCCGCTGTAGAGCCGTCCAGCTGGTGGAATGCCAGCGGCGTGGGGAGGGGGAAGCAGCGGAGGTCGAGTTTGGCGACTAGGTCGGGGTGGATGAGGTTTTTTGAGCACCCCGAGTCCACTAGTGCCGCGGCCGTGGTGGCTCCGTTGCCGCCAGAGAGTTTGATTGCCGCCATTATTACGGGGCTTTCGCCGTTCCGTCGAGGTGGTCCGCACTGCTGTCCCACCGCCTGCCTCGCAACGCGTTTCAGGGCAGGCGGGGAGCTTTTCCTGCCGGCTGGTCGGGGTCTACGTTATCCTCTTCCCCCCAGTAGGCGTCCCAGCCTTCCTCTGGTGTCGCTGTGGCCACGGTCATTCGGCGGTGAGGGGGCGGCCCCAGGTTGGGTGGTTTGGGGCTAATTTTCGGGGTGGGTTTAGGCGCACTGGTCGGCGGTCGGTTGGCGAAGCAATCCACCATCTTGTGCCCTAGTTTGCCACACTTCCCGCAGGGCTCCCGATTGAATTTCTTTTTTGGGTATATGGGGCTGGCCATCCCCACGTGTGGTGCGGGTACCTTTTTGCCGGCATAGTTTGTGTCTTCTGTGGTTGTCATGAGGAAGGTGCGGTGCGCGTGTTCGGCTTTCCCCGCAAGGTGGATCCACCCGTGTAGCGTTTCTGGGTCGTCGCGGTAGAGGGCCCATTGGAGAACGTCGCGATTGAGCCCCCTTTTGAACATTTCCAGCAGGGTGGTCTCGGACCAGTCGCTGACCTTCCCCACGAGGGCTTTGAACTCCAGGGCGTAGTCTGGGACCGTGCGTGTGCCCTGTTTAAGTCTTTGGAGTGCGCTTTTCGCCCTTACTTTGGCTAGGGGGTCTTCGAAGTAGTTTTTCATCTCATTGATGAAGGCAGGGAAGGTGGCGAGGGCGGGGGAGCTGGACTCGTACAGTTGGACGTACCAGTCCGCCGCCCTGTCTTGTAGTTTGATCGCCACGGCGGCGATCTTGTCGGCTTCGGAGTCGTAGGAGTGTCCGTGCCTCCCCATGAACTCCCTGGCGTTCGTTACGAAGAACGAGAGTTTCGTGGGGTTCCCATCGAAGAAGATGGGGAAGTCCTTTGGGGCCCGGGCGTTTTGCGCGGCCCTGCCTCTCGCTTCCCGGCCTGTGGTGTCGTCCGCCTGGGCCGTCTGCTGACCCTCCGCTGGCCCGTGGGGGTTCGGTGCTTCGCTCGGGGTGTGGGCCTGTGCGGGGACGTCGTTGGGTGGCGCGGGGGGCATAAGCGACTGGAGCATGGTCCGGAGTTCCGTCAGTTGGGCCCGCATGGCCGCGAGTTCAGCTCGTGCCTCCTCGTCCACGGCCTGCGCCGCCGCTGGGGCCGGTTCCATCGGTGCGTCGGCGGGGGTGGGTTGCTGGCGGGGTTCATCCTCCCTCTGCCGCTGGACCGCTTCCTCCGTCGTCTGCTGGGTGTCTCCATCGTCCTCCTCCGTGTTGACCGCCGTTGGGCTGTCGCTCCACGCCCGTTGCTGGGGTGCGATGTGGGGCGCGGGGTCCTCCGCTGGTTTCGGAAGGCATGTTGCTCCCTCCCGCGGTCGGGTTGCCTCCATCGCCATCTCCCCTTGGGGTTGGAGCTGAGGCTCGGGTCGGGTGGGGTGGGCGTCCATGGCTCCGGGAGTCCACGGTGCCTCTGGCCTTGGTCGGTCCTCCTCTGTCTCTTGCCGTGCGGCTCGCCCTCCTTGCCCGCGTCGCTCCGGCTTCATCTTGCTGGTCTTCTCGCCGTCTATTCCTCCCGCGGCTCGTTATCGTCCAGTGGGGCTCGGCGAGGCTGAGTTTATGACTCTCAGCTTTATGTCATGCGCTGCCTGCCTCTGAATAAGGCTCAGACACTGGTTCGATGGATCAGGCTCTGATTTATTCACAGCGCAGTTACAGCGTCGGAAGAAAATGCTGAGAGTGACAGGAGCGCGCCGGTGCGGGGTTTAAATACCCCGCGCCGGTCAGAGCCCCCTCACTCGCGGTCACGTCACCCCCCTTTGTCCAATACGTTGCCCTGCCGGTGGGTGAGGGGTTGTGAGGCCCCGCTGGCGTTCCGGGATCGCCCATCATCGGGTTTTCTATTCATCCGGTGATTGCTGTCAGCTGGGCGATCTCCATTGTATTGGCGCTGATGGCTTGGGTGTGCTCCGTGATCCGTTTAGTTATTGTCTGTTGGCCGTTAGTCGTTGTGAGTTGATGGCTACTTATCTTGAGCCCCTTCTCCTGTTTCCTTGCTATTGTCATGTGTGCCATTGCGCTGATGACTTCAGCTCAACGGCACTCATGACAGACTGCAACTGCTTGCCTGAAGCATCGTCTTATCAACACTCTTTATAGTGAAGATTCTTTCTTGTATATTGGCCTTCAAATGTATATAGGGTCCCATAGGGTCAAAAGACAAACTATATTGTGCAATTTCAGGTCAGTATCCTTCTCATTAGTGTGAATTAACATTTTCTTTTTTATGTTTATAAACAGTTAAATTTGTGAAGTATGGACACAAAATGAAATTACCATTCATTAACTTATAATCAACTTATATGTGAATACAGTATTTTTGCTCATTTTTAAAAATGATTTAATGGCTGACCTTCTAATCTAGAAATCACCACCTATAGAACATAGTTCAATTGTTTTTATACTTTCCCATTCCAAAGCTTGTTCCTGAATTAATTTACCCCATGAGTATTGTTTATGTTTTATAATTAGCATTACTATATTTCATATTTATAATAACTTTTTAAATAGAATGCGTCATGAGTAAGGATGGTGAGGAGGGGGCTCCCATCCAGACGGTTAAGCGCATGCGTAGCACTGAGGAATTGGGCAGCCATTCAAAGAGACACAGATCGGGACCGCCTTAACCTTTGGGGGTTATATGTCTGGGTTTTTCCCACGCTTCTTCGGTTTGTTAGGATTCCTGTTATGTACAAGCAATAAAACATTAGAGACCAGTTCCTTGTCTCAGCATGGTTCCTGGCTGTTAGGACAGAATGTAACAGTATTTGCTGTATCTATTTAATTGCAATCATATGGGGTAAATTCTATGTGCATTTTTTACTGCAGAATTAATAGAGAAGTAGAGTTACAAAACAGTCCTACTAGAAGACTATAGTAAACAGTATCTCAGAATTAAAGCAGTTGATCACTGATGGTTTTCTGGTGGGTGGGATACTTTTGTGTATGGGGGGGCATGGGGAGATCATTGTAACATATTGAGGTCATTTTTTTTCCTAGCAAAAATAATCCAATAAATGTAATATTGAGTTTCTTTTCAGAAATCCAAACAAGCCTGAACCAACCACCCCAAATCTATTGATTGTTTCCTCTGAGTTGATGTATTTATTTAAACCCTCACAATCCAAAGACTAATTAAATGCCCTACTTTGTTTCTAATACATTTTACTATTCAAGTTAGATTTGGATATGATGTGGGGCAGCAAAGTACATCCAATGCCATTTATGTCTCCTTCGTTGGGTCTGTTTATGATAAAACCTAGCTGGGTTGACAGCTTATGATCATCAGTTTGGTCATAGGCATTTTCTTTGGTGCTTTTCAGGATCTTTGTCCCACCTGTATTTATTTTGTTAAGCGTCTTCAAATAAAGCAAAAATGCATGAAATGTTGGCATGCTACAAAGCCAGTGCCTGAGTCATGTTATCCTCCTTATTTACAAGAATCCTTCAAGGTCCTGCATGAGCCCAATAGATACTGTTAGGCACTTCTTTGTCCCAAAATAAAAGACAAAGTTGAGGCATTTGGGAGCATCCTGGGGGCTAGGTATCATGAATGTTATTTTGTGACAGGCAAACATTTTGTGAATGGGCGGGCTCCCCCACCTCCCTTAGCAGTCATTTTGTGAAAAATCCCATGACACACATTCAAATTTCAAACAATTTCCTGCCTTGTTACACACTTTCTTTGCTCATGGTATTTCCAGTCTGCTATCTAATGTGTTTTCCAGGATCAAGCCATTTTTTGCTATCATTTCCTGAAAGCATTTTTGCCTATCAGAGTAGAATTCAATAGCTCAGGCTACAATCCTATGCACCTTAATTAAAATAAGTTTCAGATGTCTACAGTATTTCAGCAAAGTGGGTTGAAGGCAAATGGTCAAAGTTTTGTAGTATTTATTAAGAAAGGAAGTCAAAGTAATAGAGGAATTCTGATATGTAACTTTTCCCTTCAAATTAGAATATATATAATGGCTATTTAAACAGCTATAATCTTGCTTGCTTTCTCATGCACTTCCAATGCACTGCAGAAATCTGTCTCTGGGGAGCAGGGCCTAGCCTGGGCCTGCAATGTTCAGCAAACAGTTTTACCACTATCTGAAACAACTCTTACAATAAGTCCCATTCAGTTAAACTGGACTTACTTCTAAATAGAAATACATAAGATTGTATTGACAGCATCTAGCCTTTTACAGCAAAAAGCATATACGTTTCAGCCCAAATTATAATATTATAATATTCATGGGGTATCCCCAGCCACCCACATTCTAATATTGAATGTGCTTCCTTTTTCTGAATTAATTTCATAACTGAAGTTCCATTAGGATACTTCTTGTTTTTATTGTATCTGCCTCTTAAGAATCCTCTCCCATTTGATGGCTCAGCTATTTCAGTTAGTCTGCAATGACATTTGGCCTTTTAACTGGAATAGATTTGCTTCATCTTTCAGAAGGATTTTTGGTACACTCTTAGCAGCCGTAAAGACTAAGAAGGATTTTTTTCCAAGAATAGTTTCATTCACTTTTAGTTTTCCATCTGCTTCCAGCCAGCACTTTTATTTAGGCTTGTAAGCAGATTTTGACTGATAAAATTGGGAGCTAAATAAATCTTTTTGTTCTGATCGTTTTTTAAACTGTAGCTTTAATTACTTTTGTAATCGTGTTTAAATTATGCTGTTATAATTTTTTTTTCTCTTTTGTTCACCATCTTGAGCTCCCTTTGTTGGTGGAAAGGCTGAATGTATACACATGAAAAAAACAAAATTAACAGTACAAGTCTCTTCATTTCAGTCATCAACCAGAAAAACAGCTTTGATAAAAGAACATTCCTACCCATCACAGTTGGATAAATGCATTTGAGCTGAGGCCACATTCCCTCTTGTGTGGCATGGCAAGGGTATAGTCAAGAAACAGAAGGTGGGACCAGAGCAAGAGCAAGAGACACAGGGCATAGATTCATCTAAATACATTACCTACATGAATAAATGCATGTATAATATAAATGTCCAGTGGGACTTATTCTCACTTAAGCTTTTATAGAAATTTAAAGAGGCATTTTTTAAAGAAGTTAATGAAGTGGCATTCGTCTGCAGACTTTCAAATAGTATAGGACTTCGGCCTGTAAATCTCCATCATCTATCTATCTATCTATCTATCTATCTATCTATCTATCTATCTATCATCTATCTATCTATCTATCTCTCTATCTATCTATCTATCATCTATCTATCTATCTATCTATCTATCTATCTATCTATCTATCATCTATCTATCTATCTATCTATCTATCTATCTATCATCTATCTATCTATCTATCTCTCTATCTATCTATCTATCATCTATCTATCTATCTATCTATCTATCATCTATCTATCTATCTATCTATCTATCTATCTATCATCTATCTATCTATCTATCTCTCTATCTATCTATCTATCATCTATCTATCTATCTATCTATCTATCTATCTATCATCTATCTATCTATCTATCTATCTATCTATCTATCATCTATCTATCTATCTATCTATCTATCTATCATCTATCTATCTATCTATCTATCTATCTATCATCTATCTATCTATCTATCTATCTATCTATCTATCATCTATCTATCTATCTATCTATCTATCTATCATCTATCTATCTATCTATCTATCTATCTATCTATCTATCATCTATCTATCATCTATCTATCTATCTATCATCTATCTATCTATCTATCTATCTATCTATCTATCATCTATCTATCTATCTATCTATCTATCTATCATCTATCTATCTATCTATCTATCTATCTATCTATCATCTATCTATCTATCTATCTATCTATCTATCATCTATCTATCTATCTATCTATCTATCTATCATCTATCTATCTATCTATCTATCTATCTATCTATCATCTATCTATCTATCTATCTATCTATCTATCATCTATCTATCTATCTATCTATCTATCTATCTATCATCTATCTATCTATCTATCTATCTATCTATCATCTATCTATCTATCTATCTATCATCTATCTATCTATCTATCTATCTATCTATCTATCTATCTATCATCTATCTATCTATCTATCTATCTATCTATCATCTATCTATCTATCTGCTAGGAGTCAAAAACAACTTGATGACACATAATCAACCAGTCATGGACTTCAGTGATAGAGGAAACACTATAGGAAGAGCAGGGACAACATACTCAGCAATTCAACCTGCACTCAGATCAAATCAGCAATTCAACCTGCACTCAGTCATAGCTTGCTTAAAGGAAAAAAAATTCAGCCTCTTGCTCCACCCTTCCTAATACATACTTCATTACTTTTCTGCTCTTTGTTTTTTTACACATACTTCATTACATACTTTTAGTTATATAAGCCATATATAAGTCAGCTATAATATAAAAATTATTGCTGCCCCCTCCTGGGGAACAGCTTTTCCCCAGACATTCAAATGTCCCCTTCTCTTTAAGCATTTAGGAAGTTTGTTAAAACTTGGGATTTGTTTTTTCCATGAGAAATTGGAAGTTATTACTGGTAGTCCTTGTTTAGCGATCACAAATGGGACTGGCAACTCAGTCATTAAGGAAACAGTCGCTAAGTGAAACCGTGACTGTGCTTACGATCTTACTTCAGCTTTCCTTTGCTTTACAGGCCAGTGAAGGTCATAAATGCAAGGATTAAGGTTATTTTTTCATCACCATCATAACTGTGAACAGTCACTAAATGACGCAATTGCTAAACGAGGACTACCTGTAATTCTATTTTGCTGATTGTGTTTCATTCCTGGGTCTTATATAGGTGATTCTCATGATTATGCTGGATGGCTGTATATTAACTTTTATTTTTATCTGGATTTATAGAGGGGAAATTGTATGACACTGGGGTCAATTCTGATTGAAGCAGCCCATAAGTCCTGTAAAATAAATAAATAAATAAATGTATCTTTACTGGAGTTTGTGCAGTAGTTGCAGGAGGCAGCTGCAGACCTCTGTAAAGAGTTGCAGCTGCTTTAAGACATTTCAGATACATGCTCAGTGCATATCCTCACATGTTCTGAAGTAGTGAGCCTGAGCAACATGAGAGTCATGTACTGTATATGAGATGGGCAACCATATAAATGAATTAAATAAATAAATAGGATTGCCCCTCATCTCAGTCACCCCAAATGTCCCTTTCCCCTTCTGCTCAACCTCCCCACTTGGTTCAGCCTCCTCCACTTGCCCAGCTGAAAAGCTCCTATTTAGGCATACAAGATCTGGGCTGTAAATCTACAGTTCACCACTAGATGGCAGCAAAGAGTAAGGTTTTCTGCGTTTCCTTCCTGCAGGTAGTGTTGTCCAAATGTTGCTACATTGATATGTATGTGTTATCCTGGCTATGTTGAAGCTATTGTGAGGGGGAGTCTACCTGTCCTATCTTCACCAAATTTATTTCATTGTTTTAATTCACAATCCTGTAAAGTTTGCCCAGTGTTATTTGCCTGCCTATTTAAGCAGCATGTATCAAACTCTTGCTTAATTTTGCCTCCTGGTCTGTGAGCTAAAGCTAGTCATTACATTCTCTCCTCACACCACCACATACCTAGAGGGTTGTAGCTCTTGGGAAATGCAAAACTATGTCATCATGCCATAATCACAGCTTTCAGCAATGACTTATATGCAAAACTAACAGTTCACTGATGATCAGGCAGCTCTTCTCCCATATCAACAATTCAATTTTGTTTTATGGCGAAATAGTCACATGAGTGCACATAACACATATTGAAATCATGGGGAGAGAGGGCTAGCATTTTAACGGTGGTGGTGGTGGTGGTGGCCTTTCTGTGATTTTTTGTTGTTGTTGTTACTCCAAGAGCTTCTTTGGCAAAAGGGGCTGGCCCTGACTGATGGATGATTTCTGAATTCTCTTGGTCAGCTATTACAGTGCCACTGCTCTGGAGTAGTTTCCATTGGAGATCAGATTCACCATTTGCTGTTGACTTTTAAAAGTCCTGAAAAACGAATTATTCTGGAGGTATCCTCTTAACTTAATATTTATGCCACCTTTTCTTTTTTGTTCTTGTTCGTTGTTTTGGGGTTTTCATTGGGGATTTTATGATCTCATTATTTGTTTGAATTGTACTGCAGATGTTTTAAATTTTGTTATATTGTATACTCTGTAAGCTGCCAAGAGTCATTAGTTTGTGACAGGGTATGGGATCAATGAATGAATGAATAAATAAATAAATGAGTTTTACTGGACAAGAAGTAACTTGGTATTTGATCCTGTTAATCTTTAAATCTCTTCTTTATTTAAACAGATGACCACCATGTCCCACTTAAAGGATCTCAAAGATGACCTTCACAGTGACACAGTCCTTTCCATCTTAAATGAACAACGCATTCGGGGCATTTTATGTGATGTCACAATAATTGTAGAAGACACCAAATTCAAAGCCCATAGTAATGTCCTGGCTGCTTCAAGCCTTTATTTCAAAAATATATTTTGGAGTCATACAATCTGTATTTCTGGTCATGTGTTGGAACTAGATGGCCTCAAGGCTGAAGTGTTCACAGAAATACTTAATTACATCTACAGTTCTACAGTAATCATTAAAAAACAAGAGTCCGTTGTGGATCTTGCAGCAGCTGGAAAAAAATTGGGAATATCTTTTTTAGAAGATCTTACAGAAAAGAGCTTTTCAGGTTCCCCTTGTCTGTATTCATTTTGCAATACTGAAAAAAATGATGTGAAAGAAGAAAAAAGACAGGAAGACTCAGCCATTACAAATGGACCAAGAATCACTAATGCATACTCAATTTTTGAAACTGAGAATAGTAATAATTTGTTTTCTCCTCTTGACCTGAGGGCGAGTTTTAAAAAAATGCCTGAAACAAATAAAACATCCTGTACTGATCTGGACAGGACTGATGCATGCAAAGAGGTTGAGAGAGCCAGTACATTAGCTGAACATTCCTATGCTGTTACAACAGGTTGCGATGCTTTGCAACAAAATTCCTTTTATTATGAAAGCACTCCACTTTATAAAACAGGTGAAGATTGTTCTGAAGCTGCCCAGTCAGTGCCTCTAGTTAAATCAGTAACACGGTCATATAATGCACCAAAGGCTACATTTAACACTCAGATCACAGATGCTCCTATTGCAAAGATATCAGCCCACAAGAGAACCAGTTCAGAGGGTCCCCATAAAGTCATAAATGATCACAGCCATTCTTTTGAAAAATCCCAGCCAAACACAGCCAATATTCTCTCTTCTAAGGAAGATGAAAATAAATCTGATAATCTTTCTGGATCAATAGTCACAGCTATTCCACATCCTTATAACTGCAATTGTTGTACTAAATCATTTAATGATAAAACTCAGCTTAGCACTCATCTTAAACTTCATTCACAATCTCAAGAAACTTTAGTTTGCAAATACTGTAGCAAACAATTTGAAAATATTACTGGACTAGAGACCCATCAACAAGCATGTAAGGGTCTGAACAATTTGTGTGTTCAAAATGAAAATGAGCAGAAGGGTCTGGATAATTTTGCTCCTTCAAATGGAAAAACTGGCACCTCATATGTAAGCCCGGAGCCCACAGAGACTGAAAATGAGCTTACTGATTATCCTGTCACAAACAGAACAATGCCAGAAACAGACCACTTTGTTAAAGTTGTTGATGGACAGATACTTTATACTTGCAATGTTTGTAAACGTACCTATGTTACTTTGTCTAGCCTCCGAAGACATTCAAATGTTCATTCTTGGAGAAGAACTTATCCTTGCCATTACTGCAACAAAGTCTTTGCATTAGCAGAGTACCGTACCAGACATGAAATCTGGCACACAGGCGAAAGACGATACCAATGTATCTTCTGTCTTGAGACCTTTATGACATACTATATACTCAAAAACCACCAGAAATCTTTCCATGCAATTGATCACCGACTTGGTGTAAACAAGAAAACAGTTAATGGTGGCTTGAAACCGAATGTATATCCTTACAAGCTTTACAGGCTTTTGCCTATGAAATGTAAAAGGGCACCATATAAAAGTTATGGAAACTCATCGTATGAAAGTGTACAAGTTAATGAAGTCCCATCTAGCACCAGTATTATTCAAAATACTGTCACTTCTGAACAGTCATCCTTGAATTTTTCACACAATAAGTTGCCAAGCTCCAGTATTTCCTTGGATAGTTCTTCATGTGATGCTACAGCAACACCTGAAAATCCTCCAAATATTTCTTCCTGGAAAATTGCATCAGGGACAGACCTTAAAAATAATACTCATACTAACAGAAGGCCGTTATCTTCTGCTGAGGATTCTGGTCCTCAGGAATACGATTCCTCTCTTCAAGCAATTAGTAATATCAATTCCCGTGATAATTCAACCTCTGTTATTAGCTATAACAATCCAGCATCTTCCGTCATAGTGCATAGTGGAAGAGTTTCATCTGTGATAATGCACAGTAATGCTGTCAATGCAGTAGGACGAAGTGATAAGGGAACTTCAGATATTACAGTCAGCCAAGTAGCAAGCAGTGATCTTATACATGAGTCAGATAATGGCAATAGTAGAACAAGAAGCAATAAAGAAAAGAAAAAGGTACCCCTGTATGACAGAGAAACAACATCAAAGGAGGTAAAATATACAGCAAATACAGGGGTACCTTCTAACACACCTACAGATATCTTCGAAACTTCAGCTAAGACTGAAACTTATATTGCAAAACCTGCACTGCCAGGAACATCTGCGGACAGCAATGTTGCTCCACTTTGTCAAATAACAGTTAAAATTGGAAATGAAGCAATTGTGAAAAGACATATTTTGGGGTCCAAATTGTTTTACAAAAAAGGCAGAAGATCTAAATATGAATCCAAAGGAGATCAGACAGTTCAAGTTGCAGAACGGGAAAAAAGAGAGAGAAGCATGTCTCGAGTGTGTCGATCAGACTACATTGAAAGTGAAATGGGTGACGATATCAGTGACCATGACTCCAATGATAAACCTTGGCGGCCATATTACAATTACAAACCAAAAAAGAAATCTAAACAACTAAGGAAAATGAGAAAAGTAAAATGGAGAGAGAAATACAGGAGCAGAAATTCCTGTGAAGGAAGTGAGAAGACCTATGTCACCACTTATGCTCTTAGAAATATTCCTGAAGAAAAGGTCCGTAATCAGGAAGGAGATGGGAAAATGCCAGATCTTTACTGTGAGCTCTGTGACAGGGAGAACACTTCTACGGAAGCATCCCATGATCATTTACACTGGGAGACTGCAGGGTCTGAGTCTTACGCTTGTGACTTATGCCAAAAGCATTTCCAGAGCCCTTCGGCTCTACGGATGCATAAGCGGTGTCATACAGGAGAGAAACCCTACATTTGCAAGACCTGTGGGAAAGGATTTTCAGTCTCTAGCAATTTACAGAAGCATGAACGCACCCATTCTGGTGTCAAGGATTTCATCTGCCAACACTGTAACAAGGCATTCACTCTCAGTGAAACACTAAAAATACACGAGAGAATCCATACAGGAGAAAAGCGCTACCACTGTCAGTTTTGTTTTCAGAGCTTCTTGTATCTTTCCACCAAAAGGAATCATGAGCAAAGGCATAAGCGTGAGCACACTGGAAAAGGCTATGCGTGTTTTCAGTGTCCCAAGGTTTGCAAGACTGCAGCTGCTCTTGGGATGCACCAGAAGAAGCATTTATTCAAAACTCCCAAGCAAGAGGATAGAAAAGACTGTTTGTTTAATGAAAGCTCTAAATCATGTATAAGTCAACATTTCTTTGATTCTGAGCAACAGGAAACAGCTAAACCTGTGCTAACTCAAAGTGTAGTTGATGCAGAGGGTTGCAGAGCAAGTAGTATTCCAAATACCACATTGGATGCTGCACTCTGAGTAAGAAAATGGTGTAGCAACAAAGAAAATAGATGAAAGGCCATACATGCAAGTAAATAATGCAAAAAAATATATATCCAAACTTCTGGAAGTTCTTAAAACTTGAGAGATATATATATTTTTCCTATAAATATATTGCATACTTTACGTTTTAAAATGTGCCATTAAAAGTGAAATTCGGGAACTCTACTGAAGTTAATGAAGCCTAAAAAAGTGTAAGGAGATATTAATGTCCCTCAGAAGAAAGTTTACATAAAAAAGAATATGCTTAATTGAAATGTTTAAAAGGATATTATAAAGAATTCACTGTTGAACTGGAATACGTCTAACTTGTTAACGATATGAACCATTTTGGACAACTAAAAAATGAGAGATATCAATTCAGAATATAGTAAAGTTAAAGCGTTTCTGCTAGAAGAAATTACACCCTGTATTCCTAACTGGAATGTACTTATAATGTGTTCAAAGGTCAACATTATTTTAAAAGTTTAATTTACCCCTAGTCTGATGTGTACACAATAAGCATCTGGTTAAGATTCTAACATTTGTTATTTGAATAGTACATTCACCCATTCTAAACTCTGAATATGCTGTTACAGAACAATTTTGTGAGAGGTTATGATTATTATAATAATAAATATTTATATTCTTAACATGTAATATGGTGTGTCATGAGCTCATTATATATTAGTGCCATCAAATCTGCAGACTGATAAAGTTTAAATATTTATAGCATCATACATGATCCCCTCATGAGCATAGTTACACACATGGAATAAGTTCTGTATCTTGAAGAGCCTTTGTTCCCCTTCCTTCCTCCCACCATCAGTCTGTGGCTCTACAGGCATCAGAGCATTACACCATCAACACAGTGCCCAGGCGTGTCTGCTATATACCGTCATTTCTCCTCAGTGACTTGGTCTGGGGTGACTTGTCCTCTGAGAAGAAATAACTTGCAAGGATCCAATACAGGAAAAAGGTGGCTGGATACAGTATGGAATTTCACCACGGAATCTTTCTGAAAGTTACAGCTGACATTCCAGAGTGTCTTTGCCTCTAAGTATGTGCTCAAGGCTCAGAAAAGGAAGAAAGGAGGAATTGCAGTGAAGCCTGTGCTGACCCCATTTAGGTATACTGCTGCACTCATGACTGTGAGGATAGTTTAATCCAAGGCCAATATTCTCATATTTGGATTTACTGAATTGTACTCCAGGCTGACTTCCATAGTGTTTTACATGCATAGTCATCCAGCTAGTTTGTGTAACGTACCACAGAATTTAGACATTCCGTTCCTAACCTCAAGGATTTATAGAACTGTCTACCTGAATAATTTAATAAGTGGGTTTTCAATATTATGTGATTTTTTCCCCCTGCTTATTTAGTGGGCACACCATGCAGTGGGCACCCTCTCTCTCCTAATAATAATATAGTGAATAATATTAATAATCTGATTATTTTACTGTAAAAATTAGGACTGTTGTAAAAATGCAGTTATCCAGTAATGCCCCAAGCCTTCATAGAAACTTTGATCATTCTGCATAAGGTGGTTCTTCCGTAAGCTTTTTGTACAGAAGCTCTTGTTATCTTCTCTGTTCAAATTGCCTAGCTATGTCTAAAGAGGGTCTGAATCATCTGCATTATACTAAGAAGAGAAGTCTTCCCTATTGTGGTCAGGCTATATAAATGTCAATTTTGGGATGCTTGATACTCATATGAAATTGAAAAGAGAATAATCTTATTCGAGGAGATAAAAAGTTTCTAAGAGGAGATCATCCTTTATACTGTAGCTGTAATTCTTTTAATCTAATGGACTATTAGTGTTTTGGGTTCCATCCTCTATTCAGCTATACATGAAAGGGTTTTGGTTCTCTTCTCTTCTCCTCTCCTCTCCTCTCCTCTCCTCTTCTTTTTGTATGGGGGAGATTTTTCATCTGAACTTAACATTCTTCAAATAAAGAGTATCTGCAGGCTTTATCCATCAACAATATGTTTATTTGTGTTGATCAAGCTAAATGGTTGACATATATTAACAAGAAGAAAAATCAGGTGTTACAAATTAATATCAAATTAGTATGGGGAAAAAGCCAACTTTTGAAGAAAACTATTCTGAAGGAGTTAAAGTCTTATTAGACATGTTAGTGACTGAAGAAAAAAGAACACTGAACCAATGAAAAAGGAAATTAGAATAAAACCCCAATTTAATGTACCAACCAGAGGGTAGTGTGCCCAATACTCTGTGTCCATTAAATTAGAAATTACATCATTCACAGCAACTTATTTGCATATTATGCAAATATATTATGCAAATGATACAACTTACATTGTTTATGCCATTTTGCATAACAATGCAACACGAATTACGTAAATTGCCACAAATGATGCAAAATTGATGTAAATTTGTTTGCCACATTCAGACTACTTTGAATATAGTTGACTTGTCTGCTATTTTGGGGAATGTTTGGACAAAAATGTCTGTTGCATCCAAAATCCACTAAATGGTGATCCTTTAATCAAGTTTTCTCTGTAAAACATTTCCAAATTTTTAACAGTTGGAGAAAGTAGAAAACTGCACTCCACATTTTATTATAGGAAATGTATCCTTTAAAGAATATTCTGTTTGTTACATCTAATTTTGGCTTTTATGCTCATGTTTCTACATTATATAAAATAAACATTCGTAATTCTGTTAATGATATATTTATTCTTAACTTGTCTGAAAGTAGTTCTCCCACAATTAATATAAGCACTGAAAAAAAATTGAACTGTATACATAAAACATTTTTGGATATGAAAAACTATCACTTAGAAAATTATACTTATTATGAGCTGTTTAAAATAAGCACATTATAAGACTTTATAAAACAATATTATCTCAATAATTCTAGACCAAAGCCAATAATGGTTAATATTTATATGTAGCGATAATTGTACAAATATTTTCTATAACTGTTTAATTCATATGGAAAACAGTATCTTCTGTTATGTTTGAGGGCTTTGTATATTTTGATAAAAACATAATAACTTTGTAAATCTGCCTGTTCGCTACAGTTTATAGAAAAGCAATTTTAATATGACAATATCATGTTTATTATTCATACTGGAATTTTATTAATCAGCATAATGGACAAAGTATTACTGGCAAATACAGAATTAAAGCAAGTATAAATAATGTAATTGTTAAGGACAATTGATTGCTACATAATGGCATATGCATTTTGTTTTAATAGTACTATTAAAAACTGGCATTCAGAATGATTAAGAGAATCAAGCTTTTTTCCCCACAAAATTACTAATTATAATAATGGATTTACTTCATCAAAATAGCCACAAATTCTTCCACTCAATTTCCTTCCTTCCTTCCTCCCTCCCTTTCTTCCTTCTCCATCTATCTATCATTTATATACCACCTAAAATATATAATGGTTGTCATGCAATAATTGTATCAGAATTGTGCTAAATTATTTTGACAGCACCTGGTTGAAAAGCTCATTCAAAATTCATTTTTTTTATTTTTATCCCGCCTTTATTATTTTATAAAAATATTTTTATAAATAACTCAAGGCTGCGAACATACCTAATACTCCTTCCTCCTCCTCCTCCTTCCTCCTCCTCCTATGCTTTGAAAACTGAGAGGATAGTGATTCAATGTTTTAGATTTTAAGTATGTTTTATATACTAATATAACCTTAAAATCACCCACAATGCAAACCATACAGCTTACATTTCAATCTTAGAAAAAAGATTGATGATCACAGAATGATGATTAATGGATATAACTAGGAAGACTTTCTGTGATTGGGCTCACCAACTGTTTTAAGCCATGATTTGCTGAACACACCCCCAACTGGCTGGACTAACCCACAACCCAAGAGTCCCAGGCTTTTGGAACTAGTGGGAATTGGAATTTTGATAATGTCATGAATCTCTCACAAAATAGTTGTTATGGAGGGCATAGATGGTCATAAAAGGCCCATTTGCCAGAATGCAAACTGTTTAGCTCTTCAGTTTACCTTTTTTCCTTTTCTGGGAGGTAAGCACTCTTCAAAAAAAAAAACCAACCCTGAGCAGCAATCACTTGACACTTAAGTTTGATGCTTGATGCTTTTCAGCATACTAGCTTCCCATTTAGTATGTTTTGCAATAACATAATCTAAACAAAATAAAATCAGGTGGGCCTGAAGACTGGTGGGAACCAAGGGATATGAAACTAAGTAGTAAGTACATTGGCATCTCTGAGGACTTAGGTCGTAGACCATACTTTACAAACCATAGCAATTGGATTCAGTCAACACATAAAGCCAAACAAACTGCATTATGGCTTAGTTTAATGCTTCTACCCAGCCTGTATATATGTTTTACCCTGTGTGTGTGCATGTGCAGTTTGCCATTGCCATACTGGGAACTCCTTGGGTTACAACAAGAAGTTACTCCTTGAAAACTCAAATAGAACAGAGATCCTCCACTGCCATAATGTGGAATTCAGTGTGAAGAGCTCCTCTCCAGGATAGAACAGAATAAGAAACTTTCAGGAATGAAATTCTGCTCTCATATCAGAGCTCCAGGAGTTCAGTTTCAGGATGCCAATTGCTAAAACAATTTCCAGCCTATTACTCTTGGATTAATTGTGCTTGTTCTTGGACTTCAGTTGCTCTCCGACCAGTGCTATTTGCTTGTCTCGCCACCATTGCCATAGAGATAGCATGGCAGGACAATTGTATACCACTGTAAGAAATTGGCTGGTTCACAGACTGTGTTAAGTTGTATATTGCTCAGTCGTGGTTGGAATAATCCACAATTTACCAGTTCCATACAACACACCAAGCTATAAATCACGGCTTACAAGATAGAATAGCTGAGTTCATTTAGCCCAGCCATTTATTTATTTATTTAATCATTTATATAACCACCCATCTCATATATGTGACTCTAGGCAGCTATTTTATCTAAAAATAGATTAAAAACGTACAATGAAAAAATAAAAATTCTTCCCAAATACATTAAACTGTCTCCTCACCTGTATTCTACATTAATGTTCTGCTTCGTAATCTGAACTATTGTTTTAGCAAGGAACAGGGGAGCCTGTGCTAAGTATATTCAAATGCATTAAACATAAATACATGATTTACAAATACATGACCAGTCCTTTTCCTTAGCATAAAATGGAAACAATGCTATTAAAAGAAATTACATTGGCTACAAACAGTGTGTGTTACTGAGTTCTCCACTGTTCCCATGAAAACGAGAAACTTTAAATACATCTGACATTTTGCAGAACAGGGCAGAACTTGTAGGGGAGGAGAGGTACATTATACCATGGCATACCAGCTGTTTCTGATTCTTGGACAGTTGGCAAATTAAAAAAAAAAGCTTTTGATCTTATTCTGCAAGAAAAATGTAGTATTTATGTAGTGGTGCAGCTAGAGAATTTTGTGCTGAGTTTAAATTCCACCCCACATATAAATCCAAATAATATTTTCTCATTTTAACATAGAAATCCTAATTTATGCTATATTTTGGTAGCCATAAAGAAAAGCAGATAGCACAGGTTTATAGAGAAAAAAGGCAGAATCCATAATGGGAAGACAGCATCAGGCTAATTAAAATACTGTATAGCACCAAGGAATGGACAAAAGAGCCGAATGTCCAGTATCTGCTGTGATTTGATATTTAAAAGGGATGCAGACCCTATGATTCATCTAGAGTTAAGCTTCATTGATAACTTTAGGAAAATTCAACAAGTACTAAATGTCTCTTACTGAAATTAAGGGGATTATGCTCTGTATCAGAAGTTGGCAATCCAGAACCCACAAATGTGATAATGGCCACCAGATCTTGAAGAAACCCCTCAAAACGGCTAAACATAGTAAAGACACTTTAAAATGTTTAAAGCTTTAACTTGTGAGATTTTCCATTTGTGGCATCAAGGGATATTTGTGCAGTGGAATCTGGGCCTCAACAAGATTGTTGACCATTGGCTATGTTATAGGAATATGTAACTGGAATTACTTCTGAACAGATATGCATTGGATTGTTTTGGAAAGCCATAGGCAACCAGGTATTCTCCAAATTTTCTGGATTTTAATGCCCAACAATTATAAAATATGAAGAATTATTAATTAGGACTGCATATAGACTTTAAATTAAGTAATCGATACATTATATTGTATATCATCTAATTTACAGTATATGAATTATATTTTCCTTTTATACATCTCATGCTTCTTGCTATGAAATACATTATGAGATTATGCAGAAGTATTCATTTTAACTTGCTAAGGCAACAGTCTTTTTCACCCTTCCCTGCTGTAAATCCAATTAAACCTGATGAAGATTGCTATTCAGTAAGATATATTAGATCAACCTTTATACGTGTTTTCACTTGGTGTCCTTGATTACATACATACATACATACATGAATGAGTTGGCACATGTTTTTTTATTAAGAAATATTTATTTTTCTTTACATAATATGAATCTTTTTTTTTTCCTACAACCAGCTTCTCTGATTCAAAATCGATTTTAAAGGTCAGGAATGAAAGAAGTTTAGTCCAACAATGTTTGAGCAAGCTACTAGTTTGTCCTGATAAATGTAAATCTATCTGTGTGATCTAAAAATGAACAAAAATAACTTAGTCAGCATTACTACTTGTGTACAGCATGCATATGACCAGCCCCTACGGTCCACTTCCTAAGTTCAAGATTAGTGTGTTAAAGTATATAAGTTACTATGCTACTCTAGAAACATATGGAAATTATACTGCATTAGTTTTGTACCATAGAATTTGAATGCTTGAGATGGCCTTTAAGTATTGCTAATTAGAATAAATTCTAGGAAATACTGACTGGTAATTGATACCAAAATTGGCTGGCATGACTTCAAAATGGTCTGTTTTCTTCTGTTATATCCCATTAAAAGTTTTTTGTTGTTGTTAACTTCCTTTTCTACAGTGAGTTGCATCCAAAAGTTACATATCCATCTGCACTCAGTGTTCTGAAACCTTCTGTTTTATATCCTCCTACTCCTGTCTTGCTAAAAATATATCTTCAAAAAAACATTGATTTTTTTTAAAATTGCACAGTATTAATTTGGATACATATGCTACATTTGAAAGCAGGCAACACAAAGCTTGTAACTTTCAGCCTCTTTTTGGATCTCTGGTTGCAAATCAGTAAGGAATGAATGGAAGTGACTGGGAAGCTGAGTTAGAAATTAAACAACCAGTACATATATAGCACAATACACTAAACTATGGGTAATTATTTACGAAGCCAAAAGCAAACCATATTATAGCTTACATGTTATATGTAAACCTAGCCACATAGATTTCACTGCTGGTGTTTCTTTTCATTCCAGATAGATTTTAGGTGGTGCAACTGCATATGTACTGTAATTGATACTGAAGACAATTTAGTACAGGTCAGGCCTTCCTGATAGGATTTCCTCTTACCTAAAAAAGCTTTTTCTATCATTCTAAATATATTTTCGTTGATTGTAATAGTACATCACTGAAAGAGAAAATCCCATTGAATATTCAAAAGCATTGTCTTCAGCTTTAGTTTCCTTTATTACTATGCCCTGAATAGTTTACAGTCTGAAATATGATCTATAGAACTATAGAAAGCTGTTTTATTCTAAACCATTAAACGTTACTAGAAATCAAGCAAGACAGAGGAAGGAAGAAGATAATTGCTGTAGAGTTCACCGCTCTATTTAGAAAGGGATTTGCATTCACAGGCCCATTTTAGTGCCACCAATTGGGCCAACTCTTACAATTAAAAATTAGGTTGTATTCAATCTAATGGCGAAATAACTAAATCAGAAGTCATTGTGGTTTATAAGATATGATTTTTTACTTCTGCTATGTAAATTAAACTGTTTCTTCAATGAACCCTGATTAAGCCAACCATGGCTTAGTACAGTTTGTAAACCCCACATAGCAAGGACACAGATGACTGTGGTAAAAACCTCAGAGGTAAAAGGACAGGCAGCTGGAGGACTGCTTCCTACAACACACTATTCCATAACATAATTTGTATGGTTAGTGCACTAGGTAAAGGTAAAGGTTTCCCTTGATGTAAAGTCCAGTTGTGTCCGACTCTAGGGGGCGGTGCTCATCTCCGTTTCTAAGCCTTAGAGCCGGCGTTGTCCATAGGACACTTCCGGGTCATGTGGCCAGCATGACGACACGGAACGCTGTTACCTTCCCGCCGAAGCGGTACCTATTGATCTACTCACATTTGCATGTTTTCGAACTGCTAGGTGAGCAGGAGCTGGGATTAGCAACGGGAGCTCACTCCGCCGCGCGGTTTCAAACCGCCGACCTTCCGATCGACAGCTCAGCGATTTAACCCGCAGCGCCACCACGTCCCTTGGTTAGTGCACTATGTGAACACAAACACTGGTTCATTAAACCATTGTTATACAGATCAATATAGCAATATTCAAATATTGGTAATTAAACCATGGGTTGGCACAATGTATGAATCTAGCAAACAATTTTTTATAGCTTGGAAAATGTACACTATCTCCTAATGGTACAGGAGTGTCCACAGAGTAGGGTCAAAAAAGGCAAGATGCTAGCCACTAGGGTATGATCAAAGCTGTACCTACAGTGACCTCATCTTGACTTTTTTGACCCTACCCTGCGGATGCTCCTGTTTATGTATAGGAAGCTACAGTTAGAACTCACACTGCCATCATAAAAAGCAAAGAAAGTTCCTCAGTTGCCATTTCTGTACTAGTTTGAGGAATCATTAGTAAAGGAATGACAATTTCCACCCAGCAATTTCTGTATTTTGGTGCCATCTCTGTGAAGGTAAATCACTGAAATACTGCTACCATATCTGGGCTGCAAATTTTAGTGCATCCATAAGATGGCCACAAAGATATTGAAACAGTTAACTGATTGCCATAATCTGGTGGTCCTATGGATATTTCCAGTCCAGGTATGGTTGCTTATGTGCCATCAAGATTTTCTCCATGATGATCTATCCCTAATGTGGTCTTTCAGGTCTCCCAATGGTGCACTCATTACTACTGAAACTGAGTCCATCCACCTTGCTGCTGGTGGTCTTCTTCTCTTTCCTTCCCCCTTTCCCAGCATTACAGCCTTCTCCAGAGACATGGGTCTTCGTATATTATATCCGAAGTAGGATAATTTGAGCCTGCATCCAGGTATGAGACACAGGTTATTTATCAACCGATCAATGCCTGGGTGATCGTATAGCACTTTTCCCCACTGGAACCTAATCATGGCACAGACATGCCTGGCAAATAGCAACTTTTTTCTGCTGTGTCTCCATGATGCTGCCTTCATCTCATTCCCAGCCCAGAGATGAGCTAGGCTGCCCTTGTCTTTAGATGTACCAGTGTTAATATAGTATCTTCCCCCTTATTCCAACATTATTCCACAGCAGTCCCAATAAAAATCTGCCAGGCTTTGTTACCCAGAAATCAGCCGACTGGAGTGAGTTAAAAGGGCAATATAGGATACAGGTTGGCAAGGAGCCTGTACATTTCTCTGATTTGGGGACAGGTAGTTTGGACTAATTGGGCATTTCTGCATTAGTGATAGCTAGCCAGTTTGGTGTAGTGGTTAAGGCACCAGCCTAGAAACCGGGAGATCGTGAGTTCTGGCCCCACCTCAGGCATAAAACCAACAGGGTGACTTTTGGCCAGTCACTCCCGCTCAGCCCTAGGAAGGAGGCAATGACAACCCACTTCAGAATCTTGCCAAGAAAACTGCAGGGACTTGTCCAGGCAGTCGCCAGGAGTCAAGACTGACTCAAAGGCACACACACTAAAAAATAAAGATTGGACTTAACTGAACAAGGCAAAAGACCCATCACTAATGTTTTTGTCCATGTCCGGTTCTTGGAGAGTGCCTGGACAAGTGTCTGCAGTATTCTTGGCAAGGTTTTCATAAGTGGTTTGCCCTTGCCTCCTTCCTAGGGCCAAGAGAGAGTGACTGGCCCAAGGTCACCCAGCTGGCTTCGTGCCTAAGACAGGACTAGAACTCAGGGTCTCGCGGTTTCTAGCCTGGTGCCTTAACCACACCAAACTGGCTCGCTATCACTAATGGAGAAATGCCCAATTAAGAGCGTCGTGCCTTTTTAAGCCTCCCGTCGCCATGGTATCTACCAGCCTTTGCCGAAAGAGACCAACAGAGACGCTCCCCCCTCCCCGTTTCTTCAGAACTGCTTCCACTTTCCAAATCAACATTGTCTTTGATACGCAGAGAACAGATTCTTCAGTGCGGTTTAGGTCTGGATATGACACTCGGTCCTCATCAGATTGAGTAAGAGCTGACAGTTCCGGCCGCCCTGACTTTCTCTTAGTCATGCCTAACGGAAAGATAAGGCAGTTGCCTTCCTCAAAGGGTAGGGCGATGCATCACCCTCATAACAACCCCTCACTCTCGCCGTTCCCTTTGCCGAGGAAAGGAAAGCAGAAAGAGCACGCATGCGCACATTGTGCCCATGCCCTGCCGCCCTACCTCGGCGCTTCCAACCAATGGCAGAAGAGAAAAGCGCGAGAGCGGTGGGCGTGGCTGCAGTGGTGAGGGCTTTGCCCGTCAGTACCGCGACGGGGTAGGTCTCAGCGGTTTTGTACACAGTCGGGCGCGTCGGGGCGCGTGCGGAAGCCGTTTGGCCTTTCTCTGGGCCGCGCGGCGGGTGGCCCCCGGCTATGGCTGCTGGCGAGGGGGGCGACGAAGAAGTGCGAGTGCTGCAGACTCTCCGCGGAAAGATTTGTGAGTCACTGGGAGGGGTCGACTAGCAGGACCCGGTTCTCTGTATGTATGTACAAGTCCGTGGCCAGAGAGAGGCGGAGGGAGAGAGGGAGGAGGGAAGTGCGTGTGAGGGCGGAGGGCGGAGACGACGCGAGCAGAGCCGGAAGGAAGGGCCTGTGCCTTGAGGCGGCCTCACTGACTCATCCGCCCCAGCCCTCCAGCCCCTGCTGCTTCCCCTGTGTGTGTGTGTGGGGGGGGGGGTTGCTAGGGTAGGGGAAGGATTAGTCTGCCTCGTGGCGAAAAGCCACAAGCAGTCGGAATAGAGGTGCATCATTAACAGTAATTGTGATTAATTGATTTGTTGCTGTTCCTTCTTGTTTTGATGCCTTGCTTTTACAGTAATCCTCTTTTTGGAGGGGTTTTGTAAGCCGCTTAGTCTTCATGGATTAAAGCGGCCTAACCCCCTGGAAAATAAAAATAAATAGTGGGAAAGCAGTGAGAGAAATCAATGCATGCACGCACCCTTATGAGAAAAGGGGGAGGCGTCGCTGAAGATGGGAGTTGAAGTGAAAGGAGAAAACAGAAGGGACCTCTAAAAGAAAGGTTTTGCACAGGGATGGAAGATGTAGGTATAGCATTACTGTTTGGGGTAGCCAAATATGCAACAGGATGGCCGTTTAGGTGGGAATGTGGGGGTTGTAACCCACTAGGATCTGTAGGATCTGAGAGCATCAGGGTGGGAAAGGCTGACATCTGAAGCAAATAGGGATGTTTGTGTAGGTTTTGGAACTAGCTATTTGGTGAAAGGGATTCAGAAACTAAGCAAGGCAGTCGTCCACTTTTTCTCTTGCCTGAAGCTAACTCTCATTTCCTGTTACTTGGAAGCTTTTATTGTGTGCTACATTTGATAGATGTTGCCCAATTCTGACTATTTATGTGGAAACTCTTCTGTTGTGGTAACACTTAATGTTTTTAGGTGTAGTTTTGATTTTGGTTATATAGCAAGGTAGGCTTATGTGAAAAACTCTTGAAATTTCTCTTCATATTTATGTTTCCAGAGGGCTAAGTTAATCTATTGAGCAACAAATAGTATTTTGACTGGCTTAAAAATAATATTTATACCATAAGGGTACTTACTAATGGATCCCATGTAATTTTAACACCTCTAGGTTGTGTCTTGTCAAAATAATATTTGACACCTTTAACCCACATATAAACTATTATCCATTGACAGCCATTGCTGTCAAGTCAGTTCACCTGACCTGTATTATAATAGGTTACAAATGGATGTCATGGGAGAGAAATGGAAGTGTGAATGTCTGTGACATGCAGTTGTAACTAGTCATGCAAAGCAGCTGCATTTCTAATAGTGTAACAAGATATCCTTGATCATACTTTAAATGCCATGAGAAACCTCTGATTTAAATTGAGCTTTGATAGATTTTCATGTATTTGGTAAATCTGATTGTATTAATTCACAGATCACTACAATAGTTTTCAAATCATGTTTGTATATGTAGGAAGCATTACATACACATATATAGAAATGCAGGTCCAGGCCTTAGGGATGATTAAAACATTTATACATTAAAAACAGTAGTACATATCAAAACCTGAAAATGACATATATCACACATATAGTACACTTCCAAGTTTAGCAACCCTGTTGGTTACTGATCAACAGCTGTCCTTAAAAATTACAATTCAAAATGTATCTAGTCCTGAAGGTTTTATAGAAATCAGATTTTTCCTTCCCCACTCCAAATGTATTTATAGCTTGAAATAGAAATATCACTTTTCCTGTTTTTTCTCCCAATTCTTAGAAATTTTTTAAGCTTTGAGAAAGTAATACCAAATAATGCAAATACTCTTTCTGTGCCTGCAAAGGAACGAGACCAATGTAAATGTCTAAGCAGTGGTTTAGTTCAAAGGGTTTGACTAATGATTTTCACCAATTCACAGGAGTGAGCTTCTCCAACATCTTATCCTTAGCCTGAAATATATTATGACTGAAAAAAATTAAACTGCATACCCATGTTTGATGGGTAGATGATAATATATCTGTTTAAGACAGAACCATAAATTCATTTGTATTGATTAGAATTTTTAATATATTAAATAGATTTAACTGTAACCATGACATTTTAATGAGAATGCTAGCATTTATTGATTTAATTTTTTAAAAATGGATCTTATCTGCTCTGTAAAGTTGCAACTTGTTTGACAAGAAGCCTTTTTCAAGTGGACATGCTTTGTTACTTGCATGTGGTTTATCAGGAAATTTGTAAGGATATTTTATAAATGACCACAGTATGGGAGGAGGGAGCGTGTTTTATTTATGTATTATTATTAAACATGATATAACAGTGACTATCAAAATGGATTGAAAGTTAATAGGACTTGTTGCTGGCAGATACAACAAAGATGCATTTTAACTTGAAGGTGGAAAATGTAAAAATACGGTCTGAGATATAAGGAATTTAAAAAGTGATAATGTTATGAGTCAATTTTAGGGTAACCAGAACAAACAGGATGTAGTGGTTTTGTTGAAATGGGAGGAACTGAAGTACTTTCATGTAAGTCAAATGTAACCCATTTCCTTTCTCATGCCTTTATTAGTCTTTTTTAAATTGGTTTACACTATGTATAACTTCCATTTTTTAAGCAGAACAAGATTTCATGTTTCAGTTGAATTGCACTGAACAGAGAGATATTTAATATGCATATAAAATAATGTATTAAAGGTTATCTCTCAGATTCATTTAAAATAATTGCAAGAAAAATGGTTTCAATGAACATTTATCTTGAAATATAACTTGGTATTCTAGATTTGGATTAAAACCTTGCCTGCTCTCAAAATTTTTAGTATTTACAATGTATTATTACACCTTCAAAATGTTGGGTTAGGCTTGCTAACCAATTGTATTTGATTTTATCCTATCAAATCTCTGTACTGTATCAGTTTGTTTTTTTAGATGCTGAGTTTAGTTTTAATAAACAAGAACCTGTCATTAAAAGCATATCTCCTAATTCCTATAAACCAATTTTTTAAAATAAATACTGCATTTCACCCTGCTTATATATTTTAATATAAATTAGTGAAATAATTATTTTCATCATATATATGTGTGTGTGTGTGTGTGTGTGCGCGCGCGCATTTGGGGTTCTGAACATATTTATACATGTCTGACATACGTTAGATAACCAAAGGATTTATATTTCAACATGGTTTGCATGCTAGTAACCTGATTTTTTTAAAAAAGTATTCTTCCTTTTCTGTTTTATATCCATTTAGTATTTGCTAGTCCTGTGTAACGATCTAGATGTGAAGGGAGAAATGATTCAGAGTGTGTATGTAGTACCTATGGTGCCTTCACTATCAAACATGTCTTTTTCTGGCCACATAAGCCCAGGAAGACGCACCTTTTTAAGGATTTGCTTAATGAATTCATCCAGCAAGTCCCATTTTATTCTTTTCCAGTTGAATCCAGATAACCACAGAACTCCAGTATTTGTATAGTGTCTTTGTAATTATTTTGAGGTAGTAGGATTACTGAGATAATAGGTTATGTGCCTTGAATATTTTTCTCTAATAAACTAGTGTTATCTTACTTGTAGATTTCTTAATACAGGGCTGTACAATTTTTGTGTTCTGAGGGTCACACTTGTCCTTAAAGTGGATTTCTGGGAGGTGTGCTCCTCAAAATAGTTGAAGCCTGAACAAAAATTAAGTGAGATTTGGATGAGATTGAAATATGATGTAATTTATATTTAAGATAAATTAAATGGAGTTCTGTGATTATGTGATAAATATAGTTTCTAGGAACTATACTTGAGGCAGTTCGGAGCAACATGTGGCCTTGGGGTCTCAGGTTGTGTGTGTATATATATATTCTTAAGAGAAAATGAGAAAAAATATATCCTACTGGTAATTAGATGATCTGTTGTAGTTTTTCAAGATCTTGTGACTTTCTGGTATGTTTCCTAATCATACTGGCTGGGATTTATGGATGTTGTGGTTCGCCACTTCAGGAGGACTCCCAAATTCAAATAATAAAAGTGATTCTGAAATGCAGGGCATTGTGGCATGCAAGTAAATGATGTGGTGTGTGTTCTTGCTACTTAAGATTTTTTTCTTCAGCGTTTGTATGAATACGTCTTAATCCTGTGCCAATCTTGGTACAAGCCGTCTAAAATAATACAGCTCTTGGCAAATGTATTTTGCTTATAGTGATAGGAATATGGATAAATTATATGTGTGTGGAGGGGGGTGTCTCTGAGTTTAAGCGCTCTATCTGGCAAGAATGACTTTCTGAAGAGCACATATAAAATAATGTGATAGATTGTTTATAATAATCTTTAAGCTATTTTTTGTAAGCTTTTCTGTTGTATGATGGGGTAACCTTCATTTTGACTTCAGAAAAGTCATGTCTTTACAATTAATATGTGTACAACATAAAAGTCTTAAGCATTCATTCAGTACAGTTGACAGAAGTGATGTGAATAAAATTAATGTGAATCAAGATCTTGTAATAGATACTAAATTAGTGTTTTGTGAAAAACATCTAGAGATAGGTAGCAGTTAAGCTCAATTATATTGTATTATGACTTGCAGTCATATCACTTTCAGGCATAAGCATGCCTTATTTAACAAGCTGTGTCAGCCTAACTGGTTACCAAGAGGGATTCTCTTTAAGCAAGTATAGCTATTGCAAGAAATGATGTTAATGAGGCGTGGGGTGGATCCCTTCTCTTACATTAATAGCGAACAAGGTTTTAGCATGTGGTGCTGTTTTGGTTAAGGTGGCTTCTGCCCTGGAAAGCACAAAGTAAAAGTCCTGACTATGATAATATAACATTTTTTAAAATATCGGTATTTCAATAATATGGTAACTTTTTGTGTTGTGCTATTATCTTTTAATTGTTTTCACTTAATTCAGGCATAAATTCACTAGAGTCTTCAATATCAGGTACCTTTCTTTTCTAAATTGGTATTCACTATGACTAGAGTTTTGTAAATTGATTATGTCATGGTTTTCTTCCACAAGGAATTAAAACTATTTCATTTTGTCATTAGGTCAAGCCAAAAACTTAGTGCCATATCCAGGACCAAATAAAATGAGAGACTGCTTTTGTACAATCAATTTGGATCAAGAAGAGGTATTTCGTACTCAGGTAGTAGAGAAGTCTTTAAGGTGAGCTTCTAATCATGATGCCAGTCTTACTGAAAGCAAGTCTTAATTAGAAAGCAAATCTTAGTTATGATGGAAAACTGAAGGGCTTTTTATTCATTACATTTATAGTGATGTATGCTTTTGATTATATAAATAATTATCACATTGTTTAGTGTAGTAGATGTTCATCAGGGCTCTGATTGGTGTATTATGTTAATGTAATTGGAACTGAGCATACAAAAGGAATAGGAATGTGCAAAATTTGTCGATCCAGGAACAGACTGTTTTAGACAACTCCATTTCTTTCTGGACCATAAAATTGTGAGAGAAGAGAGGGTGGCCCAGTAGATTCTAGAAGCAAATCATGGAATGTAAGGGTTGGAAGGAACCCTTGGGCTAGAATCATCTTATCCAGCCTCCTCCCAGTCTACTACTGCACATGTCTGAAAGATGGCCATCAAGCTTCAATTTAATACTTCCAGTAAATGAGTCAGCCACCTTCTAAGGCAGTCTGTTCCACTGCTAAACGTCTGATACTGTAAATAAATTTTTCCTGGGGCCCAATTAAAGTCTGCTTCTTTGTAGTTTAAAGCCATAATTTCTTATCTTGTCCTCTAGGGCAACACAGAACAAACCATCGGTTACTTGAAAACAGCTGTCTTATCTTCCCACAGACCTCTCTACATACTAAACATATTCAGCATCTCTAACTTTTCCTCATAAGTTTTTCCTTCCACATTCTTTGTGATCTTGGTTGCTGTCCTCTGGACATGTTCTTGTTTGTCAATATCTGTCCTAAACTTTGGTGCCCAGAAATAAATACAGTCTGTTAGATATTGTCTGCCCAGTGCAAAACAGAGAGGAAGCCATTTATCTAGATCTGGATACTATACTTCTCTTGATGCAGCCTTGGGTTGCATTTAACTTTTTTTTACAGCTGCTAGTGACCCACTAAGACACCCAGATTCTTTTTGCATATACTACTGCCCAGTACAATCTTCCCCACTCTGCACTCATGCCTTTAATGTTCTTCAAATTCCTTTTGTGCCTTAGCCTTCCAATATTCCTTCTAGAGATATTAATTAATTGCTGTTATGCTCCCTTGTTGATTGCACCTATTCTCCATTTTCTAAATATTCTTTTTGATTCTTAGCTAAGCTGAAAGCTCTCTGTGCATCCAAAATATTTTTCTCTTTGGCCCTCATTTTTTTTTCCTTTGGAATAGAGCATGATTGTACATTCAGTGTCTTATTTTTGAGACATTTCCAGCCCTCCTTTATTTCCTTATGCCCAAGGATTTCTGTCCAAGTTGCCTAGCACTTCTCTAAATTTCTTGAAATTGACTCTCCTAAAATCTAACATGAATGCACAACTATCTCCAGTTTTTCTTTCTGCATGTTGGACTTCAGCTGACAAGGCAGGACTGGAACCAATTAGGCAAACTCAAACAAATCCAAGCATTCCTGATAAGTGATTTTTCTTTTGGAAAAATTACAGAGCCATAATGACAGAATTCCAGCAATGACAGTGTTTCAAGAACAAACACTATTTATACATAGATTCAACTTTCAGACTTTTTTGCAATTCATTCTTTTGCCTGCCCTACATAAAGGATTACTTAGCCCCAGTTTGGGGAAGGGGAAAGCCCTGTCCTTTGCTTAGAAAACAGTCTGATTTGTGATCATATTGTCTCTCACTGACTGCATGAGATCTGATTCTCCCACTGTTGTATCTTAAACCTCACAATAATATGGTCGTTTCTTTTCAAGATTCCTAGTGCTTTTAGCTCTTAAGTGGAATCTTCCTTATTGGCTAGATCAAATTAGGACAGTCAGTCTCCTCATTTCTTCTTCAGCTTTCTGGAAAAAGGAGCTATCAGCAAGACCACTGAGGACTTTTTGTGACATTGCAATATTGGCTGAGTTGGTTTTCCAGCAGAAATGTGGGCATTTCAAGTCTCCCATTATTACTGTATCTTTCCCCTAAGAAGATTCTGCATTCTAGCTTGGGAGGGCATTATCCAGATCTTCTTCCTGACCTGGCAGTCAGTAGCATGTCCCCAAGATAATACTATTGCTGTTTACCTGTCTCTGTCTTCTTATGCAAGCACTCTAAATTAAACCCTGTGCTCAGATTCTTGGATCCGTACACACATGCACTTTGCTCGCATAAAATGCCACTTCTCCCATTTTTTCTGGCCTATTCTTTTTCAGTAAGTTGTACTCGGTTCATGAGTTTCCTCTCACCAAGTTTCAGTAAGGCCTACTGAATCATGTTTGCCTTCCTGCATTACAACTTTATTTTTTCTTGTTTGTTTCTTATACTCTCCTAAGGAACAATCTGCCTCGCAAGTCAAGGATAGCTGCCACTTTTATGGCCTTCTTGGAACAGTAAAGACTTGGCTATTTTGAAGGGCCTTTGTGGAGCAATCAACACCAAAAGTAGTTTTATTGTGGTCGTGGTGATGATAATGATGATACAGTAATAGTAAACTGCTCAGAATTCTAGTGGATTGAGGTAATGAATAAATTCAGTAAATAAATGACTTGATAGTGGCCATTTCTGGAGCTTTTTATATAGAAAATGGCATCTGCAAGGACAGTGTAAGGCTCATAGAAGTTACATATTGCTTAACAAAATATGTTTCCTTGGGTTGAAATCTAATGTGTAATTAGGAGAGCTATACTAAAATTAGCAGAAATAATAATTCCTTGAAAGGGGCTTATGTTCAGGAGAATCCATTTATTAAAATTTGTAACTTCCAAATATCAAGCAGACAAAGTGATAAGTTGCAAAGTAATCAAGTAGTTTGCTGATTTGTTTTCACAGTCCATTTTTTGGAGAAGAGTTTTACTTTGAAATACCAAGGATATTCCAGTATTTATCATTCTATATTTATGACAAAAATGTTCTACAGAGGGACCTGCGTATAGGTAAGAAATAACAAATTGACATGTAATATTCATGGGTTGTTTTGTTATATTAAATGTGGAATTGTTGCCTGTTGAAGGCATGCATCTTATTATTTAAAATAAATAGTTTTTGTCTTCTATAATGGAAAGGCTCTAGAGATCTTCCATCCCAAATGACTGAGATAATGCATGCCATTTCATCTATCAGTCTGGCTGAATAGGATGTTCTGGGATAACTTGCAAAAGCAGGGATTTTACTCTGAAGCTTTGTCTTCATTCAAGCAGTGGTAGTAATATCTACCACTGCTTCCTAATGTTGGAATTCAAAATACTGGTAGACTGCATTTAAATAATGTTGTTTAGGATATGGAGTATTCTGATGCAGTTCTTCTCTAGAGCTGTGTTAGATACACATGTAACACTTGTATTTAAATCAATACACCCATTTGACTTGTTAATTTTTCCTTTAGGTAAAATAGCTATCAAAAAAGAAGATTTGAGCATATATTCTGGCAAAGAAACGTGGTTTATACTTCAGCCAGTTGATTCTAACTCAGAAGTTCAGGTAAAATTAAATAAATATGAAAACTAATGCCGATATATATATAGTCGTGCTTAAAGGTTTGTGAATTATTTGAATTTACAATATTTCTGCATAAATATGACCTAAAACGTGATCTGTTCTCCACACAAGTCCTAAAACTAAATAAAGAGAACCCAATTAAACAAATGAGTCAAAACATTATACTTGTTCCTTTATTCATTGAGGAAAACGATCCAAAGCTACATATTTGTATGGGACAAAAGTATGTGAACCTCTAGGATTATCTGTTCATTTGAAGGGAAAATTAGAGTCAGGTGTCATTGTCAATGTCATTATCAATCATTATCAGTGGGATGATGATTAGGTGTGAGTGTGGGAGATCCTGCTTTATTTGAAGGACAGAATTCTGGGTATTCACGATCAAAGTCTGATCTTCACAACACAAGTATGTGGAAGTGTGTAATGGCTCAAACAAAGGAGATTTCTGAGGACCTCTGAAAAACAGTTGTTGATGCTCACCTGTCCGGCAGATCGTGTACAAATGGAGGCAATTCAGCACCATTGTTATTCAGCACCAACCAAGATCACACCAAGAGCAAGGCATGTAATATTCTGGGAGGTCTCAGAGAAGCCCAGGGTAACGTCTAAGGAACTAAAGGCATTGGGGAATGTCACTGTTCATGAGAACACCCTCAGGAGAACACTGAGCAATAATGGTGTGCATGGCAGAGTTGCAAGGAGAAAGCCAGTACTCTGAAAAAAGAACGTTGCTGCTCATCTACAGTTTGTGAAAGACCATGTAGATAAGCCAGAAGGCCTTTGGAAGAATGTTCTGTAGATGGATGAGTCTAAAATAGAACATTTTGGCTTGAATGAAAAGCATTATGTTTGGCAAAAGGCAGGCACTGCATTCCAGCATAAGAAGCTTATCCCATCTGTGAAAGGTGGCAGTATCATGGTTTGGGCCTGCTTTGCTGCCTCTGGACCAGGCGACTTGCCTTCATGGATGGAACTATGAATTCTGAATTGGACCAGCAAATTCTACAGGAAAATATCAAGTTATCTGTCTGTGAACTGAAGCTCAAGAGAAAGTGGGTCATGCAGCAAGATAGTGACCCAAAACACACAAGCTGTGTGACTGAAGAATGGTTAAAGCAAAAGAAAGTTAATGTTTTGGAATGGCAAATCAAAGTCCTGACCTTAATCCTATAGAAATGTTGTGGAAGGTCTTGAAGCGGGCAGTTCATGCGAGGAAGCCCATCAGCATCCCTGAGATGAAGCTATTCTGTAAGGAGAAATGGGCTAAAATTCCTCCAGGCCAATGTGCAGGACTGAGCAATAGTTATCAGAACGTTTAGTTGAAGTTATTACTGCCCAAGGGGGCTACACTAGTTACTGACAGCAAAGGTTCTCATACTTTTGCCACGCACAAGTTTGAAAAGTTCTGTGTTTTCTCTCAGGGGAATGATGTCAACCTAAGCCACCACCCAAATGCACAGCTAAGGTAATTACTTGTTAGTGTCTACTCTGCTGCTGGCCTGCTTTTTGGCCAGTCTGCCTGACCTGTGGAGCTCAGCCCTCTGCTGTTGGATCTTTAAAGCACATCTCTGCTTGGGACTGGTTGGGTGAATTTCAAAGTCTGAGAGGCTGCCAATGGGTGCATTTAGGGAGTCCTAAGGGCTTGCTGGATCTGCATGAACCAGAGTGGAGTTACTGGCTTCAACACTGCTTGAATCACCTTCTCCAGGATCATTATCCGTAGATGCCCCTGGCTCTTCTTTTTCCTCCTCTTCATCAGAAGACAAGTCAACAGGGCTATAACAATATATTGCAAGTTGTTATCAGATTGTTTCTTGATATGCTGATGTGCAGAACTTTAAATATACAGGCACTCAGACTAAAATGAATGTTTTCTATCCAGAGCAGGAACATTGTGTCCCTATACCCTAGAATAATGAAATGCATCCTGTGCATGCAAGTTAGGAGAACGAGAATAAGACCTGATATGGGAGTCCTCCAGCTACATATTACCTGATGAAATAATTAGTACTTTGTTGTATTGCTTCCTTCCTGAAATCATCTCACAGAAGGCTTTTGATCCCTTGTAGATGGGTGACATAAATACACTCTTATTTAAAGTAAAATTTACAAAAGTAAGTTTTAACATGTTCATGACAAAATAATTTTCTTACTGTTTTTCATGATGCTACATGTGAGAGAGTTGCTTCTGAATTACTTTATAAATGCTCTAAAAAGTCACTGTGAAACAGATTTTTAATTCAGCAGTGAATTTAGTTGTCCCTAAAATAATACTGCTATTTTGTGAATTACAATATATATGAATACAATAAGTATTTATGCAAATAAGCAGTAGGATATTTTAAGAAAGTATTTTCAGCCTAATTATAAGCCAAGAAAATGAATTTTGTTTGACTTAACAATGTGCAAAACGTTTTGATTTTGAATTCCAACCTTACTGGAAATGTCAGCCTAAGGTGAAAGCAACTGTTTCAAGCTCAGAACATTTCCAATGAGGTTTTTAAAAAGTATTGGAACATTTCCAGTGAAGTTGAAGCACCCTGTCTCAAACTCCTAATAGCTGTTTCAAGCTTTAAACAAAGTATTTTAGACTTGAACCGTTTTGAATTCAAAGTATTTTATATACCTCTATACGTAACACTGTAGAATTGTGGTCTGGGTATGATACTCAACCAAATGTCCCTCCCATACAAAACATTTAATTAAGATGTTGTTTTGCCTTGTCATTCCTTTCAGTATATGGTTCAAATTGTGCACCGGGCTAAGTAATTGTTTATTGCCATAAACACGTTTATCATTAGTTAATAGTTTAAGAGTCTTACGTTATTTGCCAGCAACTTCCATTTTCTGCTCACAAGAGGAACAAACCTAGAATAATTTTGGGCTTATTTTTGAACATAGGGCAGATCAGAAGAATGGTTATGATGAAATGGACTCTTTACTAACACTGGTGAAAGTAAAGTATGATTGCATTTACACATAATGTGAAACCATAAGACTGGCTCTGTAGTGAATGCACCCGCTTGCTCCCAGTTGGGACTGACAGCTCCATCCAACGACATGGCCATTAAGTGAAACATCACATGGCTGTGCTGGACTTAACAATGTCAGTTCTGCTGGAGTTGTTAAGCGAATTACCTGCAGTCGTTAAGCACGTTATGTGACCACAACTTGTGACTTACTGCTAGCTTCTCCATTGACTTTGGTTGTCAGAAGCCAGCTGTGAAGCTTGCAGATGGTGATCACAGGATGCTGCCACCCTCATAAATGTGTGCTGGTTATGAAGCACCTGAATTGTGATCACGAGACTGTGGGGGATGCGGTGACAGTCCTAAATTCAAGGACTGGTCATAAAACTACTTTTCAGCGCTTTCATAAGTTTGAACAGTCGCTAAACAGGGCAGTTAACTGAGAACTATCTGTACTGTCAAAAGCTTTGACGCTTTTATAATGGAGTTAATGGCATACACGTGCTCATTCTTAATTTTTAAAAAGCCTTAACAGAGTTGTCTAATTAATGAAGAAGTGAGAAGAAAAGCATTTATATAAATAATTTCAAATGTAAGCCATCCTTGAAATAATGGTTTTCAGTGATTTCTTTATGAGAGGATAACAGTTTTCTGAATTAGGAGACTGTAACAATAACTGTAGTATGTTTAGCACATCTGACAGTGGCTAAATTATTTGTATTCATAAATCTAGCTCTAGAAATATTAAACAGACGCTGTAATTACAATAGGGTGGGCTATTGTTTTCAGGCTACTCTGTGCCATTAAGTAATTGCTGTAGTCTATATGCCAAAACGAGTTGGTTTAAGAAAAAAATAATCCCCACAAAGGTGAATACGGGTAGTCCTTGTTTGCGGCCACAGATGGGACTGGCAATTCGATTGTTAAGTGAGGTGATTGCTAAGTGAAACCATGACTGTGCTTATGATCGTCAGTTTTCCTTTGCTTTACAGACCTGCAGAGGTCATAGGTCATCACCACTGTAACTGCAAACAGTCGCTAAATGAGGTGGTTGCTAAACAAGGACTACCTGTATTCACGATTCTCCCTTTGGAACTAATATGCTACCATATGTTATCTTCGACAATTTTTATTAATATGGATCATGAGCTTCCATGTTATAAATTGTTACTTGCGGGAAGTAGAAGCAGTATGTGTGCTTCAGTGCTTAATATTTGACGACATGGTGGAATTTATTCAGTGAATAGTAATTTAAATCCAAAATCTACAGAGGGAAATAATAATTTGGTAATATTTGGGGTTTTATTCCTTTATGGAAGGGCTTTCAGTTTTCTCCTAAAATTTTTGTTATCTGATGATAACTATCAGAAAAGGTTTTGAAAACATGTAGAACTGTATTGGCTGTATAACAACAAGGAATATAATTTGACAGACTTTCAACTCAATTTTTTTCCTCTTTGTCAACAGGGAAAAGTACATCTCGAATTAAAACTAAATGAACTGATTACAGATAATGGATCTGTGTGCCAGCAGCTAGTAGTACAGTAAGGATATTTATGATTTTTTTCAAAAATTCGTTTGCTTATGGAAACTAAATAGATTAAAACTTATTACTGAAATGTTATCTATAGAAAATCTCCAAGTATAAAATGCCCTTGGGTTTTACCTTTGTTTAATAATGAATCTGATTCCTTTTTTTACCCCATTTGGTGGAAAATGGCAATTATAGACAGACAGACATAGGTAGATTGAAATGTGTACGTTATCTTTCAAAACTTCATCTTCCCAGGGCAATGTAAACAACTTATAATTCAGTTTTCCAAGCTTGGGAAAATATCTACTTTTTCCATCCTTGTTTTGAGAATTTTGGCGTCTAACATTTCATTTTCTTTCCCCAACTGGAAATTTCATATTTGGGGGATGAGAGAGAGAAGATATAGTTAAAGCAAGGCTTGTATACCTACTCTTTAAGTTCTCAGTGTATGAGTGTGTTTTGAGACCCATTTACTGTCAGTTATGTGAAATGTTATAATCATCTGAAAATCTAATTGATTTGGGAAATAGTACTTGAATACCAAAACGGTAAAGTGCGACTATTTCTTACCTCTAGCCAATTCATGCCCTCTTCCATATCTTTTGCCCTCAGATCTAAGTTTAAGCAGTTTTCAGATGGTGAAACTGGGGAGTACTGTGCACATGTGAGAAAAAAATTTATTGAATACAATTATGTGAAGTAGTAAATCTAGTTGCAATTGTCATAGAACGACCATCAACATGAACTTGAAAGGCTAATCAAAATTTCTTCAAATCCTAGAACCTAATGATAAGCTAGTATCTATTAGCTTATCACTTAGCACTTGTTCATGGATATATCAGTCAGTCCATATTTTAGTGAATCTTGCATTAACTGTTCCAAAATAAACTGAATTGCAATAAGTTCATAGAGCAATATTTATCTCCAGTCTCAGGAACAGGCTGAGTAATTCTCAGTAATTCTCAGCCTAATTTCAAAAGTTGATCAAAACTATTAAGAATAAGTCAGTTTGCCTAGTGCTTGCTTCAGTCCATTTATTATTGATTAGCCTTTAGATTCCTTAGTTAAAGTAATTTAACTGGGAAATATATCTAAATGCTGTGGTTGGCAATGAAATAAACCAGAAGCCCGTTTTTTACTATGATAGAAAAAAAACCAAGCTCAGACTCAAAAATTATTTAGATGGGTAACTGATGCATGCTCAATTATGTACTGTATCTTTCATACGTGGAAGAGAAAAATAAACGAGGGGAGAAATCAAGCAGGATGACATTCTCTCATTTTAATTCGATCTTTGTATTCCCCCTCACCCCCTGCAGAAGTATTAATGTAAATTAATGCAAAAAACACATGCACATACGAGCTGGATTCACACAAAACCCTTAATCCTGGATTGGCAAATCACAATTGCTGTAGCTTAATGGCTTAATGTGATGTCCTGGTTTTCACCTTGTAAACTACCTACCTCCAGTTTAGTCTCAATTGATATTTTGTGGCAATCCACCTTTAATAAGAAAAAAAAAGTAACTGACAGGATGGTCAGTTACTATCACAGTTGTACTATTAATGATGCAGCAATTAAGAAACATATTGCAAACTCTCATGATGACAGGTAGTATACTCTGTGTTGTTCCTTGTCTTTTGTACTGTATCACTTTTGTGAAGGGAATTATTTGGACAGGAGATGTGATTCAGATTGTTCCATTCTCAAGATCTTCCTTTTATTGTTGTTGGGCTGAATGGCCAAAAGCTTGTTTTTAAGGTAAATCTTACCTGTAAAAGCTTGATTTTAGCAATTTCATGTCTGTATTGCTACCAACCATACTGGGCTTGCACTTACTTAGTCTGATTTACCTGACTACATTGGAAAAGGGATAAAGACACATCAGGCAATTGCTAAGTTAAATCATGAAATTGGTGAAATTATTTCTGGTTTGGTACTTCAGTAGCTTTAAGATAGACTTCTAATATTCTCTTCTACCATGATAATATCATTGTTTATATGCCACTAACAATTAGTATCCAGATAGGCCATTTATACCAAAGAGAAGCCCAGTAAGTTTGGGGAGTTCAGAATACCGATTAAAGTATCCCCTTTAGAAATTGTTCAGATTTATTGTAGAATTGGCCAAGAAAGGATGTAAGGAGTGCATACTGGACCCAGTGATATTTGGGGGTTTTTATGTGCTTAAGGAAATCCAAGCTTGCATTTCATTAAAAGTAAACAAAAACACTTAAGTGTGTAAAGAAGAAGAAAAAAGATAAAAATTATGAAGATTTTATTTTTGATAGATAACATGATAGATCTTGCTAGATATACTGTACATACAGTTTTTCTTGCAGGTAATAGTTTTGATCTCTCCTCATTCTTAGTAGGTGTGGTGGCTCAGTGGTTAAGATGCCAGGCTTGTCAACCAGAAGGTTGCAAGTTTGGCGGTTTGAGACCTGAGTGCCATGCGGCGGAGTGAGCTTCCACACTCTCCCCAGCTCTTGCCAACCTAGCAATTTGAAAGCATGCAAATGCGAGTAGATAAATAGGTACTGCTTTGCAGGAAGGTAACAGCGTTTCCATGATTGGCATGCTGGCCATGTGACATGGAAGCATCCTTAGACAATGCTGGCTCTTCAGCCATGGAAACGGAGATGAGCACTGCCCCCTAGTGTGTCATTACACAAGGCTAAATGGGATTTTTTTTTTAATCATTTGTAGGAAGTTGCTATAGTTGTTCCTTCTCTGAGAACGAAGGAAGCATAAAATAGAAGGATGACAGCCCCATGGGCAGCACAGCCTAACCCAAATAAAACTTTGTACTTTCTTTTGTATATTGTCTGTCTATTTCACATTACAATTTCTCCCTTTTAGTGGATGAAACCAGTTAAACTGAAAGAGGGAAGTATCAAACACTTTGGATCTGAGCCCATCTCTATCAGATAGCTAGCAAAGAAATGATTACATGCTCAGAACTGATCATTCACAGGGAAAATGTAATTAAGTTTTCTGAAGTTCTTATTTTTCAGAATGTCAGTATTTTATATTTTCACAGGGATCTTGAACAATGCAAACATTAATTAACATATAATCTACAGTATAAAAAGAAAGGAAAAATGGGTCATTTCTAGAAGATACTAATCAAAAATGAAATATGCAACTTAATATGCAACTTATAGAATGTACCATAACCATTTGGCACTGTGTTGCACTATGATTTTTATCCATATTGTTAAACATACTTTTTTCACTGTGGTATATCCCAGTGGAAAGCACCTTGTAATTCTATATCGTATGTACTACATCTGTGTTGGCTCCAAACTTTAGAGGATCCAACAACACATTTCCCATAAATTCTTTCTCTTTGTTTCTTAAGCATATCTAGGAAGAAATTCCTTCTAGCAATGCCAGTTCATAAATATGTGTGCCACCAGAGATGAGCCCTGTTACATTGCAGGAGAGCTGTGAAAACATGTCTTTTTAAGAAAGCCCTTAGGAGGGGATCTAGGAGAATTTGAACTTCCATTCTGACTTGTGGTTGGATATTTTGTTCTCAGTGAGCTTTAGTTTGTTCTTTAGTAATGTTTGGTATTGTTTCATTTTATTACACTGTTGTTGTATTTTAACCCTTTTACTTCAGAAGGGAATGTAAGCCATTAAAGGGCCTGTTGGATTAGAGCAGCATATATAAGCCCCAACAAATAAATGAATAAAGTCCTATTTTCTGTAAAAATTAGAACCCTTCTTTATTGCTCAGCAGTGTGCTGTAAAATGCAATCTTGTGTATCACATAGTTTCCTTGCTAGCATAACCAATTACCATTAAATCATAAGAGTCAAGCAGTACCATTTAGGTCACTTGTCCAATTCCCTGTTCAATACAGGAATCCAAATTAAAACATCTTAGACAAATGGCAGGTTAGTTTGCTTGAACACTTCCAGGGAAAGGGAGCCATCAATCTCTCTGAATAATTAGTTCTACTGTTGAGCTCCAGTTACCCTTAGAGAGTTCTTTCTAAATGCAATTGGAATCTGCCGTCCTGTAACATAAACCTGTTATACCATCTCCTGTGTTCTGGAATGAGAGGTGACGGGTCTTGACCTGCATGATGTCTTTCAGGTTTTTGAAGACTCCTATCATATCCCACCCCCAATTTGTCATCTCATGATTAAATGTACACAGCTTCTGGTGTGGAGCAGGTATAAGAAAAATCATCATCCAAAAGCTTAGAATCACTAGCAGATGTTACTAAAAGTTACTGACAAGGCAATGAAAAACTGACAACCAGGTTGCTGATCTCTGTGAAGAATGTACTATGTGGCCTAGGCCAACTGGCAGTTGGATTAGCACAACTTATTTTTCACTTATTTGTTAGATGTGACATATCTTAAATAAATAGCTGGACTGATTTGTAATTTCCTTTTTTTCTTTTTCTTTTTTTTAAATTCTAGCTTGAAGGAATGTCATGGGCTGCCTCTTATCAATGGGCAAAATTGTGACCCTTATGCCACAGTATCTGTTGTTGGTCCTTCAAGGTAACTAGTTAAAATGTATTTAAGTTGCCAGGGTAACTATTTAAAGTTTTTGGAAGCTGCCAAAGAATAATAAAATAAAATTAGGTTGATGGGAGAAATAATATATTGATTAATAGCTGAATCAGTGCACAAGTTTTCAGTTGATAGATGTCTCATTAAACAAAATGTACAGGGTTAATGCAGATTTTGAGAGAGGTTATTATATATGTTAAACTGAATTATTGCTCTGCATGTTATGCATGTTCCATGTAAGATCATATAGAGGCATGTTTTAAAAAGAGCTACTATGCATATTGTGTATGAAAGTAATCCGAATTAAGGCTCAGGTCCTTAATGTAATGCCTGGCAGTAATATTGTGCCTGTAGACCTCTCCTTGGCTTTTTGTAGGCTCTGCTTCATTGATTGATTGATTGATTGATTGATTGATTGATTGATTGGACCGCCCATGCCACTGTAAGGCACTGGATAAAGTGCTGTCCTAGGGCTGGGAAACTTGGGTTCAGCTCTGCTTTTGGGTATGGAAGCTGACTGGGTATCTTTGCGCAAATCACTACTTCTTAGCCAATTTACGGTACATACAGGATTTCTGTTGTGGGGGAAGAAATGGATATGTACATTGCTTGAGCTTCTGAAAGAAAGGTGGGATACAGATCTTATAAAAGCAGACATTAGGCAGTCCCCATCCTCATGGCAGTGGTATTATTCACAAAATTCATCTGGAATTCAGAATGCGCCCATTGGCTAAGCTAGAAAACCATGTATGAAAGAATGCTAGTCATCACTGTCTCTAAAATATTTTTTATTCATTACATTTACTTTGTTGTTCCTCTGAAAATTTCTGGTGTATTCTAGTTTTTCTTTATTCAACAGTGTGTGCAAAGATCCCCTCCCTGCTGACATTCATATTTTAGGTTATGAGAAGGAAAGACTAGTCTGCATGGCTCTACTCTCCCCTCAGACATTGACTCCATGCATGAAGAAAGTATCTAATAAAGGACTATTGTCTTGCTATATGAATATATCAAAGCAGTAGTAGATAAAAGAGTTTATAAAATGCTAATGTAAAGATAAAACACTGGATGCTGTATCTCATGCTTAAGTTTTTAATCTGTTTAAGACTGCAATACATAAATAACATTTCATTTATAACTGATTTTATAAAGTCTGTAAACCTAAATCTTCCTTGACGTTTTCTGCTTACTTCAGTTTTTTTTCTAATAAGAAATATCCATTTCTTCCCCCACAACAGAAATCCTGTATGTACTGTAAATTGGTTGAGAAGTAGCCAATTTGCTCCCACATAAGCAAATTTCAAGCAGTTTTTAAATCCCTAGTAGCCAAACTCTTCCAATGTATTGAGAACAAACTGTGTGTTTATAGTATGTATACATATATTTTCAGACATAGATACCAACCCTATACAATTTCAAGTGATCAATGATACACTTGGTTAATTAAAAAGAAGCCTTTCCTTTAGTTTTAAACTAAAAAACAAATGCTTAATCACGTAGATTAATCCTGTTAATTATAATAATATGTTTTAAGTCCTGTATGGTAAAGCTATATTATATTGGAACAGGAATGATCAAAAAAAGACAAAGGTAAAGAAGAAAACAAGCAATCCACAATTTAATGAAACATTTTATTTTGAGGTAACTAATTTCCTATCAATATGATATGTTTGATATTCTGCCTATCAATTTATTCTGTACTGCTTTTTATTTGTTAGCCACTTAAATGGTAATTATGAACCAGTTTATAAAATTTGAGGATCAGTGTACATACATTACATATTTTCTTGGGGGAAAATCATGGAGAAAATAGTAGAGGGAAAGGCTTTGAAGAGCAGATTCAGAGAAATTTTGGGAGTGGAAAGGTATACATATTCAGATTTAGAAATGAGACGTAGAAGACTAAAATGGGCTTTAGAGGTGGCAACAAAGATAGGCTAGACAGATAATGGAAAGCCCATAGAAACATTGAGCTGGACATAGCAGGAAATGGAAAGACAGTGAAAGGACTGTAGTGTTAGATACTGTGATAATATTTTGTCAACAGAAATTTTGATAAAGGGCAAGATTACGGTGTGAAGGAAGACACCCAAGGCAGAGAAGATTCAGATAAGACTGAAGATTGCAAGAGAAAAAGAGTTATCAATAAATACAAACAGCAGCTGATTAAACATGGGGAATATTAGAGAAAATAATTAAATATACAGCTACTAATTTCAAGAATTATACTGATTTTTCTGGTTTACAGTCAAAATTACAGACAAAATAACAGAAGGACACTTCTGAGTTTGAGGAAACAGTGAGATATCCAAGTATGTATATCAGAGAGATGTAACCCCAGCCGTAAGGGGAGATGACGTGGATAGAGAAATATACCTGGGAATCAGTACCATAGAAAGTACTCTCAAAAACATCAAAGTGATTTGATGTCACTTAAGAAGAGAACGTAGTAAGTGAATAGTAAAAGAACAAGAATTATATGGATTGTTACTTTAGGATAGTGATGCATAATTTTTTGGAAAACTAATTAGCATCGTTTTCATAGCAAGTGGGGCAGTTAACTGACCCTGGATGTGTTTTCAAAAAAGCTAAGCAGAGTTGGAATTTACAGATGGGAATAACAGATAAAAATACCGTTAAAAGAGAAATTCATGACAGTAAAAGTTAAGAGCATATTTAAGGAGTTAGGACTTGAAAATAGAATAAAGCTAGTTTCTAGCAAAAATAAGAATTGAGAGCAAATGTGGACATTTATATTAATTTTTGTAACAGAAAATGTAAATTTAGACAGCCAAATCTAAAATAATGTGATAATATAATTCTCTCCATGTATTCAGTGCAGTGGATTTTAAGTTAAGAATTACAACCTAGGTAATTGTTTGCCTTTCAGAATTGATTTACATTTCTGAATGTTAATTAAAAACAGCCCTATATGTGTCTTGAAATGTAGTCTTTGTTACAGTTTACAGCACATTGGGTACTGTAGTTTTGTGACTTGGCTTTCTCAGGATTCTTTATGTTAATCTTTGATACTGAAACAAATTTAAAGAAAGCAACTAGTTACTTGCCAAATATTCTTTAGCCAATATAGTTTGCAAAGTTACATAACCAAAACACTTATTTGTTCAACAAAAATATTTCAGTATTAGAAATATAGCATTCCATGTGTATTCAATATGTAGTATTAACATTTAATTCTAAGGTGGTTTCTTGTTAAAATGGATAATTCACAAATATATTGTTGCTACCTTTACTCAATATGTTCAGTTTCCACTGTAACTAGTGAAATCATCAAATAAATGCTCATACACAATAGAAATGAGAAAATAATTATATTTGCTGGATGTGTTGGTTTTTACTTGGCCAAAACTTTGGTACAAGGCTCAGCTGTATATATGCTGAACCACTAGAAAGCTTTACCTAGACAATTTCGATCCTAATTTACAACTTCTTCAATATATTGTATTGAATATAGATCCTAACACTGTCTTGGTAGTAGCAATACAGTAGGCATACTATAGCTAAATTTCATTCTAGTACAGACAACTTTGGAAGGGAAAAAAAGGACTCAGCTTTCAGGAAGGTCTACGTCTATAATGATTCCTCCTCCTCCTACTCAGAGTGAATACCTACTAGGTTTTTGTATGCATTACCTAGCACCAAAAGTTGTTTCAATAATTACATAGCAGGGAATGAGGAAATATATATACATATTGGAGTCTAGCATTGCATCTCAAGATGCTTCAGTAATGTTGTCAGCAAAGCATTCTTAATAGAAAAAATTGAGAGCTGGTGATTACTGTTAACATATGGTAGCTAACATAAATGCCAACCTTCTTCTTTCAGCTCCCTTCAGTTTAACATGAAAGTTTTTAGAATGTTATAAAAGTAGGGGAAGGGTGTGTGAGATACTGTTCTTAAAATAAGAACAGTAAGATAAATGTCTTATGTATCAAAACTACAAGACAGTCATCAAATAGCATTTCTTGTGGCAACTTCTGTGTTCTCGGTTGTAAAATTTACTAGCATCTTCCTGGAAGAATGCTAGCTGTGGTCCTTTTTACTAGCATCTGAATCTGGAACTTAATCCAAGGTTTTGTACTGGTTCAGAATAAGATCATAAATAGAAAGTTTTAAAAACTCTTTAAAGTTCTAGGGTTAATTAACTAAATTTTCCATGACATCAAAACATGGGCCTTGGGCTTTGACCAAAAGGAGTCAAACAAAGGTTAAGCATGGTTTTCTTACATTTTATATAGTTTTTTTTAAATAATTTATTGAGCTGCCCACCTTACAACCGTGACTCCGTTACTATGGATACATTGCAAACGTATTTACTGTAGTTGCCTTTCTTACAGTTCAAGGTATATTGGATTTTTACTTAAATTTTTGATCCATTTTCTAGTAATAAACAATATTAGAAAGACATAGCTGTTAGACTGGATTCAATGAGTACTGCTAAAAGAGAAACAAATTACTTTGTAAGTTTTATTTTCAGGTAACTAGGTCCAGTAGTTACACCAAGAAGTCACAGTTTCAGGTAGAAGAAGAAGACATTGAGAAGCTGGAAGTCAGGTATATTCTTCAGCATATTAAGATCAATTCAGGTTTTGCAATCAAAGCAGTCAATGCTTCTTATAATGAAAATTTTAAAATGCTCTATAACTGCTGAAAATAATCAAGATAATTATCAAGTTTGGGGCAAGATTCACTTAAAAATTTAAATTTGAAAAAAATGCCTGCAAAAAAACATAAAGGTTGAAGCATATTTTAAAAAGGAGTTTAAGTCAAGGTACTATATATTACATGCAGTATTTATTCTAATTGTATATAATAATCTGTGGCTAATGAGAAGTCATGTTAAGTTTAATGCTACAGATTTTCAAGTACATCTAGAAAAGATTGCAGTCCAGATATTTTAACTGGCCTGGAATTTACATGTTTCTTTTTATAAGACAAAAATACTTGCATTTGGGGAAATGCATAATGATGGAGTGGACAAATGCATATATATTCCTCTCTATGCAGTAAATTTTGACAAGGAATTATAATTGGAATATTTGGATAAAAAGAATACATTATTTCTTTATCCGACTTCAACAAACCTTTTCTGTAGGGTAAGTTGAAACATCTGAGTTCATATCACAGTAGATGTAACATTTAGGGAGGCAAGAGAACTTCAGTCATGCCACAACACAATGGATTTTTTTCTCTTCTTAATGTATGTGCCGTTTAACAGAAATATTGGTGAGGTAAGACTCAACAACCCAAATATAATGTGTGTATATGTTTTTAAGTTATGAATACTTGAACTGTCTTGGCTAAAAAGTAGTTTTAAAGAATACATAATCAATGCATGTGTCATTGAAGTGTTACAGTTTAATCAAAATAAACACTAAATGGGATAATAAAAGTAAAATAGGAATAGTAAATGCCTGAGAAGAAAATGTACTTATTTTTTTTCTTTGAATGCCTCAGCACCATTAAGTATTGCTTTTTCCTTACTGACAAAGCTTCAGTTTTAACCACTAGGCAGATTCTCATGATTGCCTTCTATAGAACTAAGAGATATTTTTCTTCTTAACTCAGAGAAACTATTAGGTGAGAGACAATAACCTTACTTTTCTGCATGCTGAGTGGGTGTGCTGCTCTGTGTGATAATTTTAAATCAGATGACTTCTCTTAAAAATTAAATGAAAGATGTTATGACAGCTAAGTCAATTATTAACTCTAAGACTTAACTTTCAGGATTGACTTATGGAACAATGGCAACTTGGTACAAGACCTTTTCCTAGGAGAAATTAAGATTCCTGTCAAAGCATTAGGAAGTGATACTTTCCAAGCATGGTAAGGAATTGAATACAAAGTTGTCAAATTGGTAAAAGGAAGGTTTAATATCACACTTAAACTTGGAAATGTAACATAGCTTCTTCTGTCCTTTGGTATCTTTACTGACTCTAGTCCAAATGAATTAATCTAATTAATCTAATAGAAAAGTTTAAGACTTACTGTTTGCAGTGAAAAAAGCAGAGTAATCTTAACTGCAGTCAAAGACAGGAAAAGTCAGATTGTGATCGATAGTTTAGAACTGTGTTCAAAAGCCTTATGGACATCCAGCAACATGAACAGGATAGCCTTAGATCCAAGTATTATTTAAAGCTTTAGAACTATTGCATATAAAACTGCCCTGCTCTCTGATAGTCTTATAAAGCCACTAAACTTCACCACCTTGTAGTGCAGTTGTCTTTTCAATATTTTTCCTCTGATGTGTTAAAGAAGTTTCCACAAAAACAGAAAACAATGCCAAAAATGTATAGAACAGGGCTTTCCAAACTTTTTCAGGCCACAGAACCTGTTAGTTTAAAAAAAAAAAAAAAAAATCCTGGAGCTCCTGATCAAGAGGCAAAGCTCTAGTGATAGAAAATTGTCTGCATTTGAATACATACACATGTACGTATTTATTTATTTATTTATTTATCGCTTTATTGTTATTTTTTATAAACTCAAGGCGGCAAACATAGCTAATACTCCTTCCTCCTCCTGTTTTCCCCACAACAACCACCCTGTGAGGTGAGTTGGGCTGAGAGAGAGAGAGACTGGCCCAAGATCACCCAGCCGGCTTTCATGGCTAAGGCAGGACTAGAACTCTCAGTCTCCTGGTTTCCAGCCAGTTGCCTTAACCACTAGACGTTTGTCCTTGGTTTCTCACAGAACCCAATCAAGTTCTTGCGGAACCCTAGGGTTCCGTGGAACACAGTTTGAAAAACCCTGCTACACAGAACATGTGAAATCAGTCTAATTTTTTAAACAAATCATTAAACCTTGGTTACATGATATAATCATTCATTACATCATAAAGACTGAAGCCATAAAGAAAGTTACATATCTATGATCATGGCACTGAAATATAGCAGCAAGCAGCACGAGCAACTGTAGTGCAGGTTTAGGCACAGTTCCAATCATACATGATAGAAACAGCATTATAAGGCCTTTGGAATGAGAAGAAATACTGGCTTTCCTCCCTAATGGCATTTGAGGAGAAGGACTGTCAAGGTTTTCAAGATTTGTAGAGGGCATAGGGAATGGCCTTGAAGGACAGGAGGAAGAACCAGTATCAAGGCAACGGTCAGATAAGTGGGGCATGAGCCTGGACCAAGAAGCTAACTTGGGAAAATATCTCAGACAAGGCCCTTCCTAGTTCACACAAAGATAAAATGAGGAAAGGGGGAAGCACATTCGGACTTGGAAGACTCTGTTACTGTATCTGTTACAATAAAAGTAGTCCTGACCTGTATGGCATTGGTTTCTTAGTCTGGTCTACCCTGTAGGGCTGACAAGAACGTTGACTAGATGATCTGACCTCCAATGACCCCGGCCCACACCCTGATAACATCTGAGCACTTTTGTGAGCAGTTTGGATGATTCTCCACAGATAATCACTTTTGCGACTCTCTTGGCATAATAATCTTATCTAGGGTGCACAATATCTAATAAAACTCTCCTGTTCATTTGACCCACCAATATATCCAGGTAGTTCCTGATATATTGACGATACTGTACTTGCACTTTAGATCATTCCCTGGCCTGACGTATAAGGTCCCCTAAGGATCCTGTGTGGCCAGTGTTGTATTTGATCAGCTACATTTCAGGTCACAGTTCAAAGCATATTGACACATGCCTTTTATTGTTTATAATTCTGGTTCTTGCAATTTTATATTTTCTTGTATGGATAATGTTTTAGTTGTTTTTATAGCATTTTTGTATGCTACTCAGAACCATACAGTGAGTAGGGAGCATATACTTTTTCTAAATACATGAATAAGTATAAATTAGCAACATCCATAGTCTCTTCAAAGTTTTTCATTATCTGTCTAATCTTACTTAATCGCTTAATACTGCAATTTGCTCAGTCTGTCATTAAGATCATATCTTAAGCCTTGCAGTTACTTCTTTTTAAGGTACCTCCTACAACCAAAAGATAATGGAAATAAATCTGCTAAAAGTGAAGATCATGGATCCCTTAGGCTGAATATATATTACGATGAAGACTATGTACTTCCATCAGAGTACTATGAATCTCTTAGAGACTTGCTGCTGAAATCATCAGAAGTGGAGGTATTTTCCATTTTTCACATGTCTTACCAATTTAAGCAGTTAATGCAGTGCCACTAGCCTGCATTCTGTGCTGGATTTGTTGGGAAGTGGCATAAGTTTTTCTTTCAAAAGGACGTCTAGGTTAGATTTATGTTCAGAATCCAAAAAGCAATATGAATAGTACTGCACAGCCCTTAGAACAGTTAACTTTTAAAAACAGCCTCTTCATGAAAAGGTAGAATTTTAGATGCGATTTGGTGCAGTTGTCATGAGTTTGCTTTTCAGGGAGAAAAAAAAAAACCTTTGAACTGTACAAAAGTTCTTCCATGTGCTTAAAGAGTTGTAAAGAATTTTAAAAGCTGCTTTACTTTGATCTGTTCAATATTGAGAAGTAGGTGTACTTTCCAGGTTTGAGTCAGTGCATCCTTTTTTTAGACAAGAACAAATATTGTGTCATGCAGCCAGCAAGTATTCAGGCTTAAATTCTATTTCAGCAAAAGTCTGGTAGAATACACGTGATGTCCCATACTGATAACATAACTGTCTCAGTTCTTGCTTCTGGTTTTACATTTTATTGGTGCACAGAATTTTCCTGAATTTGACCCAGAATTGTATCTAGCTTATTCAAAAGAAGGATCTTTATTTAACTTCCTTTTTTTAATTTGTTGCATGTTTATATTATTCATACCTCCCCTTATCCCTTTTGATGGAGGTAGTATAGAATTATTTGGAATTCAGTATGTAATAAACATGGCTGAAGTCTGCTTCAGACCCATTTCCCCTCTAAGAAATTAGTGTTTTGTGGAGGCTGTGCTCATAACAACCATTGTGAGAGTGCATTTTGAATAATAAGGCCAGCAAATACTTTGATTTAAATCCCTGTTAACACTATAATTGTAGAGTCAAAGACATTGTCACAAAGGGAGTGGACCAAGTTAATTTGGGTTGGTTTAAAGGTGGGAAAAGGTCCTCTAAGAGTCAGGCTGCTATCTACTATTCCCTTTCATATTTCCCTAAATCCAAATCTCTTTTTGACCTCTTGAAGTAAAAATTGTTTCAATTTGTACTCTTAACCTCCTCCCTAGGCCTAATTTGCTAATGAATTTTGACAGCCGTATCTTTGGTTGCTGGGAGTGCTATGTGAGTCTTGGATCATCTACCCTGCTATAGAGGATATTTATATGGCAAATATCTGAGGCATACACAAAGAACTGATTTTGCATCTATTGACAGTTCCTTTTGCAGTTGGATACTGCATCTGATATTAAAACGTTAAGATAAATATGAACATAAAACAGTAATCTTGAGATATCTTCTCTGTCTTCTGTCAGCTGAAAGGCAAAAAGAATATGTCTAGACTTCCTGTGAGGTTCTCTTCCAATCAGCAGGCAACAGAGCAACAGATCTAATTGTAGTTATTGAAACTGGAGGAAAACAATTGTTATGTTTACATAGACTTTTTTTTAAGTTAGGCTAAAGTTTACCTGAAAAATGTCTGTTATGTTGTTATTCTCTATTAACTTCCCTGCATATTTGAAAATGAGGGACTATTTATATTGATCCCATTTCCCCCTTTTTATAGCCAATTTCTGCGTCAGCTGCTTACATCTTGGCTGAAGTGTGTCGAGATAAATATGATAGTATTTTGCCACTTATAAGATTGTTACTCCATCATCATGCACTAGTACAGTTTGTTACTGCAGTGGCAGAATTAGAACTGAAGGAAACCCAGTAAGTACTTGATTTTTTTCCCCCATTCTCTCCAGTAGCTGTGTCTGCAATAAAGATAGATGTGTAATGTAGAAAGCATTGCATGCTATGCTGTTGGCTGGCAAACCACGACAGCTGTGCAAGATGTTTATTTACATTGAACCTTCCTTGAACTTCCATAGTGGATAAGGTTGTAGCAAAAACTTTCCTCACAAGGCAACACGAGCTGTAACCTGAGCTGTGCCAGGAGGCTATCAGGGGGGTTACATGAGGTATGCATTGCTATTTAGACCAATCAGCCTTCTGCTATGTGAATTACTGTTTTAGTGTACTTGCTTAGCTGGGGGAAAATAAAAGAGAGCTTACGGCTTGAATCGGGGCTCTCATCCCGAGGAAGTTGTGTCTGTGCATTCTTCCTACATTCTTCATGAGAGACCACAAGCTCTCATCCCGAGAAAACTTGCAGCCTGTGTATCCTTCATGAGAGACCACCACAGTGTAAACTTATCACATAAATTTTTCTATGAAATTATTTTTGTCACTAAATATTACAAATCTTCTGCTTTGGACTAAGTGATTCAGAATCTTAAAATGAATATTGGCTTGTAATAGTTGCTTGATTTCATTACAAAATATGCATATTTCTGCAGTCTTGAAATACACTATTTTTATTTGTTCTTCAATTCCTGGAAGATCTTGTGATTTTCTAAACCTGGAGAAAAACAAGTGGGGTCTTCCACTTTGCTGTGCCCTGTCACCATTAAAGCACTGCTTTAAATACTAGCATGATTCAGGACAAGATTTCTTCCTCCCTTCCTGTGTTGGAAGGCCAGCTGAGCATGAATTGGTTTTATTATTAGCTTTAAAATGTGCATATTCTCCATTTTTCCTAGAATTTATTATTAATGATTTGATTTTCAAAAGCAGACATGGTACAGCACTATCAAGGTTATGTAGAACCAAAGAAGGATGGAAGAGTTTGTTCTGCTCTATAATGGTGTCATGTTTCTGAAAAGAAATTGACATCCTTAGGTGCATTTTTGAAAATAATGCCTATTCTGGTTGAGTATTTGGAAAGGGATGTCCAGAATTAAATTATGTCTTTGTACCTTCAGTCTGGTTGTATAATATTGATTGTATATATTAATTTGAATTTGGCAATTATTGGGGCCACCTAGAAGACACGGGTATCCATTTGATAATATGTATCCTTATATATATTAAGAATATTAGAGGTATTTTTAAATTTTGCACTGTGTATTACCTAGAAACTCTGCAGCAAAGAACTTTGGTTGTGTGTGTGTATAGCCTTTAATTTCTAATTATTTGTATTGTATTGCAGAGAAGTAAATACAATCTTCAGAGGAAACTCTTTAGCTACTCGATGTGTAGATGAGATGATGAAAATAGTGGGAAAGCACTACTTGAAAGTTACTTTAAAACCAGTTCTAGATGAGGTATGATAAATGTATATGTTGAAATTACATATATTGGGAACAGTGTAAAAATCCCTACTGCCTAAAACTTCATGGTAGTACTACAGATGTCATTTGTTTTTAGCTTTGTGCCAGGTCTAATATGTCTATATTGCTTTCTTGAGACTGCATGAACTATTCCAACTGTGATCATGCCAACATGCAAAACGTTTAGTATGCTACATAAGAATGCCAATCGAAAATCTTAGTTTGCAAATTGTTTAATATATTGTTTAATATATTCACCTTATCTGCATATATTGTGTGAACTGCTTACAAAAGGCTGAGAACCTCATACTAGACTCTAACACGCCATGCTTTTTCATCTACCATTAATCTTCCTTTTTCAATAGCTTTTTTCAGCTTGGCTAGTCTTAGATTTGAAATTGAATCTTCAGTACCCAAACAGAAAGAATATTTATCCTTACTACTGTCATTTCAGTAGTCAGAATTCCAGGGTGGGGGGGGAATAACATGTCAAAACTATTTAAAAATTGCAAAAAAACACACCCTAGGATATAGCATTATACATAAATATAACATTTTATATTGCTCAACCTGGGGTATTTCCAGTAGTTTGTGCCATATCACAGTGGCAATAGAAAAGAATTATGCAGTGTTTCTTACGGGCTTGGAGTACTGGGCAGGAAGGGGATATGATTTCCCTCCATTCTGTATTGGTTCTATGTGAACATAGAAGTAAAAGGCAGCTTGGTGGCCCATATGTTCCTGGCTCACATTTCTCTGACTCTGAAATGGGTAAAATGGGTATATGCGCATGCTAGCTGCCGTGAGGATTTCCTGCCAGTAATCACCAGTGATTAATTCAATCTGTCTGGTCATAGTGGAATGGCTTCTGCTAGGCAACTCCAAAACACAGTTTGTCAGATTCTGTCTTGGCTGAAGTCCACCTGCTCCAATACTGCGTACTTGGTTTTATAACAGGGCCTCCCTGTCAGGGCTGTGGAATTATGCATGGGCAAAAACATTTTTCTGATAGGCATGCAAAGACCAGTGTTTTTCCAGACTATCTGAGGATATACAAGTGGCAATTGATCTCTGGCATCAGACACCAGAATTTTGGTGACTTGGGTAATCCTGATAATTACCTTCTTGCATTGTTGAGCAACATGCCATCCCCTCTGTTTGATAACAAAGGAAGGTTTAGACAATTCTTGTTGTGACATAGCCTATTGTTCCATTAGTTAGGTCAAGATCATTTATGTTCCCTCTATTCTGATCACATAAAAAATTTTCACCACCATATGACAGGCCTGGTTTTGGTTTATCTTTATGGAATTCTGACTTCATCAGCCCTAATTCCCTTCCTTCTACAGGTTGAACACAAGATATATTGGAGGCTTCTGACATGTTCAGGTTTCCTAGCCACAAAGTGTAGCATGCTTTATTTAGTTGTTCACTCTCTATGTGAGATGAATAGCTAATCGTGCATTTTTATTTTTTAAATTTTTATATTAAAATTTATTTTTTTTTAAAAAAAGTTTGATGCTATATTAACAACCAAAATACCATAAACAGAAAACAACAGTGGCTATATAGTAAAAATTAATACATTGTAGTGATAAAGAGAACTGAAAAAAAGAAATAAGGATTTATGTGATATTAATATAGAGGTGGGTGGGACGCGGTGGCGCTGCGGGTTAAACCGCTGAGCTGTCGATCGGAAGGTCGGCGGTTCGAAACCGCGTGGCGGGGTGAGCTCCCGTTGCTCGTCCCAGCTCCTGCACACCAAGCAGTTCGAAAACATGCAAATGTGAGTAGATTAATTGGTACCGCTTCGGCGGGAAGGTAACGGCGTTCCGTGAGTCATGCTGGCCACATGACCCGGAAGTGTCCTATGGACAACGCCGGCTCCAAGGCTTTGAAACGGAGATGAGCACCGCCCCCTAGAGTCGGACACGACTGGACTTTACGTCAAGGGAAACCTTTACCTTTACCTAATATAGAGGTAGCTCAGTCTGTTAACATATTATTGAACCTAAACCATAGAGAAACATTTGGGATAGGCTATCATTTTTTCCCAGTCTTCTTTCCTTGACCTTCTTTACCACTAGAATCCTAGACTTTTATTAGACTTACTGTTTATAAGAGAGTATATCTCCAGAGTTTCATTTCAATGGCTATTGTCTGGTTGCCACAAAAAGGGTTATCTGCTTCATCATAGCAGATGCAGTTGTATTGGATTAATAACACCATAGCGTCATTTACTGTGTGTCTAACTTTATCTTCCCAGGACAGCTTGGGCTCACTCAGCAAAGATTGGTGACACTCCTGTGACTATTTCTGACATTTCCCTGTTGGATATCATCTAACATTACCAGAGCAAGATAGATATCACTTTCACAAGACAGTATATAGTTTGCTAGTTACCCATATGGGTGATGCATAGAAACCACAATTTAAAAAACAGCAGTTTTGTTCCTGTAACTGTGGTCCTTTAAACAGCGTCTTTGCATTTACTGCGTAGGTAAACTTTTCCACGCAAATTATTCTAAATCATTTTCTAGAGGCTGAAGTTAAAGGGGTGTTTTACTGGATGTGGCAAAGGCCCAGATAGAAATAAGGGTGAATGTACCAATGACCACTTGAAGAACCATTGTTATGGGTTAGCAATCTATTTTTGACATCTGATCCAATAAGAGAATATAGTTATGTATTATTAATTGTCCTTTTATAACTGATAAGAGCTTTATTCTTTTAACTTACCTGACAACAAATGTCATTGAACTCACTTCTGAGTTGACAGGTATATAATTGTGCTGCAAACTTTAATCTTGTTTCAGATATGTGAGAATCCTAAACCTTGTGAAATTGATCCCCTGAAACTGAAAGAAGCAGATAATGTAGAAATGCACAAGGTAGGCTAAAATGTTGCAGGTTTTTTATTTATTTATTTGTATTTATGGAGCTTGTAACAACTAAGCATGTTCTGGAATGTAACAGTCCACAATAATTTCAGTAACAAGGAAATATATAGAATCTGAGCACTTTTTCTTTCTCATACGGTTTTGCCTATATTCTGCTCTTTAATTTCATTATGTAGACCTCACTGTAATTACTGGGTATAACTAAAAACAACTGCAGAACAAGATACAATATTTGGTATGTACCTTGGCACACTTGAAATCAGACCTTGTCATTGAAAGGTGCCTGCTTAGTCTACTGTTAAGAAAATGGAAATACTAACTATATTAGTGATAGAGAGTCAGATTATAAGGCACCTTGTATCCAAAAAGTGCTATGGGCATTAATATTAACTATAGGAAGTTTCTCTGTACTTGACACATGAGCCCTGCTGACTGAATTTAAAATACAGTGCTGTGTTTGATCCATATGATCAGTACTGGGAATGAAAAGTGGATTTGGACACAATCAAATGACTTTCAGCAGTCTATGCATTGAAACTATGACAGCAATTAAACATCCACAATAAATACAGTCATAAAAGCCTAACAAAAACAAGGAGTACCAACATAAAATAATAAAATCAGTACTGACAACATCCATTAAATCAAAAGAATGTCCTCCAAAATAATCTGGTTGTCCATAATTTCCTGAAAGTGGTGATCCTGATCTCAAAGGGGATGCCATTCCAAAACAGTGGTGCCACCACTGAAAAGCAGCATCTTCTAGTGTTGACCCCCTTCACCTCCCAGAAGTGCAGAACCACCAGCAGCTACTACCTACAGGATCTAATAAGTTGGGCTAATTCTGTTTGGAGCAAACAATCCCATAAGTACTAAGGTGCCAAGTCATGCAGGGCTTTATAGTCCACACCAGTACCTTGAATTGTATCTAGAAACCTATCAGCAGCCAATGCAGAGCCCATGAAATTGGAGTATTATGCTCTGTTGCCAGGAGCTGGTGTGTATGTAGGCTACCACATTCTGGACCAGTTGTAGTTTCTGAATAGTCTTTAAGGGTAACTCTATGTAAAGTTCATTGCAGTAATCCATCCACATGAAAATGAGGGCATGAGTTTCCATAGCCAGGCTTTTCTGCACCAGGTCAGGTTGCAGTTAGCACACCCAGCCACAGCTGGTCAATGGCCCCTAGCCATGTTCTCCACCTGTTCTAGAAGGATCTGTGAGTTTAGAAACCACCCTAAATTGCAAACCTGTCCTCTTGTGGTTAATGCCTGCCAATACTGGTGTCAACAGAAGACCCCATTGTACAAATAGTAACTCTGTCTTACTTGGGTTCAGCTTCAGTCTGTTCTCTCCAATCCAGAAATTTAATGGTCTTCAGGAACCAAGAGAGCATGTCAGTAGCATCTCCTCTATGGCTCAGGATGGCAATGTAATGTGTAATCAGCATATTGATGATACCATAACTGGGCCATTGGATGAGGCAGAGAGGACCAACCTCTGTGACACTCCACATATCAGAGGCCATCAGGCCAACCTCTTCTACCCACTACTCCCACTGACTGGAGCTGCCAACTGAGGAAGAATTGGAACTATTGCAAAACAGTGCCTCCAAATCCCAACCCCCATAGGCAATCCAGTAAGATTCCATGATCGATAGTATCAAAAGCCAACAAGAGGTCTGAGACGACCAGAAAAACCTTTTTAGAGTATTGATATGTATTTATTCTTTAAAAAATTGCCGCTGAATGCTAGGGTGATAACTACGTATGAAAATTTGTTGGAGAGATTTTTCTCATTGATAAAATGAACTTGATAAACAATATAAAAGATACTAACTTTCTGAAATTATTTGTCTGTACAGGAAAATCTGCGCTACTATGTTGACAAAGTTTTCAGTACAATTGTACAATCAAGTATTAGTTGCCCAACATTAATGTGTGATGTGTTGTGTTCTCTGAGGCGCTTGGCTGCTGAAAGATTTCCTAGTAAGTGTGTTGGTGTCTCAAAATGACAGTATGATCTATGGCCTGAATATAGGTTCTTAAGTCCATGAGAATGTTACCGAAAATCGCTTTTATAGCATTAATAAAGAGATGGAAATGCGAATTGTTAAAATACCAGTTGTAGACACTGCCTGCCTTCTGTTGATACACATTTGTTAACAGCAAGCAATTGTTTGTACAATAGCAATTGTACCTATGCTCCACACTGATACTATGCTGAAGGGATAGGCAATAGTGGTTTTGGACTACAACTGCTAGAATATTCTATCACTGGATGTGCAGGCTGAGGCTGAAGAAAGTTATAAGCTAAAACTTCTGGAGTTCACTAAGTTGCCTCTTCCTGCTATAGTACAGAAAAATAAGTAACATTGCCTCCCTATAGGGAGTAAAACAGTCATAGGAAAATATATTTAATATAATAGTTGACAGTTGCGTGCACCAGCCTCAGGTGCCTAAATTCATCTCTACCTTTATTTCTAAACTAAGAGGAAACAAGCAGGCCAGTTTAAACTGATTGCTGAACAGATTTTTGCTAGTGTTAACTGTGGTTTAGGGAAACATATCAAACTTAAAAATGTATCTTTAGAAGTAACTTTCCTTTGCATAGTTGAAATTAATCATAACAATGGCCAACAGTTAAGTAAATATAGAAGTGGAAACTTGCAATTTTATTCACACCTGTGACAGAGAAGAGGAAGGGGCACAATCCTAAATTTACTATAACTAGCATGTAACGTCAAATAAACTGTAACAATTCTGATATGTGCCCAATAACACATGGCCATGCATCTTTCATCATAACTTCACTTTCATTTCACACTACTTGCTACTTCTCTATTTTGCAGAAGAAGAATAACCATTTTTCTACTGACACCCTACTAAGTTTTTTCACTATCTTCATTTCCTGCTGAGTTGTACATTTCACATTTCATGGTTTTTCTCTGCAGATGACCCTCATGTACAGTATTCTGCAGTGAGCAGCTTTGTGTTCCTTCGTTTCTTTGCTGTAGCTGTAGTATCGCCTCATACTTTCCATTTACGACCTCATCATCCAGTAAGTTTTGATAATGTTATGTTCAAACCAGTAGGTGAGCTTAGTGAGGAGGGTGTATGCAGAGATAAACTTGTAACCTAAGCAGAGAGCTGAATGAGCATGGAGATCACTTAACAACAACAACAACAACAACAACAAAACACCACTGATCAGTTATCAAATGGTAAAGCATTTGGGGACATTTTTATATGTTGAAAGTACTTGCCATTAGAAAATTATGTGACTAAAACCAAATTAAATATTTGGCTAGTTGAAATCTAATCTCTTAACATTTCGGGATATATTTCCTATTTTCAGTAAAATAGGAAAAATTAATACACACACTTATGCTGGTCTGCAACCATAATAAAGATTTGATTTGAACACACATACTGGAGAGCCAGTCTGATGTAGTGGTTAAGGCACCAGGTTAGAAACCAGGAAACTATGAGTTCTAGTTCTGCCTTAGGCATGAAGCCAGCTGGGTAACCTTGGACCAGTCATCTCTCGCAGCCCTAAGAAGGAGGCAATGGCAAATCACTTCCAAGAATCTTTCCAAGAGAACTGCAGGGACTAGTCCAGGTGATTGCCAGAAGTGAACACTAACTCAAAGGCACCAAAAAAAAAAACCCACCAGTCATACGTCATGGCTTGCATGATTGGTTTGTTGAAAAAATTAACCTTTTTAGTTGATTTAACATTGACATTTAACAAAAGCCTTTAATAAAGTCCCTTTATTGAAGAAAAAAAAAGACTAATTCAAATTTTGACAACACAAATCAACAGTTCTTTGCTGCAGTCAGGTATAGGTTTCTCCTTCCAGTGTTGCATGATTCTTTTAGCTAGTTCGCATGCCTAAATATCCATAGTCCTTGATATCAGGATAGATTCCAGATACTAAGGATTTATCAAAAAAAACCCACATGTATCTTTATCATACAGTTGTGCAGAAAAAAAGTAACTATGTTGTGTTAGGCCAATTCCTGATTTAGTTTTTCTCAAATAGTAATAGCTTTCGTCTTGGTTAAAGATTTGAGGGCAGTGGCACAAAAACGTCAGGAAACCAAAAGAAGCATGCATATTAAGACATAATTGTGACCAGTAAACCAATAACAAGCCATGCTTTCAATTATAGCTTACTGACTTAAAACAAGCCACATTTTGTTCTGTTCACATCATACTAAGCCAAAAGCAAGTAAACAGCATGATTCAGTACAATGTATGAATTCAGGTTATACTGAAGAAGAATGTGAACATCTGCATTTTTTTATCCATTCTCAGTTATATTTTATATCCTACACACAAATATAAACAAAGTACAGTACATGAAGGAGTCATATTTTTATTCTAAGCAAAATTCTCATGAAAGCTTCCATAGCGAATACACTGCAGAGAGTATGAAGTCAATAATATTATGCACAGATTACATTTTTTCCTTCATGGGTTATCAGTATATGATTCTTTTAGGTGCGTAATTTCTGGAACATATTTATGTAGAAATCTTCCAGTGGACCAAGAGGTTAAATATTTGGCAAAACTGTGATAATTTGCTTTACTTAATTTGGCACTGAAGATGCTTCTTTAGAAGACACCAAATAATATCATATAGAACTCATACAATTTTTGTTCCAAGTTTTTGGGCCAGTGTGCTCTCAGCTACCGCTCACTTCTCATACCCTCCTACTTTATTCCTCCTTTCTCTCAGGTGCTCAAGGTATTGTATACAGTACTCCTTCTTCCCATTTTTCCCCACAACAACCACCTTGTGAGGTAGGTTGCTAAGAGAGAGTGTCTGGCCAAAAGTCACCTAGTGAGCTTCCACGGCTGAGGGTGGACTTGAACCCAGGTCTTGCCAGTGCCACTCCAACATTTAACCACTACATCATGCTTTTTTTTTTTTTTGAACCATGCCTATCAATTCATTTTCACTTGTTCAGTCTGGTCTCAGTTCTCATTCTTCATTAATAGTAAGATTGAAATATATTATGTTGTTGTTTACTAAAGGATTAATTTAAACCTGTAGAAGTTTAGAATTATAGACTAAAGCTTTTTAGAATTACAGAACTAAAGCTTTCTCTGTCCACTAATTAATAGTAAGTGGTGAAAGGCTATTTTCTATATGTTCGTTCTTTTCCCCTGAAAATCGTCTCCAAAGGATTGGGGTACTTTCCAGAACACACTGACAAACATTTCTTATTTTCTATCACTTTAGAGAAAATTATCCTGGATGTAAAGCCCTTGACTGTGCAGTGCAGTTAGGACCAATCTCTATATATGAAGAAAAACCATTCCTGTTTCAATATCACAAAGCTTATATGAATGCCCATGAAAACTGTGATGTCACAGAAGATGTATGGTTGATATGCTGGTATATCTGCCTATTTCTTTGTAAGAGTCTGTCACCAGAGGCAGCACGTTTGGTGGTAATATCATGCAGCCCAGCTGAACTTGTATCATTTGTAAATATTGAATGTGTTTCTTTAAATGCCTCTTTTAGGATGCACAGACATCTAGAACATTAACTCTTATATCAAAAGCAATTCAGACACTGGGAAGCTGGGGAAGTTTGTCCAAAAGTAAACTGGTAAGTATCTCACTGAAACTACATTTGTCTACTGGCATGCCTCTGTTAAGATTTACTTCTATCTATTTTCTCTTTTTAGTCAAGCTTTAAGGAGACATTTATGTGTGAATTTTTCAAAATGTTTCAAGAAGAAGAATGCATTGAAATAGTTAAAAAGGTATTGTTTCCTTTATACATAATATTTGGTTTTCTTAAAAAATGCGTTTTCTTGGCTTTCCTGCAAAACCTCAGGAAGTTTTACTACATTATCTTTCTCTGTGAGAGAGATTAAATCCAGGCTGTCCAGCACAGACCTCTGTATGTTACATTTAAACTCCACCTGTTTTAGTAAAATACTTGGAAGGGATGTTTTAAAAATAAAAATATAGTATTGTGTTTACATCACACATGCAAAAAAAAAAAAAATAGAAGAATAATTTTGAACTATTAAAATGTTTGTTTAACTTAAGAATAAGTGTATGTTAATGTTCTGAATATTTGCTAATTTTTAAGGTTCTGGGTAAGATTGGGAAAATAATTTCTATTCTAATATATACTTCATACTCAGTTTTTAGATGAAGTGTCCTCCACTGAAAGTAAAGAGCCAAGTATCATGAGTGAACCAGTGCATCTAAAAGAAGGGTAACTTAATCCAAAGTACAATGTGTTGAGAAGTGATTTTTATTTTAATGTATCTTTGCTATGTGTCACTTTCACTTGTTCCAGACAGAATTTTGGTCTTTCACCACTACTTAAGTTTCCACTTTCTTTGAAGAAGTTGCCCTGAGTGTTAAAATTTGGGCTTTCTGTAAGGATTCCTATTGACCAAAATATAAAATACCTTGTTCCCATGACCATTGTGCCCAGATTGCCCTTCCTTCTTCTCGATGCAAGATTCCTTCACAATAAGTCTAGTTTATTATATATTATATACGTCACCTACCTTTTACCATACCTATAAATCAAGTGTGGGCAAACTTTTCAAGTGCTAATTGCCATTGTGTTTTGTTGCCCAATGGTATGAAGGCCAGAAAAAAAATAATTAAGTAGTTTACAAATTACAGTCTTGCACGATTTCAGCCTTTTTAAAAGGAATTTCATGAACAATATCTGGAGGTGGTGTGAGTATTACATTGTTGACCCTTACTATAGTTTAAAATTCTCTGAAGTTATTTGTAAATGTGACCAGTCTGTACTATGTGTACTTTTATACAGTGAAGGAAAATATGTCAAGAAAATCATCTTCAAATGTTGTAAAGGTTTCCTGCTTTATACAGTAAATAATAGTAAAAGCACTAATCAGAGATTATTCTAGTTATACCTGTGGTCTTTGACTGTATTCAGTTTTCAATAACATTCCTAGATCGGGGGTCTCCAATAATTTTGGGTTTATAAAAGCTTAGGCGAGCCCCATATCCCAGTTTTTGCATGCCACCTCTCTCATACAGAGATGTAGAAAGCACAAAAACAGCGAGGGAGAAAAAGAGAGGAGGGAAAAAGAAGAGGGTGTTCAAAAGAGGGGAAGAAAGGAAAATGCATTAGCATAGGAAAGAAATTGCATAGCATTTAGTTTAGCATGACTTCATGCTGAATCAGGAAATCTAGTCTTAAATAGTATTTTGTTCTGGACATTGCTGATTTATCATAAGATCAGGAGTTGAATCCATTAATTTAACTTGTAAATGAATGCATCTGGATAGCCTGTTAGAAAGTTTTGAAAAATCTGTGAAAAATGCTGTTGCGTTTGTTTCACAGAGAGATGTTCAAAAGAGCACAAGGAAGAACTCGTATTGGAAAAAAGAATTTTAAGAAACGTTGGTTCTGCCTTACAAGTAGAGAACTCACTTACCATAAGCAACAAGGTATTGTTCCTTTTTGTGATGGAGTGTGTCTCTGAGGAGGGGGGTGGTGCAATGGAGGTCGCAGGAGAGGAAGGAGGGGGTGCATTCCAGGAGGAGAAACCATCTTATAGTTTGGAGGACCTTGGGCAGCCGGCCAAGAAGCTGAGACAGGGCTGGCCGTAGATTGCCTGGAGTATTTTTCCCTAGCTCCTTTTTGGCTTTACTCAGTTTGGCAAGATTCTGTGTATGGTAGAAACAATAAAGAACTAGAGCTCAATTCCTGGCTCAGCATTGTTTCTTCACCTCAACCCTGACACTTTTTTTATTTTAACATTTCAAGTTACAGAGCATGGTCTGTTGGTGTTAACACTGATTGTGTTCTTTGATTCTACTGGTTAAGAGTTCATTAGAATATTAAATTTGTTCGGTATAAAACAAAGCAGTAAAAGTACCCTTTCATGTTTTTATTACATAATTTTTGAAAATGTACTAGTTCCCCAAACTATTTGCCCATTCAGCTCGTATATGTGAGTTAACCAGGACAGTGTAGACAAATATATACTTTTCTGAGGGATAGAAGATGCAATATTGGAATTTGGATTCTGTTTCCTGCAGGATTATTCATTTATGGGATTTGTAAGGCTGTCCAGTTCATAGTTTAGGACTTTGGGTAGCAAACATCGAAAATCGAAACCTGTCAAAATCCACAAAAATAATATAAAACCATAATAATGAATCGCAGTCATACCCATACATGTAGCGGAGGCTGGGCATAACAGAATAGGCTCAGTTACCATCCTAGCCAAATGCTTTACCATCCTGTCTTCATGGCTCTACAAAAGGCAAATAGGGTCAGATAGAATGTTTCACCAGGTATATATGTTTTGTGTTATCTTTAACAGTTAAGGTTTTTTTTCTGGTTAAAGTATTTGCAATTTTTTGTTCATCCAGATAAAGAAGCTATATTTACCATTCCAGTCAAAAACATCCTTGCAGTAGAAAAACTTGATGAGAGTGCATTTAACAAGAAAAATGTAAGTTGGGTAAATTTTGAAGTAACAGTCAAGCATGGAGAATTCTAAAATGTCACATATAAAAATGAATAAGCAGTTTAATGCCAAGAAACAAAGCTTTGTTCAAATTCTTGTTATATGTACTGAAAAGGCACTTGGGCACTGATTTTGAACTATTTCCATGAGACATTCCTTACTTATAGGATATCAAAGCTATCCCTCTTAATGTTCTTGCTTGATGATCTGGGATAAATGAGTCTTTGTTCGGATACCCGTTCCACCAGATTTTGTTAATACAGAGTGAATTTACTTTATGAGTTGCTGGCAATTATGTGTGGATTTGCATGCTGGTGAATGGGACAGAAATGTCTTGAGTTTTACCTGATACTTCTTCACAAGAAGACATTAGAAGGTGTTTCTAAAACGCATGCCAAATACTGTTATCCCTCCCAAGAGGAATATATTTGGAAGGGAGGGAGTGTCCTTTCCCACCCAAGAGGAGGACAGATGCTCTGGATGTACTTCCCTTGCCAGCCGGCAGAACTTAGAAGAAGTCTCTTGGTCACACGGTCAGAGAAACATTACCCCAGTACTGTCATGAGTACTGATGGTGAGCAGGAGGGGGCCCCTATCCAGGCGGGAAAACGCATGCGTAGTACTGAGAAGTTAAGCAGCCATTCAAAGAGACACAGATCAGACTCGCCTTAACTTTTGGGGTTTATCTGTCTGGGTTTTTCCCACGGTTCTTCAGTTTGTTAGGATTTTCTGTCTAATGTAGCAGTAATAAAACACTAGAGACCTATTCCTTGTCTCAGCATGGTTCCTGACTGTTAGGACAAGTACTTTCCTCTGCTCATAATGGATGTTTGATTGATTACATGTCATCAAGTTGTTTTCAACTTCTAGTGACTATGTAGATAGATTTTCTCCATTACGATCTATTCCCTGTTCTTTCAAGTCTCACAATGGTGCGCTCATCGCCACTGTAACTCCAAGTCCACCCAGTCCATCCACCTTGCTACTGGTTGCCCTCTTCTTCTCCTTCCTTCCACCTTTCAGCTTTAGAGCCTTTTCCAGAGAGCTGGGTCTTCGCATTATGTATCCAAACTAGGATAATTTGAGTATGGTCATTTGTGCCTTGAGTGAGAACTCTGGGTTGGTTGGTTCTATGATTCATCAGTTTGTTTTCTTGACTGTCCATGATATTCTCAGGAGTCTTCTCCAACATCAAAGTTCAAAGGTGTGAATACTCTTCCTATCCTGCTTGCTTCCTTAAAGTCCAATAGATCTTTTTTGAGCCCATTTAAAATCAAAGGTCAGAATTCAGGAAGAACCTTACATACTTTATTGTTATGATTAATGATCCAGATAAAAACATAAAACCATGTAAAAACATAATCAGGAATACAGAATTTGATGGTGCATTTTAACCAACACAGAACTTAGCCACAGTGCTGGTAATGTTAGTGTTAGAATCTGAAAGTAGAAACTTTTTGCTGTAAAGATCAGTTCATCCTGGATACTGTCACATAAGAGATGAAATAAGAGAATTCCATACGTTCCTATAGAAATTGCAATAGAGCAGTATATGGGCAATGGTTTCAACCTCCTCTGATCCCCAAAGGCAGACTTATTCCAGTAAGGGTGTTGTTGTTTATTCGTTTAGTCGCTTCCGACTCTTCGTGACTTCATGGACCAGCCCACGCCAGAGCTTCCTGTCGGTCGTCAACACCCCCAGCTCCCTCAGGGACGAGTCTGTCACCTCTAGAATATCATCCATCCACCTTGCCCTTGGTCGGCCCCTCTTCCTTTTGCCCTCCACTCTCCCGAGCATCAGCATCTTCTCCAGGGTGTCCTGTCTTCTCATTATGTGGCCAAAGTATTTCAGTTTGGCCTTTAATATCATTCCCTCAAGTGAGCAGTCTGGCTTTATTTCCTGGAGGATGGACTGGTTTGATCTTCGTGCAGTCCAAGGCACTCTCAGAATTTTCCTCCAACACCACAGTTCAAAAGCATCGATCTTCCTTCGCTCAGCCTTCCTTATGGTCCAGCTCTCGCAGCCATATGTTACTACGGGGAACACCATTGCTTTAACTATGCGGGCCTTTGTTGTCAGTGTGATGTCTCTGCTCTTGACTATTTTATTGAGATTTGTCATTGCTCTTCTTCCAAGGATTAAGCGTCTTCTGATTTCCTGACTGCAGTCAGCATCTGCAGTAATCTTCGCACCTAGGAATACAAAGTCTTTCACTGCTTCTACATTTTCTCCCTCTATTTGCCAGTTATCAATCAAGCTGGTTGCCATAATCTTGGTTTTTTTGAGGTTTAGCTGCAAACCAGCTTTTGCACTTTCTTCTTTCACCTTCATCATAAGGCTCCTCAGTTCCTCTTCGCTTTCAGCCATCAAAGTGGTATCATCTGCATATCTGAGATTGTTAATGTTTCTTCCAGAGATTTTAACTCCAGCCTTGGATTCCTCAAGGCCAGCTTGTCGCATGATGTGTTCTGCATACAAGTTGAATAGGTAGGGTGAGAGTATACAGCCCTGCCGTACTCCTTTCCCAATCGTAAACCAGTCTGTTGTTCCGTGATCTGTTCTTACTGTTGCTACTTGGTCGTTATACAGATTCTTCAGGAGGCAGACAAGATGACTTGGTATCCCCATACCACTAAGAACTTGCCACAATTTGTTATGGTCCACACAGTCAAAGGCTTTAGAATAGTCAATAAAACAGAAATAGATGTTTTTCTGAAACTCCCTGGCTTTTTCCATTATCCAGCGGATATTGGCAATTTGGTCTCTAGTTCCTCTGCCTTTTCTAAACCCAGCTTGTACATCTGGCAATTCTCGCTCCATGAACTGCTGAAGTCTACCTTGCAGGATCTTGAGCATTACCTTACTGGCATGTGAGATGAGTGCCACTGTTCGATAGTTTGAACATTCTTTAGTGTTTCCCTTTTTTGGTATGGGGATATAAGTTGATTTTTTCCAGTCTGATGGCCATTCTTGTGTTTTCCAAATTTGCTGGCATATAGCATGCATTACCTTGACAGCATCATCTTGCAAGATTTTGAACAGTTCAGCTGGGATGCCGTCGTCTCCTGTTGCCTTGTTATTAGCAATGCTTCTTAAGGCCCACTCAACCTCACTCTTCAGGATGTCTGGCTCTAGCTCACTGACCACACCGTCAAAGCTATCCCCGATATTGTTATCCTTCCTATACAGGTCTTCTGTATATTCTTGCCACCTTTTCTTGATCTCTTCTTCTTCTGTTAGGTCCTTGCCATCTTTGTTTTTGATCATACCCATTTTTGCCTGGAATTTACCTCCAATGTTTCTAATTTTCTGGAAGAGGTCTCTTGTCCTTCCTCTTCTATTGTCTTCTTCCACTTCCGCACATTGCTTGTTTAAAAATAATTCCTTATCTCTTCTGGCTAACCTCTGGAATTTTGCATTTAATTGGGCATATCTCCCCCTATCACTGTTGCCTTTTGCTTTCCTTCTTTCTTGGGCTACTTCTAGTGTCTCAGCAGACAGCCATTTTGCCTTCTTGGTTTTCTCTTTCTTTGGGATGTATTTTGTTGCTGCCTCCTGAACAATGCTGCCAACTTCTGTCCAGAGTTCTTCCGGGACCCTATCTACTAAGTCCAGTCCCTTAAATCTATTCTTCACCTCCACTGCATATTCCTTAGGAATATTAGTGAGCTCATATCTAGCTGATCTGTGGGTCTTCCCTAATCTCTTTAGTCTGATCCTAAATTGTGCAAGAAGAAGTTCGTGATCTGAACTACAGTCAGCTCCAGGCCTTGTTTTTACCGACTGTACAGATGTCCGCCACCTTTGGCTGCAAAGGATGTAATCAATCTGATTTCGGTGTTGTCCATCTGGTGAAGTCCATGTATAAAGCCGTCTCTTAGGTTGTTGGAAGAGAGTGTTTGTTATGCAGAGTGAATTGTCTTGGCAAAATTCTATCAGCCTATGTCCTGCTTCATTTTGTTCTCCCAGACCATACTTACCTGTAATTCGAGGTGTCATTTGACTGCCCACCTTAGCATTCCAGTCTCCTGTGATGAAAATAACATCTCTTTTAGGCGTGTTGTCCAGTAGGTGCTGCAGATCCTCATAGAACTGCTCTACTTCAGCTTCTTCAGCATTTGTGGTTGGGGCGTATATTTGGATCACTGTGATGTTAGATGGCTTGCCCTGAATTCGAATTGAGATCATTCTGTCGTTTTTTGGATTGTATCCAAGCACTGCTTTAGCCACTTTACTATTAATTATGAAGGCTACTCCATTTCTTCTGTGGTCCTCTTGTCCACAGTAGTAGATCTGGTGGTCATTTGATGTGAAGTGGCCCATTTCAGTTCACTGACGCCCAGAATGTCTATCTTTAATCTTGACATCTCACCAATAACCACATCCAATTTGCCCTGGTTCATAGATCTTACATTCCAGGTTCCAATGGTGTGTTGATCCTTAGAACATCGGATTCGCCGTTCACCACCAGCACCGTCGGCCGCTAGCCGTCCTTTCGGCTTTGAGCTAGCTGCGTCATCACGTCTGGGGCTAGTTGAGCTCATCCTCTGTTCCTCCCCAGTAGCATTTTGACCATCTTCCGACCTGGGGGTCTCACCTTCCGATGGTATACCGACATATCTCTGGTTGTACTGATCCATTTAGTTTTCACGGCAAGAATACTGGGGTGGGTTGCCATTACCTTCCCCAGGGATCGCATTTAGTCTGACCTCTCTGTCATGACCTTCCCGTCTTGGGTGGCCCTTCACGGTTTAGCTCATGGCATCATTGAGGTGCTCAAGCTCCAGCACCACGACAAGGTAACGATCCTTTGCTGAAGCCAGTAAGGGTAGTTTGGAGTATTTGCTCATTAGGAGCACTGATGGCAACACATTATGTTGTGCCCAGACAAAGTCTTTCCACAATCTGGGAAAGGTGAGAGATGTGTTCCATTTAAGAACTGAGTTAATATTTTGGCTTTTAAAAGTTTTTAAGAGTGGCAAGAACTATTCTCCACCATTGGAGAAAAAGAATGTCTAATAGCGAGAGAAAACTATAATGCTGCCTGAGAGGCATACTCATGATGTGCTTTCATGATCCTTTGATGTTGAAGACCATTGCAAGGTATTTAAAGGTGTGAACCTGTTCAATCTTAATCCCCTCTTAAAAATCGTATAAATAAATACAGCCCGCTGGTTGGGATTCAGTTTTATTTCTTCTGGTAGAATTTGGTCAATGACTTGAATTGTCCCATCTTCAGAAGTCTAATTGGTTTAATATTTCTGATAGCAAGACTAGGGCCATGTTTCAAGTTCCACTAGTCCTGTTTGATCTTATAAAGGGGGAGTGATAGTTTTATAGCTCTTCTCATTTGTCAGACTGATTTCTTTTAAAGAGTCTTTCAAAATAGCTATTATGAGGTATGTACTACAAGCAAAATTTACCTGTGTATAGAGTCCTCATCTGGTGTTGAACATTATTTATCATTGCACAGGGTCCCAGGGCCTAGTTCCAGGTTGATTTCTCCAGTGATGAATTGTTGACATCTTCCTCAGAAAGTGGTTGAATATTAATAGAAGAGGGAGATTCCCAGATTATAATTGCTTTAGATCTGCTGTGCATCATGTGAGTGGTGGAAAAATACTCAGTTTCTTTCCTGGTAGTCATAAGCTCATCAGTTGTTTAGTAGCCTGTCCATCTGTCTGCTCAGCAGTGTGCCCTCAATTCCATCAACTGTGTTTATGATTTCAGAAGACTCTAGTTATATCTTCTTTTCTCAGTTTTGATAAGGAATGGAGCCTTCAGCTAAAGTTAAAGTCAGGTAAAGGAGTGAGCTATCTAAAATCCTTGGTTTTCTGCACATTATCTGAAGCTTATTCAAAGGACTGCTATTTCAGCACCATCTAGCCCCTCCTTCCTTATTCAGGGAGGAAATCCTGGGAGAAGTCTGGGCTGAAGCTGGACAAGAGTAGGGGTTTACTATCTCAAAGTTTAAAAAAGCAGTTTTACATTTATTTTTGTAACATGTCTTTTTAAAAAATAAAACTTTTTTTTCTGTGTTGAGATCGTTTGTTGAGAAGGAGAAGAGTTGAATCTTGTCATCACATTTCTCTGCACAACTCACTATTGAAAATTACTTCGTTGTTTGCATTTTTGCCTTGTAATTGCTACAAGGACAGTACAAATTGTGGCAGCCCTATCTCACTCACACACTGGGGCTAGGGATAGATGGCAAAACAAAGTATCCTTGGAAGAGAGGTGGTGGCAGCACAAGCACTGTCATTCCAAAGGAGCACTGGTTTTTTCCTACCCTGAGTCTGTATATTCTCTGTGTGACTTTGGGGAGACTTTGATGTGTGCAGAGCATTCAATATCTATAGCTATCGCACATAATTTTTCAGGCATACTGTCACTTTGTTACCCTTTACTCCATTTATTGGTTGGGGTCAGAGTGGTAGTGGGGAGACTTAGAGCCTGCTATTCATTAGTTTGCCACAACAAGAAGGCTTTCTACATGCAGGACTGCTAGGTGGACCACATAAATGACCTCTGCTGAACTATACAGATTGAACACCTTTTCTTTTGTGAAGGGAGACTTGTGGAGAAAAGTGCTACAACACTCTTCCCTCATTTGTTTTACCCACTATCATTACCACTTCCTAGATATTAGGTTACATATGCACACTCCAGTGTTGCCTATCTCTTCACACTAAACTGAAAATAACATTAACAAAATAGCTCTTACGAAAGACTTGTTTATTGAATTGAGTTGCCACTGTGGCATAGCTGTGGTTACAAAATAACCATAGACATGAAAGTGAACTAACATCGCTGGATGTAGCATACTAGTGGGACTTTTGTGGGTTCCAAAGATACTATTGTAAATAAATAATTTTTTTAGAGGCTGGTGCTTTGCTTTATAATTGGATGATTTATTTTTCATTAAATCAAGGGAACAAGCAGTGGCACTGAGAAAGACGTTTAGTGATCATTCTCTAATTCATCAGTATCTGACTCCTCTTTGTCATGCCTGTTAATTCAAGCTCTCTTCCCTGCATCTCTTCCTTACTGTACTAGGAACAATTAGGGAAGGATTACTTCCTCTCCTCCTTTCTCCTTTCCTCTGCCTTATGGACTTCTCAGGTATCTGAGAATATCAGTTCAACCATGGGATGAAACTGGGCAGAGTCTATCAGCCTAGAAGCAAAAATGTGGGTCACAAGGTCCCTCCTTTTCTGAGCAAAATGGAAGTTAATGCATTGTTCAATTTCTGTTATACCAAGCCAGCTGAAACTGTTTAGATAATATCCAGTGTTCCATTTTCAAAGTTCTTAAATAATACATAAATAAACATAAACAATTGTGCTGTTGCCCTTTTTTCTCTTCTAAATGAATTGTTGGTTGTTGAATAGAGCTATTTTCTTTTTCAGATGTTTCAAGTGATACATGTTGAGAAACCACTCTATGTGCAGGCAAATAATTGTGTGGAGGCTAGTGAGTGGATAGAAGCTCTCTGTAGAGTGAGTAGATGCAACCAAAAGAGATTGAGTGTCTACCACCCATCTGCTTTTTTGAATGGAAATTGGCTTTGCTGTAAAGCCACATTAGAGAACACAGTGGGCTGTATGCCATGTACTGCGTAAGTAACATCTGCAAGAAAAATAATATGTGATTGTTTTTGACTAGACATAATTTTGCTTATATTGCTGTAGCTTAGGTTATTTATTGCCATATCTAGTCACCAAAGGGAGATTCATATCAGAATTATGCATCTGCTTGACATCAGCAAGTGCCTCTGAACATTATTAGATTTGAAAACATACACATTCATATTGATGCCAGCTATTCATCAGTTCTGATTATGAAATAACATAGATTATTAATCCTATAATAAGTGAATTTATTTCAGTTGTCATTTGGAAATGGCAGCTTTTGTTCTTTGCATCCTGAGTGTGTATTAATACAATATCCTGCCTGCCTGCCTGCCTGCCTTTATATGCCACTGCCTCCTAGGACCCTAGGCAGCTCACAAGAAAATCCACCAGAAACATCATAATATACTATAAAAAAACAACAAAAACTTATTATAAATACAAAGTAAAAAATTGTATGCCCTCCAAAATATGTTTATTGGTAGAAGCAAGGATGGTTTGCAGGGAAGGAGAGAGATACTGAATGGGCTTGGCATAAATTAGATCTAACAATATTTCCTTCTCATTTCAAGCTTTTGATATTTTTGGTTTCATATTTCTTACTCTCTCTGCTTTATATAATGTTGCTTACCCAAAAGGCAATAACATGATGGTTGTATGTGTATGTATGTATCTAACTTTCAATCTTATTTCTGCTTATTCTTTACTAAAAAGATGGTTGCTTGATGCTTGTTCAGTGAGCATTTCTCTGCCAGTTACAGAATGGAAAATGATTTGATGCATTTCCTATTTTTTACCGTAATCTTATATTGTCCCAGCATCAAATAATATGAGTGTTGTCTACATGATTATTGCATCATATTATGAATTTAAAAGTTGCAATTGATTAGCTTAACAGATGGGTTTGCTACAGCTTTATGGGGTGGTTTGATATCTGTGAAACAGGTTAATTAATTTTGGCTTCAGGTAGGCCACATATTAAGAACACTTACCTATCATGATACAGCTATAAGTATAAATGATCTAGATGTTTTGCAAATCTGCACTGCTTGTTTGCTTGTTTACACTTAAGTTTGTGAAGTTGACCATTTCAAAAATTTGCTGCATAATGTATTACTCCAAGGAGATAGTAGTGCCCTGTACGTTCATGCTGAGTTTTATATCACATTTTAGGAATATTTGTTTAAATGTAACTATTTGGATTTGTATATGCATTAATACATAGCTAGTTAAGCTCCTTTAAAAATAACCTATTTTCCAAAATGAAGAAATATACACTTATTTATTTATTTATTTATTTATATTTCTAATTGAAGAGGTGTACCTGCTGACATTCAGATAGAAATAGATGGAGATCGAGAGACAGAGAGAATCTACTCACTCTTTGCTATCAGTATGCCAAAGCTCCAGAAAATGCAAGGTATGAAAGACTTATTTGTCAAAGTAACGCAGTCCAATTTGTAATATTAATAAAGGGGCCATTAGCTGTTGTCCAAATCTGAAATCTCATGTCCCTTCCAGATAATTTTAAGATACAATGGGTTGGCTCAAAATCACATGGAACAAGAATGGTACAGTTAAACTTCTTCCAGACTTTTCCCAGCTCCTCTTCTCCCCCAGCACCGCAGTCCCCCATATTCATTTGGAAGTCCCTGGTCCTTGGGAGCTTTTTGAAAAGGATATGGGGCTTTATTAGGTATATAAGAGAATTGAGAAGTTGGCTTCTGCTAGGCCTTTGTCTGCATTCCATCCATCGTAAACATGGTTACGTCTTTCAAGTATTAAACAGAGGAAAACTCTTCACTTAATATCTTTCAATTATTTAAGATATGATTCTCAAAGTATCCTACCAGTGTACATCTCAGTTACTGCATATCTGTTAATAGAGTAAACCCTAAATTTAATAAGCTAGTTAGTGGGAGGGAAGGGTGTCTGTTGAAGATGAATGTTCATTAAATCCAAATAGGTTTTCTTTGAGCCTGTCCAACCAGCCATAGCAGTTGTGGAAGTGGTGTATGTGATTTCAAAGGCCCTAGTAGATCTAAGCCATGGCAAATCGAAAAAAGGGTATTGTTATGGAAATTGCTGGTGAAGAAGAGGGGGGCCCTCTCCAGGGGGAAAAATGCACACACAGTACTGATTCTCTTTGCCTCCCTATCAAGAGATCCAGAAAGGAACCGCCTTAGCCTTCTGAGCTTTTCTGGTAGGAATTGCTGGTACTTTCTCAGTTTAGCAGGATTTTGTATTGTAGAGCAGACCAATAAACACTAGAGCTAAAACTTCTGATCTCAGCATGGTTCTTCGCTCTATATCCTGACAGGTATTACAAGCATTCTCCAAGTAGCAAATGTGGGATTGCAGAACCAGGGAGTGACTATATTTGATGTTCATTATTTGGGAACCAAGTTTTATCCAGCTGGGCTGCTGCTGCTTTTATCATGTACTTTAGGTTAGATTTTATGTATTATATAAGTCTGCTAATCCAAGGTCCATTAAATCAAGAGATTACATAACTCAGTGCCATCTTCTGGATTTACAGACTTGATAGAACTTATAGACTTATGATAGAGGAACATAACAATGAGCCTTTTGGTCCTTTTATTTTTTTCATGGAAAAGTTTGTTCTTATCAACCCAGATAACAAATAATTTAAATTGTTTAATTTACGTTGATGAATTAATAGGGAACAATTTTCTCTTATGCCCAGAAATACCCTTCTTCATTATTTTAAACATCAGCACTTATGATAAAAGCCTTATGTCTGAAAATGTAGAACAGCAGAAGTTTGTTTCTTGAATATTTAAAGCTTGCATAATACTCTGGTATATGCTTACTTCTAGAGGCTTGTGGAAGCATAGCAGTCTACCAAGGTCCACAGAAAGAGCCAAATGATTATTCTAATTTCAAAATTGAGGACTCAGTAGCAACTTTTCAAACTCTTCAGCAAATAATATCAATTGTAGAACAATTGAACATACATCATGATAGATATCGGCAAAAAAGATCATCTAGCGCTAAATATGGCAGTGAGTAAGTATTGTGGGTAGTTCTACCATTACAACAGGTTTGTGTTTTAACAAATGGCAACTATATGTTAACATCATTTTGTGACCACATAGTCTTCTAATGCATTACTATGTATTATTCAAAACTGCTAAGATAAATTATGACAATGAGTTTTACTTCAAAATTAGTTGAACTAAATGTTATCATATCATTATTAGCTATATATTTAACATAGATGAGTTGCAATCCTTTCAGATTATGGGGCAGGTGATTAGAGATCAGGCAAGTGGATTTTGTCCTATACAACATATTGGAAGACGTCAGTTAGGAAGAGAGTTAAATCTGAAGGAGATTGACAAATTTGCTGCAATAAAATGAGCATATCACAACTAAATGCATTCCTTATCAATACCAAACTAATTTTAACTGAATATGACTAGTTTTTAGAAATAGGATATGTTTAGAACTTGGAGTTGTAATGCAAGAACACACCCTTCATTCTGCAAATCTTAACACAGTAAAACCTTGATTTAATGGACTAATTGGGAGAGGAAGTTTCAGTATTCCCAACTGTCTCTTAGTTGTGAAAATACATTATTTGCCCCAGTTTTATCTCATTTCCATAGGGATGTCATTATGCAAAGTATATAAATTGCCTCAAATGTCATAAAATTAAGATAACATTCAAGTAAATTTGGCTTCCTCATCCAGACTATGTAGAATGCAGCAGACCTTTTCTTATTTGTGGGGGATGCCTAGGTGGATATTTGGTCTGTTGCATCAGTGCTCAAAACTGCTCAGTGGGGATCTATAAAATTGAGGTTTTACTGTGGTCAGAAAACACAACACTAATTGTAAGTGAAAAAAATAATTTTTAATAGACTGTTTTTACCAAATAGATATGGTTCTCTTTTCTTTTCTAGAGAAAACCCAATTGTTGGAAAAATTTCCTAACCAAAGACACTGCAATAGAGATGGACTTTGAAGGAAAGGGAGTAATTTTCACTCTTTAAAAAGAAATTGGTTATGTGATTATTCAATGAATTTAAGAATATAGCTGCGAATTAGCTGCATTCATGGGCTATTTAATATTTAACAGTGGAAAGAAGAGCGTGGAATCAGAATTCTGCAGGGATAAGGGAAAGCATGTACATATTGTTGAAAGAAATTAAAGTTCAGAAGATGCAAGTAAACAAGGTATCTAAAGTTGGAAAGATCTTCTAAAGAAATAAGCTTTCTAAGGAAGAAAACAACTACGACCTTCAGTTGGGATTTAATCTGCCAGGATAATCATCAGTTTCTATGACCATCATTACTATTTTCTGGACAGTACTCTTGGCAAAGAAATTCTGACAGGATTTGAAGCTTTACATTCAGTGCACAGCCACTTTTATAACTTCCTTTCTTAATCTACAGTAGAAATGTTGCTTTTTTAAAGAAAGAAAGAAAATGATGGTACTTTTTCAAAATGTGCATTGACAATTAGCAATGTTAGGTTATTTAAGTGATATCACTGAAACAGGACAAGTCAGGGAATTTATATGTCTTGTTTACAATTGGAGTGAATAGTGAAAGGTATGATATGGAACCATTGTGTTTTTCTTTTTGAAATTATACATTATTAGTATTTTTAGTGATTAGGGTTGGGGGGAAGGGAATATAAGAATTTAATGCTGTTCAAATAATACTATAGCTGAATACCAAGTGGCATATCTTTATCAATACTTTTTAAAAAATGCCTAAAGGTAGACAGTATATGGTGAACATTGCCATATCTAGTTGTAACTAGCTGTTTATGAAAATCACTCCAAGCACTTTACATATCTGGTTAGCCCCAGATTATAATTCTAGATACTTTATAGTATCTAATCATTATGATCAGTTGAATGATCACTACTGTGGCTTAAAACAATACTTTTATGAAATTTTATATCTATGGTATTTTTTACTTGCCAAGTAAAGTTTTGAACTAAGCTTTACCCTTAAAAACTCTTAATCTTGCCTTGTATTTGTACTCATAGGCTGATAAAAAGATTGGTATGTAATAAATATGAACAAACTAACACTTGGGAGAAGAAAAGGCTAAGTTTTTAAAATCAGTATTATACAAAGTCACCAGGAGTCAAGCTTAATCAAAAGAGACTTTATCTTTTCATTACTGAATGTGGTACTACAGAAGACTCAACTTGGGAGCAATTTGCTAAGCACTATAAAAATCAGTGTATTTCCACTGAAGTCACATTCAAGATATCTGTCCATTGGTCTCCTTACCTTTTAATACTGTTATTTGCCACCATTAACTAAGACTGTTTTCACTGTTTGATAGAAATATGGAATAATGATATTTAAAAGATAAAACTGTCTTAAATATTACATGAGTTCTAATAGTATTATGCTAGCAAAATAAATTCAAAGATCTTGCCATTAAATTAAATAGTCTGATCCTGAATCTGGATTAACCTGCAAATAAACGCACCTAATAGGACTTCTTTTTCTTTCCTGATAAGTAGTATCCATGCCTTATCACTAAATGTTTTTTGATACTTTTGTTAAATAATTTGCTATGAGGCATAGATATGGAGCCTCATTAAAAAGCAAGTTCACTGGGTATATGAATCTGTCAATGCAGATCATGGATTTTGAGTAAAATGTAAAGGAAACTATAATGATTTAGTGACAGAATGAATGGCACAGACTGTATAATAACACAAGAGATACAAATCTAGAAAAAACATTACAACTAGACTATAGCTGGTAAATATAAAGCAAAATGCAAGAGTGATGCAGAAAAGACTCATAACGGAAAATCGTGTCCATGTCACCTGGTTTTGAGCTTGGGTGTCTACTTTTTTTGCAAAATACCAGAAAAATTACACTTTCATTCATACACATATACACTCATATAGATATATACACATGCTTTAACACATGTGGGAATCTCCTTCTAAGCTATTATTAGTATAAGAAAAAATGAAAAATATTAATTATATGCATAATTTAAGTATGGAGATAAATAATCCTTTCAGTTTAAAAAAGAAACTGGATCCTAGAGGAAGTGTTACAAGTTCATAGATAACTGTAAGTCTCATCATCCATGGACAAAAAAAAAGAGATCCACCCATAGAAATTTTCCACAGGTGGCAATGAAGCTTCCATCACCAGGCTTCCCTTTCACTCCTTTCCCTAGACTGCCAAATAGGAGACAGTCATGAGTCAACCGAAAATCTGGTAGATTGTAGGCCCCCTGTTTATGAGTATGTGCCCAAACAGAGCCAGAAAACTACCAGCCCAAGAGCTATTTTACACCTGTTTACAGCATTTGACAGTAAGAAAAACATTATTTCCATCCCTGATTATACCAAATCAATAGGATATAGTAAATGTGAGTTCCTCTGCCCTGAATAACTGTACTCCTACACCAACTTAAGATTGCTCTATCCAAATATTTATGCTATAGAAATGAAAGCCTTATTTTGTCCTGAAAAATCTTGCATTTGAATAATGAATGAAAATAATATACAAGCATTGGGACTGCATTTTGTCTCCTTTTAGCAGGATTTTTTGATTACATACATCTGTGTAATTGTAATACAAGAATATATATATAGAAGCCCAGCCAGCCAGCTGCAAAGTATCTTTTCCACCTCAAATAACTAACGTGCTGTTGAGTATTTAGTGTCCAATGTGGGGGAGGAGGCGAAGTTGACTTCCCCCTAAGTATTTATCTAAAAAAGTGTTTGTGCATTTATGTTGGGGTTTCCTCAGTCCTGTAAACACATGTGGAAGATGACAGTTTGACAATCTAAGGACTTCGATAACTATTGACCATTGGTATATATGATTGACTTGGATTATCATCTGAGGCTTTCAAACAATCCGTAGTTACAATTTTGAGATATTTGCTTATATACTGAATTATAGCATTACTTTGTTCCATCATCACTGTGTCATTCATTCTGTTGTAATATTGGTTGAAGTAGGTACTTTAGTAACCACATAAATGTAAGGTGCTACTCAATTCATACTGTTACTGGTATTCATTCCACTTACCCTTTTGATTCCTGATCACGATGCTTGCAAAAGTTATTCCCTTTTTTTATAATAGGACTTGCAGTGAGTGTACCAATACCATCTCAGAAAGCATGACATTTAGTATTGAGAGTTTCACTCTGCAAATAGTATTAAAAGGTTGTACGTATATAATAGTTATAATTAAAGAAATTAGAACTATGTTTAGTTTGGGCATTGTTGCCTATATGTTACCAGCTTCGTGAAGTAATTGTTGAGGGCAATTAGTGTGAAGGATTTCTAGAGAGACAGAGATGAAGATAAAGGCCCAAGAAGATACTCTAAAAGGTATGCTCTGACTGGACTCTGCTCTCCTCTATCACCTTCCACCAAAGGACTAGTTCTACCATCCAAATGCCCTGTAGGAAGGATGCCGGGATTTTTTTTTAACAATTATTTATTTGGTTTTTTATTTATGGTTGCTGATACTGCTTGCAATCTGCCTTGTAGAATATTTATCTTGAAAGTCGGATATAAATAATTGTCATGAGAAATAGTATTATCCCACCAAAATCATGACTGATTTTTGGGCTTTGTGCAGGCTTCATGCTTGTGGATGGGTTCATACATTAATATTGTGCTGAAATCAGCCTTATTGTTAATGAGTTTTCCCCCTGCAAACAAGCTCATCTTTTCTATCTTACCATATTTGAGAATTTATTTTGTGTTTATCTTCCTGGTAGGTTTTTTTAGCTTTCATATTATAGTTGGCAAAAGGTGTTTTCCATTTTACCTATCTGCATTGCAGTGAAGCCTCCCTGGCTGTCAAACATTGCAGTCCAAACATTGCAATCTCATGAAAGCTGGTAAGCTGCAAACTGCAGAACAGATGGTTATATAGTGACGGACAGGGCATTCACAGATACCCTGTGACCATCACAGCTCAGTAAGTATGAAAACCACTCTACCCAAGTAAATTTCACCAAAATTCTCTCTGAAATAAATTTGGAAAGAAAATTATTTTATTAAATTGAATTAGAACTGGGGGGGATCAAAATTTTCAACGTGGTTTCAGTATAGTGCTAAATGAAACTTACTTCCTATTTAGATTGCAGTGTGCTACCCACTATTCACGAAGAGTCTAGTGTATATTTCTCATACAGTAATTCATTCTTTCCTCTATTTACCAGAATTCCTGGTTGCAAATTGACTAGGTTGTTGAGCAAATGATGCACACTATCCTTGTTTTTGTATGATGCCCTTTTTTTATATGTATGTAAAGTATACTTATCTGTAAGAGGTAGAAGAAAGATAAAATTAAAGGACTTCTGTGGACTATCTGCTTGTTCTCCCAGGGTTGGGGGCACAGCAGTAGCATCTAAAGCAGAGTAGTGTCCTTAAAGTCTTCATCCCAATTTTAACTTGCAGGCTTTACATCAATGTTTTACAAATGTCAGCATGGCCTTATTGGCCAAGAAAGAAATGTTTAATCACATTCAATAATTATTTTCATTTGACAAACCAGATTTATAACATATTATTACAGGAAAAAAAGCACTTTTAAAACATAAGGTACCACATTGTGCCAATAAAATTTTGAAGCAGTGAAAATCAACAGAGCAGCACTGAAACAGTTTAAATTTCCACATACAGTACCATATCAGTGTTGGATACATGTCCAAGTGCCAGATATAATTCTAGATCTGCCCATGCATTTTTTTTTCGCAATTGTATATTTCATATGCAGTAGAAAATCCTACATTACATTTTGTACAAATAGGTGAGAAATATTGAGAGGAGTTTCTATTTGGAGTAGCCCTGAGATGTCTGCTCACTACTTAGATTTGGTTGGCAATGTAAATTTAACAATGTATTTAAATTTGTTAACAATGGTATATTGAATGTGTTTTATTTAAAGTTTATTTTCTTAACAAAGTATTAAAGTACAGTAGAATTGTTTGAAACTTGAATATTGCAGTTTATTTTAATAAGTTCATTCATTTTCTTAAGTATATAAAATGTAGATGAAATTTCTTCATGTATGGATGTTTAAAATTATTTCACGTCATCCTCTGTCTTATCAAAGAGGCCAATATGCTACTGAAATCAAAGTCAAATTACATAACTATTTTCACTAAAATCTTCTGTTGCATGATAAAGTATTTTGCCAAGACTTAACTTTATGACAATTCAAATGGACTAAGCAACTTGTAAGATAAACTGGGATTTTATTCATTAAAACCATCAGAATTGCTTTAAAACAGCTATGACTTTGTACAAGTAATAATTGACAAACATAAACTAAACATTTCCTTAGCAAAATACATTTCTTCAGGATTATAGTTATAAAGGAGTTAAGAAATATTTGCAGTGTGCACATACCACTGTGATACAAACATAATCAATTGAGTAATGCTGCACTATATTTAAATCTGGGTTCAGAAGATTACATGTCTTTATTGGAGATGCTCAGCACTATTGAAGATGCTTTGTAATCTAGAGAGTTCCTGTTGCAGTAAATAGTACTGGTTTAAATAGACAAGGATCTCATTTAGTTAAGACTGAATCTCAGGTTCATGGATGTAGTGTGTTGGTTGTCCTCCTAGCACATAGTCCCATGCCCTGAATTACCATGTCATCTCCTTCCATGTACAGTATCCCATTCAATGTTACTGAAGTAGCATGAGGTGTCACCATGGGAGACTGTAATTTCCATTTACTTCAACAAGGGCATCAAATGTCATCATTTAACCTTTAATTTACTCTCTTTACAAACTTTGCTCAGTTTATTGGATGATGGTTCAATTAATTAACATTCATATACTGGAATACTTTTAATGTTTAATTTTCAGTGTTCTAAAACATCTTCCAATCAAATATCTGCATGTAAAGATGGTTCTAGCTGGGTGGATAATGGGATCTGAAAGTAGAATGAGGCTATTTCAGGTACATATGAAGCCCTTGAATTATTTGTCATAATAAACTAGAATTTGTTTTTATCACTTCCATCCTCTACATCAGGGTTCCCCAAAGGGTCGATGGGACTACCCAAGGTTGATGATGATGTTAGTACTATTAAAGTAGTATGAGGGGTCAATGAACAATCTGAAAGTTCATGAAGGGGTTGATGAGCTGAAGAGTTTGGGGACCCCTTCTCTATGTACTTGATTTCAGCTTACTATTTGAATTTGCTCCTTGGAGTTACTGAAGGCTACAAATCATTGAACTCCAAGTTGTTTATGGTCATTCAAAAAGCTGTGGGGGAAAAACTGAGTAAGTAAAATTTCCTTCTCCAATTTGATAAATTAAGGCATTGTGTCCCTCTATACTTGCCAGTCTTATCTGCATATGAAGGATCAGACATCACCATTGAGTTTGGGTACTTCCTTACATTTGTTCCTTGAACACAGGCATGTTTGGGGACAGTAGATGTCACTTGTTCGAACAGAAATATACTCTCACCATTGCTGAATAGAATTAAAGTTGCCTAAGAAATGCTTCTCTGTTGAGAGATGCATTATAGCTGCAGGTCTTTTGGTTCATTTGGTGATGTAGTTGGTAAAAAAAAGGGAGGAGGAAATGTGCTTCAGACAATATCAATGCAGAGTTCATTGTCTGGATTCTAAGCCATTATTCTAGACAACCTCCAGATAGCAAAGATTTCAATGGGTGTTGATTTTTGTAGCCTACATCTAGTAGCCCTACATTATGCCTTCACTGTTCCAGCTAGGTGTGTTATGGGGATAGGTCTGCAATTCTGTAAATTACACTTAAGTAATAATTAGCTTTTTTTCTATATTAGCCATGTTCTAATATTGTATGCTTTCATTCTAATTTCATCTAACCAACCAGCTCAGAGCTGGGTTATAACTGGATTATAAATTATGAATAGCCTGGGCACCAAAGACACTAAAGCTTTAAAATATTGGTGAGAATTACAAAGATGGAAAATATAAAATTGTCAGGTTAAAGGAAAAAGGCTATTTTCCTAGTATCTTAAAGGACCCTATTCAGGGGGAGAACTGGATGGGGAATATCGTAGCCAGGAATTCTTTCTTTTGCCAAAACTGCCTAAGTCTACAACAAGAACAACAAAACCTGTCTGTAAGAGGTCCCTAGCTCCCTAGTACCTTGAATATTGAAATAAGTGAAAGGAACCTTAGGAAATAGACTGTTTGTCCCATGTAAAGAACTTTGCATTTGGGATGTTCTTATAAATGGTAGATAATTTGTTCTTCCCTGTTCTAAATCTAGCTAATGGAAGCTCATTAGTTCTGGAAAGAGTAGAGGAAAATCTGATGCATTTTGCTATTTGCTTTAGTGGACACTATTTTGGTAACTCTTTAAACATTTCTTGTAGAAATGAGCCTTAAGATATGTGTTCTTAAGTTCAACCCATCTATTTTGCTTTCACCTCCCACAACCTCTCCAAGGATGACATTTCTGGTTTTTCCTTCTGGGGATATGCCCCCACATCATCCCATCCCATGAGATTTTATAAGGTCAGGTTTAAAAAAAAGAAAGAATACAGCCTTTGTCCACAAAAGTTTTCCAGTTCATGGTTTTCAGAGTGTTTTGACTGAGAAATGGTCGACACTGCTAAAGGCTTAACGAACACTGCAGCAAAAGCATACATTTTATTCCAGGGTGGCTTTTAATTAATTATAGAGTCTATGCTAACAATTTAAGAATAAGGGAAGGTTAGAAGAAACAATAGTGGGTGTTTGTGTTAAAGATTAATTATGTTCGTGATTACGTTCATAGTTAAACTATCACATTACTGAATTTGTTGAGTTTAACCCATTTGATATACCAGAATTAAAGAAAAATACTTTCAAACCACCAACACCATTGATAAATACTTTTTTTCATGCACTGAGGCTATCATCCTACAGCTGGATGGATGCACCATTTATCCATTTTACAAATTAGAATAATGCATCATGTAGTAAATCTCTGGATTAGACAGATTTGGAAAGACTGTATGATTTATCTTGGATTTATTTTGTTCTTCAGTTGCAGCCTAAAGAAACTTTAGGCTATAATAACAAATATCACAAAGTAATTTTAACTAGTTTCCATGAATGTAATGAGCAATTCTTAGAAAATACAAGCTAGCACTCAAATCTGAAAGCATTATCTATTATTGGATGTTACAGACATGCAAAGGAAAAATATAATTAGTAATCAATAGTTCCTTCTCCTTCTAAGCCTGTTTAATAGCAAATGCGTTTAAATTCATCTTGAGTTTATTTTTAATCCATATATCATACATTTTAATCCATGTATCATACACGTTTTACATTAGGAATTATTTTTGTTGGGGAGAGTCAAAAAGTTTTCTAGTTATATTAAGCTTTCTTTTGTTTTTCACTGACAGTAATCAGGAAAACATGCTTTTCATTGTTTTGATATCACATTTTGGTTATGGAATATCAGGGGACTTTAGTAGTCACAAAAATAAGTGGGGATTTTTTTTCCTCCTTCCCTATGACTTTTGTTACAGACTTGGGTCACTTCTTGGGCTCAGTGCTCAGTATTGGCCCACAAGGATCCACAGTATCTTGAGGGACCCATATTGTCTACATGAACCTACATTCTGGCCCAGTTATAATTTCACCACTGGTCACACTACCCTACAGACTAAACAGAGCACAGCTTTCTCAACAAAAATTTGTATCAGTGGAACAGTTTTACCTTGCACATTTCTCCCTTCAGAGGATAAATTATATATTCAGACTAAATACAGAGCTCTGAAAGTGTTTTTCATCTACAGCTGAATGAAGACTTCACCTGAGTTAACCTTCCTTCATTGCATGTTATTTATTGACTACAATGAAATGAAGATTACTTCACCTGCCTAACTGTAATCAAATGCTATAATAAGTATATTTTGTTGTACGAAGGGATTTCTAAAGTATTACCATGTTGGTGCCCACCTGATCACCCCTTGCCTATGCTATGTTTTAGTAATACAAATAAAGAACTCTCCTGAGACCAGGGTTAGTCTTGGGTTCTGGCAATCAGGTGCTGACCGAGGTTCCTTTGCCTTTCCCCATCATCACCAGTCACTCTATGATCATTTGAGGGTTCTGGACTTGGGTCATGATTTTTGGCCCCAACTGTACATATAGAAGTTCCTCTTCCAAACCCAGATTTTAAAACAATTGCCAGGGGGGGGGGGTTGGTTGTATTTTATTTATTGTTTTACTGCCTATAGTGTTTACCCGTTTTTTTAATCCAACCAAATAAAAATATGTGAGAGCATGGTAAAAAATTATTTTGCATAATGCCTTACTGTGAAATCTTGCTTTTTCTCTCAATTAAGAACTTTTCATCACCAGCAAATCTTAGCAGACCACAGCCCTTGCTGAGGTGACAGAAACAGTTGCCGGGCAAATGATGCATTGTCCAAGTTCTCTTTGCAGCAGCTCGGTATTTTCATAAACCATAGTCCTGAGACAAGACAAGACAAGCCTCATGGGACAAAAAGGTAAACATAGGATTTACACTGTCCCAATTTCAGTGTAAATTTCTAATGAGGAAAAGCTCTAAGCCTTTTCAGATATAGCTCTGTGAACCCAAGCTGAATTAGAACAAACAAAAATAGAAAATTCCAACACTGACAGGATCACTATATTTTAGCAAAACAATGGACTTCTTTACAATGAAGACTTAATAATCTCTTTATAGATGTGAATATAATTGTATCAGAAGACCAGCTTCTGAATTAGAGGGGAGCTTTCTAAGTCCTGTGTAACTCTGAATGCAACTAGTCTAAATTGTTTTGATTTGGGACTTAACTGGTGGGTTGATAGTAATGACGCATGTAATCCAAATTGGCATTTAGAAAGTTTTGTTAAGAATTTGAAACTCTTGTTACATTGAACAGGTTTGGAAGTAGTAAATTTATTTATTCAGTCAATGACCAGCAAAATTAAAAAAAAAAACAAAGTACAATCAGGAAATACAATAATAAACTACAAACTAACAAAATATATCACATAATAATACAGCATTCACTCTGCTATTACTGTATTAATATATTTGTTACCTTATGCAGTGAGCCTAAAACATTAGAAATTATATGGTAAGAACTTAACAGGTTTGGAACTAATTGCAAACTATGGATATGTTCTTAGTGAAGCTATATTATTATGAAAACTAGCAAGAGCAAATAAGCCATAGGCATTTTATTTCCTTTCCTCCAACATGATCATGAGAAGATAGAAAGAATCAGTTTCTGGGTTAAGCTAACCACAATTTTTCATTATATTTGTTCAGGGAAGTATGGTTAGTTTAACTGTGATTTGTAGCAGCATGCCAAAAATCATAAACCACAATTTGGTTTGTCCAAATATAACAAAGTAACTTGGACAGGCAACTATTTTCAGCCAAGGGCCATACCTTCTAAAGAGGATGAGATTAAGTTGGTTTAAGATGGTCCTGTGAGATTTTCTATGGCTTATAGCTTAGCATACAAATAGCCTTGGATAAGAAAAGAAAGCAAATCATGTGATGTACATCAACTGCATGGTTTACCCCATCCTTGAAGATATCCTTGATTATTCATTCATGTAAATTATTTTTGAATAATGTTACATTAGAAGTGTAGATTCACTTACTATGCACAGGAACAGTGCTTTATAATCTGCTGCCCTTTAGATTTCAAGTAGTTCCACTGATTGGAGAACACTGGTATCAGGTGCTAAATCCATTAAATGTTCAACAATTTCACTAACCATCATTTAAGAATTAAAATATATGAAACCAATTATTTGGGAGTTTGAATCTTTGACAAGAATTGTGCCCAATAGTGAAGCTACGCTCTTATCTGTAGGATGTCCATACAGGGGGGGTGAAGGACCCACAACCACTCCATCTTGCTAAGGTTGCCGCAGCTAGTTTCTCCTCATACAGGCCCTTACAGCCTCTAGGCACTGAGCCAGCACCTGAACAGCATCATTTGCCTGGCCTGGGGTAAAGATGTGTAATTGAACCCCATGCCGCCAGATGACCTCTACCAGCGGACTTAAAAAAGATGTTAACGGAGGTGGGAGAGACCTATGTTTTCAATGCAGGCTTCCCCCCCCCCTCTGGCAACGAGAGTGTGGATAGGGAAGACTTTCAAAGTATAGATCAAACTAGATTCACATTTCAATATGTTCTTCCCTATTTAGGTGAGGGAGGTGAGAAAGAGGCAGGAAAGATTCAGGCAGATCTTGGTATGAGTCACCTACTTCTGCTGTAATAAGCCCCTACCATGGCCAGGCATTTAGGGGGGCAAAGTATAGCGTTTTCAATTATGTCCAAAGGCAGATAATGAAATGGACTCCCTAGACAGAATCTTGCCAGACTAAAGCAACTCTACCTAACCTAAGGGGAAATAACCTGGGAAAGCTCTAGGCCAGGGCTATTCTGAACCTCTTAGTTTTCCCACAGTCGCTTTCTGGACTATGTTTCCTCTTATCTTGTCCCGCTTCTTGGAATTTGCTGCCTCCTTCCTGAGAAACAGCAGCATTACTGAAATCCCACACATCGCTCCCCCCTTCAGAGAAACATTCCATAACACTTACTTTTGTATTCAGTCTACGTTTCTTCAGCACTCCTTCATTCTTGATCCTCTCTTCTTGTATTGCCATACTTAAGTAACCCATTCCCTGCAATTAACCTTCTATGTTTGTCATGACATACCAAATTCTCACAACTAGATAATAAAATGGACAGAGGCAGGTGAACACACAACTCAATTGCTGGACTAGAATTTTCAGCTCATAAAAATAAATGCATAGCAATCATCACCTACTTGTATGATTTTTTCTTTTAATGTGGTGGGTTAATCTTCAACATCCAATATGCTATTACAGTAGCTCATTACAATCTGTTGAGATATTTGTTTTACAAGCAACCAAGTGATAGTAGTCTACATGTACTTTCTGAAGAAATTACATTGAAGATGAATATCCTCATGATGTATATGTTAAGAAATATGATGTTCTAGATATATCATGTTCTAGTTACAAAAATGTTCTCAGTAAGTTTTACATTACAGTTTATTATAGTTTCACAGATGTTTAACACTTTTACAGGCTTTATTTAATAGGCTAAGGATACATGTATAAGTGCCTGAAAAAAATAAATACATTGCATTGCAAGTTATGGTTTTCCAAATTCTTCTATGTTTATGTGTTTTGTTGCTCACATATTGTTTATAGATGCATAAACAATGCACTGAAAAATTCACATACCTCAATGAGCCCTATGTTCTTCATTCATTCAAAACAAGGCTCTTATGTTCCTTTAGATGAGAAAATATTTCCTAAAACTCTAATTCAGTCTTACTTGTCCTAAGTCAGGCAGTGCCCTGTTAGTGTTAAAACAGAAGGACATGTTTTGTAATAAAACATTTACACGGGCAGCACTTATTCTTTTCACCATGTTTCATATAAATAGTTGAGTAGTTATTGGAACATAAACTACATATTTTCTCCCTTGAGAAAGTTTAGAATTTTGAAAGGCACCAGAAAAGTAGGCAGGAAGAAGCCTCAACCATCTTCCTGTAGTTTATTCTCTTCATGTAATTCTATGGGTGATCATTTTTAATGAGACGTAGAGCAGTATATACTGTAGACCAAGTGCCTAGGCCAACTGTCACATATCTGCAACATTAAAAAAAAAAAGCAGAATGATCAAGCAATTGATTCAAGTATTTATTAGACCTACAGTATATGGCCACCAAATCAGAAAGATTCAAGGCAGTGTACATAAATACTTAATAAGAACAATCAGAATGGAAAAGGTATAAAAATTAAACAATGCCATGGGGAAATACAGTTTGTTGTCCCTCAACAGTTATCACTCAGCAGGATCACAAAAGACCTCAGCTAATGACCTGTTCAAAAAGCCAGTTTTTCAATGCCTTTCTAAAGCTGTGCAGGGATGGGACCAAATGGACCTCTCAAGGAATGGCACTCCAGAGGGCAAGTATGGCGACTGAGAAGGCATGCCTCTATGATCCCACAACACAATACTCCTTAACTAAAGGGACTCAGAGCATGCCCACCCCCTCAGATTCTACTGAATTGCTAGGAATACAATCAGGACAACTGAAAACATTTTGACAAAATGATTTTTTTCTGGTATAAGAGCACATCACCTTTAAACAGTCTCATTGGTATCTTGCTGACTTTAATTTACTTTATCTGAAACTAATAGGCATCTAAATAGCAGTATGTTTGCAGGATATTATTAAAACTACATACCATACATCTGAATACATGCTTCATGGCATTTGGATGTTTTCGTCTTCTACCCAGTATATAGTATAAGGCATTTCATCCAAGTTAAGTTTTTAATATGATTCTTAGTGGTGTTTAAGTGAATTATGGCAATTATGGATCTAGGGATGAATAGATGCTCTTTCTCTTCCATTCATCTCTATCACTTTCACCATTTCTTGGCAAGATCTCAGTGGACAAAAGTAGCCATTATTTTCTTCAGCTGGTGCTTGTAAAATTTCTACCTAAAGAGCTGTGATGTCAGATGTGTAAGAATTTTCATATGTTTCTAGAATCAGAGGTCGTCTCCATACATGAGCCTTTTTGCACGTTTCTGTACAAACATGAGTATGGGGGTTCTTACTACTACCTTGGGCAGCGTGATCTGGATGGGCAGAAAGTCTCACCAAAAACATCAATTGCAAATGAACTCAGATGCCTCTTCTCTTCAACACAAACCGAAAAAGAGACCTCATACACTCCTTTGAATTAAGTTAGATGGGAATTGCAGCCGATGAGCCTGGGATTTTTGCTGCTGGGTGCAAGAAGGGGAAAATCACTGCAGAATCATTTCTCATTCAGAATGTTCTGTTACCCATAAAGAAGAGTGTAAAAGACTAAAACTGGAATAAGATCCCACAAGAAAATTATTAAAAAGGAATTTCAATGTGTAGTATAAGAATTTTCTCCTGAGCTGACAGTAAAAAAAAAAGACAAAAACAGTGGATCAGTCCCCTGACAGTACCCTAAAAAGACTCTGAAAATCTACCAGACAGAGGAAGACAGCTCCATATTCAGTGCCTAAGAAACTCAAGAAACGGTATGTGCACACCTATGGGTCACAATTCAGCTCTAGCCTGTTTCACCAAAGCTTTTCACTTGCTATGAATAGAGTATTCTGGCAATGCAGGGCTATGTGTGCAGCCACCAGACCCCTTGTATATATTGACCAAGGCCATGCTCCCCTCCTGTAGGGATTGCATCAATTGGAGAACAAAGTTATCACCAAGACAAGTCCAATTCGGAGTTTCTCAAAAACACCCAGTTAATCAAAGTGATGACAAAGTACAGTACTGAACAAGAGATGTTCCCTCCTGCTGCCCCTTCAGAGAAACCTCTGATTGAACCAGTATCTCCCTTCAGAAGATGCCACTGCTGGCTTTGGGAACTGGAATTTGGGGTCCTGCTTGCAAGCCTAATGACAAAAGCATTCATTTTCTTCTCTTCCATGCCTTAAAAGTTTGTGAACCCTTTTGAATTTTCAACCTTTCTGCATAAAGATGACCTAAAACGTGATCCGTTCTCCACACAAGTGCTAAAACTAGACAAAGAGAACCCAATTAAACAAAGGAGTCCAAAGCATTACAAGTGTTCATTTATTTATTGAGGAACATGATCGAAAGCTACCTATTTGTGTGTGGCAAAAGTACAGTATGTGAACCTCAAATGGATCTTAAATGACCAGATTCAACTACTTACTGAACAGCCCCGCATTCATCGCTGCAAATCCACATCAGTATCACCACCCAGTTTAGGAATACTAATTTAATCTCATCCAGACCCCGCGCCGCTAAGCTCTTGCTCTTCTAAGGCAAATGGCTCCTCGCAGATCCATCCTCTCGTCGAGCCGCGCCTTCAACGCTGCCCGCTCGGGGTCTGGGGCTCCTCGGGCTGCCGCTGGGGGGGGGGGGCGGAGCTGCGCCGGAGGTGCCGGGCGGGGCAGCCAGGCCGCCTTCGCCGCCGCCTCCTCCCGCCCCCAGCCATGGCCGACGCGGAGGACGGAGACGAGCCCGGCGTTTCTGCTTCTCACTCGGGTTCTTCCGGCGCCAAGGCGGGCGGCGCCGACAAGATGTTCTCGCTGAAGAAGTGGAACGCCGTGGCCATGTGGAGCTGGGACGTCGAGTGCGACACCTGCGCCATCTGCCGGGTGCAGGTCATGGGTAAGCGGAGCGGCGGCAGGAAAGCTCGGTCGGAAACGAAGGCCCCGTCTCCGCCACCTCGCCATCCCGCTTGCTCCCCCGCGGCGGGGGTGAGCCGCGCCGGGCCAAGTCGGCGTCGCCTTCTCGTCCCTCCCGCCCCGGTCTTCCTTCGTGCTCTTCCCGCCGGCCGGGTCTCAGGGGCGGCGGGGTCCACGGCTTTCGCCTGCCCCTCCGCTGGGAGTCGACGAAAGAGCCGCCCTTCTCTGCCGCCCGGCGGCCTGAACGAGGAAGCCTCTGGGCGCCGTGAGGCGCTGTCGACACACAGCCTTAGTTCAAAGGGGTCGGTGGGGATCCCCTTTCCAGGCTGCTTTTCTTTCCGGATCATCTCTTCGTTTATGACCGCTTCTTTTTGCTATACTCTCTCGTTCTTTCCTTTTCTTCCTCAATTTAGTGCAACTGGGAGAAAAACCAGGCTGCGTTTGGGCGATTGTTATGCCTCCTTTTATGATTTTGAGGGATTTATAAAATTAGATTTAAATTCGGGGTGGGGAGTCTACTTGCTATGCAACATAGCAGAAGGTTCCTGAGTTCAGGAGGTAGCCGAGAAACATTGTAAACCAATGGCGCTCACCCCCACTTCGTTTTAAAAATGTATTTAAATATTGAGATACTCTTCATACCTATGGTATTTAGCTGGGTCTTTGGAAAGCCCCTAATAGAGGCATTTTCAGGAAGCCAAAACTTCATGGAATTAATTCATGTAACAAAACGCTTTAAGAGGTATTTTATAACAGACAAAAGTCTTACTAAATCTGCATATGAAACAAGCAAGTGTCAATATGATTAACATGATGTATAAAAATCATGTGGATAGGCCTCAAATACATGTTTTAACACAACAGCCTGAAACTATAGAATTCACAACTGTAGTGCTCAGTCCACCAAGACCAAACTGGAATGTGACTTGCCAGTGCAGGCAGATGTGATGCCAGTGTGGGGTGGATTCTCATGGATCACATTTTTATTCCGATCTCCTAAGCCTATCAGCATCTTTTTATGTAGGATTCTTTAAGCTGCATGTATTTATTTCCATTTTAGTCTATTCCTTGCTCTTGTTATGTGGGTGTGTAAACTTTTATATTTCCACAAAAGGATAGGGAGATGGTAGTGGTATGGTTTGAGCATATTAGCTATATTTGCACAACACCCCAAATTATGCTGTGGGGATCCAATCGGTATGATTAGTTTATGGTTCAGTCTGTCAAACTATACAAAAATTGATTAATTAATTAATCATTCGGTAAATTGTAATTCAAATATAGGTAGGAATGTTGTGTGAATTTGTGTGTACTGAGTCAATAGAGCATGCAAACAGCTGGGTCTTTGAATGGCCAGAGTGCAATGTGATAGATAGTTATTTGTCTTCACTGGAATATGCTTATTTTTCAACAGTGTCAGAAAAATGTTCAAATTATATAGCTGGTTGAGGCTGTTCAGTTTCATTGTAAGAGGAAAGCTGTGTTAGTCTATAGTAGCACCTTTTCTAAATCTTATTAAAAAGCATACTATTTTGTATAATGGAAGTAAGCTGCAGCTCACAAAATGTATGCCTTTTAATAAAATTAAGAAAAGGGGCTACCAGATTCCTCCAGATATTTTGTTCAATTTCATTGATGCTGATTCATAAAATATTTTCAAAAATAGCTCCATGAGTGACATTTTATCTTATTTGGAACATACCAATCAATACTCTAGACTCATAAGTCACATTTTGTGTCTTTAGGGTGAATTTAAGTAATGCACAATGTATGGTTTCCCTACATAATCAGTCTTGTTATGTGGCTCAACAATAATTAATTGTATACCAATTCTTAGATTATTATCACTCCCAAAAGGGCCATGAATTAAACATATTGGAGCAAATATATACACCTGTGGTGCGCACACAATAGGTGTATGTATTTGCTCCAATATGTTTAATTCATGGCTCTTTTGGAAGTGATAATAATCTTAAGAATTGATATACAATTAATTATTGTTGGGCCACATAGTGTATTTCTCTATATAATCTTGTAACAGCCATAGTTTGCTCATTGATAACCCTTCAGTAATATAGCACATCCTGATAAAAAGTGAGAATTGCTACTTCATTCATGAATCTTAAGAGACATGCTGAATCTTATCAAATATCCATTTTTCTCTCCCTACAAAGTCTACTAGTTTTTAAAGCTAACTGCAAATTAGTTGAAAGAAGTAAGATATTCATGGTGTGGATGAAGCTGAATGAATAGAAGGGCATGTTTTAGGGTGAGTTAGGTTATAAATTACTTCATAATATGGTATGCATACTCCATAAATGTTTTTAGTGAGTTGTAGAATCTTTAGAAAACCAGTTATTAGTTGCATCCAAAACATAATAGTCTTGCTCTTGTTTACATCTAGATGCCTGTCTTAGATGTCAAGCTGAAAACAAACAAGAAGATTGTGTTGGTATGTTGTGAGTACATTCTGTTGTTATTCATTAAAAGGCTTTATCTTAGTGGGGTGCTTTTTAAAGCTTCAAGTAAATATGTCTCATTCAGTAAAGCTTCTCTTGAATATATTGTATAAAATAGTTGGAAATATTAGGTTAATCCTTTACATGTAGGTATGTGTCGATGCAAAGCTAGTTATATTAGTATTTAATTCAAAAAGTAACAGTTGCTACTTCTTTCCCTGTACCTGTTTTTTGTTTTTAAAAAGTGTTGTTGAAACAGTTAAAGCATCATTTTAAATTAGAGAGAATTATTTGGTTTCATAACTTATTTTCTTTGGCTGAAGGAAGTTTCACGATTCCTGTTTTTGTATTATTATTGGAGGGAATGATTATGCTAAAAGATAACTTCATCATTTATAATGGATCATAGGTGGAACATTTTAAAAAATGGAGGAACTGCCAAATTTAAGTTAAAATAGCTTTTAAGTTCTCTTTAGTGAAAATATTAAGTACATACTTAGTTTTTTCCCACTGATTTGTTAGTTTATGGTAGTACACTTGAAAGATATTCATTCATGGATTTTTTGGAGTTTGAAAACAAGCCCAGAGATTTCTTACAATTCAGTTAGATATCCAATAGGTCTAATAAAAACATTCACATGTAATGATTTAGTATTGCATACATGGCTACCTCAGACATAAAAAGGAAAATAATATGTGAGGAAGACCAAAAGATGCATGGTAGTCCTAACAGTCAGGAACCACACTGAGACGAGGAATAGGTCTCTGGTGTTTATTGCTGCTACATAAGACAGAAAATCCTAACAAACTGAAGAAGCGTGGGAAAAACCCAGACAGATAAACCCCAAAAGCTAAGGCGGGTCTGATCTGTGTCTCTTTGAATGGCTGCTTAATTCCTCAGTACTACGCATGCATTTTCCCCCCCTGGATAGAGGCCCCCTCCTGCTCGCCATCAGTACTCATGACAATATGTTTAAAGAATGAATATGACTTACTTAACTAGCTAGAATTTTCTTTAAACAAAGTGTTGATACTTTATAAGAAGACAAGAATCTGGAAAAATTAACAATCATGGTTTATTCTTTGTTCCAGTCATAGGGGAAGGAGCAGAAAAGGAGTGCTCACGCTCATGAAGGCTTATGAGTACTGTGCATGTAGTTTATATTAATTGCTCAAATATATTAACTGTACAATACTGTAGGATCAAGAACATGAAAAGTACTGGCTTGACATCTCTACACAAAAAATGCACAGTAATTCTTTTTAATTTATGAATGTATACTGTTCTCAAGGGCAGTGTTTATACTTTGAATTACATATTCTCATAAATGATTTCTAAACTGCAGTCTTAAGTTTGCTTTTCTTTTTCTTTTAGTGGTCTGGGGAGAGTGTAATCATTCCTTCCACAATTGCTGCATGTCACTGTGGGTGAAACAGAACAACCGTTGCCCCCTCTGCCAGCAGGACTGGGTAGTCCAAAGAATAGGCAAATAAAATTGCTTCCAGTTATTGCACTGAAATTGCTTGAAATGTATACAACTAATGGTATACTTTCTCTATGAAAGAGAGAAGAAGTCACGGTGTGGCAAAATCCATCTTATTTATTTGTGTCTACACAAGGACTTGGATTTGAAATTTTTGTGTTAGTTTGCTGGTTTTTTGGTCTTTAAAAATGTTCCATCAGGAACTTAGCTGCAGTATTTAAGAATGTATCTAAATATTTAATATGAACACTGTTCATTTATTTAGGAATTATTTAGGGCTTATAGGTCTATGATTATTAATACAAGCAATTTCAGCTTGAAACATTGCTACTTTTTCTCAAAATGAAGTTATTAATTAATAAATAATTGATGGTGCATTGTTTTTATTTTGGCTTTATCATTATTTCTTTAGGTATTGATAAATGCTTGTTTCCATAGTACTTTAAGATGGAATTGAATTGACTGCCTTTTCAAAGTATGTACCTTCTCCACACACAATTAAACCTCTTATCCTTGTGAAATGTGTAAGTTATTTGTCCCTATAAGATAATGTATTTAAAACTTTGATATTAAAAAGTCTGGAACTTGGAAACAAACTAGAATGGATAGTAAGTAGGAAGTTACACATTTATCTGTTAAATTTTACTTTAATATAAGGGCAGGATTCAGATGTTTGGGCTTTGTTTCTCTGGTAGAGGCAGGCAGAAGTTGCAGAAAGACAATATGCTTGGACTGAAGCTATGAGCAGATGACATTCTAAGCTGTCCATTTGAAAACGGTTGAGGTGTTTGGGATTTATATACTTAACATATTTATATCTTGTTCTTCAGCCAAAAGGGCTTTCAGAGCACCTTTGAGCTCAAAAGCAAAAAAGATAGTCATTGCTTTCAGACTTAGAATCTCTAAAGAACAAAAGGAAAACAAGAAAACTCACATAGCAGTTCTTAATATTATTTGGGATTTTATGGTTAAGTGAAATGCTGCAGACATGTTTATACTGACTTTAATCCTTTCAGGAAAACAGGCATGATATGGAATTGCTTTCATCCTTCAAAATCTGTTCATTATCCCCAAAAGTGATTTAAAATTAAACATAAGGTTACATTAAAGTACAACTTATGTGTATCTTAAAATAGGATGTGAGATTTCAGTCCTCTTGCACTCATATTTCATCATTTATAACCCCAACAGTTTGCTCCTTTTCTACAACAGGCCTTCGTAAAAGCTGCTACAATTTCCTGAACATATTGAGGGACAAATGCTTCCGACTGCTGCATGCATATTAGACTAAACTGTACCACAGAACTTACTTCCCAAGCAAAAACAGTTTGATGATTGAAACTTGTACATACTGTAATTTGGAGCTGATGCAAATTAACCTGGCTAGAAAATAATAGTTCACTTGTAAAAAGATGCAGCCAGTCTGCTTGTGCTCCCATGTTAAAAAATGCCCATTTGGAAGTATAAAGGTTCTTTAATTTTGGAATTGCCTTTTATGAAAAGTACAGTAGTTAATCTTGATTGGACTTTCATGAACATACTTTAATAGAGAATTTTAGATTATGGGCAAATTAAATGGATCCTCAAATTGCTGTGTCAGAGCTTTGAACATTAAAGGATCTTAACTGCCAGGAATTGAAAACCTTTGGATAGAATTCTTACTGCCTTCCTGCTGTTCCAGATTGGTTACTCCAAACTGTGATTTAACAGCCAAAAATAAATCTTACACAAATGTATTTCATAGAATCATAGATTTGGAAGGAGCCATTGAGGCCAGCTCCCTGCTCAGTGCAGGAATCCATATGAAGGCATCCTATATGCTTTGGCATGCCCAGTAAAGGGGAGCTTACTATTTATCAGGAATTGCTGTTACTGTTAGATTTTTCTAACATTCATTTGAAATCTAGTAACTTAAATCCATTATTTCATGCTGTGCTCTCTGGAATAGAGATGTCAGTCCTTTAAGGCATGCAACATCAGGAAAAAAGCAGCAGAAGTTTCAGGAATGCTCTATTGTTATAGGATACAATAACAATCTTAAAACAAGCAATTGTTACATACACCATTAAATGCTGGTTGTACAGAATTATAGTAATCAATCATTCCATTTGGTCGATAGGCAGTTTAAAAGTTGAGAACAAAACCAATCAAAAATTGTAGGTTCAGAGTGGCGCAGTCTTACCATTATAACAAAATAACTTTTTTTGCTATATCCTGTGATCAACAAAGCCACAGTTTTTCATACTGTATTTTGATAAACTAAATCTTTAGCATATAGCTGAAAATCACATAAATATCTTTTAAAGTTAGCACTTTTCCCAGAAACATATTAACAAGAATGAATATTAAGTCAAAATGTGACTACAATAAGGCAAACCCATATAGTATTTATAAATGGCTCCTGTATCAATTTACTCTTCCAGCAAAAGGGAGATGACAACAAATCCTTATTAAATATTTTTTTGAAGTACCTGAAAAAAATACATACTTTCTAAGCTAAATTAATCTCATGTTAAGATCATAAGAAACATTTAATATTTTTAAGACCATGATTGGTTTGTCATTATGGGAAATTCCAAATCTTTGTTCCAAGTTCTTACAAATAATTGATATTCTTCTTTAAATGGTCTTCAATAGATTGGGTTTTTTTCTTAAGTATTTAGGGCTTGTCTTTATTGGATTTCTCATTGTTACTTTCAGCTAATTTCTCCAAACTGTCAAGACCAAGTTTTATTTCTATCTTAAGTATTATCATTTTTTTATCATCCATAAATTATATATATATATATATTTATTTCCATGTTATTATGGTCTTAGGATCAGACTATCAAGGATACACACATTCAATCCTTAAATATCAGGGAAAAAAATAAAACTAGAAATTAAGATTTTATTCAGGTGAAGTTACATAGTGGTGACTTTCAACACTGAGTAGTCATTGGAGGTGGTAAACTAGCAGAAAAATTAACACTTTTATATGTAAGATGTGTATGTTTCTGTCAGCTAATAGATAAGATGTTTAAAAGGTGTTTTTAACCCTCTTGTCAGCCAGAGCTGCTTGATAAGTAGGTAGCCTTATAAACTGAATAAGTAATCAAACCAAGAAACAAATAGGTCATCTGTGCATTTTGGGAATTTAGCTATTATTGGGATGATACATCACTGTAATAGGAGTAGAGTAGTATAAAAAGATGGACAGCATTTCTGTTTGGTCAGACCCACATCAGTAGATGTAGTGGACAGATGGACTTTTTCTTAGTATCTTCTGAAAACACATCTCTGCTGTTGGCAGTATTTCAAAATGTGCCAAAGAAAACACTCATGTTAGTTCCTGGGTCTCCGAAAACTAAAGATGAGGCTGGAGCCCAACGGGGAGCCAGATTTTTAAAATCCAGTAACTGATTAGCCTCATATCACCTTATTGCTCCACATCCAGAATCCATTGTTTTGTTGTCTCTTTAGCTTTACTGAACTTAGTGGCACTAAAAAACTAGGAGAGAGGCCCTATCTCACCATGATAAGACAAAAGATTGGGAAGAATCAAGCAAAGTAAGTGCAGCTGGGTTTCCTCATCTATATATTTAATAAGCATTCTTTTTGTTTCTTCATCCACATCATTAATGAAAATATTGAAGAGAGGGAGATCCAAGTGGTTATTGTGGCACCCTGCAATACCCTCTCCAATATAGGAGCCACTGATAAGTACTGAAAATAATTTTGGGGCCAGCCGTGTATCCATTTAATTGTCATGCCATCCAGCCCACGCTTAACTAGCCTTCTAATTAGTGTGTCACAGAGTACTTTGTAAAATGTTTTGTTGCAGTCAAGGTATATTATGTTCGCAAGATTCTCACAACCTAACAGGGAAGCTACCCAATCAAAAAATGAACTTAGATTATGCTGGCAAGATTTGTTCTTGACAAATCCACATTGACTTCTGCTAATGGCAGCATTATTTTAAAGGTGCCTATTGATGGATCCCTTTATCCACTCTGGAATCTTCCCAGGTATCAATGTCTGGCTGACTGTTGCATAGTTTGCTTTTCCCTCTTTGAAGATAAGGGCCACATGTGCTTTCATAAAGTAAGATAACCCTAAATTTAACATGATCCTATGCCCCAAAAAGGAAATAGAAAGGAAAAACCACAGACAAAACTTCCATTTTTATTTTGTCAATGCAGGGGTGCTAGCTTTAGCTGAAACCACTCTTGGAGATTTACCATCACCCAATAAATGTTGTGTGTGACAACCTTGTACATATGTATGTATGTGTACTTCTCAGACATCCTAGTTCCAAAAAAGGACTTGTTTGGAATACACACACACACAAACGTACACACATGTTGACTCCTGGCAACTGCCTAGACTACTCCTTGCAGTTTTCTTGGCAAGATTTTCAGGAGTGCTTTGCCATTGCTTTCTTCTAGGGCTGAGAGAAAGTAACTGGCCCAAGGTCCCCCACCTGGCTTCGTGCCTAAGATGGGATTAGCATTCACGGTCTCCCGTGCTCTTAACTTGGTCCTTAAACCATTACATCAAACTGGTGCTATAGCTGAATGAATTATTAGCAATTAAATTTAATTGCCTGTAAAGGAAGGTACCTCATTTTAAAAATTAGTTCATCCTTAATCATTATATACCATTTTGTCCTCACATGTAAAAGCAATTCTTACAAACAGATACACAAATACAGTATGTACACATACATTCCTATCCTTCCTCCCCCCACCAAAGAAAAAATAAGAAAAATAGGATGGTGATATAAGAGGAAAAGATAGCTATATTGGGAAGGAAGGGGGGAACAAAGCTGGATGAAGATTAAGGGAGAGAAAGGGAAAGGATTCCTAGATAGGAAAGGAATGAGGGAGGACTGCTGTCAGCTTGTGCCTCCTGCCTGCTTGTTCGTTTTCAACAATCTCCTGACTTCTAACTGAGCATAGTACAAACCCCTCCCATCAGCTGGCAGATAATTATTTCTGGGAGAAAGATAAATTTCTCCTTGGTAAATATGGTATAACCAACCAGGACATCTGTAGAATATTTCAGAACTAATTAAGAGTTGTATTGACTAATCTCTTGTTTCAGTCTTACGCCTACTTTTTTTGGAGGTGGAACACTAATCTAAAACTTCCTCAGGAGTTAATTTGGAAAATAAGAACTAGACTTTTTTTTTTTGGCTCAAATGCCAGCTTTTCCCAATTGTTACACAGTCTTGATACATAGGCTTGATTCAATCATTCTGCTAATTTTTTATTAAGAAAACAACTAAAATGGTGTTAAAATAAGGGTTTTTTTATATTAGCAACCTTACTGAAAACTGGGAAGAGGTTTGTTCATATAAACAACTTATATGAACAAACCTCTTCCCAGAGGTTTATTATAAACTTAAGAACACTGCTTGTTCTTAAGTTTATAATTCCAGCAACTTCTAATCTCTTTTGGCAAGTCATTAAAACTAAATAATTTCTAGATTGAATTACATCTCTTTAAAATTGTATTATATTAATTGGGGGTTTTTTAGATTTTGTTGGAAGCTTTCTAGTTTAAACTGTGATTATCTCTGTTGACAGTGTACATTTGATTACTTATTTTTGGCTAAATGTTTTAGAGGAAGTTGGAAAAATAACACAATATTCAGTAATTAATTGTAGTATGGCTTTATTATCCTTTTTTCCCCTATAAATGGTGTGACATAAGTAATCAATATTTTTGTTGTCATTAACTGCCAAATTTACTATTCCAAAAATACTGGAAAGCTAAAATAAATCTTCCTTTGAATTAGTGATATTTAAAAGTGCAAAATAGGAGTTAACACAGAATATAACACTAACAAATTTAGAAAAATCCTTTAAGGACCAAATTACTCATGTTTTATGTCCATTTTCTAACTGTATGACCAAATAATTCCTACCAGATTATCTCCATCAATACAAACATCTATTTGTCAAAATACTGTATATTAAGTATCGATGTTAAAAATAGTATTTTCTAAGATTATAGATGTTTCTCTGTCCTCTACCTATTTAAATATGGTTTTCTTATATATCTTGAAGCTTAAACAACTGTAATAATACTACACAGTGCTTTGCACAAGACATTTTAGTATCATATCTGAACTAGCTTTGAAGGGGTATTTAATCATTTTCTAATTAATTATTATGATTTCTAAACGGCAACTTAGTATTTATAATGTCCAAGTGAATATTATATTCCAGGAATGGGATATAACGGAACTGGCAACTCTTGTGAATATTTTGTATTCACAAGTACTTTTAGCCTCTTGCCTGAGATTATTGGAAGTTTTTACTAACATAACCTCAGTGTGACTGGTATATCCAAATGAGAACAAGAACATTTATCTTTGTATGGTGTTAATATGAACACCGAGCCCTTTGTGCAACAGAATGCTATCCTTCATCCCCCAGACAGTGAAAATATGAGAGCCATTAATCACAACAGTTTATTACAATGAAGTGTTAGACTATCTAAATATAGGGATTGCTACCAGCTCCCTTTGTAATCCCATTAGTTTAAGTGCTGAACTAAAAAAAACATGCTACCAAGAATTGTTTTTAATATCACCTACCAGATTTGTTCCAAACAAATGTGATATTTCTTCTTTGCCAGGTTGTGAGAAATTAAGACTATCTTGTTTAAAGCATATGCAACGGGCTAGAAACCAGGAGACTGAGAGTTCTAGTCCCTCCTTAGGCATGAAAGCCGGCTGGGTGACCTTGGGCCAGTCACTCTCTCTCAGCCCAACTCACCTCACAGAGTGGTTGTTGTGGGGGAAGTAGGAGGAGGAAGGACTCTTAGGTATGTTCGCTGCCTTGAGTTATTTATAAAAATAATACAGGTGGGATATAAAATAAATAACATAACATATAGACTCATTATTTATAAGTTGTTGTTAGTTGCCGTTGAGTCGTTTACGACTCATGGCGACCCTATGTATAACCGAATGAAATGCTGTTCGGTCTTGCATTATTTATATAGCAACATTTATTTGCATATACTTTGCCTAAATTGATTTGAATTCCTATAAAGGTTGCTGTGGATGACAGGAGCAAGCTTTTAGTGGACTATGAAGATGCAGCTTATAATACTGGCATTCCTTTGGATAAGATCCTCATAAAGTATCAGGTTTAGTTTAAACTGAATTGTGCTAACTAAAAAGAATATTTATTCTTCCCACCCAAAATACATACACAACACTGAAGACAATTAAGCTTTTGTGAAGTACTGAAAATCCCTTTTGTCTTAAAGCCAGTTTTAAAGTTATGATGGACCTGCTTTACATAACTGTTTTTAGAGTGTGTTATGGTGCCATATGTTTTGTCTGATTTAGTGCAGATACTGAGATCAGGAAGAACTACAAGAAGGGTGTATATAGAAGGACCTGGCATTTCTAGGCATAAATTGTAGAATCAAAATTGAGAAATGAACACCAGATAGTAGTGGTAGCAGTGAGGAGCTTTTCCTTGGATGGCATCCATTTAGCTATAGATAGCAAACCCAAAGCTCCTTACAGAGAAACCTCTTACTAGCCATTTTCCACAAATGGTACATACACCTTAAAGGTACTTAGTGAAAATCCTTGAGAGGTATTTAATACTAAAGTCAGCAATCTCCCTCCTGTTCTCTGAGGCTTATACATATACCCAGGCAGTGGCACAAAAAAGCAAAACCCAGGCAGACACTCCAAGATTCCCCGGTGCTTTTACCCTAGCAAGCTCTGCTATTCGAACTGATTGCCAAGATGTGTGATATGGGGGGACTTGATAATCTGATTGCCAACACAGCATATTTACAGGCCAGGAAAACTGGAGATGTGGATGCCAAGGATATGCAAAAACGGCGCAAGAGCATTATACTACCCAAGATTGAAGAATGTGTTGAAATCAGGCAATCCATTCCTGTGGAGTATGAGAACATCTGTGAGCAACAGCCCATTGGCAAGAAGTTTTTCAGAGAATTTCTGGAGACTGTGCCTGAATACCAATTGGCCCAAGAATTCTTGGATGAAATTTCTGCTTGGGAGTTGTCAGAAGAAAACATCAAGAGTAGTCTCCTAGAGGGGATGGTCAATATGTATCTGAGGAACGTTAGCAATGCTTACTTGAAATTTCTTAGTACAGGCCTATCCAACAAGTGCCAGTCAGCCTCCAAGAATGATTTTGAGAACATCCTGCAGTCAGCCAGGGAAGAGACAAATGCCTTTCTTAAAGGAAAACCCTTTGAGGGCTTCCAGGCCAGTCCATTCTATGAGAAATTCTTGCAATGGAAAAGCTATGAACAGCAACCTATCACTGAGAAATTATTTGAAGAGTTCCGAGTATTAGGCAAGGGAGGCTTTGGAGAGGTAAGGAGAAGTTATTCTGTCTACTTGCTGTGCATATAGATGAGCCTTGGTAGTTAAATAAAGATCCTTTGTTAGACAATGGATCACTAGCTGTATTCTTGTATAAACAAGATTGCTTGACATATATGCCTATTTTAGCCATTTTCACTGGTTATTTTCCCTGCAGTAATGTGTATCCAGAAGCAATAGGTATCCCCACCTTTCATTTGCTCAGGGTTGCTTACATGAAATTATCTATTTTTTATTTTTCATGGGATAGTGAATAATGCAAATATTTGTCTGTTTATTGAATTTATTCCTTACCTTTCTGCTTATATAAGCACCTACGGCAACTTGTAACAGTAAGACAAAATGCAAAATATAATCTGTACAACTTTTAATTAGCATAATGTAATTTAATTAGTGTAATGTAAAATGCAGTGGTAGAAGAGCTAGAAGGTCATAGTTCCAGCCAAAAGACCTTATTATTCAACTTAACACTGAAGCACTTCAGAATTGTCATTGCCACCTCTCTGCTTCCCAATATAGATGGCTCACTTGGACTTTTTCCTTTTGCACGGAACATGCTGTAGGTTTGTGCTGTCCAGGTGAAGAGTACTGGGAAGATGTATGCCTGTAAGAAGCTGGATAAAAAAAGATTGAAGAAAAAAAAGGGTGAAAAAATGGCTCTTCTTGAGAAGGAGATACTCGAAAAAGTCAACAGTCGTTTCATTGTCAGGCTGGCCTATGCTTATCAAAGTAAAACCTCCTTATGTCTTGTCATGAGCCTCATGAATGGTGGGGACCTTAAATATCACATTTACCATGTGGGTGAGAGAGGCTTGGAAATGGATAGGGTCATCTTCTACTCAGCTCAGATTACCTGTGGGATACTGCACCTCCACTCCAAGAAAATTGTCTACAGGGACATGAAGCCGGAAAATGTCCTCCTGGATGATAATGGCCATTGCCGATTGTCTGATCTTGGTTTGGCAGTAGAAGTCAAGGAGGACAAAAAAATCACCAATAGGGTAAGTGAGAGTTCACTGTGCAGGGTTGCAGATACAGTGGAGCAATTCTTTCTGTTTCCAATGCATTGAATCCAAGCTTTAATTTTTTCAGATTTGCTCCTGACTAAATCTTATATACTAACTTTATGTGACAGATTGGTAAGAAGATTTACTTAATTCAGTATTTGTGTATTCTGTATAGTGCAGCAATTCAGGTACCATGCCTCCTTAAAAGAAATCTATATCTTGCCAAAAGCTGCCATTTTCTTCCAAGGCATTACATGTTTTCTGGTTGCTGAAAGAGAAAAAAAACAAAGAGGTACATTATGCAATGAGCAGTTGGGAAATGAAATATTAATGTAAAATATTATCTTTACTATCCAAATATAAAACATAGTATATAGAAAGTTCTCTTGTACACGCGCACTGCAATTAATAGTGATTACGTAAGAATACTAAAGTTTGTTTCAGTGAGGGAAAATAATAAACATTTTAAGTAACTATTAAAATCAGGGAAGACAGCCCATACCTTACCTTCCACAAATCAGTTGGCACATTCCAGGTCAAAATATAGAAAATCTAGGATCAAGGGGTTGGTGAGGAATAGGACACTAGATAAGTCCTTCGTAACATAAGAAATTAATTTGGTTTTTGTACTTAGTCATTGGACTTTTTATTAAAAAAACTCTAGAAAATTAAAGTACATTTTTCTTTCAATTTAAAGGTGCAGAAGATAGCACTGACTTAGACATTAACACAGTAGCAAAGAGTCTTGAAGAATTATTTAATTAATGATTATTTTACTCACATTTAGGCTCCATTTTTAGTTATATCACTAAAATAAATCCTAATAGAATACTTCAGATTATTTGCTTAGAAATATATGAATGTGTATATGTTTATATGGTATGTTTGGAATATTTATAGGGTATGTATGGAATGTTTATACAATATGAATGTGTAAAATGTTGTATATCTCCTTAAGATTACGAATTGATTTATATATATTTACAAATTATGTGGATTCTTTGTGTGTGTATGTGTGTATGTGTGTAGTTTTTGTTTTTTGTTTTTAGTTCCTGGATTTAGTTTTGTTTTTATGGTTTTATGGTTTGTTGTTTTATTATTGCCATGAATCTCCTAGAGTTGTGTTTTAAGATGGGGGGCCATGCAAATATTTTAATTAAATAAATAAATCCATCTACTGATGATACCTCACCCCAAAGTGCTGGATGACCTCCCCCAGCAAAACTATATAGAAGTTAAATAACATAGGGAAGAACACTGAGTCCTGCAACACCCTACGTAGTCTGAACCATGACCATGGTCTCAAATACTCCTCCACAATACTGACTCCTAGAGGAAGTAGAACCATTGCAGCACAGTGTCTCCAACTTCTAACTCTCCCCAATGGTCCAGATGGTGCTATCTAAGTGGTATCAAATACTATTAAAATATCTAAATAATGTACCTTTCTGGTATAACAATTAAGATTTAACGATTATTTAATTATGTACTAAATAAATAAATTACTATTATTTAACAATTATTTAATTATACAGTTATAATAAATGATTATCAGTGGTAATACTATAACAACTATCGGTTCATAATTACTGCAAGGAGTCTTAATATGCTATACTGTTTAGAACTACAGCAGCAACAGGCAGTATCCTGGAACTCTATCCCTGGATTACATACAGTATGTACACTCCAATAGTGGAAAAATTATGTGGACAAATGTCATTCATACCCAAAAGACAACCCAGAATTTAAGACAGTTCTATCCCTGCAAAGGTAATAATAGAAATTTTTTTTTATCTGCCTCCATTATACAGTACATTCTTTGAAAATCTCATGTTAGACCCTCTCATGTTAAATCACTTGGGTAAAAAACGTAGACTTCTTTCAGATAAATACTATGTATCATATTTCCAGTACCCAATAGAACTTACTCTTCTTTTCGTAGTCAACTAAAGTCATGATGAAATCAGGATTAGTTAATGGCTATTAATTTCAACAAAAATGCTACATAAATATATACATTTTAGTTTGTGATATTGGAATGATAAAATATTTTCATTATAAGAACATTTTGTTATTTATGAAATTTCTAAATAAAATAATAGTGTTGGCATGCATTTTGCTATTCAAGCTTCTCCATCCATCCCCATGTCTATAATAGTGGTTTTAAAATGTGGATTTGGTCATCCCAGGTACTCAGCTTATACAATTAAAATATCTTTTAATGAAGCTGGGTCTTTCCCCCATTGACATAAATGTAAGTATATATGGCTATAACACAGTTTGTAATGTGTCTGTATTTTTCTATTAAATATCTGCTTAATCATGGTTATATAACTAAAGTAGACTAAGTGCAGTTCAGTGGTAAATGTTTTAGAATGTGAGCGGAGAGACTGCAGTTCTGGTCCATTCTTAAGCACAGAAGTTCACTGGATGATTTTTGCCCCAGTCATTTTCTCCCAGCTCAGCCCATCTCACAAGATTGTTATTGTGGGTAAAAACTGGATGAGGGAGTACTATATACAGTATTCACTGGAGGAAAGGCAAGAGATAAAGCTAACAAATAAAATAAAATGTTCCTTTGGAATTTAAGGGAGTGGGATGGTATATAGTAACTATAAATAAACACTATGAAAATAAGGTGATATTTTGAATCTGAAAGCCTACAGCTTGTGAATATATAAAGAAAGTAAACTATCCTTTTTTGAAAACTGACTTATTTTTTCAGTGATAAACAGTTGTTATCCATAAGCATACATGTCACTTGACTAATTAATTTTTGTCTTTCCTGAATAACACCTGACATGAGGCGTGAAGATAAAGTAGATGGTTGACAAAATATGATGTTCTCCTCAGAACAATTAGTTCACGATGTAAGAGGTAAAGACATCAACATCAGGCCATTGTCATAGTCAGATCACTATTTAGTCCCCTTTGGAACACTTTGCCACCCTAACCTCTGTAGGGAGGATGGATCTATTAAGCTAGTCCATCCTAAGTAGCTGATGAATCCAACTGGCTTCCAGTGAGTGCTGGGAATTTCCAAGCAATCAAGTGGACAACTCTGAGGCTAGCCTGGTTGAACTATGGAACAGAGAGATACGGTGCTTGATAGGGTGGCTCCTGAGTGGCCTTTCTGAGGGTGCCAATCCATGGGGTTCCTGGATTTACTGAGGAGCTCCAGGAGATGAAGTACCTAACAAGATGCCTACAGCAACACTGGAAAAGACAAGGACCAACAATGACCAGAAACAGGTATTAGCCCAAGTCTGGGCCTACACTGCCATTGTCAGAGATATAAAATGTCAATACTTCTCCACTCTGATTGCATCCTCAGAGTGCTGGCCAGCAGCATTATTTAGAGTGACCTGGGCCCTTCTGGGCTCTGGTATCGCAGAGGACATTACTGCTGGTCTTTAGGAGCTCTTTGAGAACAAAATTGCTCCTAAAGACAAAATGGGTAGAATCTCATGAAATGACAGAGGTAACATCTTGCAAGGTCACCTGGGATTTTTTGAGCCAGTGACACCTGAGGAAGTAGGAAGGTCCTCTGTGGAACGAGTTCCCATGTGGGATACTCAGGGATCAGCCTTTTGAGTAATCTGATTTAACATCTACATGAAACCTTTGAGAGAGGCCATCTATTGGTTTAAGGTCTGGTATCATCAATATAATACATAGCTTTACATCTCAACGCCAGGCTGAATAAGTGATGTAGAAGTCTTGACCCAGTGCTTGGAGGAGTGAGGGACTACGTGGGGTGAAAATGACTGTGGTTGAATCCCAGGAAGATAGAGTTACTATTGGTACAGAAAACCACTGGTTCCAAAGCAGTTCCATCTTGACAGGTTTCCACTTACCCACAAAGAGCTGGTGTGTAATCTGGCTTGTCCTGGAGTCATGGTTCCTGCTGAAACAGATGGAATCCATGGCCAGGAAAGCCTTTGGCTGACTTTGCAGTTCTGCCAGTAATGCCTATTCCTGGATCAGGAGGCATTGACTGTAAAGCTACTGCAATTTGCTGTATACTGTATGGGGCTATCTCTGAAGACAATCCAAAAGGTGAAGCTGGCATGGAAGCAGCTGCTGGCCTGCCAGCTTGACCAGTGCTAGCCAATTCAGCAGCATAAAACCTATTCTGCAGGAGCTGTGCTGGTTGTTGATAGGTTTTCAGGCTCAATTCAAGGTGTTGGTTTCTAACTATAAGGCTATATTTGACTTAGCCATTCTTACATTTTGGATTATTCTTCATGTAGAATATGCCTGCTCTACATGATCTGGACAGGAGAAGGGACAGAAAGTACAGGTAGTCCTCACTTACCTACTGCCTCATTCAGCAACCATTCAAAGTTACAACAGCACTGAAAAAGTAGATTTACAACCAGTCCTCAAACTTACATCCATCAGAGCATCTCCGTGGTCACGTAATCACCATTTGGACACTTCACAACTGGGACACATTTATGACAGTTGCAGCATTCCATGGTCACATGATCGCCATTTACAAGCTTCAGAGCTGGCTTCCAACAAGCAAAGACAATGGGGAAACTGGCAGTAAGTCACAAGTCATGGTCACATGATGTGCTTAATGACTGCAGTGGAACTGACATTGTAAGTCCAGTGTGGTCATATCATGTTTCATTTAATGACTGCATTGCTTAGCAATGGAGTTGCCGGTCCTAATTGTGGTCAGTAAGTGAGGACTGCCTGTACTTGCTTCTAAAGACATCAGGGCATGGGAACCTGGAAAAAAGTCACTTGTTGAGATGGGTGGCTACAGAAATCAAACAAACAAACAAAGATTTCTCAGTGGCAGCTTCTTCATTTTGGAACAGCTTATCCTCTGAAGTCATACTGACCCCCACCCTTTAATCCGTCAGGAAACATGTGAAAAACTTCCTCTTCTTCAGGGCTTTTTGGGACTGTTACGGAAGACAGCAGCAGATTTTAAAACATTTTAATATTTATAGATGTTATGGATATTTTTAATTTGTTATAAGCAACCTAGAATTGTTTCAGTAGGTAACATACACATAATTCGATAAAATAAATAAATCTATTGTATATATTGAAGATGTAAAATTGCTTTATATTTGCTAATAGCTTCTCTACCTCTTGGTAAGGAAACCATCGTCATTTCACAAGCTTCAGAAAATGATTGTATGTATTATAAGCACTGCCCAGAGTCGTTTGTTTGTGAGATGGGTGGCTATATATACAGTATATTTGATAAATAAATAAATAAATAAATTGTAAAGTTCAGGTCAAGAAGCAAGACAGTTACTCTTACTTCAGAGTACTTTGTGTATAATTATTAGGCCGCTGTGGCACTTCACTCTGAGTCCTTATACCATACCATTATAAATATAATAATTAATTTATCTCTACCCAATTATGCTGCATTTCTTAACCCAATCTCACAGGCTGCTGTGAGGAAAATACCACATTGAATTTCTGGAGGAAAAGTGGGATATAAATCTAGCAAATATTTAAATCTATAATCATGTGATTGCCCTTATTTAACTTTCTCTGAAGATGACACTTTGGAGAATTCAGCTCAGCTCAGGCAGCTTACATGGTGATATTCCTTTATTTTATTCTGAAAACAACCCTAAGAGGTAGGTTGGGCTACGAATGCTTTTTTCTTCCAGGGGAAGACTTGAATTTTTAAACCATCCAACTCCAAAATGAATCTGGGTAGCTTCACAAAGTTAAACGAAACAACATTATATAAAAAACAATCATCTGAGGGAGCGACATAACATACTCCCACACTGCCCCTCCTGTCCAACTTAAAGGTTTTCCCCCAAAACATCCTACCCTAGGGTTACCAGATATCTGAACATGCAAAGGAGGATGCAGACAATTAGGAGGACAAATGGGGGGGGGAAAGGAGGACATGCTAACTTTTAAACTTTCATGGCATTCACAACAAAAATTACAGCAAAAAAAAGTGCTTAGGCTTACATGTATATGAACTTACTTTTTCCAGCATCAGAAAGACTGGTTTTTCAATCGCAATATTTTTCCCACAAATCTTTATTTTCAACATATGCTAGCGATAATACAGGTAGTCCTCGCTTAACAACCATTCGTTTAGTGATGGTTTGGACTTACAACGGTACTGGAAAAAATGACTTGTGACTGATTCTCACACTTATGACCTGCGGTCACGTGACCATAATTTGGGCAGTTGGCAACTGGTTTGCATTTATGACCATTGCTCTGTCCTGTACTCATGAGATTGCCATTTTCGACCTGCCTGGCAGCTTCTGGCAGGTAAAATCAATTGATTTGCTTAACAACCACATGGTTTGCTTAACACCCATGGTGATTCCCTTAACAACCGCTGCAAAAAAGGTTGTAAAATTGGGTCAGATTTGCTTAATGACCACTTTCTTAGCAACCGAAATTCGGGTCTCAATTGTGGTTACTAAGCGAGGACTATCTGTATTGAATCAACGATGATGTGCATTCCAAATTTCACCACAGATAAGTCATATAATGAGTCATGTGATCTACAGACTACAGTGATCATAGATCTGAAGGGGCTGGATTGAAGTTGATTGCTGGAATCAGGAAATAACATAAATCTAGGTTGTTGAGTCTGTCGACAGACAAGAGAAAGAAAAAAGCAGACAATTTACAAGGTCACAATACATGAAAGTTTGAATTATTACTGTTGTGAAAACAGTCCAAAAAACCCAGAGATACTTAAAAATCCAGATAATATTTGATTATAAGGCTATGCCTGCTGGATGGAGGACATGAGGACAAAAAGGGGGACATATCCTCCTTTTGACAGATGTCTGGTAACCCTATCCTAACCCAAGATCAATCGCTTGAAGACAGACAAGGTGGGGCCATATGGATCTCCAGGGGATGCTGTTCCAAAGGACAGGTGCAGCAACAGAAAAGGTCCACTTCCTGGGTCCCTCTAGGTGATACTGCTTAATTGATGGGACCCAAAGCAAGCCAACCCTGTTGGAGCACATAGAATGGGCAGACACTACAGGAGACAGGCAATCTCTCAATAGCTAGGCTCAATACCATTTCCCTGATCAAAGTGCAATACATTCATACAAATCCATTCCGATGCACTCATGTAACATTCAAATACACAGTCATACACACAGACTCATGCTTCCTACTGTGGTCTTCCAAATTCTGTCCACTTTGCTGCCCAACCTCTGTAGTAAAAGCCATAATTAACAATAACAGATGGATAAAGGCTAGATCTTTGGTTGGGGAAGACCGGATTCTAGGGTGGAGAGCAGGAAGGAAAAAGAGGGCTGAGGCCTTGGGTGGGTCCTGGGCTAGTAATGAGAGCAGCATTGTAGATACTGTTGGTAAATAGTTATCTGAGAGCTCATTTGCTTCTTCCACGTCTTCACCTTGCCTTAAATAAATAATAGTTCCTGTTTTATTCCACTATTAGGGGTTTTTTTTATTTCTCCTTTACATCTTTTCAGAAAATGGAGGTTGATGTTCCTATATTTTTTCCCAAAAGGGAAAAAGAAATGTATCATTAACCTCTACCATTCCAGGAGGATGTTGTTAAAAGACCATAGATAAGCATTTGGAGTCTGCTGGTCTGATTGATTATGTGCCATTGAGTCATTTTGGATTCCTAGCAACCACATAGATTTTCTCCATGATGATCTATCCCTAACCTTTCAAGTCTCCCAATGGTGCACTCATCGCCACCATAAATCCACCTTGCTGCTGGTTGCTCTCTTCTTCTCTTTCCTTCCACCTTTCCTAGCATTAGAGCCTTTTCCAGAGAGCTGGGTCTTTGCATAATGTGTCTGAAGTAGGATAATTTGAGCCTGGTCATTTGTGCCTCAAGTGAGAACTCTGAGTTGATTTGTTCAATGATCCATCAGTTTGTTTGCTTGAGTGTCCATGGTATCAATACAAAGGCATCAATACTCTTCCTATCCTGCTTCTTTAAAGTCCAACTTCCACTTCTTTAGAGTGTCTCAGGGAATACCATGGCCTGCACGATTCTGATCTTTGTAGGTATACACATATCACGGCATTTTAATATCTTTTCCAGGGCCTTCATGGCTGCTCTACCAAATGCTAGTCTGCGGCGTATGTCTTGATTGCTTGTCCCTTTACTGTTGATTGTTGATCCTAATATTTTAGTATGTTATAAATCAAGCCTATCATTCACTATGTCATGCAAACCCATAAAATTGGGTTGAGTAAACCATGATTAAATTAGCAATAAGTAGGTATGTGCAAATATAGTTATAGTCTGGGATCATTTAGAGATTTCTGAAACATGTAACTACAATTCACTAATCTTTGCATATCATAAATTATTTTCTTCCCTAGAAAATATTTTTCCTTTAATTTTCTTTTGGATTTTAAATTTACTGTCAATAAGGTTGAATTCCATTATAAAATCATAGTTGAATTTTATTTAGCAGTATTTCAGTATGCTGCTCTCAGTAAATTTTGAGCATCATATAACATTAACAGCAACTTAAATAATATTTCCAAAATTTATTTAAAATGTTTTGAAAGACATTACAGATAGAAAAAAAATGTCTTGACTGAACTTGAGTTCAAATGTCCCTGTCCCCACCCCCACTCCAATATTGTTTGCATCTGAGGTTTAATTTCTTAAAAAAACGAACATCAGAAGAGCCTTTCTGAAGTTCTAGGCATTTACTCTTTTAATTGGAAAATCAAGTGCTAGTTAGAAGTAACAACTATGGATTTACAAATATATTAATTTGGATACAGCATTCTCTGTTAATTAGTACATTATCTTGTATACCTGTTAGTTTATTTTTTAGAAACCCTTGGTTCTTTTAATTTATGAATTACATTGAAAGTCTAATTAGCAGTAATTTATGCAAGATATCCTGCCTAAAGGAAGTGCTGTTCTGCAACAAGATACCATTGAAAGTCAGCCAACATTATTTTTGGCTTCTGGAGGAAGAAATGGCAGACTGAAGACAGCTCTGCAAGAAGTGGAGCTGACAACCACAGTGAAGAATGAGCCTCTCTTCAAACCTCTTCAGACAAAGAGAGGACAGGAGATTGCCCAGAAGTGGTCCCGATAGTTGCTTCTCATGAGGGGACCAGAAACAGAGGTTTCCAGTGGGTTCTGAGCACTGGGAGACAAGGGCATAGTCCTCTTGCTCAAATCGCGGTGGGTGCCTTCAAAAGGACACACACGTCCCTTTCTAATCACATTTGGAAATTGCTTATTAATTACCTTTCAGTTATTAGAAACCTTTGGATCAACAAGTCTGAAAGCATTGGGTGAGTCTGCCTTCAATCCTTAATGAAATAAAATTTTAACTACAAGTTTAAGAACTTTAAAAAATGGAAATAGCAAAAAGCCAATTAAGACTTTGATTTTAGAAAGTTATAAACGGATTAAGGGTCCAGATAAATTTGAAATAAGATTTTTGAATTAATTATAAGAATCCTTCCTGTGGGAAAGTTGATTTGTTTTGAACATAAAAGAGATAAACAATTTCAAAAATTGGACACTAGAGGGAACTAAAGATTTTAAGTAAAGGAGAAGAATACATAAACCTGATTAACAGCTACACAATGACACAAATATTATAACATTGGAAATACTGAAGGATACTTTTGAAAAATAGTATCAGAAGTTAATATCAACAATGTCAGTAGTGATGTTTGCTTCTGTGGATAGACTGTGTCCAAAATATGTTTTGGAAGAAATGGCAGAAGAGGAACAAGTTTTATCTGACAAGCTTTTATCTGACAAGAGAGAGATAGAGACAGAGTTGACACTGAAAGTGGATCTACAAATGAATGGCTACAAGAATGACATGGAAAAAGATGTTTCATTGGACACACAAAAGGAATTGGTTGATGCTTTAAAAATCAAAAGGGAATTACAAATAATAAACCAACAGAGTGACCTGGATAATTCTTTTATATTGGATTTGCAAAAGAGGTTGGTTAAAGCTTGGATGAATCTTGTGAAAAGAGATAAAAAAGAAATGAATTCAAGTTCTACTACATTACTTGAATGGACTAAAGATTAAGATTATTAGAAGTAAAAGGAAGGAATATAAAGTTGGTTTTATTTCATCAGGGTTAAAATAGATATGTTGATATTTCTGGCAACCCTTAATGGGCTTTTGCTGATACCAGGGCTGAAATGACGATGCTTTATGGATTTGTTCATAGGTAAAAGATGGGACATGGGATGAAGAGATGATTGGTTGTAAATTAAAAGAAGGTGAAAAGTTACCAAAATTGTTTATACTTCTTGTGATGAAGGTTGGAAACCATTTCTTTATATATTTCTTTTCTTTTTATTTACCATATTTGCACTTACATTCATTCATTCGTTCATTATGTTTTTTTTCTTTTCCTTTGCACTCTTTACTCTTTCTTTCTACTCTCTTTCATTTAGTTTGTATTAGTTTTTACTATTAAAAAAAAGGAAGTCACCCAATATTATTTTTGCAGAAACACAGATACAGGTAGTCCTTGAGTTACAAAGGTAACTGGGACCGGAATTTTCATTGCTTAGTGATGTGGTCATAAAGCGCAATGTCACATGACCACATCACTTAGCAATGGCAATGCTGTTAGTCCTTGATTTGGAGAATGGTGGGCACAGCCTTCTCACAAGGTTTCAGAAGGCGCCAGAAGCCTTCTGAAGCATTGCAAGAATGGCACATGCTATTTGGAGAACAGGGCAAGTAGCCTCAGGAAGATGGCCTGGCACAGCCAGCAGCTGCCTTCCATAGGGCCAGGCAGGACCACACCTCATCAGCAGTGGGAGGAAGCCAGCAAAGGTCAGCTGAGCATAGCAGGGCCGGCAGAGCACACAATGGCAAGGGTGGCTGGGGTTTTGTGCTGTGGCGCTGGGGTGATTGGCTACAGCATGGGGCTTGAGGTGGCACTCCTTGGCAGTGGTGGCGCTGGGACTGAAGTAGAGGCCCAGGGGCAGTGATGGCCGGCTGAGACTGCTAAAGGCCCTAGGCCTCTACTTCAGCCCCAGCACTGCCACTGCCTCCAAGCTGTTGCAGGAGGGGGAGATAGGTGGTTGAGGGGAGCTGAAGTGCCCCTGCAGTTGTAAGTGCAGGCGGGCTGCCAAGCACCTGACTTTTGATCACATGACTGCAGGGGCACTGCAACGGCCTTAACTTTGGGCACTGGGCATAAGTACCATTCATTCAGCACCACCATAACTTTGAACAGTCTCTGAACAAATGGTTGTTAAGTGAAGACTACCTGTAAATTCTCTGATTAATAAGATTAGTGCTGTACTTAGAAATATGTATATACCAAATAAAAGTTAAAATGAAGCATAGTTGTATGTTGGGGGGAATCAAGTTGTCTTTCATGAAAACGTAAGACTTCAACAAGGAAAATTTAACAAAAGTGGGCAATAAATAAATAAATAGTATTCAGATACAAGGAGCTAGGTACTTGCATGTTTAGGAACCTAAGTCCTATATATTTTCTTGGACTTAGAATCCATTAAAAATGGATTTCTGCTGTGGGAAGCCATTTCTCCCTGTGAAGGCTTTCTGTGCAGTGCAGAACCCTGTGGACTGAAAATACTCCCCATTGTATAAATTAGCTTTCAGCATGCAACAAACTAGGAGATGTCACACGATATTTTGTTCTTTATTCGTTCAGTCACTTCTGATTCTTCATGACTTCATGACAGTTCTGAAGCTTCTTGAACTCTCGTTTTCTCTTCACCCCACTAACACCACCCTTAGTTGTACAAAATAAAGGCAGCATATAAATCTAATAAATAAGAGTTCTTTCAGCAAGCCTTCTTTAGTGTATGTAGAAAGAAAAAGAAGGGAGGGAGGGAGGAAAATATAGTCATTGCATGTAGTTTATTTGCAAGTACTGATCATGTACAACTGTACTGTACATTATTTTCTTTAAGCTAATAAAATTATCTGACAAAGCTGTTTCTGTCTTGGTGACAAGGTTTCATTATTCCCTTGGAAAGAAACTGTGCTCAGCTCCTTCTCTGCTGGATTTACACCAGGCAGTGAAAATATATTTATTCTAGCAGGTGATGTCATGATGGTATAATGGATTACATTAGATTTAAATGGCCGTTGCTTAGAGGTGGAGTTGTAAAAATTACTTTCTATTAATTATAGTTGCTTCCATCTCAGAGTTGAAGAGGTAGAATAGAAGGTATCTGATTACTTGATTACTTAGATCAATATTTTTACTACACCATGTTTTGCTAACTGAAGTATCTTTTTTTAAACAAATATAGCAACACCCCATTTCTTATTAGTTTGCAAAGAGAAAGGATATTATCAAATTCTTGTGAATTTGGTTTAAGAATATTTCCCAAATCCTTTGAGATTTTGGAACTACTTAAGGGAAAAACAGGATATACCAGTTGTCTTTGCAGCAAATATCCCTAGATGGTAGTAATATTGGTGTATAAAAATATAGTCTCCTTCTAGTCAAGCTCAACTCTTGCTGACTTCATGAATATGTCTATATGGTTCTTTGGCATCAGTATGGAAGTGGTTTGCCTTTACCTTCTTCCAGGATTTTTTCAACTTCCTAGTCTAGCCAACAACCATTTGAGATAGCATTGGGTCAGGCCTGGTAGCTTTCATCCAAGTAATAACCAGAGCTGAGGCCAACTGGCTGTGCTGTTCTCTAGAAAACAACTGCGATTTTTAGATCCATGAAGTCACAAAGAGTTGGAAGCAACTGAACGAATAAACAACAAAAATCAGCGGCACAGGACAGGAGGATTTGTAGCTAAATATCTGAATAAACATGGTAAGGTATTAGGCTGTAGATATCACCCACCAATGCCTTCTGCAAATGCCCATCTCTAATCTTGTTATTTCCATAACTGCCTCCAATCAGTCAATTTGATGTAGTTGATTTCACAATTTTGCTAGAAAATTTGCCATTGCTGGCTTGACTTAGCTTACTTATTAGTTGACTCTGACACAAGATACACATAGCAAGTGCAATAAGGAGAAGGAGGAGGAAAACTGAATAATAATCAAAAGTTATATAACAGAATGACACTTTTTATTTATTACATTTATGTTCCGCTTTTGATTCAAGAGCTCAGGGTGGCATATGCAATACTGCTTCCTATTTTTCCTACAACAACCCTGTGAGATAGATTGGGCTGAGAAAGTGACCCAAAGTCACTCACTGTGGCTCAGGGTGAACAAACACTTGGTTCTCCTCACTCCTAGTCCAATATCATAACTGCATTAACACCATGCCAGCTCTTTTAAGACTTTTTGCCATAAATTTGAATGGGAGAGAAGGTTAGTGCATATATAAAGCCGAGAAAGAGAGGAAGTAGTATATTCAGGCAGTATATACACAAACACACAAATGCATACATACTACATACACCATATGTGTGTGTGTGTTATGTGTGCATATATGTACATATATATGTCTAAGACAGAAAAAAAGAATTGGACTTCTCACTTTCCACATGTAAGAATATATTTAGTATGAACAAAATCTGCCTTCACATACCCTTTTTCTTAAGAGGTTCCTAACCTCATGCTGAGAAGAGCCTACAAAAATAGCAAGCTCACAAACACATCAGCAGAACTACAGTTTGCAAGACATGCAGCAGTAAAGAAAGAATGCCAGATGTTTAAATTGTTACTCTGTTTATTGAATTCTGCAGATTCTATGCCCTATAGCAAAATTTATCAATGAGATTACAGGAAATGTCATCCTTCCAATGGATAGTTGAATGCTGAACCAATTACTATTGGTATATTGTCAGTGAAAGGAAAGGAAAGAGTCTTGATTTCTGCCACTTTCTTATACAATTCATGGCAGAATTAGTTGTAAGCAGAAAGAAAAAAATCTTTGAACCAAACATACTGAACAGCTTCCTGTGGTCCAATGTGACATTCCTCCAAGGTCTGTTAAGGCCACTACTAACGAAAGATGGAACAGTTGGAATGGAGAACAAAGCAGTCACTGGCACCCTGTGAAGGAAGGGAGGAGTGAGCTCTATAAAATAGCTGATAGGGCTAAATTCAGCTTGTTTTTTCCTCCTGTTTAACAGTTCTTTTGCCATGGCAAATAAAGGTTGAACACACAGATTGTCATCCCTGTTTGGTTTACGAGACTGATTGCGTTTGTTTTGTAAAGAGCTGTGGGAAAATGTGAGCCGATCTAAACCACATTTTCCTATGCTGATGGAACCCCTAAGGATAGCTGCTTTGTGACCAACCAACTCCACCCCAATTTTTTGAGCTTAAATACCACAAGACTTTAGCCAGGACTTTAGGAGAACACTTCATCAGCAGGACATTTTTCCCCCAGTACATGAAACGAGTTTCAGTTCTGGCTCCTTCAGACTTCTGAAAAATTATCTTCTGTATACTACGTTTATTTAGTATTGCTAAACTGAGTCAGTTTCTTATTTGCTTTGGTACATGACTTATAAAAATAAAGTATTTTTGCAGCAAAGGAGATGCTACCAAATTTATATCCCTGTAATGGTACATCATATATATTGGGTGATTTTATATGTGTGATTTTATAATGCTAGATAAGCTCAGAATACAAATGGAAAGTGAAGAAATAGTGATTTGCCCTGAATGTCATATAGAATGTTTTAACAGAGCTGATTGCAGTTACCTTAGGGGATATAATTTAGGAATTGGGGAATATGCATGCCTCGTCTGCATTTGTTCTATTGTTGATACATTTGTGGCTGAAATCTTCTGAAATGTTACCATGACTCCAGTCTGATCACTGTTTGTAAAGGATGCATGTGTTCTTCTTAGCTATGTAATTGGGATATACCAAATACTTGGAATATACCAAGACATCCAGGATGTTTGGACTTTTCACACACGGGATGGTTAAAAATGATTATACACCACTGGGCTTTTTTTTTTTTACCTGCTCAATCGTGTCTGACTTTCAGAGATTGCCTGGACAAGTCCCTGAAGTTTTCTTGGCAAGGTTTTTCATAAGTGGTTTGCTATTGCCTCCTTCCTAGGGCTGAGAGAGAGTGACTGGCCCAAGGTCACCCAACTGGCTTTGCGCCTAAGGTGGAACTAGAACTCACAGTCTCATGGTTTCTAGCCTGGTGCCTTAACCACTACACCAAACTGGCTCTCACAAGTGGACAGTTAATTTGTATCTGATTTGAAGCTGTGTTGTTTGTAAACTATTAATCTTTTTTGACAAAGAGGCAAAGAAGAGAACTTTTGAGAACTTTTGTTTAGTATCTATTTTCCAGCTATCCTATCCTCCTTGTTAATATTTTATTATATTCTTAAAACAGTTAACTGTATGTATTTATTGTTTTAATATACAGTACTTAGCTTGATACTCTGTAAGAAGTTCAGTGAATAGAAAAATATCCTACAGCAGGTGGCAGCACTCAATTGACATTAGCTAATCTCCCCAAAAGCTGAGCAAAGTTGGACCTAGTTAATATTTGGATGGGAGACCAGCACGAAATTTCCCAGTCATTTATAGCTATATCAATGACTGAGAAAAGAAGAAGGAGACAACAACAACAACATCCTGAAGGCAACTGCAAGGCTGCTACAAAGGCAACTGCATAGATGGGTCTACATAGTCACCATGAGTCAAGCTCAACTTGAGGAAATCTTTATATTTACGTAGAATAAAATTAATAGGTAGAAATAGGAGTGGACAATGTGCAGTTCTAAACCCACATCCAGCCTTTACATATTGCAGGGTGGGGTGGGGGTGTACTTTGGAGTCGCATCCGGTCACAATTGCTGAAAAACACAAAGTGCAATTGTAGTTCCCAATCCCAAATATACGCTTACTAGAGTTTTAAAAAGTTATTCCTGTGACAGAGACCCTTGTAGACAGAAAGATGAGCTGACTAGCGAATACTGTAACAGAGAGCGAACCCTGGACCCTCCAAAATGTAGAGAATCTGCAGAAGTTTATTCTCCCCAGTCTCTTGAGCATTCAGGGACAGGGGTTGAAAAGAAAAACAGCCTCTTGGAGCTGCAGCAGGCCAAACCAAGAACTCAAAGTAGTGTTCCAAATAAAATGCCTAACCAAGGAGATAGTGTTCTGGCTGTAGAGGTTTGAAGCTTGCTTTCCTGCTCTCTCACCAATGGCTTCAATAAGCCTGCCAGGCTCAGCTGTGTGTTGTAAACAGCTCCTTACTTGTGTTGTCTCTGGCACCCATTCTTCCCTCCTGATGTCCCATCTCGCAAAACCAGCTTTATTTCCTGCCTGATCAGTACGTTGCTTCAAGGCCAGGCAGCTTAGAAGGGTGGGGGAGTTTGTTTGTTTGGGCCTGATAAGGACAGTCCACTGTTCCCTGGTCTTTAGTTTTCTTCTTGCAAATCTCTGGTATCTGCCATCTCCCCCATCCTTCTTCCCTAACACCCACCCCTTCTCCTTCGTCACAGTAGCTTTTATGTTCAGCATATAGAGCCTGCAAATACCCATTCCCTGTTGCTGTGGCTTCCTAACAAGGAGGCTGAGCTTTTCCCTTTACCATATTCCCCCCAAAACCTCTAAAAGATGAAGAAAGGAAGAAATTCTAATCAGAACTACATGTATGATGTGGCCCTGACCATTTTGCACAATCAGTAATCAATCCATCTCTTACTACGATCTTTAAGGTCACTAAAATATTAAGTGTGACCCTGGTCACCCTGACATCAAATATATTGCTATATAAAATGAGGGATATATTCTAGAGTCTAGTTTTCCTCCCTTTTTCGTCCTCTAGCACCTAATGGATGTTGGCTTAGCTCAAAAAGCTAAGTAGAGTAGGATTTGGTTGATAATTTAATGGGAGACCATCAGAAAACCAATGGATTGTAAAATGATGTAGGTAGGTAGGTAGGTAGGTAGGTAGGTAGGTAGGAAGGAAGGAAGGAAGGAAGGAAGGAAGGAAGGAAGGAAGGAAGGAACAGAGAGACAGACAGACGGCAGTAAACCATTTATTATTGCTAAGAAAACTATGCAGGTGTCCATTTAGGCACCAGGAGTCAAACTCAACTCAAGGAAGGCTTTATCTTTACTTTAGTCCGTTTATTGCCTTTTCCAGCAGGGGTTAACAAGCAGGCAAAATTTCAGGCTTCCTGGATTTGGGAGGGGTGTGGCTCTTGGGAATGGAGAGTACTAGAAATTGCTTCTCACTCCCCCACCCCTTTTAATTGCTCCAGGACCATCTGTCTCTCCCCCGACCCCAGCCAATCTTCAGTGTCCGGTTCTTGGTGCCTGTTTGTAGACATTGTTTAGAACTCTTCACCACCTCTGCACTGGAGCCCACAGCTACAGGTAGCGGTTTTGAGAAAAACACCTGGCTGTGAAGCTAATGACAATATCATGCTATCTTTACAGCTCTCAATGAGACTTTCAGTACATGAGGGATGATGGCTTGGTGGTCATGCAGCTTCACCCTTTTTTTTCTGCAAATGCTAATTTGTATTGAAAACATGGGTGGAAGAGTGCCAGCAATGCATCTTTCTTTCATTTAGCTTGTGAGTGGATTGTTATTAATTCAGGATTTACAGAAGCTTACATTTGGGACCAAGGAAATTATATTTTTTGCACATTTCTATTGATCACCTGGAGAGAAAACATTGATATGGTATTCCATGGCTCTTCTCTGCATTCCAAGGTATTCAGGAGTAAAGATGATTCCATGGCCAGCTTCAACATGATGTGGAAGAATTAGAAAACAGAAACATTTCATGTTGAAGTGTCCTAAGAGTCCTGAAAGCATTTGAATTTCCAGTCTTATCTATCTTATCTATCTATCTATCTATCTATCTATCTATCTTATCTATAAATAAAAATAGGAATTTCACAGTGTCCTTTCTAAAGCCATTAGTCCCCACATATGCAATATGTTACAAATGAACTTCAATCGCACAAACAATTATTTTCTGTTACTTAATTCTATTTAAAAGTCTGTGTAACAGATAAATCTTCCAAGCAAGCTGTAAGAAATTACTTACATATTCTGAACCACAGGTCATATACCTGGTCTCAATTATGAAGGGATTAAACACATGTCCTCTGAAGATGGTAGTAAAGCACTAACCAGTATCATGCTAATTGGCTTAACAATGCAAATGCAAATTCCAATATAATCACTAACATGCTTCATTTTGCATGGATGTTTTCACACAGCAAATTAAGGACATCATATTTCACACATAACCAAATATATCTGCATGTCATTATTTTTATTTTCTGCACATTGCAATAACTCTGGATAGAAAAAAGTCCTTTACTTTTGTGTCTGCCAACTGGACTGCTTTCACAGCAATAAAAAAAAAAGAGCTTCTGCCGCAGATCCTAAAGTACAAATACTAATGGTATTTTGAGGCATCATTTTAGTACAGAAGGGTAGTGGGTGTGTTTTATTTTGCAGATCATCAGAAGTACTGGGAATGTCACTGCATTGTTTTTTGATTTCTCTCTTTCTCTCTTCTTCCCTCCCTGCACTTTTATAAAGCAAAAAACAACCACAGTGTAGAAATAAAGATAACCTTTCTTTTCTAGAAAGAAAAGTAAACAGACTAATCAACATAACTTTATTTAATTAGTTCAGTGTGGTTATGGTTTGCTTGAGCAGATAAGTTTAATTATTTCCCATATAAGATTAAGCATACAGCTCCTTAACTGGCCTACTGAATTTAGTATTCTTTCAGGGAAAGGCAAGCAAGCGCCCTCCAAATATTTTGTAGTATAGTTCCCATAATCCTTTGCCAATAGCCATGCTGGCTGGGAACTGAACTTGAGAACAACAGCAGGGCACTAAATTATCTATCCCTAGAATGTCTTTCCAATGTTCATCGGTTCATCAGCAAGTCCTTCTTAAAATTGGTCAGTTAGAGCCAGATCATTCCACTCCAAATCTATGGCAAATAATTGAAAATCTGATCTGTACTTACAAACTCTGTGGTTGTCTTGTTTCAGTGAGTGAATCTGTTTGCTCTTGCTTTCTGAGCTGATTCATCAAATGAGCTCTAAAACTTTGCATGAAGTTCTGGTAATTGATCTGTAATGGATCATTGCCCTCAATGAGGGGCACAACCCTTTGGCTGCCCCTTCTTTCAGCAGATTCAGATCAAAAGACACTTTGAAACAATCTGTACATAATTTTGTTGACCAACATGCCATAAACCATTCACACAGACTAAGATCAGATCAGAAAATTACTTTAGACTTTTTCAAATGTCTCTGGCAAACTCCCATGAAAGTGAAGAAATATCGGTTGGGCTGCAGGTTGTTGTATTACTCCTGGCTAAGGTAAGCCTTGTCTGAAATGCTGTATTAGTTGAACCATAACATTGTGCAGATTTGTTATTAGTATATCCCCTTGCTGATGTTATAACAATTCTTCAGCAAGTTATTCTGTGTAGTGGGGTGCTCTGATGCCATCTCCACAGTGCAAAGCAAGGTTCAGTGCCCCTCTGAATAAAGAATAGTGAGGCTTTCAAGACTGATGTCAGCCCTTTGAGGTAGGCAAGGTCAGGAAACAAATACCACAAGAACCACTGGAATTCTGCTTTATTGTCATAGGATGTAATAACAGAATCTTGAAAACCTGACAGAGTTTCTCTATCCTCTCTTTTATATTGAAGAGAATCAACACAGGGCCATCTTGAGTTTCTTTTTCACCCTGTCCTCTCTTTCAGGGCTCAGCTCATGTTTATGTAACCACTCTTGCATGCCTTCTTCAAAGTTATTGATGCACACCTCTGCACCAGATTAGGGGTGAAATAGTAGATTGTTGCATTTGATTTGGGGATGAGCATACATGGTATACACCCATATGCTCTGTATTTACCCAAAAAGAAGACACTTTTAAAGACAGTTTAAAACTTAACTGCTCCTTTACTATATTCTCTACCAATAAATGGCCCTTTCCTTTTAACAATAAGGTATTTGGGGGAAAACCATTCCTCTTTTTAGATACTTATCATGTATAGATGTATTGGTTAATATGAAAGAAATGTGGAAAATACACTTTGCTGTTGTGATGAAGGGATTACATAGAATTTCACAGGATTAGGCAGTCTTTCCTGCAATGGAGTTGCCAATGGGATTCTGTAAGCAGTTTGATAGTTAGTTGAAGAATATTTGTTATGTTAAAAAGTTGCCAAATACAAGTAGTATTTTGTATCAAGAAGCCCTCGGTTTTCCATATTTTTGCTTCAAATATTTTCATTTGTTTGTTCCATATGTATAACACTTTTATACTTCAGGTTGTCTTTTGACATATCAGCAACTCCCTGTGGTGTAGATTAAGTTAACAATTATTCCTTTTAAGACTGCCATTGAGCTTCCCATCGATTACAGAAACTTTTCAAACAACATGCAACAGGCAGGAAGAATACAAGTATTAAGTTGCTTCTCTGGAAGGAAAGCAAAGCATCATGGAATCATATATATTGTCTATGAGAAATAGATCAGTTCCCTTAGAGCAGAGGTGCCAAACACACAGGCCGCGGGCCACATGCAGCCCACAACACCCCTGGGTGTGGCCCAAACCAGATTAAAATACATTTTGGAAATATTTAACAAAATAAAATAAGAATACAATAAAACATGGATAATATTACATTTTAAAACTAAATAATAATAAATTTAGTCACCGATCAGCAAAACTCCAGGCTCACAACTCACGAGGAGTCCTGCACAAGTTTCCTACCTCGGCTTAACTGCAGCAGCAAGGATTGCTTGGCACTGCCGTGGCACAAGCTGAGCCAGAGCACCACCTGACAGGAGTTCCTGCTCAGTCTGGTCGGCAGCATCCTCAATTGCAGCATGGAAGGCAGCTGCAATTAAGCTGTGGCAATGAGGTTGGGCCTCTTCCCCAGACTGCCGACAGACAGCCTTGCACTGGTAGTGGACCTGCTCTGGTCCCCCGAGCTTCCACCACAGAGGAGTGCCTCTCTCCAAAACAGGTTAAATTAATTTCTCTTTTCCCTTCAAAACAGGTTGAATTTCCCTCCTCCCTCCAAAAAAGGTTTAATTAATATCTGTTGAGTTTCAGGCTACAAAATGTCCATGATTGTTCTTAACTTTATAAAACATTCAACTTTTAAATTAATAATAATAAAGTTTAAATAAGTTCAAAATACATCCAGAGAAGAAGGAAAGAATGGGGGGGAAATGAAAGAGACGGGGCAGTCTACTATATATACTCATGGATAAGCCCGTTCGCGGTTAAGCTGACCCTTGAAATTCTGTATGTTTTAATTTTCACAATTGGCTTATCTGAGGGTGGCACATTTTTCATGGCATTTTGGTTAAAAATTTGAGGGTCAGCTTATTCATGGGTGGGCTTATCCACAAGTATATATGGGATATACAGGTACTTCTTAAAAGGTGAGGGAAAAACCAACCACATATACTTGCAGATAAGCCTGTCTGTGGATAAGCCAAACCCAATTTTTTGGACGTATTTTGACACCTGAAATTCTTGGCTTATCTATGAGTATGTACGGTAAATGCTTTTTGCATAATGCTTTTCTTTTTTCTATTCTTTCATTACAATATCAAATTCCAGAAGAAAAAAAAAAGAAATTTCAATGCTTACAAAATATTGATTGCAGTTATCAGCAACTAGTAAATTTATATTATAATCTGTAGGCATGGATGTGTGGAGCTAATTTGGGGTTGTGGTTAAGGTGTCAGACTAGAAACCAGGGTTGGTGTGCTCTAGTCCTGACTTGGGCAGGAAGCCAGCTGGGGGACCTCAGGCCAGTCCCTCTCTCTCGGCCCTGGGAAGGAGAAACTGCCAAGTCACGCCTGAAAAACGCTGCCAAGAGAAGCGCAGGGGCCGGTTGCCAGGATTCCAAAATTACTTGAAAGCACAACTTTCAGCCTTGTGCGGTACATGACTTACTATTATACTTTCTAGTTTCAACATTTTAATTAAAAAATAGGTAAATATTTTAACATGTCACTATTACATGTACAGTTTACTCACATTCTTATAATGTGGTGCACAAAGTTGCACTTGGTTTGGGAACAGCTGCACAAAACTTTTTTTTTCTATTCATGGTATGTCAGAAATTAGGGGGAACATTGCAGGGAGGTGATAAGTGAGAGTAGCAGGTGAGGAGCTGGACTGCCTTGTAATTTGGCAGGAGGCCAGGAAGAAGAGTGAGGTGGTGGGCTGTGTGTGTGTGTGTGTATGTACACATACTGTGTGTGTGTGTGTGTGTGTATACACACACAGACACACACATATATGTATATATATATAAATATGTGTTTTCACATAAATATTGAAAACAAATGATCAGATTCTTAACGATAATGCGTTTCTTTTTTAATGTATTGGTTATATCTAGTTCCTATCTGATTTTAATGTGCTTATGTATTAATAAAATAAGAAATATATAAAGGTTTGGTTTCCTAAGTCAATTTATGGCCTGCAGGGATCCTTATGCATGGTTTAGTGGCCACCATTTCTATGTGAGTTTGACACCACTGCCTTAGAGGGATAGGTGAGGTTTCCCACTCCTTGACAGTAGACTTGCTTAAAATTACTGGTTTCCTGCAATGAGAATTCAGCATTAGGTGACCCAAATGGGAGACCTCATTGTATCCCAGTTTCTCTGCTCAACTCTGTTCTGGGTCACTGGGAAGTGGAGTGAACTAGGCTTCCCCTGTTCCTTCTGGTGGATTATTTAAAATTGCTAGATTCCTCAACAGGAAATGAGTTATCTGCAAACAGATTACTAACAGACAGAAACCTCATTACTTACCTATTCCTTTCGGTAACCTGCTCAGGAGAGTGGTATGTGTGAGAAAGGGAGAGAGTGTGGTGTGTGTGTGAAAGAGAGAGAGAATGAAGTGTCTGCAAATGGATATATGCCCAGTGTTGGATACATGTGCCTGTATTCCTAACTGAGGAATCAGTGCAGTACTCAAAGCCACAAATGTTGCCCACCACTGTTTTTAAGCAGTCTTATGTAATAATATTTTTCAGATTACTTTGCTGAAAATTCTATGCCATGCATCAAATCAAATTCATGACTAACATTTAAATGGAGCTCTGTGGGATTCATCCAAGGAATGGACTGCTTCTCATTCAAAGACATCACTAATTAGGATTACTGTTCATTAAAACTATGTTATGTTGTCACAGGCTGGAACTAATGGATACATGGCTCCTGAAATCTTAAAGGAAGAAAGTTACTCCTACCCTGTAGATTGGTTTGCTATGGGGTGCAGTATTTATGAGATGGTTGCTGGTCGAACACCATTCAAGGATTTCAAAGAAAAGGTTGAGAAAGATGAAGTGAAAAGAAGAACCTTAGAAGATGAAGTGAAGTTCCAGCATGCTAATTTTGATGAGTCAACAAAAAGTATCTGTAAACTCCTCTTGGCAAAGAATCCTGAAGATCGTTTGGGAAACAGGTATGGTTTTTTTCCCCTTTTGAGTGGTACTACCATAATTTTTTAAGGAACTGAAGTTCAAATGACAATACTGTAGAATTTTCTAAGACTGCTTAAGCTAAAGAGCTAAAATCTGTTTGGGTGCAAAGATAATCTAGCCACAGTAATCCCCTTCTCCTTGGTTGGATTACTATAATGCATTGTGCATAGCTGCCCTTGAAGGTTCCTTGGCTGCTTCCGTGATGTAGAATACTGCAGTCAGGATTTTAACTGCTATAGACAATTTTGTTCATTTTACCCCAGTGAGCTGGTTGGTTCCTTGCTTCCAGACTCAATTCAAGATGTTGATACTGACTTAAAATCCATAAATGTTAACTCTTCCTATTGCTCCTAAAAGGTGTCTCTTCTCAGATTGACCTTTCCATATCTTAAGATCTTTACAAGTTTCTGACAGCCTGCGGATCAGCAGGAATGTGTGCAAAACTTGGAGTAAGTTTTGACAGATGGCTGAATCTGCACATCTAAGCCAACTGTTAAAACCTGCCTGCCCCAGGCCCTGTTAAGGAGAATAATTGATGGATATTTTCCCACTAGCTGATGCTTATTGAGGAGGGAGGAAATCAAAGCAAGAAGAATCCACCAATCCATTTCCTTAACATGGCGTTCACACAGTAAAGAACAGCACAATTTCATGACATCCTTCCTGTTGTAGGATAGGGATCTGCAGTAGCAGCAGCAGCAGCACATTTTATGCCAGCCTGATTTTCTGCCAGCTGAAGGACTGGCGAATAGCATTTTAACTGAGTTGTGGGGAAGAGCCCTTAGAGAGTGAATAGGAGAATCTGAGAAAATAGTGTTTGGTTTTTGTTGAATTTGGATCTGGAGAGGCCCAGGTCCAGTTCCCCTGATGAACCATGGAGTTTATTGGATACTTTGGGGCCAAATTCCCACTCCTAGTTCCATTTCTCACAGGGGTGTTGTGATAAAATACGGGAAGGCATTCCTCACATGTGCCCTGCCCTGCCCTGAGCTCCCAAGTGAAATGGTGGTATGCAATAAATGAATAAATGCCACATTGCAGTGAAAATGGTTGAATAACTATATTCTCAGTTCTAAGACATTTTAAAGGAATTTGGCATTAGGAGAAAAATAGGCAGACAGGTAGTCCTTGCTTAACGACTGTTCATTTAACAACAATCCAAAATTACAATGGCCTCGGAAAAAGTGCTTTACATCCTGTACTTGCATTTAAGACTGTCACAAACCAATGCACCAGCCCTGAAGTCACATGATTGCAATTCAGGCACTTGGCAGCTGGTTCGCATTTACAACCAGTTTCAGCATCCTGCAGTCATGTGATCATGATTTGCGACCTTTTTTTGCTGATTTCCAGCAAAAAACATCCATTGGGGAAGCTGGATTTGCTTAACGACTGTCATAAATTGGTTGTAAAATCGGGTCCAGTCACGTGGTGACTCACTTAATGACCGTACCGCCTAACAACCAATTTTCCAATCCTTATTGTGGTCATTAAGTGAGGACTACCGATATTGTCTATGGATAGATGATGTTAAATAATTTCACAGCACCAAAGTCTGTTGTAAAATCACACAATCAGGGAGGGAAAGATATTGACAAATTCCCTTACACTTATTTATTTCATTGTGCTTAAAGGCCACTCCAGTCACAAAGGATTCTGCCATCATATGCAATTTAAGCTTTAATTACAGTTGAGGATGACCCAAAGCAGAAAGCTAGGGTTTGAGGAAGAACCCTTGGGAAAAATAGGTGGCTGGCATTTTATACATCCCAATTCAAGTATTCCTTTTAGAAATGAAAATGATAGCTGTGCTCAACACTGCTCTAAACATGGTTATAGGGAATGAGCCTGTAGGGATTGTAGCCTACATGCCAAACTGTGGACTTGCAGTCCACCTCCCTGCAACTGTGACATGAGTCACAGAGCCAGGGACCCCAACCTGGGACATAGAAAAGATTTGGTCTCCATGGAAAGAGGCTGGTTCCCATCTCCCAGATGTTTGGAATCTCAAAGAAGCTGAAGAAGTCCAGGAACACTGAAAGAGCAAAGGATCATTTGCTCTGTAGAAACTGTAAAGAGTGTAGCTAGGAATCTATGCTAGGTTTTGCTTTCTATTTTCTGCATTGTGAGAAGTTTCGCATCCTTTATCTCTCTGAACAAGGTATGCAACCAGGTGTTTAATTTTAGTTTTCAATCATATTTCAGGCTATGTTTCTAAGGATATTTGTTTTCTTTAGAATTTCTTGTGATGTATAATAATAGTTTGAAACCCCTTCCTAGAGAATTTGGGTAGGGGGCTCCTCATCTGAGGAATCTTCATCTCTTGATTTTTTCTTTTTTCTTTTGTATTGTTTGCATTGCTTGTGCTTTTATCATTGTTATTAGCTGCCCAGAGTTGTTTGCCACAAAATGGGCAGCCATATAAATCTTTTAAATGAATGAATGAATGAATGAATGAATGAATGAATGAATCTGTAGCAGAACAGGTGAGGCTTGCCCTGAAGGCTGGTGGTGGCAGTAGGAACTACCAAGCTGCTACTCCAAAGCAGGAGATGAATCAACATCCTGGAAGAGGAGGCTTGGGACTTCTAGCTTTTCATCCTGCAGGCCTGACCCATTACAAAGCCATATTAAATTTTAAAAAGCTTTAAATTTTCTTTTTTTGTGATGCCAAGTTAAGAATAGTGGGTAACAATTGTGAGAAGTGGGGGCGGTGATTTTTTTCAAACTGGCACATTGCATGTTGGATGCTTTGTTTATGAAATAAATGAAACAAGCACCAACTTGTCTGGTGTCCTGTATTCAGTCAGGGCCCTCTGTATATCTTTGGACTCCTGTGAAGCTCTGATAACATTTAGCGGCAAAGCTGTGCGAAGGGAGAAAATACCTTTTCATAGAACTGTAGAGAAGTCTTTAACAGTGATTATAGACTGCTTCAGATGTGAAACAGAATGGCTTATAAATATTTAAATAAATACATTCTGCTTGAAGAAAAGGGCAACATTTTTCATACACACAAAAAGTTTATTCAGTCAGAGATATAATAATATAATATGTATGGCTACATTCTTGTGTCTAAAGAATTAATATTATTTATACCAGCATTTCATAAATGTATGAAATATATAATATATAAATGTCGGTATGTTGGATACCTCTCCCAGCATACTAGCCAATGTCAGGTAGGGCAAAAGTTAATTTTAACCTAATTTTAAAAGCCCCCTAAAATGTAAGCTAGAAAACATGAAATGTAAAATGAAATAAGAAGTCCTTGTACAGTAAATTGTATCTGGAACAGCTGTAAACTATAATCAGGTCTTAAAAGTCCTGAAGAACCAAGCAGTATGAAAGTCTTAGAAATAAATAAAATAAATAAAAAATTAAATTAAATTAAAAGTTGGATGCAGTCAGGCTGCTAGCACACTAATTTTTTAAAAAATGGTAAAAGAAAACATGGGACATTGGAATGAATAAGGCAGCCAACTATATCTCTGACAAAGAAAGTTTAAAAACAAAAGCTAAAGAAGCTAAAGAGATAGAAGCTAAAGAGATAGAAGCTATCAAGCTAAAGAAAGAATATTTTTTGAATCCTTCTATTATTCTGCATGTGGCTCATAACCTGTTTATTAATCCCACCCTATATTTTTCTTGGGGAAAAATTGTCCCAATTGTTCAGTAAGTGGGCAAAGACACATTTTAATGCCTGTGCGTTTTAGATCCTGTACCTTCTGCTCCAGTTTGTTGAATGTTGTATTAACCTCTAAAGGATCAGAGAACTGCCTTGCAATAATTATTTGTGCAGATGTTTTTCATGCTGCTGTTGATACTGCCAAATGTGCTGCTTTAGCATTCTTTACCAGTTGTGATCTTTCCATGTCATGGCAAAGAGATTCTGCTTAGCCCCTAACGATTAAACTGTCTTTCAAAGCCAATGGTTGGAGCAATTGATGCAGGCTATACCAAAACACAAGGAAATGCTGGAATTAAAATGTTGATTGAAAATACTAACTGCAAAGCAGAGATCTCTTAGTCACCATAGTTAATAATTTGAAGTGTACTATTTATTTATCTGTTAAATTTATATTCTCCTTCTTTGCCAAAAACAACACTCAGCATGGCTAACAAGCAAAATACAGATGAAAATGTTATTATGTTTACAGTTAAAACATTAAAATAAATACACTAAACTATGACTGAATGCATCAGTTAAAAAAATAAACTGCCCTCCCAATTAAAAATCTATTTCAGCAAGCGTATCTGTTTCAGTACCAAACATTTCTTGAGGTAAAGATATCTTGATCCATAAGCAGAAGCTAACAGAAAGAGAGACTTGGCTTCTTCTGGCTCCAGTTCCACTGGGAAGGTCCTCAGTCTCATTCTCACAAAATGTGGGCCCCAAACAGACAAGCTTTATAGGGATCTTAAATCCTGCATATGATCATATAGGAAATGTGGGCTTCCAAAGAGCTTACACCCAAAGTGAATAGAGTATTTATAGGTTACAATACATTTTTTCATTGTGTCCAGAAACAGTCTGATATCCATAAGAACTATACATGCACTTATCAAAATCCATCAATGACATTCTTGTCTGTCTTTTGCTTTTTACTGCCACTATGTGTAAACAACAAAGGTCCGCATAGTTAAAGCAATGGTTTTCCCCGTAGTAACATATGGCTGCGAGAGCTGGACCATAAGGAAGGCTGACAGAAGGAAGATAGATGCTTTTGAACTGTGGTGTTGGAGGAAAATTCTGAGAGTGCCTTGGACTGCAAGAAGATCAAACCAGTCCATACTCCAGGAAATAAATCCAGACTGCTCACTTGAGGGAATGATATTAAAGGCAAAACTGAAATACTTTGGCCACATAATGAGAAGACAGGACACCCTGGAGAAGATGCTGATGCTAGGGAGAGTGGAGGGCAAAAGGAAGAGGGGCTGACCAAGGGCAAGGTGGATGGATGATATTCTAGAGGTGACGGACTCGTCCCTGGGGGAGCTGGGGGTGTTGACGACCGACAGGAAGCTCTGGCGTGGGCTGGTCCATGAAGTCATGAAGAGTCGGAAGTGACTAAACGAATAAACAACAAAATGTGTAAGATATTGTGACTGAGGGGGAAAAACATTCATTGTATATTGGAGGGAACAGAAATCCTGCTTATGTTTGTTATGCTAGATATATTGTTCAAGAACAACTTTATAAAGATTAACTTAAGATTTTGGTAAGGTCATTGAGCCCTTGGGTTATCTGTTTAAGTATGCATTGCATAAGTTAAAGCTTCTTATAGGCAGCTTTAATTTGCACACTTGACCCTCTAAAAAGGTTCTGATTAACAGCAAACATCAACCATCCAAGGGTCATAAGAGGTGAATTTTCTGGGTTCAACTATGTCAGATATGTGGAACTAGGTTTTTCACCAGGGCCATGCAAAAAGAAGCAGCTCACTAATCAGAAAGAAGCAGAAAAATATTTTATTTCCCTTTCTCATGTATATGAAAAAAAAATATGTAGGTGCTGGAAACTGATATTAACAAGTTAATCCAAGCAGAGTTGCATTTAGTTGTTACTTGATACATACCACTTTTCAAAATTAAGTTACAAATACGATGTAACAGCTGAAACAACAAAGGACACCAATTAAACATTGGTCTCCAGCAGGTTATTAAGTCATTATCTCTAAGGCTAAATGCAATCAATAAGTATCTGTCAGTTTCAGAAAAGCAGTCTATATTAGGCCCAATATACTGTCCAGAGAAAAGCATTATTTTTATTGGGGCAAGCACTGAGAAAGCTATGCTCCTAGCAGATAACCAAGATGTAGCATTTGAAAAAGATTGGGTGAATCTCTTTCAGAAGATATTCACTAAATACCACATTAGCAAAAAATATTAAGTGGGATACGAAAGACAAATATAATTATACATACGATGGCCTAGTTTATACAAAAGATTTAGTTTATATGCAAATCAACTGCCATGCACAGCACTCTCCCACCTATGTCTATAACTGACATAACAGAAAGAGATACAATCCTAGAAAGAGATACAATCCTTGCTAACCAAAAACCTTCACTTCCCACATCTCCGGAATTGATTATGTTATGAAACTACTACAGTAAAGAAACAGCTGTACAACAACCCAGTCTAGCTCAGAGAACTCCAACCGTACAGCATGTCCAAAGAACAGCTAAAAAGACTTCAATATATTCATTTTCTAACTGTTCATTTTTTGAGAAAACATACAATGAGCTCATGATGAAGTTAAGTAAAAATCTCATTCACCCAGAACTTGACTCGATGTTTTCATGAACAGATTCATGTAGTTTTCTTGGCCTGACATGAATGCACCTGAGTGTGCTCAACTTCCAATGAATCTTGGGGGTTTTTTAGAAAGTATAATTTTCTACAAGCTGGTGTTCTAGAAAGTATAATTTCAATGGTTGTCCAATATTGAAAAATATTATTATTAATCTAGCAAATGAATTAAACACATTAAAGCTTGTTTATGGGTTCAGTGTGTGACTAGCCAACTATGGCTTATTCAACAAACTGAGAATAAAGAAACTGTAACTTAGTACGAGTAAGTGAACTAGAAATTAGCCTTCTCAATCTAAATCTGCATCCAGTAGAGCTCCACCAGTTTACAAATAAACAAACATTCTGTCTATATACTCCCCTTCACCATGCTGTTAGGTGACTCTTGTACATGCATGCAAAGGCCTAGTGGTGGTGCTAAAACGTCAGTTTCTAAAAAGGAGAAAGTGATGGCCACTGAGTTTCCTTTAAGAGTTGTTCCCTAACACAGTCTGCTGGCACACAACTCAGAGGAAAATATCAAGAAGATTTGGATGTCAGAACTAGAGGACCTGTAGATTATGAAAAAAGAAGCCAAGATTTTATAGCTGGGCACCTGAATCTAATTTGTGTGATTGACTGAGTTTTTATCACATCAGCATTAAAAAGAGGGAATGCATAGAAATTTACACGTTCTTTTATTTTACATGATTATGTCCACAGAAAATCATGTTCCTTAATACTACTCAGTTGCATGGTTTGCTACCTGTTTTGTAACACTTGATTTTTTCCCCAAGTAATAAAATTCAGTGATTGGAGTCAATTCTATACCATTTTCTTTGTTCTGGATTTATGTAAGTGCACATATCTGAATATGATTCAGGATACATCCTCTCCATCCTAAGTGGGCAAAGGCAAGGAGCTTCTTTCAAATTAACTGAATTTATTCAACTTAGGCACTGTCCAACTCCAAACGAATCTGGGTGTCTCACCATATAGCAAAAAAAAAAAGATAAAATTTAACAACAATTTAAACAAAACTAGCAAAATAAACAAGTTAAAAGCAGATAAAGAGCAAGATGGTGAATCTGACCAACAATAACATTCACAAGACGCTCCATCACCCTAGCCCTAGGAGAACAGCCAGATCTTCAAGGCCCTCCAGACCCATCAGAGTGAGAGCTACCCAAATCGCAGGGGAAACTTCATTCCAGAGGGCAGGTGTTGTGACAGAAAAGGTGCCACTCCTGGCTTATCCAGCCAATAAAAAGGAGGGTTGAAAATAAGACAAAACAAAACAAAAAACCCATAATGACATCCATCCCAATGCACCTACACTCCAGGAGTCACATAGTTTTCCGTCTTGTCTTCAGATGCTTTATGGAACTGCCACATCTTAATGGAACTTCAAAGAGGCAGCCTGAATATCTGGAGGCAGCATTAGTTTTTAATATAACTTTATTTGAAAGAATGCTTCTAGTATATAGGACCATTATCAGATTAAAACAAAAGATAGCTGCAATCCAATACTTTATTTGGAAGTATGTCCACCTGCCCAGAAAAAGAAGCAAGGATAAAATAGGGTGACAAAAATGACACACAAAATGACCTGAAGCACACCAACCCTGTCAGTTATCTGCTAGGCAGAAACCACAGGAGACAAATAACTGGGCTCCATGCCATGTACGGCTTTAGATGCCATGATCAGCACCTTACCCCAGACTGGTAACTAGTGCAGCTCGCGGTTTCTCCAAGTCAGTAATCATGCCAGATTTGACCTTCTCACCTGTGAATAGAATCTATGGAACACATTGCTCATTTTCTGATAACTTATTTAATTCCTTTGAGATTCTATACATGCCCACTAATACTAACTGCAGTTCCCTCACACCTATGCGTTACAGATTCATAGATTAAAATAGAGACATGTTTATAATACTTAAGGAAAACCATGTGCATATTTTCATATTTAATCGCACAATACCATTTAGTATCATGGGGACTCATATCATCTCCAGTCAACAAAGCTAGTGACTGGGGATGATAAAAAGTATAGTCCGCAACCTCTGTGAATCACCAATTGAGGGACGGATAGTATATTGTTTCTTTAATGCTGCTCAAGTTATCCACAGGGAATGAAGGCAGTGCTGTATTTCACTAATGAATACAGTACTAGACATTCTCAGCCAAAGGAGAAAATTTACTAGAATGTGATATAAGCTTGATAGAATCTGTACATGGGGCTCTCAAACCTTTTGTTAATGTCTTCTAAACTAATGAAGGAGAACAGAATTAAACTGTAACAAATTTAAAATCTGTAATTGCTCATATTTTACACTGGAAATGCTTTTAGTTTCTGCTTCTTTTAGACTGTATGATTAACATTTTTTATTATATTCTGATCTGGATGGACTGGGAAAATATATGTATATTAATCTGCATAAAAACTTATTTATGGAATATTTTTCCCCACTGAGTTATTAAAGCTTCTAATTTGTAGACAAACAAAAGACCTCAAACTTAATTAACCAATGTACCTTTAATCATTTCTCTCTGATCCCACTGGTAAACCTATCTATGATCGGTGCATGCTTGAGTGTAACTTTGCTATACAGGACTAGTTTCCTCCTATTTGAAACAGTTTTTTGTTTTGTTACAGGAATAATGATGATGATCCCAGGAAACATGCATTCTTCAAGTCAATAAATTTTCATAGGCTGGAAGCAGGCATTATTGATCCTCCCTTTGTGCCAGACCCATCAGTCGTCTATGCCAAAGATCTTGCAGACATTGCTGATTTCTCTGAAGTTCGGGGAATTGAGTTTGATGAAAAAGACATTGAATTCTTTAAGAAATTTGCTACTGGTGCTGTCCCAATACCCTGGCAAGAAGAAGTTATTGAAACAGGACTATTTGAAGATCTGAATAATCCCAACCGAGTAGTTGAAGGTGACTCCAAATCTGGAGTTTGTTTACTCCTATAAATCTTAAATTAGTAACATAAAAGGTGGGAATACATAATTGAATCTTCCAAGATTTCAAAGGCTCAGAGAAGTTTAGCAAGATCTCACTGACACCATAAAGGCAAACTGAGTAATGTGTCCCTTTCTGTGCTGGAAATTTTGCAGTGAAACTTCAAGATTCTTTTATGATAGTGAAATAATTTAAGAATTTGTGGTGGTTTCTGGACAATCTTAGCTATTAGGACACACCACTCTATTTGGGACTGCCACTATTTTATTATAATTCCATAGCCACACACACAAATGTTTTATAAAATGGACACCACTCTTATGAAGAACAACAAAATCCAAATTGATTTCAGTGATGTAGAGAACTCAGAACATTTATTTAATGTGCTTTCAGGCACAGGACTAATAAAAAAGCATTATGCAACTCTTCACTTTTTTTTCTTAACAGATTTTCTCTGAAAATAAACATTAGAACTGGTGGGAAAAAATGGGAAGGTCATAAATAAAGGAGAAAAATGTCTGGATCTCATATAAAATGCTGTGAATAAGACAGGGCAATTACACAATAAAATTCTCATCTGGAAGAACCACTAACTAATCCTTATAGATTATGTGCATTATAGATTAAGCAGTAATTTGTCAAGTAATTTTTTAATACCGATTTCAGTTTCCTATCAGATTTCCTGATAGGATCTTTTCATATTGATGAAAGCCGTAGTTTAAATTAAACAAATTTACCACGCCAGTTTGTAACTGGTGTTTAAGTAGAGAAATACAAATGGAATCAAAACCTTTATTCAGTGAGCAGTGAATTTAATACAGTTTGTTAACGATTTTTACAAGTGCATTAAACATTGAAAAATAATATATTTGTATAGCATAAACATATACATCTGGTTCTTATAAAATGCTTTGTGACTGTCTCATATCCAAAATTTGACATTCTGAAACTAGTTTGCTCAGGCCAAAGAATGTGCACTAGAAATGTTGGGAGTTCTTCACTGACAGTAAACTATCACCGACACAAATAGCTTGCCTGAGAGTAAATTTCCATGTTTGCACTGGAAAATATTTATACAAGGAAAAGTTCACTCAATTTGCCCTCCCTAAATTATCTCTCTCTTTTTTTATATATGTGGCAACTCTACAGAATAAACAATTTAAAAGCAATTAGACATCTTGGGGGGATTGATGGCTGGAGAATCTGCAGAGCTACACCCTCATTAACATGAAACAATAAAACATATCCACAATGATGTTTCAGAATACTTTCCAACTTGTTTCCAAACTTATTTATACACATATTGCCACAGTGTTCTGACCACACAAACTTAGCAAAATGTTTCCGATTCAATACGAGAATCAAGTGAAATAAACACTTATTTCTATTTATAATATTGTGTTCATCAATTCATTTATGTGGCTGATGTTTAGTTAAGCAATTTCAGTTAAGAATGTATTAGAGCTAAAACATTTCAAGATCCAAATAGACACATTAATATTTATTTATTTATTTATTATTAATAATATGCAAATAAATATACATGACCTGCATAATTTGCACATTTTTAGTCATGTGGCTCCAACACCTTCAGTCTATACCTCTGGTTGGGTTTTACTATTTCTTGTCTTCCATCTTGTGTAATGGCCTTCTTCAAAAAAAAAAAAGCAAAACCTTTTTTTCTACTTACAGGGCAAATAATGCCATCACAATTCATAAATGGCCACCAAAAGACTGGGAGGGAACCCAAAACACCAGGGCAGGAATAGTGTTAGACATAAACACAGCAAATAGTGACCAAAGTCACTGTAATTTTTGATAAGCTGATGTGCTAAAACACCATACAAATATCCCAAAGTAAATTAAATATAAAATCTTTGTCCTTTTCTCTTTTTTCCTGTTGTGCCCACACATATTTCTAATCAGAATATTTTTGTTAGAGATGGATTGTTCAGAAAATATACACTATTGTCTGTTCTTTTTGCATTTCAGCCCATCCCCCAACTCACTTAACCACAACCATATACAGTACTAACAAAGTCTTATAGTGTAATTACTTGAAGAGTAGGCTTTTTGGATAAAAAGAGATATCCACTGGCGTAGTAGAAGAAAGTGCAGCAAAGGGGGCAGGGAAGAAGAAGGAGGAATTAGAAGGAAATTACAGGTAGTCCTTGACTTACAACCATTCATTTAATGACTGTCTGAAGTTACAATGGCGCTGCAAAAAGTGACATGCAACTGGTCCTTGCACTTACAACTGTTGCTGTGTCCCCACTGTCATGTGATCAAAATCCAGGCGCTTGGCAACTTGCATGTATTTATGATGGTTGCAGTGGCCCAGGGTCACATGATTGCCATTTGCAACCTTCCCAGGGGCTTCCAACAAGCAAAGTCATGGGGGAAGCCGGATTCACTAAATGATCATGGTGATTCACTTAGTGACCATGTCGAAAAAGGTCATAAAATTGGGCATGACTCACTTAATGACTGCATGACTTAACAGCAGAAGTTCCTGTCCCAATTATGGTTGTAAGTTGAGGACTACCTGTATCATGAGTTTTGAATGCCTTACATCATTGAGTTTCCTAGAACGTTATGTTTTGAATGGATAAGTACTAGAGTACCAAACTCTGAACTTCTTGCATGCAATTGTCTCTTTCTTAGTCTGGTCTGACTACATCAGAACAAAATACAGGCATGTAGCATTTTATTCAGCTACTGAGCACTCTTTAGCATTTATCTTAATCAATTATAATCCAAATGACATGTTTTCTTCAGCTTTTAAGTTCTATAGACTTCTTTTTATGTCCTTGAACATTCCAAATGCACAACACTTTGCCTACCACTGAGCTATGTGCAGTCATCATCATCATCATCATCATCACCTTTTCCTACAGTGCAGCTTTCAGGGTTGGCCCAAAACACTCAGGATTGCCAAAACCCAAGTGGCACCTCCATTCCAACACCTAAACAGAATGGTACTTGATTCAGTATTGGAAATGGGAGAGCATTCCTCACATATCTAAGATCAGGTTAACTAAAGTGTTAGGACACTCAACTCTGTCTTAGCATTTTCCCCCTTTTGTTTCTTTATAGCATACTATGGTTTTCTGGTTTGTGAAAGACAAAATGTGGGTGGTTCCTATATAATGCTAGCAGTTTGGATTGATTTTTAAAAATCTCTTTTATTTATTTCTTTAGTTCTTCCTAGTTCATTTCAGTGATGTGCCTTGAACATAGTATGTCTGTTATGTTGTATAATGCAACTGTGTTCTGTAATAAGGTGTACTGTATGTTGCAACCTTTTGGATGAGCAAGCAAATGTAAATAGATTTTCCATTTCCCTTAACCTCTTACAGACCTTGTGTATGATTAAGAAACAACGCTAGAACTCTTCTTAAAAGTACATTAATATAAGAGTTGGCAGACACTATTCTGCTGACCTCTGGTTTGAGATCAAGCCTGGATGTCTTTTTTCCAGCATATTTTTGTAACTGCACTATCACCATGTGTTTCATTGTGCTGGGGAAACTGGCAGCGCACACCACATTTTTTACTTGTTGCTACAATAAATCTGTAATTAGATGACGTTACAGCCTTATTTGGGAGAAGAAAAATTATTAGGCAAACTTTTTATTTTTATTTCATGCGTAGAGAAAGTGTAGTTTGCATACAAGAGGGCAAGGCTGAAAGTCTTATTTCCTTATTGCATCAAATTTAATGAACACATGAAGTAGTTCTTCACAGGGACTATCTGAGATGATGAAAGCCCAGCTGAACATGTTTTTAAGTTGCTGCATTTTGAAAAACAAGGTCACGCAACCAATATTGTGCTGCTTGAATGGGCAGGTTCTGCAACAAATAACGTTTTATTGCATAGAGTATATTCTTTTAAACAAATATACCCTATATTTGTGAAATTAATGCGGAAAGTAAGAACGGATCATCAAAATCCCTTCAGGCAACACAGGGATTAAGGCAGGGTTTCTTAACCTTGGCAACTTTAAAACTTGTGAATTTCATCTCCCAGGATTCCCCAGCCATGCTCTAGATTGTGTAGTTGTAGAATATGTTGTGGATTATGCTGTAGCTGTAGATATGCAATTCCACTCTTTCTTTCTAGGGATCCCAGCAGGGTATTGTGGCTTGAACTATATAATTCTGTTTCCAGTATGGCATCCTATGGCCAATAGGACATAAACATCATAAGGGCAAGATTCTTGGCTTTCTTTTCCTTTCTCCCTTAGAGAGCAGGGAAGGACTGCCCAGTGTGAGAATCACTGTAATTAGGGACTTGATTTTCAGTGTCTGCTCAGTAGGCTGTACAGGATGCTTTCTGATTCTGATTACCCACGGTACCACAATACAAACAGTAAAATAAAAGCAATATCTTAAAGCAGTGTTTTTTAAACATTTTTTTCCCTTCCTACTTTTAAAAATTTTGGAGGACCCCAGAAGAACTTTTGTTTTATGTGTTATATTTATCAATATTTACTGAATTAAAAATTAAAACTGACACATTCATTTTAAATCAGTTTCAGAAGATGATTGGGGTACACAGAAGGTGCATACTTCATGCCCTCTAGGTTGGATTAACCTTAGTGGATCAAAGTAATGCTTTTGAAATACTGCTGTGATGACTCTGGGTCCTTGTTCTAACTTGTTAACCCCGTTAACAATAATAGGCTAACTGTTTAAAACAGCAGTGATTGAAACGGATGATTGAATTATGTTTTCTCAATGGAGTTCTGTAAAAACATGCTAGAAAGATGTGCTAGATATATCATCTAACTCTGATTCCCTACAAAGACAGAAATCAACTGCATTGCCCGTTTTCTTGCTTGCCAGCTCTTGTGCTGGCACAAACTATGTCTGGGTGTGGTCTAGCAAAACCAACTTAAGCAACGGCATTAAGCAATCCTGGATTTTCTCTCAACAGCACCTTTGCTCATAATTCTGCTTTTTTAAACATTTTTAGATATAGAAGTATATGCTCAGCTAATGAGCAATACAGGCTGCCCTCACTTAACGGCCACAATATGGACTGGAAAATTGGTTGTTAAGTGGTGTGGTCATTAACTGAGTCACCACATGACCAGACCCAATTTGACGACCATTTTTACAATAGTCAAGTGAATCCAGCTTCCCCAATGAATGTTTTTTGCCAGAAACCAGCAAAAAAGGTCCCAATCACAATCACGTGACTACAGGAAGCTGCAACTGGTTGTAAATGCGAGCTGGCTGCCAAGTGCCCAAATTGCGATCACATGACTGCAGATGTGGTGTGACATTTTGCGATAGTTGTAAAGCGCTTTTTCTGAGGCCATTGTAACTTCAGACTGTTGTTAAACAAATGGTCATTAAGCGAGGACTACCTGTACATGTCTTTCACAGACTGATAATTCTGTTAACAGTGGGAATTTCTAGGGCTTCCATGATTTGAGTATTGGCCTGCTGTATCTAGTGGAGAAGACAGCAGTATAAATTATGAGAATCTGAAAACATGAAGTAATGAAAATATGAATTAATGAAAAGTCATAATAAAGAGATCTAGTAAAGAGACTGGCAGAATAGAAAAGAATACCACCTTGCTGGCAAAGAAAAACAAACTTAAATATCTTCCAGGTAGATATCTGTCTCTAAAGTTTGTCTGATGTGATCTGGTCAAGTGTAAGGAAGAGCTAGAAAAACTCCTACCTCCTACCTCCAATCTTTTCCATACCTGACATTTTTCCACCAGCCAAGCTTACTTCTAATATGAAGCTTTGCTCTGTGTTTAGGGGAAGGGAGAAATACGCTACCTTTAGGGAATGGAAAGAGTGAATGCGGTAAGCAAAATTTATCAGTAATATTCTTCCTTCACAAGTTATTGCAACCCCAGTTCCTCATCTCATGTTATATATAATTAGCTCAAAAAGTCCCAATGTTTATAACATAAAAAGGTTAACACTCTTTTGTATTACAAGCCCATATAAGCCAGGAGAAGAAATAATATGAAATGCTTTTCAGGAAGAGCACAATGAACAGTAGTCAATACTGTTTATTTCCAGATGTGCATGCATAGGATTGAAGACTACTGTATAGGCTAAAACAAGTGTGCTGGGGACAGCTAAAAAGCTTCTGCCATAAGAAGCATTCTACACATAGCCTAGTGTATACAAGTCACACTTACTCCATTCATATATAAAGTTAGTACAGTTTCACTTGGTGTCTGGCAAGGTAACCGGTTAAGAGGCTAATTCTATACATGAATCCAACAGTTCATAAGTTTAACTGTGTTGTATATTGGACCATGGATGGAATACTTATGCAAACAACCATTTTACCCATGCCCATATTTTCTATCACAACTGTTTAATACCAAGCTACTGAGGAACAAAACAAGACACATATTATTTTGCCCCCTTTCTTTCTTTCCACATACTATCAGGAACAAAAGAGGGAAATTCTTTACTCAACCATTTACGAGAGGAATGGTCCCAAGGGATATTTTTCTTTCTTTATAGACCAAACATACTGTGCTACATATTGCTCAAGACAACCTGAGGCTCTCTGGAGATTCTGGGACTACAACTTCCAGAATTCTCCTGAATGAAAGGCAGGATACAAATCTAACAAAACAACAAATAAATTCCCAGCCATTCTGGCTAGTGTATCTCGAAAGTACAAATTGAAGAAGGCTGGCATATCTGATAAATTAAGGAGTGTGCATTAAGAGATTCTGAAGAAATTAGCTCTTGCTCTTTCCAGTAAACTATATGTTGCAAGAAGGAAGAGGAAGAAGAAATAATAATGAGCAGATGTGATGATATTGCATCATGTCATTCTACAAGATGAAAAAGATTGAAATCAGGATCAGTCCTATCAAATCAGGATAGCAAACTTGAACTTCAACATTTTCCCCTCATTCTATTAGAGAATTTTGTTAAAAGGTGAATCAAACCATTTTGAGAATCTGGGATGTTTTACATGATGTGAGGGCAAAAGGTGGCTTAGCTGTAGGGGATCCAGGTACCCCTATTTATAGGTCTGTTGTAATGATTTCCAAGATAACGTATGTGAATCACTTTGACATCTGAAAATATTGTGGTTGTTATTACAATTACTGTTTTCTAGTTTAGTAAGAAAGGATGGCCTTAGCTAGCAAGACCATTATATTACAGTCCAGCATACCTGCAAAGTACCAGATTGAGAAAGGCTGCTATAAATCAAGTAACATATTGGAGACCTTCAAGCTTCATTGTCTCTTAAGCTATCAGTAAATCCATTCATTGTTTATAAAAACAGTTTTTAATTATGTATTATTCTCAAGATTTTCCTGCTTGCTTAAAAATAGCAACTATCCTATTATTTCTAAAGAACAATGAAAAATCTAACAGTACAAGAAAGGAAGTATTATTTAACAGGAAATATATTGTGACTGGAAATATTATCACAATAAATGTTCAAATAATTCCTATCTTACTTCAGTCTACTCAGGAAGGTATCTAGATTCCATTCTTTTCATTTCTAGATAACTAACCATTTTTGATTAAGTAATAGGGGATATATTTGCATTTTATGCCTCAGTCTACCTCAGTATAATCAGAATATTGCATTATTATCAACAGAGCACTGTAAGACTCTCACCATTGACGTAGTGAGTCTATTGCAGGATCATAGCCAAAATGTGCATTATCATAAAACACCATAATTACCTAGATAAGCCATTAAGTAAAAAGAAGAATCCATCAAAAGGTTTTGTTTTTGTTTTTTTGAGGCAGGAGTAGCTAGTGGCTAGTACAAGGGAAGAATTTCTTTCTACTTAAAACCTTTCAAATAAACATTTTGACTGCTTTCACCAGCCCTTATTATATTTCCTGCATCTGTAAAAACAATACAAAACATTTTATTAAAATACAGATACCAGAATATAGAGTAATTTAAAAATTAGAGTCATTAATACAAACTTCACAGATGACTGGTGGTCAGTACTATTTGGTGACATTACCAGTTATTACATATACATAAAAGCAGACAGAATGCACAAATCTACATAAAAGTATACACACATGCAGAAATATGCAGATTCATACATAAACCCATGCATATACTCAGAGTTGAAGTTTCTTTCTTGTACCTCTCACCCTTTCCCCATACTCAGAAAGCAGAACATCTGACATGGAACAAGATTCAACATCACTCCCATAAGAAATATTTCATTCCTCTTCTTCCTGAAGGCCTTTCAGATTTGCTCGATACAGTTGGAGTCCTCTCCAAAGGAAATTGAGACAAAGGTGGGATACTTCAAACAGTAATGGATTAATTCCTATTACTGATGGGCTGATGAAACCTACTGCATTTGTGTGAGAGGCTAATTAAGTAACAGTCCCTTCTTTGTGAGCATCCTAATCTTCTTGGCAAAGGAGATAACAAGCATTCATGGATGGGTCAGGGAAATAAATGAAATGAAAACAGAATTTTTTTAAATGAGGTCAGATTCAGTATGGCCAGAAATCTAAGCACTGCCTCTAAAATGTTGCTATTTACCTTTCCTAGTCTTGCTCAAGCCAGAGCTTGTTGAGGTTGGAGTGGCAGCCAGCAGAAATTTGTGTAGACCTCTTCCTTCAGAGCTGAAGCAGAAGTTCTGCTGGGCTTGGAGCTTCAGATTTTAGAGGAAGAGAAGCTAATTTGCAAGTGTCTACCCTTCCTGACTCCACAAACAACTGCTGCATGATCAGTGGTTGTTCTAAGAGTTCTGTGTAAAGTCATTGTATCTGATCCTATCTGTGTACACTTGGAATAGATAGGGTGATGGATCATAATGGCAGGGCATATATTCAAACAGACTGATATATCACAATATATGCTTATGCACTAGACATGATAGGGAGAATCATAACGCAGGGACAATGACCCCACTGTTGGCATTGCCAGGTGATCTAACCCCAGCACTTGCTTAGGGGATTGGGAAAGGCACACACACAGAGAGAATAGGTTCATTTCCACATCTCCTATCTTATCTTCTCATTTCAAATCATAAGATTAGAAGAACATAAACATTGTGCTGGATCAAACCACAGATTTAGAACACCTTTTGTTTCAATAATGCCAAGCCGGAAGGCTATCAGAAGCCCAATACTGTATGGAATAGTGCTCCCTCCTATTCATGTTCCCCAACACCTGATATTCAGAAGGCCACTGGTTCCAGTACTGGAGCTAAGATTAAGTCACCATGACCAATAGTTAATATTAGCTTTATCGTACATGAATTTATCTAATCCTTTTTTGAAGCAAACTCATAAGGATGAATAAGCTGTTGGTTAAGAAGTAACATCTCTTAGCAGTTAAGATGCAGTAGCTTGCCATCTATATCTCAGGCAAAAGTAGTTAGGGTTGTGGTCAGTCAATATAGTCAAGAATTATTTATTGTTGCTATTAAAAAGATTGTTCAATAGGAACAAACAAAAGCATCTACTAGAAACAATGTACCAATTTCAGTTTTAAATTAGATTTGACACTGAGTCATTAAGTTTTTTTTCACTTCAAAGGGAGGGGCTTTTAGTGTTCTTCTTTCTTAGATTGTTTTCTGAAAACCCATTTAGTGAATTAATAAAAGATGAGGATTGACAAAGATGATAGCACCAGAAGAGCCATTAAAATAGCCACAGAGAAAAAGTGCTACCAGGAATCAATCTGCAAAATATTACTAATGTTTGTAAAGATGCTTAGTTTAGAGGCCATTTTCTCTTTATATACTTCAAATATATTCTTGCCTTATGCAGGTTTTGATAATATCTCAAGGGTCAGACTCTGGGAAATTCTAAGAAGATCCTTTATAGGCAAAAGACTCTTGCTCCTAATTCATAAGCTATACGACAAAACCGGCCTTAGAGTAAGATGTAACCGGGGAGGGGACCTTTCTGATTTTATGCAGACTGTTAAGTGGGTAAAACAAGGAGGCATTTTAACACCATTGCTTTTTAACATTTGTATCAACTCTCTGATTAAAACTGTCAGCGGGAAAACCTCCCAAAAGAATTCCAATCCACAAGGTTCGATGATTCAGAGAAAAGGATTTATTTACGCGTTTGCAAAGGCGGGTCCCTCCGTGCAAGAAGGAACCAAGAACAAAGCTAGCTCAAAGTTTTTATACCCTACCTGTCCTCCCCCTCCTCCGAGGGCTCAGCTCACAATCTTCCTGTTTCCTAAACAGTCAGCATTATCTTATACATTCCTACACTATCTACTAAACTTTTGGGTCTGTAGGATGAGTCTGCAGATCCTTTCCCATCCTTGTTTCAAGGTCTATCTCTACTCAAACACATATTTCTATTGGCCAGCCATCCTACACACAATCAGCTACAAATTCTTAACCTAAGCAATTTTATCAGTGTTCAGGGTCTGTTCACCCATCTGTGGCTAACTCCCTTTTTTCTCTCATGAGTTTGAGGCACGTACAGGGGTTTTTCTTTACCTTGCCCCCCCCCTCACAATTCCCCCCCTTTTTCTCTTTCTTCATTGCCTCAAACTCAAGCAACATTATTCATTTCTCCTTTCTGGGATCACCCCCCCCCCCTGTATCTGAGTTAAACATATTGGAACACACTGTACACAACACATAGCAAGTAACATGGTTATAATAATAATCCCTATAACTAATAACTGTTTTATCCACCTGAATCCTGGCAGCCAGTCCCATAGCCAGCTCCAATCATCATCTTCTCCCAGGTTCTCATTTCCCTATTCCCTTCAACAATTGCAAAACCCCACTCACAAAACTCTTCAGAGAGTTGATATCCATGCACCTAAATTGGCTGATAGACATCTCCCAATTCTCCTCTATGCAGATGATGCAGTTCTTCTCTCCTTGTCTTCCGTAGGCATGAAGCGGGCACTAAGTGCCCTGGCATCCTACTGTAATGAGGAGCAATTAATAATCTATTATGACAAATCTAAAGTCTTAGTTTTCTCTAATAAAAGACAAAAGCAAAAGTGGACAATTGACTCCCATGAACTAGAACTTGTTAAATATTTTAAATACCTGTGCATAGTATTTCAGACCTCTAGGAAGTTAACAGCCCAGGTAAACTATGCCACTTCTACTGCCCAGAAATGCTCACAAGCAATAATAAAATTTAAAGGCAGCAGGGGGCAAATTATATCCAAGCAGCAATTAAACTGTTTGTGGCCAAAATGGTTGCCTAACTACTATATGGGATAAAACTTGGCCCATACACAAACCTAAGGGCTTATGAAACCGTCCAATCAGATTTCCTTAGTCTTTGTTTGGTACCCCAAAATGCACCCCCAATGCAATTTTGAGGCTTGAAGCTAACATGCCAAGTATTAAGGCTCAGGCCCGGATCAGGATTTTAACTTCAGGACTCAGAATCATGTTCGATCCTACAGGCCTGATGCCTTTGCTGTTGTCAGACAGCTACCAATCTCATTGGCACTGTACTTGTACAAAAGAGCATTGCAGTCTTGGCCTCTCTCCTGAATATTTAGGCCAACTAACTTTGGAGCAGGCCAAATCAACAGTAAAACAAAGAATTCGGGACGTTGATCACCAAAATGATATTACCAGTCCTCCCAAATTGTATTGCCAAATTCTAGGTAGCCGCAAATCCTCTGCTGCAGGGTATCTATACAATCTCTCCTCAGGCAAACATAGATGTGCCTTTTCCAGAGCCCGCTTTGATGCCCTCCCTTCGCACTGCTGGCAAGAAGATTTCATGGGACTCCTTATTCACAGAGACTTGGCCCTTGTGGATCCAGGGAGGTAGAAACTCTTGCCCGTGTCCTCATGTGGTGTCCTTTTTACGATGCCCCAAGAGGTGCTCTGATCTCCCCAATTATTGCTAAATTTGTCGGTCACGCTGATAGACTTTACATTTATTTCTTTTTAAGGGATGCTGTTTCTATATTCACAAACCAGGTGGCCAAATATTTTTTATCAAGCTATACAATTATGCAAAACTTTTAATTAGATATATTGTTTTATTGTTTTATTGTTTCCTTTTTTCCTTACAATGAACTGTTGGGTTAAACTATTTTCTTTTATTGTAAAGGCTGGTCAAAACTATAATAAAGATATTCATTCATTTATTCTTGCCTTATGATATCAAAGGTATGTGCTCCTGAACAGTTTCTTTGTTCCCAACTAGTTAAGATTTATGGAAATACCCCTCTCAGATACCCTGGATAGGACAAATGTTACGTGCCTAATAAATTCAACCTTTTTAATCACTGTCTTGATGCCTTAGAACAAGAGCAAGCAACAAATTCTAAGGGCTGCTTATAACTCCCAACTACTGTTTGTTTTTGTCCTGGAATCACAATAGTGAAAAAAAAAAATCAGTGTCATGATTTCCTGTTATTCTGAAATGAGAAATATATGAAAACCTGTAATTATCCACTAGTGATTTACAGCAACTTTAAGAGTCATCCAACCATCATTGTGCCAAAATAACAGTAATGAGGACAGTCTTATTTCACTTCAGTGATGACTGAGGGACCCCATAAAGAATAAGTTACTTAACAGATAATCTCCCCTCCCCTCTCCCGGTGCTGAGTTAATTCACTTGGCTTCTCACTTTCTCAGAAGGTGTGCTTATTCCATGAGCAAGCTCTACATCTATGCTCTTTACTGGTTTCCTTCAACTTAACTGTATCAGTTTAGATTAGTGACTGAACTATTCAGCTGTAAGTATAGTAAAGAAGATTGGGGAATGGTGGATGATGGGGGGTGGGATTTTAAAAACAATGCAAGTTTTTCTTTTCATCAAAACTTTTGAATTTAATACACATAACTGATTTATTTTTGGATTAAACCAACAATTGTTGATTTTATGCAAGTATGGTTTTAAACAGTTATTACATGTTGTACAGTAGTAAAAATCAATGTACAATAAGAACTGATCAAACTAATCCCAAAGTTCCTATGTGCACATCATTTTCCTCAGTGAAACAAATTCAGAATATACAAGCATGCTTGAATAAGCCCTCATAGAATTATATGCTGCTTTGTTTTGCTTCTACTTGTACAAAAACCTAAATTAACTTTATTTTCCCTAATGCAAGCACTTTCATTTGACTTCTGTGATCTTAGCATGTGAGATCTGCTTCTTAATTTTTTTTTTCACATTGTCTTTCAACTGGAGAGCAGAAGAAAAATGCAGTCTGCTAACACTGGAAAGCTGCATACCTAGACCCAGGAATAAAATCAAAGTGAGAAAGAGATTAATTTGGCCTATTCATTGGCCAGAAAAGCAAGACACTTCTATCATACTGCCTAATAGAAAAACCACCCAGGGCTGTATTGAAATCAAAATGAGAAAGAGCCCTGGAGTCAAGCACCAGCCAACTGAACAAGAGGCATCTGTTGGTGTCCAGCCAAAAACATTCAGTGAGGAAAGAACAACCCATATTGCTTATTCTTCATGACTTTGTTCCGAAATTTGAGAACCAGTCATGTTTTCCACATAAAACTTTTTGTAAGCCTTCTGGTAGTCATCCTCCCCACCCCCCACCCCCATTTCAAAACTCATATGAATGGAGGTATTTAAAAGATAATATTCTGAAATGCAGAATAAAAATACAGTAAAATAGTGGTCATCACCAATACCTTACTGGTCCTTTTATCTCTACTGGTTTTCTTTCCATTTGCTGTATTGCAACAACATGCTTTAGCTATTCCTTTAAATAACATAGTAATTATCTTCTCTTTCTGCCATTTATACTGTCTTTTTTGACTTCAGAAAATAAACTTTTTCCTTTATATTTCAATATATGCTGTAATTAAAATACCTACTGTCTTTATTCATACTTGTGAAAAGGCATCTGGAATTTTTGCTGTGCAACATTCACAGATAGCTGAATTTTTCATCATAAGCATACTTTCCATTGAACTGCAGTTAGCTTAACAATGGCAACCAGAAGTGCCAGAATTTCCTTTGCTAAGCAGTGTGGTCATGTGATATTGCGCTTTACAACATCACTTAGCGATGGAAATTCTGATCTCAATTACTGTTGTTAAGTGAGGACTACCTGTAGCAAATATATGGGCAGATTGTGATGAACATTTTATAGTTAAATAAATAAATCTGACAGAGAGTAACTCACACCAGTGGCTTATCTTCCTATTGAAGCTATATAAAAGCTATTTTCCATCAATTAAATCCTTCTTAGGGATTATTGCATGTATGCATGCAGGGTCTATTAATAGTCCCTAGGGGGCTACGGTGGCTCAGTGGTTAAGACACTGAGTCAGAGGACCATTAAGGTAGGCAGCTCGGCAGTTCGAACGCTGAGAGCGCGAGCTGTGTGACGGAGTGAGCTCCCGTCAACTTGTCCCAGCTCCTGCTAACCTAGCAGTTCGAAAGCATGCAAATGCAAGTAGATAAACAGGTACCACTTCAGTGGGAAAATAACAGGGACATGAAAGGAGCCCCTTCGGGCATCCTCCAGGCAATGGTGATGTCACCAGCAAATCCTTTCAATACAGAAGCTCCTTGGTAGGTGCTTCTGACACACACACACACACACATACAAAATAATCCCTCATGACTCACAAGCATTCATTTCAGGTGCCACTAGATTATGTTGTAAAAACTCAGCCCTGTAAAACTAAGAAACCCAACCAGTTATGTTTCCATAACATGCTTCAAACTGAGTTTTGCAGGAATCTTGTAAAATAGTAAGTTCATTTTTAAGCATGACAAAGCAGCTATTCTTACTACTTATGAAATTATTTGTAAAGCTAATTATAGGTTTTTGGAAATGTATCTATTCCCACCCACCACAATTTCAACTTGTAAAGTATAGTACAGAAATAGTTGCCTTAAAAACACAGTGAGACCTAGTGAAAGTGACAATCTTTTAACAACCACAAATATAAATGAAGCAACTATTTTAGAACAGAATTGCTATCACATTTAACTGAGCATTTGAATTACTTTTTCCCTGTTGGTTACTAGGCTTTCTCACCATTGTTCTGATGTCAGAACAGAACCTTGCCTCAATGCGTAGGGAGTATTTATGGGAATTTATACAATGATTCCATTTTGCCGGGCACTACTCATCTGATTCAGTGGCAGCTAGCCAGACCTTTGCTTTCACAATGAGACAGAGGTTTTCATCCTTGCTTTGGAGTGGGAAGTCTTTCACATTGTTGTGGATAATTTGTAGAAGCATGTGTCTCAAAACTTCCATCACAGTTTTTTTAAATGCAACAGAAAACTATTTTTCATGATGTCTCTTTTGCCACAGAGATCACAGAACTAACCGTTCTTCTATTTGCTTTGTCCCTTACATTTCTTTGCCTCTTTTCTTACAAGAGGACAAAGATAAATACTAACATCAGAAGTTTAAGTATTAAAACCAACTTCACACATTACAAAATTTCTAAATATAAAATGTTTCTCTGAAGGAATTACTACAGAATGTGTTTCATGTAATTCCATACACATATAGCTTATTTTGCATGAATAAAAACATATGTATGATTTGCAAATGGTGATCTACATGTGAATTGTATACTATTACAATATAAAAATATTGCATGACATAAAACAGTCCTTTTGCAAGATTCTAAATGCTATAGCAATCAATAGCAATTGGAAAATATAGTTAGAAGCAGATAACTTGGCAGGAAAATCCTGTTATGTAGATTGCAGTGTTTACCCACATTATTCTTCTCCTCCCTCCTCCTGTATTTCTAATGCTGCTTCTCTGGCCTCACTGTTTATATTACTATTTTCATCAGTTATTAATCTGTTACTCATATAGAATGAGTTCATAGATCGTGAGAAGTTTATGTAATATAACAAATCTGGTCTACAATACCCGTGCCTTACTAAGGACTTTTCTACACTGCACCTTCAACTGCTTCCCTTCCCATGTATGAACTGGCTGGAAATGAAGCCAGCTTAATAAATTTATTTGTGGATTTCAACGCCTTCCTTTGCTTTGACTATGGTGATGGCTTGGTGTTTAGTGTATTCCCCTATCCCCTACTTCTTTCTCCTATCTGGAGGAGGGAGGGAGGGAGGAAAACAGTTACTTGGGCTGGAAGGAGAAAGCGGCAGAATTTTTGTCACTTTCAACCAAGTACAAAATAAAAAACAAAGACAGGCCTATTATTCCACTGTTCTAACAGTGAATTTGTAAAACAAAAACAAAAAACCAGCTTCTCACCATTCCGTTGGTAAATTTGTAAAAAAAAAAAAACAACCACCAACCAACTAGACAGACAGAAAACATTACTTTTGATGTGGAGCCAGAAAATACAGGTAGAGGTCGGTGGAGGACCAGGTCACGCATTCCCATCCTCCAGAAATGATGGGGAGGTTGTGCTTGTGCTGCAGTGCGGACCTGCCCTGTGCCTCTGATTAGAAGTTAACTCTGTGTTATGTCTGGAATGTAGGAGAGAAAAAAGGAGGGAGAAAATAGACCAGATACTTCCCTAAAGCTTGGGAAAGTACCTGTCATGGGCTGATCCAGTTGAATCAATAAAGAGGTTTAAGATCATTTTGACAGGTGATGGCCAAATTTTTCATTCCTTGCACCTATAATGCATTTTTAAATATAGTTTGGCTAAAGCATTAAAATCTTTTAAAACCAGTTTTCCATTTTGTAATAATAACATTCATAAATAAGTGATACGTAACAGAACAAAAGGTGTTTGGGTATCATTGGTTAAAAATGCACAAAAGAGAAAGAGGGATTTTGCAGGAAGACCTCCTTGCCAAGAAATGGAGGAGGTAAATATCACCTTCTATTTTTAACTCATGCTTTAACCTCTGGATGCAAGTGTCCTCCTGCAACCCATAGGCTAGAATTTAAGTCTGCCAGTTGCCTTGATCTGTAAACCTATGATCCCTTCAGTTCATTGATCTGTTAATGAAGAAAAGCCCATTCATGTCTGCTCAGAAGCAACTCTCATGGAATATAGTAAGGCCTATGTTCAGGGAAGTGATCTGCAGACTTAATTCTTTCAGTTTTGGTAAAATGCAAATGTTCTATATGACAGTACAGCAACAAGAAAATGCTGAGAAGGATTTGATTTGGATATATTTAGGCCTTATCTTTCTCCTGCTAAATCTTTGATAGGAGGAGGTCTGAATGCTATGGAAAGAATTAAATATAATAACATACAGAGATATACACACTACCATAAAGGAAGAAACAGGAAAGAACCTATTAATATTTTCTGCTTTCTGAAGAAGGCACAGGGGGTTCCAGTAAGGCAGATGATTTTTTTTTAAAAAAAGATCAGTTGCCAGGCATTTATGGACATAACTATAGACTGAAAAGTATGCCTTCCGGGAGTATCATTATACATGTTCTCCAACTCTATAAACAAAATTTGTTTTCACATCTAGTTTCAGAGTTTCACAGGAGGGCATATGCAGAAGCCAGGCAGAACAAAAGGTGAGATTAACAATTCTAGGACAGTGTTTTCCTACTTAGCAGAAGGAAGGTTTCTAGTGTAACACAAGTAACTGTTTGATTTGGCTTGCCCGCTACAGCAAAATTACTTCAGATTATAGGTTAATTTAAGCATTTCCTTACAGCATGTGTTGGTTAAAAAAATCTGCAGCAAACAAGACTCTGGGGACATGTTTTATTAATCTGAAAACCATATTTAGTTTTTTTTAATAAGAATTTTATTAAGTTTCAAGCAAAGATAAAAGCTACAGAAAAACAAAACATTACAAAGAAAAAAAAGAAAAAACTAAAAAAGTGCAGAAACGCAAGAGAAATTTTTTCAAAATTACAAAAAGAGGTGACTTCTGACTTTTAGCAGCAAAGATATACAACAATTTTCCATAATCAATCCCTTACTCTATATTATACCAAAATCACATTATTTCTATAAATCATTCCATTGGCACATTATAAAAATCACTAAATACAGTTGCTCCCTCCCCTTACATTAAAAGAAAGAAAGAGAAAGAAAGAAAGAAAGAAAGAAAGAAATATATATATATATATATATATATATATATATAAACCTCCTAATCAACTTCCCTCCAAAAATAACATTTATTTAATTATTTCCTTCCTATTACTATTCTATACATTTTTGTTTACTATAATAAAGATCAAACTAAAAAACATATGAATTGTCTGCCATTGTACTTGATAATACAACAATTTTAATCATCTTAATCATATTAAATCCCAAACCAGACATTTATTATTTTTATTATACCTTAATAATCTTAATCCAAATCATTAAAGATAAATGAAATCAGCCAAACCCTAAAAGCAATCCAGATAAATATTCTTAAACCCTTATCCCACATTAAATTAAACCAGAGCATTTATATATCCCCACAATGTGCACAGAGCTCTTTTCTTTAAAAAATCGAACAGCCCAACTGCCCCCCTCAAAAACTCTGACTTCTCTTCAGGAGACCTCCCGTACATAATAACCCCTTCTTTTCCATGGCGTTCCATCAGAAGATCAATTTCACTTATGGCTTGCAACTCAATCTCTCCCTTTAATTTCTTCAACTCGACTATCCAATCTTCATCCAGCATTTCAACAGAAGATCTCACTCTCAGAAGAGCCATTTCTGTTGCTGTGAAATTCCTGTTTCATCCACAACATCCCCAACCGGATGACACATTTTAGACTCATATTTTCCACAGTGTCCTAAATGCCTTGCATAAAAACTTGGTAGGAGTCAGAAAGAATCTGTTTAAAATCTTGGTGGAAGTCAGAGAAAGTCTGTTTAAAATCCTCCATGTCTCACACAGTAGATTATGGTGCTCCCTAGGAACTTAACCAGTGAAAGTCGAAGATATGAAAGAATTCCAAATTATGTTTACACAAGGGAAAGTGAGATATGCAGACAGTTCCCCAGGGAAAGTAGAAGCAGAAAACTGAAAGTTCAAAACAGCCAATTCAGCATGTAGGAAAATGCTAATATCTTCAAATTTAGTACAAAAATAATAACAGGGAAACAGTTATTTACTCTCAATCCTCCTTAATATTTGGATGGAAAACAAAGTCCAAAACTTAAAAAGAATGTTAAAAAAATGATCCCAATTATAGTGATAAGCATCAAGAGAGCCTGCTTGCTGTAGAAAGAAAAAGGAAATACCTGAGCCCAAAAAAACCTGCCATGTTGTCAGTTCTGCCTGCTGAGCTTGCAGGCACAGCTGTTCAGTCCACCATGTCCCCACTGAAAGTCAAAACCATATTTAGTTTCTGTTGTGGCAGTCTTTCCTTACTCTGGGAAACTCACCAAATTTGTGTCCACTGTATCCATAGTGTGTATGTGTGTGCATTGGGTGCTGTTTTCCTTTCATTTCAGGAAACTAAAGTATATTTTTGGTGACTTATAACATTGGAGGCATTACTTTCCATTCAACCGCATATATAAAGACACATATTTTAAAATTTAATTGGAAACACACATCCTTCCAACCTTCCAGCAAGCAATGAAAAAATGCAAAAGGAGATTTATTATGGGTCTGGGCATGTCCAAAGCATGTTCTGCAAGAGAAGGCTTGTTACGTGTCTGGGCACATTCAGACTAAATACTCTACGCATACACAGAACATACTCTGGAAGAGTAAAAATGTCACTTAGAAAAGGGGGCATTGTTTCTATGCCCTGGCACCTATCAGCAGAGGCCACATTTGACTTTAACTTTTAAAAGTCCTGTGTGCTTTTGAAAAATAAATACCTATAAAAACTAAAACATGGTTGAGGTTGGCAACCATGAATATCAAAGAGGAGCTTAAAAATTCTAGAAACCTTTCTATATCGCTGGAGATATTCTTCAGTATCTGCCGAGGTGCAGCTTCCATAGAAAGAACAGCAACTGCTGACCAACTGCAGTAAAATCTAATATTAGAGTTTTGATGAATAAAATTGTTTTTACAGACATATCTTGTTTGCCTGCCATAAACAGTGTTGCAATTCTGATGAAGCTGATGAGCAGCAGTAGAAAATGGAAGCAATATAATATAGTACTTACCAGACAATCTGTGAAACGTAAATAGCCCCCTTTAGATCCCTGTAAAGGGCCTCTGATAAATAAGTAATTAGTTTTTACTTCTTATGTAAATACCAACGGTTGGAGTTCATCCTAAAGGATTTGATTTATATTTTGCAGTCTCTACATTAACTCTGCCTAGAAAGCTTGCAGTTCAAATGAGACTGCATTTATATTACTGTGATGACTGTCAGAAATCTGGGGATTTTTCAGATCTTGAATGTGACTGTGATTCAATTCTAATAGGCTGAACTATTTTCACTGTGATCCAGAGTGCTGTAATTCAAATGAAGACTGGCCTGCTTGTGATTGCAAGTCTGATTTTGGGATATGGAGTGGCCAGAAAGGGGTGCGTATTATAAAATGATGTGTCACACCATTTCTTCTGAAGAGTATGGTGATGATCAGGAGGCTTAATCTAATATTAATTAATATTAATTAATAATTAATTAATTAATATTAATTAATCTAATTGAGAGCCAGTTTGGTCTAGTGGTTAAGGCAATGTGCTAGAATCCAGGAGACTGAGAGTTCTAGTCCCGCCTTAGGCATGAAAGCCGTCTGGGTGACCTTGGCCCAGTCACTCTCTCTCAGCCCAACTCACCTCACAGGGTGGTTGTTGTGGGGGAAGTAGGAGGAGGAAGGAGTATTAGGTATGTTCACTGCCTTGAGTTATTTATAAAAATAATAAAGGCAGGATAGTAAATAAATAAATAAATAAATAAATATATCATAGAAACACCCTCTGAACTTAGTGTATGTTTACAATAATAGTATGTTTTTAAGCTGATATGTGATCATTTCCCCACAGTCCTTCAGTATGTTGAAATATGAAAAAAATCTAAACATTTATTATCTGCCTGGTCATGTAAGAAATTACAGGGTGTGTGAATTCCTTATATCAAGAGGGCAGAATAAAAAGCTGTCCAAGAAACAGGTCAAGACCTAGCTTTCAGGACAAGAGGCTTATAGTCTTCATAAATCCTAAGGGTCAGTTAGCTAGAAATGAAATGTTATGTCCTGCCTAGATTAGCAATGACAGTCTGATTGCATAGATATTTCAAAAATTTTCCAAAGCAAGCTGCAGAAAAATGTTCATCTTATTGGTGATCTAAATATGCCTGAGATACCCCTTTATCTGACAAGATGGGGAGGGAGGTAGCTGCTGCCTTTCAAAATATATTCCAAACATAGTGCACGCCCCCATATTATAAACAGATGTAGGTAAAGAATTCTTAAACATCCTTCTGAATGTTATGGCATTTATCACTTTGTCATGGATAGTGATGCTAAGGCAGCTGTCATAGAGTTTTAACCATACACTGAAACTCGAGATATTTTACAGCTAGACATACCTATTGGTACGTGGCCACTATGGCCAATGTTTTTCAGGGCTACAATAGTACTTATCACCATAGTATTCAGGTTGGCCCTGACAGCATAAGCCTGTCTAACAAATGAGAGCTGAGAATAAGACTGTACAAGAAAAATTTAAAACGTAAAAGGAAGGAGAAAGATCTTAAGGTGGGGGATCGTATCAGAGTATCCGGCCTGAAATGGAGATTTGAAAAGGGCTGTCAGCAAACCCGCATGGGTGATATATTGGTCTGAAAGAATTAGGGATAAGGGTGAAAGAATGGTATACAGATTAAAAGATTACAGAGATGAGCCTGTAAAGGGCTTTTTTTACCCTGAGAAGCTCCAAAAGGTCCCTTCTGTCCAACAGTGTGGGTATAGAATTGAAAAAGTGCCCAGAAAAAGAGGTTGACAAAAATAAAGACAAATTAAAAGACTCTTTTAACCTGTCCAATTGATCTTTAAAGATGCAGAACTAAACAGATGTTGGAACATTTATTACAGCCGTAGCATTAATAAATGCATCTCAATCTTTAGCTTTGTTGTTCTTGGTAAAAGTACAGTGCTTTTCACCAAGTTTAGAAAAGGTACATCCTTGTAGAAAAGATACTATGATTGTTCCAGGGTGAAATGTCCTGCTGCTGCTTCATATGTTCAGCAAAAGTTCAGTATTTTTTTCTTGTAATGTGTGATTTTTCCTTAGGGCCTTTTGCAATTTTCACCTGTGTCAGTGAAGAAGATTGTGCCAGGGATGTCAGAGATGGTTGAGGTTCTTCTGGGCAATAAATGAAATTCAGACTCATTTTGTAAGGCCAGTCTTAGAAATCTCTGCTGCACAGAAACTATAGAGTTTAATCTTGTCATCTTCAGACACATCTATTCTTTGAAGAATGGCATGCATCTCATCATCCAGTTGGCTAGCATCTGTAGTCCCAATAGTAGTCATTCTGCCCTGCAATTATTCCCCCTGATAATGTGGCAAAAATATATTGTGGATTTTAATTTTGTAAGCCACCCGGAGTCACTGTATGTGAGTTGGGCGGCCATATAAATTTGTCTAATAAATAAATAAATGGTCCATGGTTTATCCAGCAAATAGACAGTTCATCAGTAGAATAACAGCACCTAGCAATGGCTCAATAAAGTCTCCTGGCTGCTTGATTTGCTACTTCTTTTTGAGTAAGCCCTTTCTATCAGTCAACTTTTTAATGAGTCTTTTCTAAGATTCAGAATGATGACGGTTTCAGAGAAAGATTTCTTTTCAATGTGTTCAAGGCTATTTCTGCTATTTCAACCATATTGTTATTCGCACTGCATAATATGGCTCTCTTCTGTTTCGGTCTGGCCTGGCTGTGTACCCTCTCCAACATCCTGAACTACAGTTAGGTAACTGCTTTTTATTCTTCTTTTCCTTAGTGTAAACAATAGGTCAATCAGTCTGTAGGCTTCTGGGGTGGTGGCTGCCAAATCTACAGAAAGGTAACTGGATGTTGTGGGTGGAATCTTGGAAAACTTCTAAAAATATTGTATAGTTACATTTGTTGTTCTAGTATGACAATTTGCATCTGGTCACAGGGGCAACAGAATAAAACCAAGAACTTGAAATTCAGAGTGAACATTGCCATGTTCTTATCTTGGAAAAATGGATTTTGAATAATGAGAATAGTGCTCAGGTTTCTGCAATATATGTATTAGGTAAAGGCCTTTCTACGTGCTTACTGCTACAAGTTGAGGATGTGAGATTATTTGATTATGTGCCATTAAGTTGGTACTGATTCTTAGCAACCACATAGATAAGACTTTTTCCAGGATGATCTCTCCCCAACCTGGATCTTCCTATCTTCCAACAGTGCACCCATCACTGCTGTAATTGAGTCCATTCACCTTGCTGCTGGTCCTCTTTTTCTCTTTCTTTCTACTTTTCCCACAATTATAGATGTTTTTGTCACAAGGAGGCCTCAACAGGAAAAACAGTTGTCCCTTTTGTTCACAACAATCATCACTACAGGATTAAAACCATCAAGGGCTTCCTTGAAGAATGCTGTTTCTGTTAATTCTGTCACACTTCAATTACCATAAATTTACCCATGGCTGCCAGTACCACTGTCATGCATGTCTGAAGCAAGAATGTCATGAAGTGGGTGTGCAGGACCCAAAAGAGTAAGTGCAAATTGTGCTTCACTGATTATAAAAAGGCCTTTGATTGTGTCAACCATGTCAAGCTGTGGACTGTCCTTAGGAAAATGGGAATCCTAGAACATCTCATTCTCCTTATTGTATAAAACTATACAATTACTCATAGTAATTCATTCTCTCTGTTGAAATCAATCAGATGGCATCTTTTTTATTCTCCAGAACCAGGCTGAACAGCATGGTGCTTAACTTTCTAAGAACACTCCCCTCTTTGTTCTTAATAATCATGACTACTAACTATAAATCACCATACCGCAACACGTCTGCATTGCTCTATAATATACTTTCATCATGGCCCAGGAATTTGTTAGTGTTTAAATTACCCCTATTGTTCCTAACAGAAAAGAGGGTGATTCAGCCCACCTGCATCCATCCAGAGTTGTATACAATTGTTTGGCCCAATGTCCCTGGAAATTTTATTCAAAAGATTCTGTATCTCATTATGAATCATGTATGCCATAGAATGTGTGAATAAGTGGATACAATCAAAGTTTACAAATCCTTGATTGGTAGTATTTCATGGCACCTTAATTCCTAATAGGTCTCTTCCATGCCTATATCCTTTCCAAATACACAGCAGCACACAGTTTGGGGCTCTCCGTGCCTCTACCCTGTAGAATACCTTTCCCCCTGAAATCTGTCAGACCCCTTTTCCTAGGCTTTGTCCCTGCAAAGATGGGAGCAACTAATCCTGGGAACCTATCCCACTATACTGCCATTTTTACTGAGGTACCTGGAATGACTTACCAATACCGCTTCTTAGCCCTTTTCCAGGTTGGACAGAAGAATTCCATCTGCACCTTCTTTTGGCAGATAAAGATCCCAATATACATATTTGTAACACATACTGTACTGCTTTTTTTTTCTTTTTAATTAAGTCTAGGACTGTGACCCACAATAAAGTTTGACTGATTGTTTTATGTTAGAAAGGAGGAGAAACTGCATTTATTCCATCTTTGGTTACTGTGCTGTAAATAGAAGGGCACTTCTCTGTATTTTAACCTTGTTGCTATGTTTGTTAGTAAACATTTGATCTAAGGTATTTCAACCTGCTACTTGGTGGTTGTTTTTCTGTTACCCAGCAAGTACCACCTCATTTCAAATTCATGAGAATGGATACTTGATCATATGGATTTGCCCAGATCAATTCCCCAAAAGCTCCTCTTTTGCCATGATATATTGTGAAGAGCTTGGGCTGGCTGTATTAGGCAACACCGTGAAGTCACTGTGCCAAGCAGCCAAATTTAGATGAAGGAAGAGACTGATGTTCAAATGAAGCAACAAGATTTTTAAAGTGACAGATTTAGCATGGAAGCATTTTATGCTCCACTTGAGTCAGCAAATTGTCTTGAGCGAACACTAGGAATAACTGAGAGGATATTGTGTACTTAAAAGTAGTCTGAAGTAGGGCAGTTTGAATGTCTATGGACTTGTATCTTACCATTGTACACCTCAGCTTACCATTTCAACGATGGCATGGATACGTTTCACATTTTTTTTAGGCAAGGCAAAGACAGCATCCTCCTCCTAGTAGTATGGATCTCAAACTGCCTAGAAATGTAATGGGTGTTCAGCAGTAACATTGAGCTGTTGTGTTGGTCAAAGCACAGAATGGCCTCCTAATGATTGGTTACACAACCGTTAAGATTTGCCAACTTTTGTTTTGCAACAGAGCTCCTTTTACACCTGCATAACAGGCAAGTTATGCTTAGTAAGGAAATCCGTCCAATCTTTGAATATGCAATAGGAATCAGAACTCCAGTAAGTTTCTTTGAAAATTCTGCCTTAAGTTATATTTTTTTACTTTAGGTTCTAATATGCTGAGTTTGGAAACAGAAGCAAGTGTGTGTGCTTAACTGTAATCCTTTCAATGTAAGTATTGCAACATTTCATGCCATATATGGTTTACAAGTGTGAAAAAGAGCAAAGCGATGCCTTCCTCTTCTCGCCCTACTTTTGACCGCTAGAACCCGTAGCCTCGGCGTGCAGCCCATGACCCGCCGCACGCGCACAACCCACCTCGTCTCCCCAATGAGACCAGGATTGGAAGAAAAAAGGGGAGGAGGCGGGACTTCAGGACGCCGTAGCAAGCCCCCCTCCCCCTCCCCCTCCCCCTCCTCGTTTCTCCTTCCAAGACCCGCGCAGCCGGGCGCAGCGTTGCGAGCGACCGAGCAGACAACTCTCGGCGTCCATCGCCTCCCCGTTCCACCAGAACTCCGAGCCGACGCGGGCAGCGATTGGCTCCTCCGGCTATTGACGTATTTGTCGGGGTGGGGAGAGGCGGCGCGAGCAGCACAGTTCAGTGCGTGTGACTGGCCCAGCCCCTCTTTCCTTTCCTCTCTTCTGCTCTCCCGCCGGGCGCCTGAGGGATAGTTACTTAGCGGTTCGGAGGCTCCGCTCTAGTTCGGCAGGGAATCGCCGCCGTCGCCGCTCGGGTGCCCGGGAAGCAGCCGCCCTCTCCTGCCCATCTCTCGCTCCATTTTTGGCTCTGCCGGCTATGGCCAAGAAAGAGAAAAAACCGTTCCGCCAGTCTGTGGCCGAGTGGCGGCAATTCATCTACAACCGAAACAGCGGGGAGTTTCTGGGGCGCACGGCCAAGAGCTGGGGTAAGGGCGAGCGGCGGGAGCGGGCACCCTGAGCCTACCGAAGGGGAGCGCCGGGCGGCGGGACTTGCTTGGTGGAACGGGAGCGCCTGCCACCCGGGGCAGCCCCGGACTCATCGGGGACCATGAGGCGAGCGGCGGGTCGGGAACTGCCGCGAGCGCCGAGCTAAAAATAGCCAGAGCGTGACAGCGTGAAGATGCGGGAGGGGAGGAGAGGGGGAGGAGGCGCCTTGAGCCCACCGGAGAGGTGGCTTTGCCTCCCCTCCCCTCCCCTCCCCTCCCCTCCTGTTTTGCAGGGAGGGGATGGGAAAGCCGTCTGGGCAGAGCCTCAGCAGATGCGGGCTCCTTGGGAGAAGGAAAGGAGGGGTATTTCTTAACGCGTGTCCCCATCTGACTACCCGCCTTCCTCTTCCTGCTGGCCCCACTCCTCTGTCGGGGTTGCAAAGGAACCACCTCCTGCCACCCTCAGGCTCCTCCTTTTGGCAGCTGCGTCAGTGTGCAGGGGAGCAGTGTCGCTTCCCCCCGCCCCCCCAATGCTAGGCACATGGAAGAAGAAGGATTCTCCCCTCGCCTGCTTTGCGTTTGGGAACTGCCGCTTGCCACGTGCTACAACTCGAATATGCCTCCCTCTTGGCTGCTGGAAGCTGCGCGGGTGGAGGAGAAACCTTCAAAGCCCAATGGGGTGTACGCGCTCTTTTCCACAGCCTATTTTCTTTTCATCCAGATAGTTCATTTTCAAACATTTTTTTCTTCCCTCATGTGTGTTTTGTGGATGATGCTTTGAATCTACCAGCCATGGTCTACTTACAGAAGTGTTTAATAAACACCTTAATATTACAAGTTCTTTTTTACAGTTTGCCTTTGAAACTTTAAATTGGGGGGGGGTGCTGTTTAATTAATTAGTTCATTGAAAGAAAGGGTAAAATTGGGAAGTTGCAGAAATATGCCAGTAGAATCATGAAATTGGAAGACACATTTGCTTGAAGAATAACTTGCTGCTTCAGTGCAGTGAGAAGTTTTAGTTTTGCTCTTTTTGTGCTTTGGGCACATGTTCTAAAACGATGTGGAAGAATTGAAAACAGAATACACATGTAGATTCTGTTGCCAAGACCATCTGTCAGAAGAGGGTTTACTATGCTGTAAACTTTTCTTCATTCCAACAGAAATTGGATCCTCCTCTTTCTTCCGAAATTGAGGACTAGAAAGGAAATTTCTATTCTGCCTTAATTACCTATCTCAGTCCCTGGTTTACCTTATGTATTCACAAATGAGCACCTGTTAACAAGGAACATAGAGGAATGTGTATGCACATTGATAAATTGTGAAATGATCTTCACCGTTTCAGTTCTTTAAATGTGTCACGTATGTCAAATTAATATACAGTAGGTGGTATTTCCTTTAATTATTCCCAGTAGAATAGATATATTAATCTGTTGCAGCAAGAAAAAATAAGTCTTGCACAGACCAATATTTTAAAACCATAATAAATTAAATCTTTGAATATTTTATTATTCTGTTAAATAAAAGGGTGTTTTCCAATTAAAATGGATTTTCTAAAGGGTATTTATGTACAACAAGCTTTTTTTAATGCATATTCCACTGGTAATATGGTTGATATGATTTGCTAATTGACCTTCCATCTTGTTTTTGAGTGTGATATTCTTCACGTTTAATGTATGTTCTATGTACAAATAAAACATTTGAATTATTCAGTCTGTTTTAAAAGCATGGCATACTACATTGCACAAAATTAAATTTTAAAATGGAGTCAGTATATTTTTCATGTATAAAATATTCATACATGAAATGGATAAAATCTAGTTGTGAAGAGACATTTACTACTTGGTTGTAAAATGAAATATCTAAGGAACATCTTTTTTACAGAGGCTAGAGAGAAAAACGTGAGAACAAAGTAGATACACATATTAGAAAATCTGTTTTGCCTGTATGACCTGAGATAGTTCTTACCTCTCTGTGTTGTGGATAACTTCAATACTTGTAGATACTCTCAACTTAATTACATGATTCTTTAAAAGCCTTTTACTCTCACTATGTTAAAAACAACAACAACTTGTAGTGCAATCTTGTATATCTCCATTCAGAAGTAAATCCTAATGGGTTTAATAGGCTTACCTGAAGCATGAAAGATCTGGAAAAACTGGGGAAAAACACTTTTTCCCCCTTCAAGTCTTTATATCAATAAACAATATGCCATAATGAGAATTCATGATTTCGTAAACATGTGAAAGTAAGTCTACCATGTTTAATAAATTTAATTGCTCTTCTCTACTCTTCTTCTTTCCCTAAATGTTGTTATCCAGCTCTTATGTTCCATAGAGTTCTAAAATTCATGGAAAGCAGGTAGTTAGGGGAAAACTGGATTATACAGAAGTTTTGTATGCTATTTGAATTAAAGGGTGAAAATCCAAAATAATCAGCTCCTTGATCAATTTACTGCTGGGATGGTTGAGAAGGCTGGATCTGGAGCTCTAGAAATAACCTGATGTACTCTGGATTAGTGCAGTTGACCGATCTGATATGATCCCTGATTCAAGAGAGGGACCTACCCCCCCCCCCTCCCCATAATCTGGTATAAGGAAAACTCGGCTGGTTTTTTCTACTAGAATAACGAACATTTTTGGAAAACCAGACCATTAAGAGTAGACCAGTGTTCCAAATGTCATAGAAATAGGTGATTTCAGGTTCTTCCCCACCAACCTAGATAAATGAAAAATGTTCTGAATTACTCTTACTATGCATTGGCAAGTGTACTTGATTTAGGCGTGATGCATAGTTCTAGTATTATTGCTGTTTTGGATTCAGTGCTGAAGTTGATGCATACTAACAAAAGATCTGCAAAATAATGTTAAGTTAAAATTTGCATCCTAAGGAAGGTTAAAATGTACTGAATGCTTAGTAGTAGTTGCCTTTTATAGAAAGTCCATACTAAGCTCTAACTGTTCTGTCTTTGTTCTTTCAACTGAAATTTGCTTTGTTTTGACCATGCTGGAGTGCAGTATATGTCATCTGTTTCATATGCCTTCCTTTTATTTAATACTTACATGTTCATATCAGCCTGAGCCCATATAGGTGGTAATAAGAGTTATAGTCCAAAATGTATGGAAGGTACTAATTTGTCACCAAGCCAAGCCTTAGATTTGTATGTGTCTCCTCTCTTTTTAGTAGGTAATCCTCGAGTTACGACCATTCGTTCAGTGACCATTCAGTTATATTGGCACTGAACGAAGGGACTTATGACCAGTCCCCAAAGTTATAGCCATTGCAGCACCCCACAGTCATATGATCAAAATTTGGGTGCTTGGCAGCACACCTGCACTTATGACCACAAGGGCATTTCAACCCCCCCCACCTATTTCCCCCACATCAATGCCCTTTTGACCCCCTGCCGCCCTGCAGTCCTGCCCCAGCTGACCTTCACTGTCTTCTTGCTCCCACTGCTGATGAGGTATGCCCAGCCTGGCCCTTCATGCCAAACAGCCCCTTTGTGCTGGGCTGGGGTTGGCTTTATGCAGCACTGTGGCTTGGGGCCTGCGGCACGAGAAGGCCCTTTGTGCTGCATTCCTGGGCCCTTGGCATGCCATGGAAGCCTGGTCCAGCAGTGCAGGTAACCCGCTGACGAGGTGTGTCTGGACTCAGCCCCAGAGCTACAGCATGCCAAGAAGCCCCTGAGCTGCAGTGTGGCAAGCAGCCCTAGAGTCAAGGGGCAGAGTTGGGGGGGATAGGCAGGTGGGGGAGTTGGAGGCAGTCCTTCACCTTACTGAGGCTTAGGGCTGGGAGGGACCAAGCCTGGAATGGCTTGGTTTGGGGTGGTCCTTGGCTAATGACTGGCAGAATTTGCTTAACAACAGCAACCAGTAGTGCCAGGATTGCTGTTGCTAAGCAATGCAGTCACATGATGTTGCGCTTTACAACTGCATCAATTAGTGACAGAAATTGTGGTCGTAAGTCAAGGACTATCTCTACTGCTATGAGGAGAGTTCATACTATCATTCAGACCCAATAAACTAATTAAATTCTAGTTAGTGGCATAAACTGGTTTATAAAACATGTTTATTTTCTTTAATGATAGTCAAGATTAACCACAGTTTAAGATTTTGATTAAAGTAGAAACACATTATTTTGATATTGAGGGAGTTTCTTGTTACCGTCTTGTAATTCCAAGCTATGATTTGGCATATTGCATAATTTCAGTTCTTATTGGAGTTCTATCTTCATAAAAATATAGCAACTAGAGTGGGCACTATGGTTGACAAAATGTACTACTTGTCTGCTAATGCTTGCTGTAATATTATCAAAATCATATTCAAGATTGGACTTCCAAAAATGAATTAATAAACTCAGAGCAGTGATAATTGAATTCCAAGGCTGGAAATGTTAATGGAGAAAACGGGCTTAAGATGAGTTGAAATTCATAAAAAAAGAGATACAAAAAAACACAATTGCAAACAATTCTAATGAGAAAAAAAATAATAGCAGAAGAAACAAATATGGCTGTATAAGAGACAGTGGATATCTGAAAACAAAAGAGAACACAGATTTGAGATGGAAAAAGGAAGAGGACATACAGGTAGCCCCAGAACCTTAGACATCTTTGAGAAATTCTAGGGAATGGTGAAGTGCCAGATGACTATATAAGTGGAAACTAGGTCACTCTGACATTAATTACCCATGAAAAATCTAGAGTATATCATAATCTGGAAGCACTTTGAGAATAATGAAATTCCCAGAAGTCAGCATGGATTTGTCAAAAAAATGACTTACCATGCTAATCTTACCTTACTTTGTGATTGAATTGTGTTAATAGATTGTGGGAATTCTGTCGATGTAATATATCTTCATTTCACAGCAAAGTATTCTGATTTGCAATTAAGCTATGTTGGCTCTAGATGGCATAACAGTTAAACAGTAGCCTGAAAATTGTAGTCACAGAGTGCTTGTCAGTGATTCCTCCTCAAATTGAAGAAGTGTTGAGCAGGGTACCATAAATTTCAGTTCCAGACTCCTTACTTTTCAATATTTATATTAGAGGGAATGCTTATCAGATATCCAGTTGATACAGTCGTGGCTTAGATGGCTAACTCTAGAAAACAGAAAATTAAAGACAATCTTGATAGATTAAAGAAACTGAGTTAGAATAACAGAATTTTCTAGAGACAAGTGTATTCTAGAAAAGAAAAATCAAATTCATAGGTATAGACTGTGGGATGCCTGGCTTGGAAATTGTTCTTGTGAGAAAGATCTTAAACATTAGTTTATTACAGTCTGAATATGAATCAGTAATGTGATGTGGCTGCAAAAATGGCAAATGCCATTTTGGACAGCTTCAACAGAAATATTTTCAAATCAAGGAAAGTAATTGTATACTTTATATATCAAATGTCAGATTCTATTTCAAGTACTATGTCTCATTTTGTAAGGAGAAACCAAAGGAAACGTGTATGTTTAGACTTGAGAAAATAAGATGTAAGGTGAATAAGATAGAGTTCCTAAAAGGATGTCACACTGAAGTTGGTTAAGATACTCTGTGATTCCAGACTGTAGAACACAGAATAATGCTAAGTTAAGGGCAGATTGAAGTTGAACATTAGAAATGGCACTGTCCTAACCAATTAGTCTGAGAGGGAGTGGGGTCCTGTTTACTAAATGTGTTCAGGCAACCAACTGTTGTGTATGCTTTCATTTGGGTTCCTGTAAAGAGGAAGTAGTTGGTCTAATTGGTGCCTTCCAGTTACTTGCTGTTGGAAAGAGGTCTGCATTTCCTCAAAATAACCATAATCAATTTTTAAACTTCTAAAAGTTACACTGTTGTACCAGATTATTTTGGAAGTATATGTGAATGAAATGCAAATGAAAGTAAAAGCTTTATTTAGCTAAATCACAAAACAGAACCAGTGTTTTTTATTTAATATATACAAAATTCATCAATCTGAGATCTGAATGTTACATTTTCTTCTAGGCTTTGCCACAACTCCTTCTGGACCATGCCATTCCAGGGGGAGTTCATTGGTTTTTGGGAGTAAATCCTTTGAACCAGAAGTTGATCAAGGTCTTCCTGGGATAGCCCTGCCCTGAAACTGGCCTGTTTTGACCAGAACACCTCAGAGCTTTTCTGGTTTGAAGAATTTATTTGTGGAAACTACTGAACTGTCCCCAGAACAGAATGTTCTACAGGGAAACAGACTTGCTGAACTGACATATTTTGCACATCCCTAATAGGTTGCCATTCATAATGAGATCAGTGTCCTGATTTTCTAGGATATGTTCCTGTATTTGTCTAAGATCCTACTCTGGGGTTGACTTCTATACTTACAATTTATGCCTGCTAATTACGTGAGCTCTTTAATGTGCTCAATTTGAAATAATATATAATCTTCCAACCAGCTGCCTATATACTTAAGCTGTGATGCCTGGTCATTTTAGGAAGCCTAAATAGGAGGAGATACCCACTGATAATTTAGACATCATATTGTCCTCAGGCTGGAAGCCAGAAATATAAGTGTTGGCAAGCATATAAATTATAGATAATTCGAAGATGAATGCTATCTTTTTCTTAAGTCTTATTGAAAACCTGTGAACTGTCAGCTATGGTTTCTCTAACTCACTTCTGGGTATTTATGTGTGCTAAGCAATTACCTACAGCTGTTCCTGCTTAGTGTCTTTTTTTCCTTTTTTATTTATTTTTTCCCATTATTTACATGCCATCTTATCCAGGACTTGAGACAGCTCAGAACACTGTAAAACAATAAAAACAGTAAAACAATAATAAAGAAACACAAAAATAATTAAAACACATTCTAAAATCTCAGAAGAAATGTCTCTCCCACTGACCAACATTAAATCAATCTTGATTCATACACCCCCTGGAGAGTTTCCCTAGGAACCTGAATATCCTTAAGTCCCAAAGGATCATCTCCAAGCAAATAATTGCATGGGAAAAGATATGTCAGCTTTATTTTTGGATGTTGGATTACCTCATAACACCAATCCTGCATATGCCTATTTAGAGTTAAACTGCATTGTGTATAGTGAGGCTTATCTCCAGTGATGCAAGATTGTGACTTTGAAACTTTGAAGATAGATTGTAGAAACACTTGGATTTCTCCGTTGTTGCACAGGGAAAACAGAGCTGTATCTTTCCTAACATGGTAAAGACTACAAGTCTTCCTTGTGCTACAAAACTCGGCTGGAAAGTTTCCATGGCTGCTTTATTCTGAGTTTCATGAATTTTGAAAGTATTCAACATTTGAGGCAAAAACAAGCTGGAGCAAAGGCAGCTTTTCCATTTAGCTTCCATTATTAAGAAAGAGGAAAGGAAAATGTAATCACTTCTAATTCTCCAAAAGCTGTGAGATAGCAATCACAATAATGAGATTCTCTCTTCAAGAATCACCTATATCAATGGGAAATGAGCAGCATGATTATTCTATCCTGTTCTATAGATTCAGTTTAGGAGATTATGAAGCAAAATAAGATTTCATCATCTGCACGGAGTTTTCTTTCAAGGCACTGGGATAGCTTGATATGCTGCTGCTTTCTGTGTGGTCTGAGAATAAAGTTGAAAGTCTTGCTAATTCAGAAAAAGTAAAATTTTCATGCTACTTTGAAAGGGTGTGACAAGTGAATTAGCGTTCACATCACAGCAGTATGGAAATAGGCAGAACTCTTATGCAGAAGCTAGAACTTTGAAGTACTAATTTTGAATGAAACAGATGATAACTATTCATAAAGGAAAAGGAAAATACCACTTGAGTTTAGGTCAACTTTTGGTGACTGCATCCATGCAGTTCTCTTGGCAGTATTATCAACATCGTTTGCCACTGCTTTCCTCTGAGATATTTTTGACTATCTAGCCCGACAGCAGTCCTGGAATTCCAAAATGGTCTCCCATCCAAATACTAATCATCTCACTTTACCTTCAGAGACCAACTAAGGTTGGCTGGGTACTGCTGTTCTCCTTGAGGCTATATTCATGTCATCACATGTAAGAAATAAAAGTAGAATATCCACATTATTAAGAAACAGTTCTTATGCAGCATTTAAAATGTCTGGAACTGGTTCTTACACTGTTCAGAATCAGGGAATCTACATCTGATGTACAGTAGAGATAAGGAACGATTTGTAGAGTAGATAAAGTAAGTAAGAAAGTCTTGAACAACTACCTGAAGAATTGCGTTTTCCCTTTGACCTCCATGTGTATTAAGAGCTTTCTCAGAAGCCTTTTCAGTTTGTACAAACACTGGAAAAACAAGGCTGTGACAGCAGTTTTCTTTTGCTTTTTAGTGTTCCTGAGTTTTAAGAAAATCTGATATAATAACTTTTTAAATATTTTGTCTGCTTATGCAATTATAATGTATTTAAATTATTTTATTTATTGAAATGTTAGCATACTGTTAATATGTATTTTGTGCTGCTTTATTTATTAATATTTATTAATTTAATTTTTATGCCATCTTTTGTCCAGGAGCTAAAAGCAACACATGTAGTACTTCCTCCTGAAATAACCTATGAGATAAGGTTTTGCTGAGAGATGGTGACTGATGCAAAGTCATTCTGTGAATTTCCATGGCTGAGAATGGAATTGAATATTGATCTTTCCAGTCCAGTCCAACATTTTAGCCACTCTAATAAATTAATATTATTAATTTATTACAGAAAAATAGAATATAGATGTAATTAAATGCAAGGATAAACTTTGTCCCTTAGGAGCATACTTGTTTTTATGGCAGGTGTATGATACTTGCTACAGAATTTGTTGGTCAATGACCGAAATAAAATGACTGACTGACTTGCTACAGCTTTCTAGCTCTGTTGTGTTCACCTTTCTGCACCTTTACTTGTTTGCATGAATAAACTTTCATGCAAGATATTAGATGGAAGAATGTAGTTCAGATCTTTGCTTGTGATATAGATTTTATAATATATAGATTTTCAGTGGCACTGTGTTGGAATGTTAGTATATTTCTATACCTAGTTCCACCTTATTCCACCAATTATAAGGGAAATAAGCTTACCATGTATATGAAGGCAAGAAAGACAAGTAGAGATTTGTTCTTCTGTCTTACCAAAGTCACTGCAGTATGTTGAACAAAGAGCTTTATTCAAACATAGCCATGATACTTTCAGCTACCATCCCTTATCAATAGGAGCTCTTTTGTTGTTTATTTGTTTAGTCGCTTCCGACTCTTCATGACTTCATGGACCAGCCCACGCCAGAGCTTCCTGTTGGTCGTCAACACCCCTAGCTCCCCCAGGGACGGGTCCGTCACCTCTAGAATATCATCCATCCACCTTGCCCTTGGTCGGCCCCTCTTCCTTTTGCCCTCCACTCTCCCTAGCATCAGCATCTTCTCCAGGTCTTGTTTTTAACGACTGTATAGATGTCTGCCACCTTTGGCTGCAAAGGATGTAGTCAGTCTGATTTTGGTGTTGTCCATCTGGTGAAGTCCATTTATAAAGCCATCTCTTAGGTTGTTGGAAGAGAGTGTTTGTTATGCAGAGTGAATTGTCTTGGCAAAATTCTATCAGCCTATGTCCTGCTTCGTTTTGTTCTCCCAGGCCATGCTTACATGTAATTCCAGGTGTCATTTGACTGCCCACCTTAGCATTCCAGTCTCCCGTGATGAAAATAACATCTCTTTTAGGCGTGTTGGCCAGTAGGTGCTGCAGATCCTCATAGAACTGCTCTACTTCAGCTTCTTCAACATCTGTGGTTGGGGCGTAGATTTGGATCAGTGATGTTAGATGGCTTGCCCTGAATTTGAATTGAGATCATTCTATCATTTTTTGGATTGTATTCAAGCACTGCTTTAGCCACTTGACTATTAATTATGAAGGCTACTCCATTTCTTCTGTGGTCCTCTTGTCCACAGTAGTAGATCTGGTGGTGTGAAGTGGCCATTCCAGTCCATTTCAGTTCACTGATGCCCAAAATGTCTATCTTTAATCTTGACATCTCACCAATGACCACATCCAATTTGCCCTGGCTCATAGATCTTACATTCCAGGTTCCAATGGTGTGTTGATCCTTAGAACATTGGATTCGCCGTTCACCACCAGCACCGTCAGCCGCTAGCTGTCCTTTCGGCTTTGAGCTAGCTGCGTCATCATGTCTGGGGCTAGTTGAACTCATCCTCTGTTCCTCCCCAGTAGCATTTTGACCATCTTCCGACCTGGGGGGTCTCATCTTCCGATGGTATACCGACATATCTCTGGTTGTACTGATCCATTTAGTTTTCAGTTGTACTGATCCATTTAGTTTTCTAGTCCTAATAAATTTGGAGGGTACTAGTTTGGAAAAAGCTGTCTTGAGCCATCCTTGGCTTTCAGGAACACTTATTATCTTGTGCACACACAAAATTTGGATTTGAAAGCCACTGCCTTTCCTCTGCTTTGTTTTTTTAAACCCAGTTTGTGTGATAGATTAGCAGGGAAGATAAATATTCTAACAAACAGCTATCAAGTAAAGATTCAAACTTTTGAATATACAGTGCTAATTAACTTGCACTGAATATGGAGAAAAACTTTAAATCTCAAGAATACATAAAATTTCCACAGTAAAGTTTTGTTTTTTATTGAGTAAATATAAGCAAAGCATGGTAAATTGCAGTGTACATGCACAAATATGTAAGACCAAATATGAGCTGAAAAGAGAATGAAAATTGCTTGCAAAATCTACCAACCTTACCATGTATTCTGCTGGCACTGGAACTTGGAGTATACATTCCCCTTCAAATCAGAATGTAGTGTTTTCCCAGATGGCTTTTGCCACTATTGATGAGGTCCTCTGATCCATAAGCCCATCATTTAGTACAATGTTGGTTTAAATGTAATATTATTGTTGTTTATTCGTTCAGTCGCTTCCAACTCTTTGTGACTTCATGGACCAGTCTACCCCAGAGCTTCCTGTCAGTTGTCACCCCCAGCTTCCCCAAGGTCGAGTCCGTCACCTCTAAAATATCATTCATCCATCTTGCCCTTGGTCAGCCCCTCTTCCTTTTGCCTTCCACTTTCCCTAGCATCAGCATCTTCTGCAGGGTATCTTGTCTTCTCACTACGTGGCCAAAGGACGTCAGTTTTGCCTTTAATATCACTCCCTCAAGTGAGCAGTCTGGCTTTATTTCCTGGAGGATGGACTGGTTTGATCTTCTTGCAGTCCAAGGCACTCTCAGAATTTTCCTCCAACACCACAGTTCCAAAGCATCGATCTTCCTTCGCTCATCCCTCCTTATGGTCCAGCTCTTGCAGCCATATGTTACTACAGGGAACACCATTGCTTTAACTATGCGGACCTTTGTTGTCAGTGTGATGTCTCTGCTCTTAATTATTTTATCGAGATTTGACATTGCTCTTCTTCCAAGGATTAAATGTCTTCTGATTTCCTGACTGCAGTCAGCATCTGCAGTAATCTTTGCACTCAGAAATACAAAGTCTTTCACTGCCTCTACTATTTCTCCCTCTATTTGCCAGTTATCAGTCAAGCTGGTTGCCATAATCTTGGTTTTTTTGAGGTTTAACTGCAACCCAGCTTTTGCACTTTCTTCTTTCACCTTCATCATAAGGCTCCTCAGTTCCTCTTCGCTTTCAGCCATCAAAGTGGTATCATCTGCATATCTGAGATTGTTAATGTTTCTTCCAGCGATTTTTAACCCCAGCCTTGATTCATAAAGCCCAGCACATCGCGTGGTGTGTTCTACGTACAAGTTGAATAGGTAGGATGAGAGTATACAACCCTACCATGCTCCTTTCCCAATCTTAAACCAGTCTGTTGTTCTGTGGTCTGTTCTTACCGTTGCTACTTGGTTGTTACACAGATTCCTCAGGAGGCAGACAAGATGACTTAGTATCCCCATACCACCAAGAACTTGCCACAGTTTGTTATGGTCCACACAGTCAAAGGCTTTAGAATAGTCAATAAAACAGAAATAGATGTTTTTCTGAAACTCCCTGGCTTTTTCCATTATCCAGCGGATATTGGCAATTTGGTCCCTAGTTCCTCTGCCTTTTCTAAACCCAGCTTGTACCTCTGGCAATTCTCGCTCCATGAATTGCAGGATCTTGAGCATTACCTTACTGTCATGTGAAATAAGTGCCATTGTTCAATAGTTTGAACATTCTCTGTTTTGGTATGGGGCTATAAGTTGATTTTTTCCAATCTGATAGCCATTCTTGTGTTTACCAAATTTGCTGGCATATGGCATGCATCACCTTGACAGTATCATCTTGCAAGATTTTAAGCAGTTCAGCTGGGATATTGTCGTCTCCTGCTGCTTTGTTATTAGCAATGCTTCTTAAGGCCCAATCAACCTCACTCTTCAGTATGTCTGGCTCTAACTCACTGACCACACTGTCAAAGCTATCTCTGATATTATTATCCTTCCTATACAGGTCTTCCGTATAATCTTGCCACCTTTTCTTGATCTCTTCTTCTTCTGTTAGGTCGTTGCCATCTTTGTTTTTGAACATACCCACTTTTGCCTGGAATTTACCTCCAATGTTTCTAATTTTCTGGAAGAGGTCTCTTGTCCATCCTATTCTATTGTCGTCTTCCACTTCCTTGCATTGCTTGTTTAAAAATAATTCCTTATCTCTTCTGGCTAACCTCTGGAATTTTGCATTTAATTGGGCATATCTCCCCCTATCACTGTTGCCTTTTGCTTTCCTTCTTTCTTGGGCTATTTCTAGTGTCTCAGCAGACAGCCATTTTGCCTTCTTGGTTTTCTTTTTCTTTGGGATGTATTTTGTTGCCATCTCCTGAACAATGTTGCAAACTTCTGTCCATAGCTCTTCCGAGACCCTGTCTACTAAATCTAGTCCCTTAAATCTATTCTTCACCTCTACCACATATTCATTAGGAATATTAGTGAGCTCATATCTAACTGATCTGTGGGTCTTCCCTAATCTCTTTGGTCTGATCCTATATTGTGCAATAAGGAGTTCGTAATCTGAACTACTGTCAGCTCCAGGTCTTGTTTTTACCAACTGTATAGATGTCTGCCACCTTTGGCTGCAAAGGATGTAGTCAGTCTGATTTCAGTGTTGTCCATCTGGTGAAGTCCATTTATAAAGCCATCTCTTGGGCTGTTGGAAGAGAGTGTTTGTTATGCAGAGTGAGTTGTCTTGGCAAAATTCTATCAGCCTATGTCCTGCTTCGTTTTGTTCTCCCAGGCCATGCTTACATGTAATTCCAGGTGTCATTTGACTGCCCACCTTAGCATTCCAGTCTCCCGTGATGAAAATAACATCTCTTTTGCATGTTGTCCAGTAGGTGCTGCAGATCCTTATAGAACTGCTCTACTTCAGCTTCTTCAGCATCTGTGGTTGGGGCGTATATTTAGATCACTGTGATGTTAGATGGCTTGCCCTGAATTCAAATTGAGATCATTCTATTGTTTTTTGGATTTTATCCAAGCACTGCTATAGCCACTTTACTTTTAATTATGAAGGCTACTCCATTTCTTCTGTGGTCCTCTTGTCCACAGTAGTAGAGCTGGTGGTCATCTGATGCGAAGTGGCCCATTTCAGTTCACTGACACCCAAAATGTTTATCTTTAATCTTGACAAATGTAATATACATTGATACAAATACATGCTTACTTGATGTTCTAATTAAGTGATAAATGGTGAAAAAAAATGTTTTCTCTGGTGGACACTATATTATTTACTGTGTTTCAGACTCAGTAAAAACTCAGATTTCAAGAAAAACCAGAATAATTTGAGCAGATTTTTATTTACCTGAGGAAGATTACAGGTCTGAGCTTTTATATGCTTCAGTTAATGGTATCCTGGTAGCTGAATAAAACAAAATTTACTTGTTAAGTCTTTTACATCATACACTATGTGGAAAGAATGGAGCATTCTGTAATCAATGGCTCTGCCCTCAAATCAGTCTGTCATTGGTTGCCCCAATTACAATGTCTGGTTGGATATCAAGATTATTAGGGTATGGGCGAACCATTCATTCTGTAATGTTACCACAGTATTGCCTGGTTTCTCATCTTGAGTATTTTATGGATTACATTGAAGTGAAAGGTCCCCTGTGCAAGCGCCGAGTCATGTCTGACCCTTTGGGGGGACGCCGCTTTCAGGATGTTTTCTTGGCAGACTATAGCAGGGTGGTTTGCCATTGCCTTCCCCAGTCATCACTTCCTTTTAGGGGTAGATGGGCGGTGATAGAAATGTGAATAATAAATAAGCTGGGTACTCATTTTACTGACCTCGGAAGGATGGAAGGCTGAGTCGACCTGAGCTGGCTACCCGAGAATCCAGCTTCTGCTGGGATCGAACTCAGGTCGTGGGGAGAGTTTCGGTTGCAATACTGCCGCCTACCACTCTGTGCCACACGAGGCTCTATATGGGTTACATTAGGAAACACTAAATTTATACTTACACTGCAACCTCGACCACCTTATTCACTGCATTAATAAACAGGTGAAATATAATTTATTATGAAGACTTCTTCCCTTTGCATATATGGCTTGTTTGAAATTTGGGAAAATGCATTCCCCTGAAGGGGACTAAATCTGTTTGAATGGTAGATTTTAAAGACATATAGCTTGAAAATCCCTGCCCTGATTCCTGCAGATTTTATCCCATTGTGCTGCAAAATAAAAATACTTGTTTTTTCCGTGTTAAACTATGGGGGAAGAGAGTTGTTTTGCTGAGCCACTCCCTGGATTTAAGATTTCAGTTGGACTATCTCAGAGCAGTATTGTAGGGTTGTAGGGTAGAAAATCTTCCACTTTATTTTTCAGTGGAAAAAAATTCCATTTCCTAAGCCTATTAGTAATGTCTAGATGCCAGCTCAGTATTAAGCAAACTTAGCAGTTTCAAAGTTGTAGTTAAGTGTATGAGAAATTACATGTGTGTCATAGGGAAATGAAAATGGCATCATTTCAGAATGATTTGTGATAGAGAATAATAGAATAAGAAATGTAACCTGATTTTTCTCCTATTCCTAATTTCCTAGGAAAGGGAAGAGGGAAGTGCCAAGTTGCTTTGGCTACTTGTGTAAATATATTAGGACTATCAAGGCTATGCGCTGCTGCTATTCAGTGTTTTGTTGCAGAGTTTTGGTAGCAAGATATTGGAGGGAGGCTACAAAAATGAGATTCAGAAACATGGTTTATCTGCCCCTATATTAAACCATTCCAATACTAAAGGTATGTCAGGGCAGCCACGCTCTGAATAAGACACAGACTCACTTAGAAGGCCTAAGGATTTCTGGCTTTATTAGAATGGAGTGCGTGCAAAGAGAAAGACGGGAATCCTTATGTGGTGACAGGGTGCCCTGTTTATACTTTGCTGGCGGACGTTGTGCTTCTCTACCCTCAAGCCAGGACCGGATGGGTGCTTGAGACTGCGATGTGTCAGCTGATGGGCGATCCCGGCGATCTCCTTTGTCTCCCTGTCTTCGTCCGGACCGGGTGCGTCCCCTGGGGAAAATGGGAAGGTGTTTCCCTGATCTCCCGATAGGCGTTAAGTCCTGTCTGATGGGCGCTCCCATTATGTTGGATATTCCTCTGTGGACATGCGTGCCTGAGGGAGGTGTGAATGCATCCCCTGGGGGAATGGGAAGGCGTTCCCCCTATCTCTTTATGGATGCCAAGTCTGGTCTAAAGGCTTATCTATTGTGTTGGGGATTCCCTTCTGGATATGGGTGCTTGAGTGATTTAGGGATTATGCTTATCCCTTCCTCTTACCTAATGTGCATGTTCCCCGTTGTGATGCACATATGCCTTGCAACGGGGAACATGACAAGGTAACTCCTAGAGCTTTGAATTACACACAGAAATAAATAGAAAGCAAGGCAGTTGTTTTAACACAGAAGCTCTGCAGGGAGTCAGAGCAATCATGCTACTGTATCAGAAACACCAGTTATATTTTTCCAGTGCTTTCAAGACAGTCTTATGTAGAATATGTTGGAGTAAACCAAACATGATACAAGCAAGGCATGTGTCAGTCTTGTCAGTTTTGCATTCCCGAGTTGTAGTTGACACACAAGTCTTACCTGGGCAAAGGTATTCTTGGCCATAACCAAAGAAGCCCTGGACATCCAGGTCTAGATGCAGAGTAACTCCCAACCTATGAGTATTACCCTATCCAACTCAGGTAGAACCTCAATTTCTGGCGAATTCTACAAACACCACCAGCACTGTTTCATCTGTGTTCTCTTTCAGTTTCTTAGTTGTTGTCCATTGCCATTTCCAGCCAGTGATTTAGGACACTTTCCCTAGGACACTTCCATTCTCTAGTGAGAATGGAAAAAGTTCAGTGTCACAGTGACCCGGGTGATATTCCCATTAACTTTATTATGATGTTAAATAATACAATAGCCAAAATAAAGTCCTGAGGGATACCACTGGTCATTGTGTCAAACAGTCCTTAATAATACCATAATCTGTGGTCCGTAATTTGTTTTATCCTGAAAAACTCTGAAGCTGAAAAGCCATTATATGCTTTTGCATCTTTTGAAAGAATGAAATTTTGGGGGTGGGGTATACTCCAATACAGTGTAATTAAGAGCATGTTTTTCAATAGTAGTTTTACTATAGCTATTTAAATTTGCAAAATGTTGCATCTCCCACAGTGAATCATTTACAAATCATAAAATAAAGTCTCCTTTGAGTTGATCTTGACTTCCTTAGTCAAGTCCTTAGTCAGTTTCCTTAGTCACAGTTGTAGAAGCAGTATGCGCTTGCTTTCTGAGAGGGGTTTTTACTTCCCAGTCTAGCCTACTATCCTGGTACAAGTAGTCCTTGCTTAACAACAGTAATTGGGATCGGAATTTCTGTTGGTAAGCAATGCAGTTAGCAACAGCAGTTCCAGCAGTCCCCTGTTAGCATCATTAAGTGAGGACCGTATGGGTCATTAAGTGAGGACCTCATATGATTGCAACTTCCAACTTCCTACTGGCTTCCCAATTGACTTTGCTTGTGGGAAGCTGGCAGGGAATGTCGCGAATTGTGACCACAGTACACTGCGGTGGTCGAAAATCTGGGCCAGATTTGTGATCACATGACTGCAGGGACACTTCTTTTGGCAGATTGCTGGGAAAGCCTTTGGCCCAGGAGAGATCAGAAAAGTCACACACCAGGCATTTCTATAAAAGTAATTTATTTACAGAAAGCAAAACATATTTAAAAGCTCAGGCTCTCAGTGAGAGCAGCTTGACTCTCTACATGCCTGCACAGAAAGGAAAAAGAAACTAAAACAAGTCCAAGCAAGTTCTTTTTTCCCCAGGTGCAAAAATTAACATTCAAAAAGGGGATAGTTGAATTCAATCTCTGCACCCGGCCAAAATGTTTAGTTACCATAGTAACCTTAATCTGTAGTAGAAAACAATATATTAACAACTTCAACGGCCTGAACTTCAAGGACTGGTTTTAAGTACCACTCATTCAGTACTGTCACAAGGTTGAATGATCGCTGAATGAGTGGTTGTTAAATGAGGACTACCTGTTCCCACTGGTTGTCTTTTATCAAATTACTAATCTGGCTTGATTCTGTTCAGCTTCCAAGCCGATACAAGTTTAGCCAGATGCTGCTGTCTACTGAATCTTACCAATCCTACCAACTCTTAGCTTCTGACCTTATAAATGAAAATATAACCATTTTAATAGACAAACCATCAAAATATATTAACAGTGATATAATTGTAGTATCTAAGTCAGAGCAGATATGAACAACTTCTCAAATTGGTCTCAAAATGTTACCAAGCAGTCCTCCCTATTTCCTAAGATGTAAAAGACGTATAGCTACTCAGGACTAGTCTTCTAATCTATTCTTGCGTAGATGTCTTAGTGAAAGAAAACTAAGACATAATTTCTCCACTAGTCTTCCATATAATTTCATTGTGTTCAGTCATTAGGTTATCCAATCTAGCCACTGCATAATTTTTCATATACATGATATACAGCGGTGCTTAAAAGTTCGTGACCCCTTTTGACTTTTCAATATTTCTGCATAAATATGACCTAAAAGGTGATCTGTTCTCCACACAAGTCCTAAAACTGGATAAAGAGAACCCAATTAAATAAGTCAAACATTATACTTGTCCATTTATTCATTGAGGAAAATGATCCAAAGCTACATATTTCTATAGTTAATTCCAAAATCTTATAGTAAAAGTCAATATTCCAGATTTATCTGGACCCTTAATCTGTTTATAACGCTTTTTAGATCAAAATCTTATTTAGCTTTTTACTGTTTATTTCAAATTCTTTAAGTTCTTAAGCTTATAATTAATTATTCTTTTGTTCACAGTTGAAGATAAAACTCACCCAATGACTTTTTGAACTTGTCATTATGGTCTCTAATAGCTTTAAGATGGTTAATAGGCAATTTCCAAAAGTGATTAGAAAGTGAGGTTTGCAAACTTAGTGTCCTTAGTGTCCTTTAAAGGGCTCTGCCACGGTTGCAAGCAAGAGGGCTGATTCCTTCATCTTCCTGCACTCAAACCCACAGCAAACTGCTGTCCTGTGGTCTCAACAGCACATGTGGGTAATCTCCCATCCTCTCCTTATCTGGAGAGGCTCCAAGGAACTGGTCCATTCACCAGTTCCTTGGTCTTTGCTGCAGTCATTGGCTCTGCTTTTGCGGAGCCGTCTTCAGTTCACCATACCTCTCCCCAAAGTCATTCATACACACACACACACACACACACACACACACACACACACACACACTATATATATATATATATGGATATTGTTGGAGAATAAGCATATTAGATTTTCAGGAGCAAATAGACAAGAAGCTCAAGATCTGTGATCTGACCTTCCAGTATTTTCAAGGATTAAAAGCAGCTATAATAACTACATTAGAGCTGCAGCTTTTTGATGTGTGTATTAAGTGTTTACTTTTTGCCTCTTTATTGAAACTGTGATGCATCCTTAACATAGATACTTATTACATAATATTAATTATTTTGATACAGGCAGTGGGAACAACTGTTGTGAAAGCCATAAGATGCAAATTAGCTCTGTGATCCTCTTTTATGCCTCAAATCAATTCATTTATTTTCCTTTGATATAGCAATCATATATAATATAATTGTATTGCTGTGCCAGTTTAGATGTGTTCTCCTGGCACTAACAAATTTAATTATAACCTGTCTTCCAAGAGTCCTATCTTAGAAATTGGATCACTTAGTCAATAGGGTTTGTGTAATATTTATTTTGCACCTATGAGAAAATGAACATCCCGGTCTTTGTTTTTAAAACAAAATAGTTTAGAGCACCCTGAAGAATAACCAGTTTTATTATATAAGATTTCACTATATGTAATAATGAAATACGTTAATCTTGAAAGTGCCACAAAAGTCTCTCTCTCTTTGTGCAGAAGGTTAACACAACTATATTTTTAGAAGCTAGTATTATTTGGAAGAGAAACCAATTTCAGAAACTGAAATATTTGGCTAAATAATACTAATGTTAGTTAATATAATATTGTGTCTCATATTGTATCAGATGTCAGCTGAATGTCAGGCTTTGCAGTGTAAGTGACCAAACTAAATTATTGAATGCATGTTTTGTTTATATTTTTCACTGTTTTTACTTTTTTAGGCTTAATTTTGCTATTTTATCTCATCTTCTATGGCTTCTTAGCTGCACTTTTCTCATTCACAATGTGGGTTATGCTCCAGACATTAAGTAGTGATATACCCAAGTATCGTGATCAGATTTCTAGTCCAGGTAAGTATGTCCAAATGAAATTATCAATATAAAGTGTAAGAAAAGTGTTTTTACTTATATTGATTTTGTCAACATTTACCACTGTCGTCATAATACTGACTTTCTAGTTTTTTGTATTGATGATGATGATGATTTTGTTTATTTCATCTTATGAAATACAACCCTGGGCAGCTCCAGTAAAATCAAAACCTGATGCCTCAACCAACATTCTCCAATACATCCAATGATACAGTCTCCAGGGTTCACCCTCACCCTATCCCAGTGCTTGGGAGAAAGCCAGCTCTTTATGGCTTTCCAGAAGGCTAAAAGGATGGGTCCTGCTGGATCACTGGGAAAGGGTGTTGCACAGGGCAGGGGCTGCTGCAGAAAAGACATGCTTTCTAGAGATGGCAGTATGTAAAGGAAGGAACCTGAAGTGTGCCCACCCTATCTGACTTGGTGAAATGGGCAGATAACGTCAGGAAAAGGCAGTCCGCAAATAATTATAATACTATAATTATAATATTCCCATAAACTTCAGAATGGAAATATAACAAATCAATGGACAGCATTATTCCATGTAGCAAAAATACAAGCTAAAGCTGAAAGTGGAACTTGAAAGAAGATTTAAATCAGTAAATACATGGCATAAGCAACAGTGAGTTGAGGATTCCCTTTTGTTATATAATGTAAGGTTCATTATTTTCCATAAACAGAAATAAGCTTTCCTGACTAGTTAATAGATACTTATCTATTAGACACAAGCAATAGACACAGTTAGTTGGTTTACAAGGAACAGTTCCTACTTAGCCTGATCAATCAAGGTAAAAATAGTAATCAGTTCCATCCTTTTGATGATTTAATGGAAGTAAACTATCTCTAGCGAATATTTTCTAAGGCAAAGGCAACTGAGGAGCAGGCAAGTGTCAAATATTTAGAGTAGAAATTCTGAATTCTTCTGAAATGGTTGAAGAAAGATTCCTGCTATGTTTTTCCTGTAAAACAGGAGGTAAGATGTATAATAGCATCAGTCATACTTCGGTAGTAGAGTTTGGAATGCTTTCCAGCAAGAACCTTCAGCCTAGCTTCTGTGCATCAGAAGAGAAATGAAGAAGTGCTTCCTGGTTTTGTCCTGTATGCTTGAGATACTTTGGACATTGTTTACTCAGCTGTCATTCTATCCTTTCTTTTCAAACCTACTGAAGCTGCAGAGATCACTATGAACCCCAACTCACATTTACATCTTTTAACTAGGGAGAGACACATGTCTTGCCCCATTCACCAGAGGCTGATGCTATGCTCTGTGTTAACATAACTTTTGAATTCTGAACTGGCTTGTGTTTCTTCTTAAGATAGCATTGGAATCTAGCTTCAATCCATTATTGCCAAATCTGGTTTGGAATCTAATACCCAGTACCAGAACACTAATTTTTAAAGCATTATTTCTTTATTTATTCATTAGCCTCTTTTCTCTGGTTTCTACCAGAGTTACACAAGGTGAAGTTGAAAGTCATGATTCCAGCTCCTATTACATATTTAATTCACCTCACCCAAAATTTTCTTACATACCATCATAAAGTGTAGCCCATCCTCATAGTTCTTCTGTACTACCCATTTTGGTAGTAAATTAATTGTCCGACTGTATTTCTGATTAATGTAGGTCTCCAGTGCTCTGATATTCTACAAGTAAGCACCTTTCCTGAATGAATCATTAGGATTTGACTTTTTTTTTCTTAACACATGTTTATCATGAAATTAATACAAAACCCTTCCAGCTTTCTATTCTATGAGGCTGCTGATGCACATTAATGACATAGTTCAAATAAACTTTAATTGAAGGACGCTCTCTACAAAATATAATGTGTTACAGGCACAGGTTGCATGTCCAAATGGGTGAAGTTTAAAAAACTTAATAAATTCTTAACTGAAATTATAAAGCAGAGCTAAAAATGCCTATATTATTAATTTTTAATCAAGATTTACTGATTTGATATGAAATCTGGATTATGGAAATATTATTGAGCCTGAGTAATGAATGAGCCTGTTTGGTATAATTATTTTTAATTATTTTTAATTGTCAATGTAGTTGTTTTATTGCTTTTTAGCTGTTTAGAGTTGTGTGTTAATTGGGCAACCATACTAATTCATATAATAATTGATAGATAAGCAAAAGTAAAAGTAAAATGTACTCTGCAAGTGTTTCTGCTTAAATAATTTTGGTATTGCTGGTTCAGTGATAAAATGATGAAATCCTTTGATAATTTAATGTAAAATAATGAAAAGATTTAGCTGTTTACTCCCATGTTTATATAAAACCCAGTTCTTAAAGTATTTACTCAAACTATTTTTATACATTAAGAAATAATCATTTTTGAGAGATACTTTGGATGAACAATTTTTATATTTGTAGGGCTAATGATTTCACCAAAACCAGAAACCGCACTGGAATTTTCAATAAACAAAAATAACTCAAGAAGCTATAATTATAATCGTTATGTAGAAGCCCTTCATAAATTTCTAGGAGGTATGTATACTTTCTCTCTTTTCCAAGTAATTTATATAAGCTACTGAGGGACAGTAGACAGATAACTTGTGTCATTCTTTCAGTGGATTGTAATTTTTTCTAGCACTACACTAATAATTATTTGTAAAAACAGCTATATTTTTGATGATTAAGTAGTTTTCTTAAGGTTGTCAGAATTACTGATTTCTGAAAAGCAATTTTTCTGTGAACTGGTAAAGATATATCCTGAATTTAAAATATGGCCAAATTTGTTTACATTCTGTGCTAAAAAATAAATTATTTTGGAAGCTTCTGGAACATTAATTAGATTGACTTAAGGCCAATTTAATGATCTGTTAATATTATTAAATTTGCTAAGATGAGTATTTATTAAATTATGGCTTGATGTGAAAATGTAAAGTAATTTTTGTTGCTTTGCTTAAGAATATCTCTGATCTATACTGTTTATTAACAAACTTTTAATAGGGAGGAAGGAAGGGAAAAAGGACAATTAAGAGTTTGCTGATAAAAGATAATAAAATCACTTTCATCACTTCTGTATTGCAGGCCCTTGTAAGCTGTGCAAGGGCTTTATTATGCAGCCTGCATTTGATTAGTTTAACCCAAAACCTGTGCAGATAAGATAGTATGCACTCCTGCAGAACTCTTCTCAGGTATGATACGGTCACTGCTTCCTATGCATATTTAGGGAGAAGTGAGTTGCACACCGTTCAGAGGCACTTACTTCAAATAAATGTGCAGAGAGCTGGAAGTCTTAACTGTGCAGTGTTTAGTTGAGAAAGGAACATAGGAAAGTGCTGAAACAAGGGCAAGGAAGGGATGTCTGAGAATACAGAGAATCAGCCTCAGAAATCTTGTTCAGAACTTTCCTGAAAGCAGATGATACTCAGTTTGGCTGTAGTTAGCTTCATGTGTTGAACACCCTCATATTTTTGTATTTTACATGTTGCAGGCATGAGAAAGTAAGAGGGCAGAGGAAAGTCAGAGGGCAAGTAAAAGTGACAGAAAGTGAAAAAATGAGAGGAATTGTCAGAGGATAAAATACAGAAAGATGAACAAAGGTGGCAAAGGCGGTGGCAGGATGAAGGTGAAAGGAGAGATGAATAGAAGGTAAACGAGAGAAAAATGTGAAAGAAAAAAGAAGATAGAGGAGAGAAAGCAAACTAAAAAGTGAGCTGAAATAGATTTCAGTGATTACAAATGCCTTTTTGGTAAGGAAGTGCAAATGTGAAAATACTGCTTTAATTGACATTAAATTATGTACAGGATTACTTGTGCTGGAAGAAGTAGGTCGCCAATACCACAGCGTGTGCTATATATTAGACATTAGCAAATACGATATTTCAAATGTTGAAACCATCAAAGCTGTTGAGGCAGCATTCCAGTTATAAAAAGCCAATAAATAAAAAATATAGATAGATATATGCCTGAGTTGAGCACGAAAACTGCTCTATTTTACAACTTCATAAGAAATTCCATTAGAATCCATGGTTACAATGTTGCAGAACTCACATTGCTAATGTGGAGAAAAAATGAACAATTGGACTAAAAATAAGAGACTTCTATTGCAAACTGCAATTAATATGGATACTGAAATATCTAGTAGCGGCGTCAAAATTGAAATCTAAATTTTTGTTGCACACCACAGTCAAATATCTGAGAACACTTACAATGATTTAAGGCCATATAAACTTATAAAAACTAAGACATTTGCAATACATTAAGAGGAATCAACAGATATTGTGTACAGGTAGTTCTCATTTAATGACCCTAATTGGGACCACTGACTCTGTTGCTAAGCGACACAGTCATTAAATAAAAGGTCACATGACTGCTCTGCTTAGCAACGGCAGTTCCAGCAATTCCAGTTGCTGTCATTGAGTGAACCCCACACGGTCATTAGGCAGAAACCCATCCAGATCCAAGCCATTCTTGGGAAAAGGTAAGGGACAACCTCTACTTCAACTCCCCCCATCCATCATCTCTCCCTCATCTCTGCCCTTTTGGCTGCCCGACTACCAGCTGCCCCTCTGCTGCCATGCCCACCGCACCACAACCACTACTGTACCAAACAGTGCGCAGTGTGGCCAGCATGGCAGCAGCAGACAGGGCCGGGCAGTGGGGGCAGCAGGTAGGTGGGTGGCCAAAAGGCAGTAGTAAATGCAGGTGGGCCTGAATTTTGTTCACATGACCACAGGGGCACTGCAACAGCCAAAACTTTAAGGACCGGTTGCAAGTCCCTTTATTCAGCTCCGTCATAACTTCAAACAGTCACTGAATGAATAGACATTAAGCGAGGACTACCGGTATTATTCTTGCATAGTTGAGATATGTTTCAGAAAAAGAAATTAAAGACATATTAAAGATATGTTTCAGAAAAATGAAATTAAATTTTGGTTGTCAAAATTATGTCAGCAAATAATTTTGGGGCAATTTCATTCTAGAAAATTTATTGATTTACCTTGTATTATTCAACTAAAACGGATTCATTTGCTTCATATACAGAGAAATACAGTACTTAAACAGATAATCACATCAGGATTTAGAGAAACATGTAGAAGTTTTTAATATTAACAGTAACGTGTGCAATTTTGAGACTTCTTATACAAAAATTTGTTCTCTTGTGTGAAACAAGTCATTGGCTCATATTTTTTTATTTGACAAATTAGTCCTGGTTTTGAAACTGGCATACCTTGCAGGCAAGTTTAGTTGTTTGAATGAGCTGAATGTCTCAATATAAAGAGAAATGTCATGTTTCTTGGTAATGTAAGGAAGATGTATGTTCAAGAAAATGCTAGAACAATTTCACAAAGAAGTTGTAATGCAGCATATGGACCAGTTTGGTGCCTTGTACTCCAAGATTTGTGTGAAGATATGAAATGGAGTAAAATTGCCTACAGTGTGGGTGTAGACAGACTGAAGTCTGAGATTAATTAAAGAGAAAATTCTATGAATTTATGGCACAAAATTAAAGTTGTAAATTCAGCAGCGAATTATATTGAACTTTTGGATTTCTGTTAATAAAAAGATGGTAAGTGATGCTGTATGATTCTATTACTATTCAGTGTAGCTTATCTTTGAGCATGTCTTTGTTAAATAAAATTAAGGACAGCCTTAATAGTTACATGTTTTATTATGAACCAAAAAAAAAGATCCAGAAAGCATTCATTGTATTCCAGGAAAGTACACTGAATCAAACACTGAAAGAAAAAAAAATACCATCCATACTATTTGAATTATCAGACATTTTCAATTACTGTAGTGATTATAAAGCAAATATTGTGCATTGTTTGGAAGTTAATCTAATTTTTCTCCTTGGTAATTCCCCTAAACACATGAATTTTGGAACTGGGTCTGTGCTCAGGCTTCAAATGGATCCCAGCTCTTGACAAGTTGAACACCTCTGCACAGTAATGTTTTTTCAAAATTTGGAAATGAGTATTTTGAAAATGTAAGTTTTCAAAATTTGGAAATGAAAGGCTTTCATCTGCTAAATGATTCTGTAGTCTGTATGTTTATTAAATAGTAATGTCATGCACTGAATTGTTTTTTCTAGCATATAATGAATCAAAGCAAACCAGAAACATTTGGTGTTCTCCAGGGAAGCTCTTTGACCAGAACTCTGTAAATAAATCGGCGTGCCAGTTTAATCGTGATAACCTGGGACCATGCTCTGGACTACAGGATGAAAATTTTGGTTATGACAGAGGAACACCATGTGTTGTTATAAAAATGAATAGAGTAAGTTCAGTTACTCTTTTGGATTTCATAAGGCTTCCAGATTTTCCTGCGGAAAACTGTTGTTCAAAATTTGTAGCTGGATGCTATTTGCTTGAGGGTAAATTTCTGTGTGTGTGTTACTACATGCTCTTAGAATTCCTTCTTTTCTGAGCTTTCCTGATTTCTGTGTTGAGGATAGGAGCTCATGGGAAAGATTTAGCCTGCCTATGTTAGAGCTTCTAATTCAGAGTTTTTATATTAAAGTTGGATGGCATTTTACCAGTTATTCCCAGTTGCTTAGGAAATCATGTCAGTTTTGTGCTTAAAACACTAAAGTTCAAATTGTGTGTTTCTGGGCTAAACAACAATAATATTATAGTCAGGAAAGAACAACTCACTTAAGTACATCACACAAGAGATTATCTACTGATCAAAAATGTTCGTCGCAAGGATACCCAGTATGTATTTCTATCAAACACAGATGAATGTCATTTGATTTCTTTAAAATCTCTGCTGCACACTTACTTGTAGTTAAATATTTCACTTTTTCAACAGTTTAACTATGTGTTATGTGACATGTTACTTGTCTGTGCCTTCTGGATTCAGCCATTAATGTTATGTGCCTAATCTGAAATAATGAACTGCTGTTGCTGGAATTGTCACATGGAAGGGAAACATTCTTGAGTGCTTCTGTGACTGTACTTTAAAACAGGATTATGTTAAAAACACCTACATCTGCAGACCGATAATTATTTTCCTTCCTTGCTGAGAACTTTCTGCCCAGCAACAATGCAGACTTAACGTAACTAATGAATAAGGTGCCTATTTGCTGTATACCTTACAAAACTGTTCCAAATGAATTGGTATCCACACTGAGATTGTTGTAGAGTTTAAGTTTTGTATATACATCAAACATACATATTTTTAATAGCTGCAGGGACATTAGTACATGTGATATATTGGAATTACAGATATCCGTTAATGTACTGAAAATAAACAGCTTTGACATGGTTGAAACTTAAAACAATTTTCATTGCTTATTACCTTATTTATTATTCAAATTTAATTACCGCCCATCTCCCCCAAAAGAGGGACTTATACTTTGAATATACTGATTTCTAAAATGGGACACAGTAACCTCTGTGTAAACTATACCACAGAAATAGTTATATAAAGAAATATAGTTTCATTATATTAAAATTAAAAACTTCAACTATCAGAATGTGTTATCATGTAGTTTATTTTTAAAATGTATTCCACCTCAAGTTATATAACATTTTTTCTACATTTCAGATAATTGGATTAAAGCCTAATGGAAAACCATACATAAAGTGTAATTCTAAGGTAAGCATTTTAAAATAAAAATGTGCTCATTTTTATGTTATTAAAGGGGGAAGTAGTTTGATATAAATTAGTCTTAATTATATTATTTCCCTGTATTTTAGATCTCTGTTCACTAATTTTAAAATTTTATGTTACAGTCTCCATTTAGAAGAGATACCGTTTCTTCATAATTACTTGCTTTTTGTTTTGTTTTATTTCATTTCATAACCAGCATTTTGTTTTTCTCTCCATGCTGCAAATGCATCTTACACAATATATTTATGATGGGTAAGAAAATGAGCACTGAAGCAGAATATGAAATCTTAGTGTTTGCACTGTGAAATTGTTCACTTGTACTCATTCCATTATTTTCAAAATTTATTCATTATAAATGTTACATGTCTTGAAAATTTTTCTTCTAATGTAAATGATTTTACATATTCAAATCAAAATCCACCTTCTACTTTATACTGAAATATAATTGTATGTACCTGTACTTACACTCCTTTTAAAGTCTTTTCCTCTGTAACATACATTTATTAAACCAGAGTGAAAATAATGCTACTAGTCAGCATCCCTTTCTGACCTTCAGGGTCCCCCTATAAATGAATATTGCCAAATCATCCTTGCCGGGGGGAGTGGGGGCAAGCTGCCGTAAAGAGGGAAGCCTGCACAAGGAACACCTGTCGTTGGGCTCTATCCTATTGTATCTAATGGTAGGGATCCTATTTCATCCCTTAAATCCTCCTCAAAAAAAATGCCTGCCTTTGCTGTCTTTGGGAATATAACCCTTCAGGGTATGCAAAACCTGAGGTAATCCTCAGACCAGTGGACATTGCACACAGCTGTATTTTATCTTTGATACTTTTTCAGATAAATGCCACTATACATTTTCACAAATACATGCATAGTTGCCATAACACTGTTCATCAATATGGTGCCAGCTTTTATGAAATTCCTGTTTTGATGTGTGACAAGTCCTCCATTTGTTCTGGCTAGTATATGGCTTCTAATGATAAGAATTATTTCTAATTTTTTTTTCTATTCCTGTACTTCGAATCATAAAAAATAATTGGGTATAAGCAGCTTAATGTCACAGTCTTTTATCTTGTCATATCTAAGGGTACTTCAATTTGACATTTGTAACATCTACTGTTAAGTTTTATGCATCCTAATTAATTTGTTAAAGAGTTTTAAATATTATTATAGAATGTTTATTGTTATATATAAATCTTTCATTTGCTCCTGTAATCCAAATTGCTTTCAGAATTGTTTGAGAATATTTTGTCATATTTGGTAATGTCATTCTTTAATGCAGCATTTTTATATTTATTCTTATAGTCTTATTTCAGATGTAAGCAATTTGGTTCTTTCATTTACTTAGTCAATTTTTATCAGCCCAACTAACTTTGGGGACATAATTTGCATACTGTTTCATTGCTCACATAAAATGTCTTATTCATAGCGACTTTTAAAATCTATTTGTACTTGAAAAATCCAGGAAAAATGGATAAGTAATTTATTTGTGAATAGTGATGATAGAATTACACATCAAAATATACAACTTTATTCTTAGTTTAATTCACTATACTTGTTGCTTTACCTCCCAAAGCCAAGTAATGGGTCAGAGTTTTTTATTGAAACAGTAATTAATTATCAAATGTAATTCAGTTAATAATTCTGTCAACATTCTCTCTGAAGTTTTAAAATTTATGTTTTTTAAAATACATAATCGGCAAATTGCCTATTATAGGTACATTAATACTCTTGTATTAATGGTGGTGTTTTCTTTTTCATTTATAACTGCTATAGGTAAGATTTCATATACAAACGTTCAAAAGTAAGGAATCTTGCAGAACTCTTTTATAAGGTTCTGTTCATCCCTATTTTGGCACATTCAGATTGGTAACTGGAGCTCTCAAATCAACATATGTGAATAAAAGAATTGTTTTGTCTTTGGTTTTGATTAAAATTGTACTTTAGGGTTTTTAATACCTGGTGTTTTGATTATCTGCTCTGTGATATCTGATATTAAAAATACCAGTTGCTCCCTACAAGTTATGAATTGGGCAGTTGTCATTTGACATTTTTCTAGTTTCCTGAAACGTTCTGATCCTGGTCTAAAAACTCTCAAACTTAGCAAGTCAGAGATGGTATACATGAAGATTTCCCTTCCCTCCAGGGTTAAACATACATAAATTTTCTTATATGTGTGAATTTCCAGTTGTTAGGGGTAGTTTTCCCTTCCCCAGAAGCTCTTCTGTAAATTTACCTCACCTTTGAAGGATGACCACCACATGGAAACGTATTTTTTCCTCACAGATCTCTCTCAGTACATTTTCCTCACAGATCTCTCTTAGTGAATTTGAGCTTGTTCTATAAGATGAGAAGTTCATAAAGAAATTGGAACAGACTTTGAAAGCTTGCTAGACAATACTTTACAAATAAGTATGGCAAAATTATATTGTTCTAAAATTAACATATTTCCCAATTACTTTTGTATGCTGGCTTAAAGTATACATGTATTGTACTAATGTTTAACTGACAAATTTCTGTCCTGTATAGGAAGAAGGCAAGGCTACAATAACTTATTTTCCTGTTAATGGAACAATTGATTTGATGTATTTCCCATATTATGGAAAACGCCTACATGTGAGTATATGTCTTAATTCTCTGTCTGATATATTTGCTTTGTTCATGTCAATACCATTATGAGAACGTAACTGGATTCACTAATAATTTTGTTCTATTCAACTTCTACTAAAAATTAGGATGTGCAGCTGTGGGATGCCCCCTTCTTCTGGAGCAAACAGGCAGGATTCATTGCCTCTCCTATGGAGGGGGTATGGCCCAATTCCCAGCTTCTGCTTTGTGAGCTAAGCAATCTGGTCTTGCTGGAGCTCCTAAATAGCCAGTCTTTATACCTATAGAGAATACGGCAAAAGCTAGGCGTTTTGGGAAAACATTAAAGACAATTTTGATAAAGACAAAAACGAAGATTACAGATTGAAATCCTTTGGCCTTTTTATTTCTGTAGGGCTTCAGGTACATGTAAGTTGTAGACATGAAATAGAAATAGAGACACAAATTTCTATAAATCCATCTCTTATGCTTTTATATATACCAAAACTCAGATGTAAAACATACTTGCATGGCAGTCCAGGAAGAGATGGCCACTTCCTCAACTTTGTTCAAATTTGATAAGATACCATGATGAATCATTCATCAGAATTATATTTTCAAGAGATGTTCCTTAAAATTGACCAAACAGCCAAGAAACAAGTTAATTACATCATTAGGCTCTTAGGAATCCTTTCAAATACTAGAACATTTTCAAAGCTACTCAGCATGTAATAGATATCAAAGTTATACAGCCAATTTCCAAGTCTTAGGCAGATCTGGATTGTACAGGTAATCCTTGCTTAACAACCACAATTGAGACCGGCAACTTACAATGGCAGTTGGGGCAGTTCTGGTTGCTCTCATTAAGTGAATCCCACATGGTCATTAAGTGCGACATGACGTGATCACCATTTGCAACCTCCTTCTGGCTTCCCCATCGACTTTGCTTATCAGAAGCCAGCAGTGAAGGTCGCAAATCACAATCACAATCAGGACACTGACCATCATAACTGCAAGGACCAGTTATGAGTCTTTTCATTCAGTGTGGTCATAACTTTGAACAAGTGGTCGTTAAGCAAGGACTACCATACTCTGTTTTCTTTTTCATGTCCAAAATATATGGAAGTCTAAAGGTTATCCCTGGACCTCAAAAGATCAAGCAAATACCTTGGTAAAAGATATTTCAAAATGAACAATCTTTCAGTCCAAGATGATGATGATGATGATACTTTTTTCTGGCTTCAGTCAACTTCCTTTTTCTCCATATATGGCATTCTAGTCAGAGCATCTTCTAAGAGGAATTGTCTGGGCAGCGTATAGGCCACCCTAGTATATTATCACTGACATGGTTTTGGATGAATTTGGAAAAAAAGTATGATCATACAGTCAACCAATTAGAATTCTGGGGAATGTGTTGTAAAAACAGTTTTCTACAGGATATTTCTGTCCTTGGAAAGGAAGGTAAAATAACCATCCTTAATCACTTCCCAGAAGAGGCTCAATTTAATAAAATGATAGCTTGATTTTGGGGAGTGATGGTATTTTGACAGGAGTTTGCAGTTCAGTTGCAGTACCCATAGATTAATGCTTCAAGGGGTCATCTGTGCATTCGCACAACTGCCTTCCCTTTCTCCCTCTGAGTGGATTCTTTTGGCTATGACTGGAGATATACACATAGGCTGGGTAGAGGCTTTTTTAGAACTTTACTGTGCTTCAGAATTCCCCAATACAAGCCTCTACTCCCTTTTTCTCTACTGTTCCTTGTGAGTGCAGTTTATTTCACATAGGGTAAACCTCACCCTCCCATTTACAGTTACCTGGTTTGGCCAGGTAATCAGGCCATTCAGCTTTGACTTACTCAACCCTTTCTGGCCCTTGAAATTCTCAAAGTTTAAAAGGGAGCTCAATCCTTGTCTCTTGCTAGGTTTACTTGGCCACTTTGGGGTTGGCGTAGTCTTGGCTGGTTGCCATGGTCTTTTGTTGTCTGGCTAGCTGCTGAGAATCAAGCTGAGCTCCCAAACTGCAGCTTATTGCAGCTCTTGTCCCAGTGGCTGGATATTTGGGACAAGACTTGCTGCCTTTTAGCAGCAGCAGCTGTTGCTCTTGGTCACTCTGACATTGCCATCTCTGCTTCTTCACTCAGTCCTTTTCCATTCTCTCCTCCTGTTTGCTTTTACTCCCCACCCCCACCCCCAGTTACCTGTCCCTTTTATCCAAAGGACTTGGGTAGGGGAAGGTGGGTTAACCTGGCCAGCTGTGGGTATAGTCATGTGCTCAAGAAAGCCAGAGTGTGGCTGAATATGCCAGCCACAGGTGCAGTTGTGTCTCCTAAGGCTGAACAACCAGATCCTGGGAATATTGATGGGGATGCAAGTAGGTGAGATGAGCTGGTCAGGCTCTTCTGCTGCTGCTTTCCCAGCAGGCTGGTTGCTTTTCTCCAGCACAAGTTTGGGAAGGACAGAAAATGAACATTTCAACTGGCATCAGCCATGCCAGTTGGGCTCTTTCAGGGCAACCCCCTTGAGGTGGAGAGGGGCTGTGTGAATCAGCAGCAGCAGCTGCCTTGTGCCTTGTTCTGGACTCTTTTCTCCCACCCATCCCCTTCAGCTGCTTCACTTGGTAGATTTACCTGTTTTCTCCCTGGGCTAGCAGTCTTAGAGATCTGAAGGGAAAGAGGGAACTAATTCCAGGAGGGTATACATTTGTGGGGCTTCCTGTTCCATATTACTCTAGAAGGCATGCAAGCATGTATGAATGCAAAGATGATCACTTAAGAAACATTTACAAATGAGCAACTTGTACTTTTTCATGTATTATTTTTTAAATTGCAGAATAATTCCTATGTACCTCCATTAGTTATTATATTAGACTAAGTTTTTTTTTTTTGGAATGTGATACTAATAAACTAATAAAATATATTTTATGTGGAATACACTAATATTAGTATACTAGTAATAATACTAATATTGGTATATTAATATATTAATAAAATATATTTTATGTGGAAATCTATCTGCATAAATTTGTATATTTATTTCTAGGGAAGTCTTTTGACAGTCAAAATGGTAGAAAATGTTCAGTAGTACCTACTGATTTCATTTTATATTTCTATATATTTAAAATAGTTATATCCCACACTTTAGCTGGAAAGGCTCCCAGTACAACTCACAGATCAATAACAAGGCAATTCCTATTCTTAAGGTTGACTACCTAAAAAGCTACATCACAGTGCAATAAGAAAAAAGGGTGGCGGGAAAAGAAAAATGAGAAGACTTATAAGCCAAATTCTTAGTAGGTCTTAGCTTCTCCTGCCACAGGAATGGTTAAATGACTTCTCTGGAGGAGCCAAGACTGACAGTGCTGGCTTCTTAGGAGGGCTGATGGTTGCTTTACTTTCCTTCTTGCCTTTCGCCGTAGCTTGAATTATTCTCAGAGTTAATACTTGAGGACTGTAATATTTGTGCGTGTTTACTTGGAAAAATTCTACTGAACTAATATGTGTTTGGCATAGTTAGTCACATTTAGGATGACCAGGTTTTTAACCAAACTTAAACAGTTATAGCTTGTTTTAAGTAATATTAAATCTGTGCTTCTATTTGAAAAAAATACAATTTTTATTTCTGCCTCTTTTGAACTAGCCTGACTACTTACAGCCACTAGTGGCTATTCAACTAGCATTTAACACAACCAGTACCAAAGAAGACGTAACAATTGAATGCAAGATCATGGGAGCAGCCAACTTAAGAAATAATGATGAGCGCGACAAGTTTCTGGGACGGATTTCGTTCAAATTTCAGATATCTGAATAAAAGTCACCAATATTGCCATAAAGTCAACCTTGTCAGCAGGACCTGCCATTCTGAAAGATGAGTCCATCCATAAGAAGCCTGGGATGGAACAAGGCATTCAGGGTAGCATAATGTGCTTCCAAATCATGTTTTCAATTTGTCACAACGTAACTGCCTATCATGCTTTTGCTTGCCCTATTGGACCACTGTACAGATACTTTAGTGACTGTAAATAGATTCCAAACATGTAGTCGTGGTGGTCTTTGACCTGTTCAAAATGTGGGCTTTATCCCCAAGTGAGTGTCTATAATGTATGTGCTGTGCTATGTAAATATTGTATTGGTTTAACACTGGTTAACTATCATATCAATACCAACACAGTCTTAGAGTAAGAAGTAAGATGATTTCAGACTATCCAATCCAACACAATGAATTAAGTTTGTGCAGAGATGCCTTAAATCTTATATTGGATGGGAGGTAGTGGAGAGCTTTAAATGGATTTTAAGTGTTAGCATTGATTTTTGACATTATTTAAATACTGAAGTAGTGTGTTGTGCTTATTGTGCAAGTATTGTGTGTACATGCAATGTTTGGTCTAGATTTGATATTTTAGTTGCGAAATTATTGTGTTAAATGCTGTTACATGGAGCACAGATAAAACCAATACAATGTCACTTTTTAAAACTTTTTAATTGAGAATTATCAATATGAAACAAGTTCTTTGCAATGTGTATGGTTTAGAGACTTGGTAACAGTTGTATTATAAAGCTGCTTGAAAGAAAAAAAAGACCTCACAATATGAGACTAGATGTACAATTTCCAATAAAAAAAAAATCCAGAATGGAGAAATGTCTGTTTAAACATTTTAAAACTCAGTAAGGACTGTCCCGATTAAACATTCCTTTGTTTAATTTATATAGTTTCAGATGAATTTTGTTCTCTGTAAGTAGTATTTGAATTTAGTTTTAATTTCTATTAGGCTCATTCAGACTTAATAAGTTCTGCATTTCAAGATTTATTTTAAAAACTTCTCTCTACTCCTGGATATGTTATTAATGTTTCTTTCTTCTTTTTTTTTCATCCCAGGCAGTTTAAGAACCAAAAATAAGTGGTTCAGAATGTGCATTAAAATACACCCATTAACTTTTGTGCCACCAGTATTTTAAAAAAACACACACACAATAAAATGTCAATAAGAACAAAGCTATTGACAATGGAACGAGTTCTGAGAGGAAAAGTATTCAATTGTCTTAAATACATAAGATCCATATTGAACATATTCAAGTTAGCTAGAAAAGAAGTTCAATGAAGGTCGAACCAGACCAGAAAGACTGATGAACTCTAGTCTCTGCCAGTCATGTGTCCCAAGTCATTTTTAAATACACGAGTTTGGGTCTGGTGAGTCAGAGTGGACTGATTCATTTGCAAGAATGCAGCTTTGTGCTGTAACGAAGAGTTGTTTTCACATACTATATTGCACTATCTTCTCACACTGATCCAAGAATGGTCAGTATGGACAGGAACAGAAAGACTTAACTCCCTCTGTCCCTTTATGTTGTATAAAGTGTTTTGATGAGCCTGTGAAAAAATAAGCTCAAAAACAGTGTTTTATTTGCCATTCTTTGGCTGATAGGGCTTTAATCTGTGCTGTGAAAACCATTGTTGGTCCTACTGTAGCCATAGACTTGAGCAGGTCAAGCATTAGGATAAAACTGTGAAGCTTGAGATACGGTGCATTATTGAGAAATAAGGCTCAGTTTTCTAGGCTATTAGGAATGTGATTTCATTCAAAGGTAATATTTTGAATACTTCTGCCCTTTGGTATAACAGAGCAGCCTAAATACGAGACAAGTTGAATCAGGATGCAGGTACAACTGGAAGAATTCTATTATGAATTTGACTCTAACATTGGCTGCTTAGAACATAACAAATAGCAACTCTGAAAGATGTGGCATCAGAGAGTTCCACATCCCCCATGGGCAAAGGTGGTGCATCTCAGGGACAGGGAAGGAGGGATGGATGGGTTATTGCCTGGCAGGCCATGTTCTTTGCCCCCAAAGGTTCTATGCTGTTAAACAAGTGAATACTCCTTGTGTTGAATGGATGGTGGGGGAAGAAGCAGAGGAAGGCAACCCTGGGTTCCAATAAGAACTTTGAGGTGGAAGCCATGGATTTAGGTGAGAAGCATGCATGGTGGAAAGGTGAACCTTCGAAGCTTGCTGGATCAGACCAAGGCCTGTCTTAGCCCAGCACTTTGTTTCCCACTGCAACCAACCAAATTCCTCCAGGGGGCTTGCAAGCAGGAGGTGGAGAGAGACTTCCTGCTTTTGTGCCACTGCAACTGATATTCAGGGGCATGCTGATTCCAATTCAGAAGTATCACTGAAGACTAATAGCCCTTGATAGACTTGTTCTCTATGAATTTATCCAATTGCTTTCTAAAGCCATGAGAGAGAAGCATAGATTCTGGGAATAACAGAAAGATACAGAAGGAATGGGGCACATGATGAGAGACCTCAAGTGCCAAAATATGATGTACCCTGAGTTACGAAGAACTAGTTGGTGTTTTGCCTTAGGAAGCAAATTTTCATCCACCTTGTATCTTGGACCATCTCAAGTGTGCTGATTTCCTAACTTGCTGAAATTCCTGAAACAATGCACACATGATGATAACCATGTATATATATTTCCTTACTCATCTGAAGATGAAGGTAAAATCTGTCAGCCAAACTTATGGCAATGTTGGACTCCTTGTGTTTTAAAGAATGGTAGAAATTTATTTCAGGCTGTCCTTGATGCATACTGAATCATGAGGCCAAATTGCTCCTTTGAAGACTCTAAAGAGCTGCATACAGCAGATAAGGCATAAAACAGAATTGTGACTGTATTCTGTTCCTGTTTACAGAAGGCTGTTAATACAGTGGCGCTTCCATGAAAAGATACATATTTTTGCTAATCAGCAGATCTCTCTGTACAGTCAGAACAAAACATTCCAAGCACAAAATGGCTGTTTCAAGTGTTCTAAGCTTGGAACAGAGACTTGTTCTGATTTTTTGTACCAGTCTTAAGACACAATGGAATTTTTGTTGTTTCAAGTATTTTGACATCCTGTAATTGACTTGTTTGTTTTTCCTTTATTTTCTCCAAGCCATTGAGAGTTCATTAGCCTGTGAGCAGAGATTACATTGTTGCTAGAATATTGGCTGGCACTAGTTGAGAGAAGAGATGGGGTGGGGTAAGGGAGAATCAGTTAAGTATGTCTTCAGTGAGTCAGAATAATTTTGAATAGAAGTAAGACTTCTACCTGATGGAAGGTGAGTTTATTGTGGTTTTTAAAATTCCTTGCTATAGGGTAATTAGATACAGTGCTGCTTTCCCTCTGAATTTCCTGGGTATTGTGCTTTTTTTTCCCAGAAAGATTGCCAGATGCAAAAGCCTGCATGCGCATGTACTCTAACAACCCTCAAGCTGATAGCTAGAGAAGTTATTTTGTTGTTGTAGCATATTGAAGTGAGTCCATTATTGTTGCTTTTGGGTGGGACATTCTGCAATTGTGCAGGCGGTAGGCTGCAAAAAAGGTGTTTAACTTGCTTCCATTTCCGTGGGGATTTTTAAATATTTAATTTTTTCAAGTTTGGCAAGTTGGTAAATGTTTCTGTAGGTTAAGTGATTGGTAAGTACTCAGCATGGAATCTCACCACTCCTAATTTAATGACACTTGAAGAAGGATCTTGAATTATGTTTGATAAGAACACAGCTTCAATTGTTCTGACTAAATGTTCTGAATGAGGCTGCTTTGTTCTCAGCTTGGAGAACTCAACTGCCTCAGACCTTGAGTCGGGATGACTGAATCCGTAATCCACCACCCATGTGCTGGTCCATGACTAGGGGCTTCTGGATTTCACAGTCCTGCCCCCGTTGCCATTTGCCAATTGCCATGGGACTTTTAATTAGTTGGGTTGGGTTTAGTGTACTTGGAAGAAGCCTATGTGTGAGTTTGTTTTATGTGTGGAGATCCGTGCACAACAATCAGCACACAATCTTCACAGAAAAAGATTGTCCCTCATCGTAGGATCCAAGAAAGAAAACCAAGGTGTAAAATGAATATACTGGCCCTTCAAGATTCTACTAAATGAGCTTGCTTTTAATCAACTCTTAAGGAACACCTGCCTTCGGAACTTCCTGAAAATGTTGAACACTGGATTAAACTGAAGACCTCTATTATTTCAGCCTGTGAACAAACTATAGGATATCAAATCAAGAGACATCAGGACTGGTTTGATGAGAATGATAGTGAGATTGAATGTATTATTGACAAGAAAAGAAAAGCCTGCCAGATATGGCAAAAAGATATTAAGTGTCCCATTAAGAAGAAAATCTATGCCACTGCAAAGGCAGAAATCCAAAGAAGAACTAGAGAACTTAAGAACACATGGTGGATAAAAAAAGCCCAAGAAATCCAACAATTTGCAGATGTTCATGATGCACGGGGTTTTTTTTTATGCCACAAAGGCCATCTATGGACCAACAAATTATGGTACAAATCCCTTACGTTCAACAGATGGTGCCAAACTTCTAAAGGACAAAGAGTCTATTGCACTGCACTGGAAAGACCATTTCTACAATCTCCTAAATCGTTACTCTACTGTGGCTGATGAAGTCTTGCAAATCCCACAAAAACAAGGGACGAGCTTGCAGCACCCCCTAGTTTGGAGGAAGTTAGAAAAGCCACTAATCAAATGAAAAATAGCAAAGCTAGCAGACCTGATGGGATTACTGCTGACGTTTTTAAAGAAGGTGGGCTTGAGCTTACACAACAAGTTCACAAGCTCATCGATAAAATCTGGATGAGGGAGGAGATTCCAGCAGATTTTAAGGATGCCATAATTATCACTCTTTTTAAAAAGGGTGATAGGACAGACTGCAGAAACTATCGAGGCATCTCCCTTCTAGCTACAGCAGGAAAATCCTCACAAGGATTCTTGCAAATCTTCTCCTATCTATATCAGAAGACATCCTCCCCAAAACTCAAAATGGCTTCCACCCTTCCAGGGGGACAGTGGATATGATTTTCACTGTGCAACAGGTCCAAGAAAAGTACAAGAAGCAAAACTGCCCTCCGTACATGGCGTTTATTGATCTGACTAAGGCTTTTGATACTATAAATCATTCTGCTCTCTGGACCATCCTTTTGAAAAGCAGATGTCCTGATAAATTTGTGAAAATCTTGTGGCTACTCCATGATGATATGATGGCAACAATCCTGAATAATGATGGCTCTCAAAGCGATCCATTTAAAGTGTGATCTGGCATTAAACAGAGATGTGTTATTGTTCCAATCTTATTTGCTATCTTCATTGCTATGATTCTACACCTTGTTGAAGGGAAACTTCCTACCAGTGTAGAAATGATATATTGAATAGATGGAAAACTTTTTAATCTTAGTAGGCTGAAGACAAAAAATAAGGTAACTACAACCTCTGTTACAGAACTCCAATATGCTGATGATAATGTAGTTTGTGTGCACTCAGAGGAAGATCTTCAAACTATTCTAAACATCTTTGCAGAAGCATACAATAAGCTCAGCCTCTCACTTAACGTTTAAAAAAAACCAAAGTGCTTTACCAGTGAGTTCGAACCAATCCCTCTGCAGCGCCATCAATTCAGCTTGAAAGTGTGTCACTGGAAAATGTTGACCACTTTTCTTATCTTGGCAGCCATCTATCTATAAAAGCCAATATCAACGCTGAAATTCAGCATCATCTAAGCTCTGCAAGTGTAGCTTACTCCCGAATGAAGCGTAGAGTGTTTGAGGATCAGGACATCCGCAGGGAGACCAAAATGCTTGTTTCCAAAGCCACTGTACTACCAACCCTATTGTACACCTGTGAAACTTGGACTCTCTACAAACGCCACCTCCAACTTCTTGAAAGATTCCATCAATGTTGCCTCCGTAAAATTCTGCAAATTACTTGGGAAGATAGGCAGACTAATGTTAGCGTGTTGGAAGAAGCAAAGCACCTGTGTTGAGAAAATGATCATCCAACATCAACTTCGCTGGACCAGCCATGTTGTTTGAATGCCTGATCATCGTCTTCCAAAGCAGCTACTTTACTCCCAACTTAAGAACGGAAAACGGAATATTGGTGGACAGCAAAAGAGATTCAAAGACGTTTTCAAAGCTAATTTTAAAAAGTTTAATGTCAGCACTGAGAACTGGGAAGTCCTAACTTATGAGCATTTAAATTGGAGATCGGCCCTTATTAAAGGTGCTACACACTTTGAAGAAACATGGGTACAGGTCGAAAGGGAGAAGCAAGCTAAGAGGAAGTTACGTCAAGCAAATCCTCATCATGACCGTCTTCCACCTGGGAATTTATGCCCTCATTGTGGAAGGCTATGCGGATCCAGAATTGGCCTTTACAACCACTTACAGACCCACCGTTAAGATTTCCTGGAAGACAATCTTACTCAGCTACGAGTGATCACCAACGAACTGTTTCAAATTGTTATGGGTCTCTTAGACATGTGGCAGATTTTGATAAACACATCTGCGATCATAGTGATGAAACAAAAGCTACTTTGAAATCTCTCTTGGTTCTATGATAGTTTTAAAAGGATGTACCTGCCTGTCTCCAGTAGACTTTTTTCTAACTGCCATTATTTCTCTATACTTTCTATAAAAAACACCAACAGAAAAAAAAAACTTTAAAACATTAAAAAAAATGGTTTTCCAATGTGGGCTCTTTGGAATTAAATAAACTTATAGTGACAATATGGGCTCTTTGAAATTAAATAAACCTATAATGATTATTTGTGTGTAAGGAGATTGCATCTTCTTAATGAAGACATATGGAACACGGAAGTGCTTCTGCAGAAGGAGATAAAAAAAACTGCTTTACATAACTAATATCAAATCAGGTGAAATTACATGAACCCCAGGATCTGGTCACCATCACTCATTCCCTGTTAACTGCCAAGTTCAATTTCTTAGGGTACATATACCTAGACTCTGTCGATAATTTAGAATCTTAAGTTACTATTTGCTTGCTAGGAATGAGTCAGAATCTTACACTGCAATAGCAGTAGCTACCAGTAAATTTCAAAGACTGATTCAGTTTAAAGCATTTCAATCTTTTTGAAAACTTTAAGGAAAGACTATGAAACAAAGGTCCAGTTATCTTTTGAATTCTGCCATCTTTTAAGATCTGTCTTTCTCCAGAACACACTGAATTGTGAATTTATCCTTGTCTTAAAACTTAGCATGAATTCTGTGCTAAAGGGTCCATCCAGCTAAGAAATTAATTAGAACATGTATTTATTCGTTGCATCTTTTTATGAACCCCTTTTGCACTTAACGTACATTCTATGTTTTTATAAAAGTATATGTACTTCACTGCCTTTGCTATAAAACTATCTCTTATGCTGCTGATATTTCTAGTTTGGGCCATTTGAAAGTTGGCTGAATGTGTTTATACTATTAAACTATATATTCTCTTTCTGGAATTTGCTGCCAAGGAGCCCTGCTCTAGAATTTATTGCTTAATCTTAATCCTTCTTATGCAACTTAAACCTTTCTCCTGTGACTAACCAGATGAAAAGTACATTTTAGAAAGAAAAAATAGGGATTGAGTATAGCATGCAGGGCTATGCCTGAGCAAAGATTCCAGTAATCTTGAGGTAACAAACTCCCAACAAGTTTGTTTCAACTTTACCAGAAATGTTCTGACACTGTTCTGAACTCGGAAGACTTCCAGAATGGTCAAAGCAGTTTAGATGGGGCAGCTTTTGAAAGTTTCTGAATTTAAAATGTTTTTGCACACCACCAGTACAAACGTCTTTTCTTTTGGGGCTTTGCTGAAGCAACTTACCCGGCGCTGTGCTAGTACAGTTACTGAAACTAATCAGGAACTTGTTCCTTGGGACTGAAGGTAAACAAATCTACTTTTCAATCTTAACAGTTTCATGCTGTAGCATTCCTGAAAAGTTTATATGTTCCCTAACCATCTTTGGACATTACACTTTGTCAGATTTCAGTTTCCAAGACGATTCTGCTAGTAATGTAAGGCATCATTCCACACCAAAGCAAATTCTCATGGTGAAACTGCTGCACAAGAACTTACCAGTAAGTCTGATTCCATTTTAGACTTGGAATAAGACAATGGCTTCTTCAACTGCAGATGTTAAATGCAAGCCCAGCTTAGCTTTAACTGTTACTGCTGCTGTAAAGGGTCTGTGTGCTAGCATAATTCATATACTTTTAAGCTTTATGTACACTTGTCATAAATTAATACTCTTACTGTCTATATTTCTTTTTATTTGGCTGTGGAAGAAAAACACTGAATGAATATGATTGCTATATGTTCTGTATAAAAGCTTATGCTGCACTAGCCTTATATGGGTGCTAACGAAACTTTTTGCATCCTACTAGTAATCATGTTTTCATTGTTGCCAGAGTTCCAGTTGGTTAAATGGGCAGCAACATAACATTTGTTTAAGAAAGAAAGGAAGTCAGATCACTTCCATTCACTAAGAAAACAAATTGCTGTTAATAGATTATCAGTCTACGTGGGTCTGACGTAAATGTTGATTTAGCTAGATGTAATAATTATGCATCCTTCCGAGGTCAGTAAAATGAGCACCCAACTTGCTGGGGAAGGTGACAATTGGAGAAGGCAAACCACCCCCCTATAGTCTGCCAAGAGAACGTCGCGAAAGTGGCGTCTCCCCAAAGGGTCAGACATGACTTGGTACTTGCACAGAGGACCTTTTGCCTTTTCACCAATCATTATTCTAATATAAAAAAAGGCTAGTTTTCATCCTCTTGTATCCCACAGCATGAGGGAGCTGCTCTTGAAGTTTCCCCCCAAATATCAGATTAGATCAGTTTCCTCTCCGGCTGCTTCAGTATCGGAAGACTTTCCCAACAAGTATATTGTCAATATGTATATTGCAGAGGCCCTGCAGTACTTGCCTTGTCACCTTCTTTGATGCAATTAAAGCATTCTCAGCTAAAGAGGGAAAGTGTGGTTGCTTTAGAGTAGATTCAAAATTATTTACAGTGATTTGGATCTTGCAAATGAGCCCAGCACCTCTACCACTCTTAAAACAGCCATACTTTTTTCAGGCTTGCCCTTGAAAAGGACCACTTTAATGACTAGCAGCATGGTGCCAAAGCTCACAGAAGAGCTCAGCTCCTTATTCCAAATTATATTAAGAATGCACTACCCTATTCTAAGCGTGCCTTTCTTGTATCTGTTCATTACTATATAAATGCCATTTTTCCTTTTACAGAAATGCACTGCCAGAATTTTTTAAAAATCCTCTCTTTTAATATACAGGCCTTTACATTTCACCTCAAGTGAATCAAAAGATGCTGGAGGAAAGAGGACAAAATATAACCAGACAAAAAACTTATAATAAGGTGTTCTCATCTAGGAAGGAAGGAAAATAATTCAGCTGCATGATAGAAACTTGACCAGACAAGAAGCTATTGTTTTACAACTCCACTGTGTTACTTAAGGTGTTGCCAGATTTGTGGCTTAGATCATCAAGTATTATTATGACTCAGCACTGCTGAACACTTTTATATTAAAGCACCTTTACACAGAGAAAAACTAGTTCTGGACAACTAATTTATTCCAACAAAAGTACAAAGGCAAAAAGTTTCAACCTGCTATTAGAAAAAGTATTTCAGGACCTTGATTTATTAGTGATGTAGACCTTTAGCAATGTTTCAGACATAAAAGCCTTGTAGTAATTGTACTTATCTTTTTTTCCCCCATTCAAATGCCTAAATCTGCTTCCATGTATTTTCAAGCTTCTGTCATTTGAGTCAATATTGTGAATTCTGCTTCTTAATTTGTTGCTTCTGTTTAAATGTACTTTTCTACAGTATTTTTTTATCCTCCTCCTTTTGACAAAAGGAGTACAGAACAGTAGTGCAAAAAAATCTAAGAGATTTATAACCAACCTAGAGAAAATGACAAAATGTTTCTTAACAGATGATGAATGAAAAATGCACAAGGAAATGGATGGGAAAAACCTAGATCTGTATTGCTTTGTCTGAATGATTGGGAGATGCATTTTAGGGAGCAATTAAATTTGGAGGCTTGCCATGTTTATCAGACATGAGTTTCCTTAAAAACCATGTTGGGATCACAGGCCACATGAAGAAAAATGTTTAAGGCCTCTTCAAATCATTTGAATTCTCAGGTCCTGAACAAATTAGGCAAAACTCTAATCCTAACAGTGTGATGTTTTTTCAGTAACTGCTAGCAAAGTTAAGTTGCTCCTGACTACCCTCCTTCAAAAAAACAAAAACAAAACAACCCCAGACAGACAAGACAACATTGATAAGACTTCCAGCTACTGGTTTCCTGATCATTTTTTTTTTAATTCAGAGACTTTCAAAGGAGAAAAGTCCTTTAGCTATTTTGGCTACATGCATCAATATTTTATACTATAAGATGATGAACCTTTGATTTATTGACTGATTATGTGCCATCAAGTGGTTGTCGACTCCTAGCAGCCACATAGGTAGACTTTCTCCATGACAACCTACCCCTAACCTGTTCTTTCAGGTCTTCCAACTGTCCACTCATCACCACTGTAACTGAGTCCATCCACCATCTTTCTGCTGGTCTTCCTCTTCTTCTCTTTCCTTCCATCTTTACCAGCATTACAGCCTTTATTCCATGATCTTCCTATAGATTCCAACTGGAAATTCAAAGCCACAAGGTCAATATATAATCTACTTTAGATGAGTTTTTTTTTCTTTTTTTATCTAACAAGGGATGAAAATGATACACATTTTAAAAAGCAGCCTCTATAGCAATAACATATTTTTATGACCAAAAATGTACATGCAATTTCTGTTATCACAATAATAAATCCACATCTCTGAAGGCAGTAATTTTGACTCCTTAATTAGAGTATGTGTGGGTAATTGTACAGTATCAAAAGCCAAAACTGTAACTGCAGGTTGGGGCATACTCTCTGGCATGAAAGTTTAAAGCAAATCCTAAATTGGTACTGGTTTCAGAATGTACCAAGAAGTACACACCCTTATGATAACTTTTTGTTGATCTATGCAATTAACTTGCCCATGCTAGCGGCTACAATAACTCCTAACCTGCTTCTGCCTAGGGTGTTAGGTAGTGCTGAATAGTGGTAGTCAAATTAATGGCAAAGGATTGCCAAAAAGCACACATTAATTAGAGCTAGATCTTCTGACTCATTTCCTGCACAATTCATGCTTAGTGAATGCCTTTCCTTTTCACAGAAATGAGACAATATGATAGCTTTACAATACTTACATTTGAAAAAAAAAAAGAACCCCTAGAAACAAAAGTATCAGCAAAATATACACAGAAAATGGCCTTTAATCTTAAATTTATTATTTAGCAATGTATATTTGACATTCTTAGCATTCACAGGGACCACTACCCCTGTTAAAAAGGTATATATAGCCACACAAATACAAACTTTAGGAATGATCAAGCTCTGTAATATGTACAGTTGCCATCATCTAGCAGAAAGGATTTCATAGTAATTTCAGGCATAGTCAAGTATAAAATCCAGAAATGTCTTGCAGTGAAGTAGAATCTATTTTTTCAAAAATAGTTTGTTTGGCATAGCAACTAACATTTTGTCAACATGGCAATTAATAAATCATTAGTCTATATTCTGACACAACAGAATTGATAAGAGGATTGGAAAGGGAGATGTGGCCAGAACTTGCCTTGCCTTGCACTAGGAAATTCTGAGATGCGAGTTCAGAAGTAATAAAGTTGCATAGCATTAATTCAACTTGGTTGTTCTGCTCTTATCAGTATGTTTTTATTATGCTGCAATTTAGGGGGCACCAGTGGAGCAGGTGTTAATTTAGGCTGAGCTGTTATTCCACATAAAAAACCCAGCAGTCTTTCTGACAAAATATATGAGATGAAAAGAACGCAGCTACTATAAAAATGAACCTAATTCCCAGTTTCCGCTGGAACTAAACAAATTTATCCCAGTTCTTATCTGAGTAAGATAGATAGTATTTATCTGATAGATAAAATAGATAGATGCAATTTATAGTTAAATTTATAGATGCAATTTATAGATAAAACAGATACAGTAGATGCAATTTATCTGATAGATAAAACAGATGCAAATCAGTCATTTTAACTAAAATTGTTTCATAGGCTTGGATAGTTATACAAAACTGGCATGCAATCAGAAGACTCAGTCTGATGGCACTAATCCCTTTCTATGAGCAAAAAGCCTGGATTAGTCAACACATTGCTAACCGGCAGTTAGCCAGCTGAAAGTAGCAGTATGTCATTTTTAATATCTTAGACAAGGAGAGTTTTCATCTGTATTTGCAGCAGCCTTATACTGACAGTCCCCAAGCAACCCAGACAGCTACAACTTGAACACACTAATCACTAAGGATAGAATTTAACACCAAAAATAAGTAGATTGTAGAAAAGCTACAAAGTGTGATTACTATGAACACTCTGGACACTCTAGGAGGACAGCTGTGTAACCCCAAATCAGGAGTCTCGTAGCACCTTTTCTGGCCAAAACAATTGGGACGTTTTAATCCTTTCCTTTAAAGATTTTTAGTCACGTGAAAGGCACTCAATACAATGGTCTACAAATAAAATAAATAATAAAATGGACAGAATCCAACATTTTGAAAAGGAAAGTGAGAGTGTGAACCATAATTCCCACAGTAAGAGACCAGACTATGCTTCATACAAACTTCAGTAGTAATAGGAAAACTGATTTCTTTAACCTGAGCATTACACAAGGACTGATGTTTTGGATGGGAGTTCAAGCAGATCCTAAAAAAACATCCTACACTTTTGATCCAGAGATCAGGATGGCCCTGGCCCTGTTAGCTTTGAAGACCTGGCCGTTCCCACAGGCATTTGGGCCAGAAGGTCAGGCGTGCTCTGCTGGTGACGTGGGTCTTTTGTTTGGGGGCCGCTGTTGCTTTAACCAAGGTATCAGGGGTAATATATTGCGGAGGAGGTTTTAATCTTTGCGCACTGTCCAGAATCACTGCTGTGAGACGGATGGCTCTATAAATAATTTAAATAAATAAATAAATACTCACTGTGTAGATAGTTGGAGAAAGACTCTTGCCTTTAATCAGTACAGCCTCTCCCAACACTGCTTTTCTACAATATTTTTGAAGTGTTTTTTTAAAATGTGGCCTTTTATCCAATATGTAGAGTTGAAACAGTTTAATGAATAAGTGTACACAATTTAATTTTTTTCTCTGTTCCTGTACTTTTGCACTGCTTTCTACTAATAATGTGGTGGGAGATGTACAAAAATAAAGGAACGATATAAATCTAATAAATACTGCTAGGATTCCTATATTGCAGTATAATTATCCATGGATGCAGTCACCAGGGAGGGAGCTTTTGCTCTACTTAAACACCACAAGGTGACATTATCTGAGCAATCATTTAGGTAATTCCCATTAGCATATCAAAGAATACCTCAAAAGTTCCTTTTTAGGGATAATGGAATGAGAGCTTCCAACAAAGGCACTGCCTTATGTTTGATCATAGACATGCACTTCCTAGTCACAAAGAAGTGAGCAAACAAAAGGAATTTGTAGGCAGGATTACGTATCCTATCAATTCTGAATGTCTGAGCACATGAACCAAATATTTTTTATGGCATATTTTACCCATCCTTGGAGCACTTCATTTTGCTTGGTGTATTTATTGCTCTCAACCAAGTTATAGTTACCTGTTAAAAGTATTTTGGCTGCAGTCACAAACACACTCACTCCTGAGCACTTCTCACCAATCTCATTGGGACTTGATTTCAAATAAACTTTAATAGGATTGGATTCTCAGAAAATATCCTATTTTATTATATTTTAATTACAAGCAATATGTAAAATGGAATGAGAGGAACCATATTATAATTAAGAATGACAATCAACTGCATGGTGTGCAAGAACCTATGAAGTGTTGAAAATAATTTAGCTTTATATTTGTTTTGAAAATATCAATTTGGCTTGACCCCATTTCCCCTGTAGTTTACTCTGTAAGATTATTTTCTGAGATGGAGAACACATGCAGCAAACACTAACCTTTGACAGCTTTCTTCTGCTATGGTGTTTTGCTTGAAAACAAGAGCAACCCCAGTTGTCTTTAAATTATTTTATTCTGCGCTACAGTTTAGTTTTACTTCTCAAGTCACAAGCAGTTGGATATTATTTTTCTTCAGAATATGCATGCTTTTCACTTCAATCAAATGCAAATACATGCCCTGTTCTGCATGCTCCATTTCACCTTTTAATAAAATAGCAATCACTTGAAATATACAGCAATATATATTTTTATATAAATTTTCGATAAAAAATAATAGATGTTTATTTATAAAAGGTGCCATACCACAAAGTAACATTTTCTTATTGGATCAGACACATTATACTTCTACTAGCAAAGATTTCAACATTAAAAGTCCTTTTCTTTCTATCTATCTTGCCAGGTATTAAAAGAATCAAACACACCAAATCTTTCACTTTAACGAGTCACATAAACTGAATATACGTGGCAATAAAAATAACATTATTAAAAAGCAGTTTCTCTGCAAAAGAATAGCAATCGGGCAAGTAAAAGCAATTGGTAGTTACATGATAGAGCATTCAGTCTTCTGCAAATTAACGGTGAGACAAAAATATAGCTCATCACAATGTGCTAGATTTTTTTACATACTTTGACACTACATCCTTGAGGTGAAAACATGTTTGTCACTGCTTCCTATGCATAGGAGCTGGCCTCTTGAATCATTCCTATTTTCCATGTTGCCAAACTTTTAAAGAATGAGAAACATGTACACAGTTAACTGGGAGAAATCCCACTATTAAAGTTGATTTTAAAAAGCTGATAGGAAAACAATAGGATACTTTCTACTGGACATTATCCATATGGAACTTAAAATAGTGGCAATTTACTCCGCAGAACAGATTATAATCCTTAGGTAATTCTAATCAGTCAGTCAATTATTCTGTGCAGTTAGAGAGCTTTGCAGTTTATGAAACTAATATTGTATTCTAATGTTTTTCCAATGTTTAACATATTTTTAAAATCTCAGTTGTATTAGTTACATTGCTAAATTTGCATGAAAATTATTGTTAGTAAGATTAAATTTGAATTAAGGCATTTTTGTCAAAAGATAAAACTCATTCCAAGTATGCCATAAACAAACAAACAAACAAACAGAAAAATATATCAGATAATAGCTTCAGCTTATATGCATTATAAAGAATATTTCAGAATTGTTTATAATGACTAGGTTCACAGAGTAAAATTCCAAAATCGGTGCAAACACAAATAGGAAATATTTTGTGATCATTTTACCTTGATTACTTCATATTTATCGACTTTTTAAATAAGTAAACTTCTCCAGCAATGTGTGACCATTTCCCCTACCAATAAAATAGTACAAAATGAATACGTCCCTAAATTATGGTCTAGGTTGTCTTACATCAATGCCATATAGACCTTTTTTTGTCTAAGGAATGTTTTTCTTTTTCCCAATCACCATAGCCAACTACTTTTGCGTAAATTTAATACTCAACTCAGTCCTGCTCTGAGTGCAGTACTGTCCTCTAGAGAATTGGATGACTTCTTTAGTCCTCCCACACCAAGGACAGCAGGCTGCTTATTCCTTGTAACAACTTAGAACCATTCTAAGGCAACCAGAGGAAAAACAGGGTTTGCTCTGCTTTCTAAAGAACCCTATGCATGCCAATGTATGCTAGGAAAATAATGGACTGAGCAAAATTGTGCAAAAACTTTCTTTTGCATTTGATTAATAAATATAGCAACCACCTTTGATGCAGAAAAAAAACAAAGAATGTGGAATGAGTACAAAATACAGCTGAGAATTTGTCAGCCCTTCAAGGTAGACCACTAGAAAACCAAAGATATGAATGCTAATACTATTTTTATAGTAAGGTTACAGTAACAGAGACTGAATATGCTTCCTCCCTCCCTTTACCTTCATGAAAATTAGGGAGGGTCAAGTCTGAGCCGCTTTCTCAAATTACATTTCTGTCTCAGACTCAAATTTCTTTTATCTGATGTTGTCTTGGTTGTGGCTCCTACTCCTGTTTCTCAAGGTTATTCCTACTGCCCATTACAAAATTAATTAATTTATACATTTTTTCAGTCCATATTGTTATGTCTATATGCTTGAAAGTATGTAAAAACTTGGCTATGCCACCTGGCCTGGGATGGGAGGGGAGACAGCTCTTCATGGGGGTGGTTGGTCCTGTGAGGGTGCCAGGATAAATGCTGATTGCCCATTTTGAATTTTATAGTTTCTATTCATATTGTATTTATATGTTTTTATATTATTTTTATTCTTTGTAAGCCACCAAAGAGTCGTTGTGGACGAGATGGGTGGCAGAGAAATTTGATAAATAGATAAACAAATAAACAAATGCTCAGGATCTCAGGCAAGTATGATAAATAGACAACAGAGCCGGGACTCTTGTGTCCCACCTGACTTTGCGCCTCGTTCTACCACAACCAGAATTGTGCAAAAGGGTGAATACCTGCAAAAAAGTAGAGCATAAAAATGTAATGGATTTGGAATTGTGTGTGTGTAAAATGTATTATGTATAGGAATTATTTCCTCTTAAACGGTAAAAGCCGCAAGCCCAAGAAGCTTTACTTCAAAAAGCTCAGTTCTAAAGCTGTATCAAGTGTTTGTTAAAATCTGAAACAGAGTATCAGAACATTGGCCACAGCTCACACTTCTTAAGATTTTATAATAAATTCATATTTTAGCTGCAGTGCCTTTTGTAGTTTTGTTTTCTTTCTGCAGAGGATGGGGAGACTGTAAACAAAAACTGTGATTCATTTCCAACTAAGAATTAAAAACAAGTTCTACAACAAAGTTCAGAGATCTACTCTTAGCTATACCCCAGGTTTTGTATACTTCATAATAGCCAAATTTCTGGGTCAAAATCCTCTGCAATATGAATTACGATGGACAGACTACTGCTGCTGTTCTTTTTAACGGAGTACAGATGCAGCGTGCTATTGGGCCATATGCAATGTTTTAAAGTTTCACTACTCTTTGACTCATTAGACGGCATTCTGACATAGAACTTCAGTTAAATGGCTTTTGCTGTTTAACACTCTATGCCTGGACCTAAAAGAAATCCTGAAGTCAGGATGGACTCCTGGTGACATGTTAACATGGCTATGCTTATTTGGGGGAGGGGGGGGGTGGCAGCAGCAAAGAGTCAAAAGTAGTTACCGTAGTTGTCTTCTGGGGTTTTTAAGAACTTCCCAGTGTAGCCTACCACTCTACTATTGATGGTCTCTGATCAATAGTAACTATACCCAGCCCTGCTTAGCTTCAGAGGCAGTTCTTGACACCTGCTGAGAGATAGCAGTTGTTGTTCATCTACAAAACAAAGGTCACTGTAAAACAAAACTCTTATGTAATACCCCAACACAAAATATTTCTTTCATTACCCTTGAAACAAAGCACAATGCTGTTGGCTGAAATGGCTTATTTTTAAAAAAATGTTCATTAGCTTATAGTTCACTGTCCTGAGTAATGATATATTCCCTTCCATAGTATTACTCTGAAGAAATCAGAATTTCTTTTCTGATTAGCGCTACATGATTTACAATGATACATTGCTATGGCTTTATTGTTAAATGTTTTTAAAAGTTGAGAACGGATTTTTAAAATTGTGAAAATGTATCATTTCCCAACTTCCTTCTTTTTAATACTTCATCAGACCTGTAGTTTCTTTAAATATTTGCACTATTTTGTCCTTTCCCCACATTGACAAAGGCTAGAGTAAAATATATACAGTATGTGATGTGAAAGGTCCCCTGTGCAAGCACCGAGTCATGTCTGACCCTTTTGGGGGGATGCAACATTTTCTTGGCAGACTATATTGGGGTGGTTTGCCATTGCCTTCCCCAGTCGTCACCTTCCCCAGCAAGCTGGGTGCTCATTTTGCCAACCTCGGAAGGATGGAAGGCTGAGTCAACCCGAGCTGGCTACCTGAGAATCCAGCTTCCCTGGGATCGAACCCATGGGGAGAGTTTCGGTTGCAATGCTGCTGCCTACCACTCTGTGCCACATGAGGATTTAAAAATATATATACCAAAATATACAGTATATACTTAACCATTAAACCTGCAAACAATGTGAGGACTAAGCCAAACATAAGGGTAAATAAGTGATCTGATTAAAGTGCATAAGACTTCCATTTTTTTCTTTTCAATTTACTGTATACATATGGGCCTACATATGTAATGGGAAGGCCATATACCTGTATGCCATGTGCTCCAATGACAATGAATGAACTCTTAAAAGTTCATTTGTCTGCTAGGAAGCTTCCACATTGTATCCTATATACACAGGTTAATCACTTATCTTATTCTTTGTTTGCTTTGTATTGGTATACCTTCTGTTCACAATTACAGTTTTCAACCTCCAATATTAGATGCATCTTTTCTAAACATTAACAAAATTAAAGAGGTAAAATGTGGAAGAAAACTACATAAAGAACATAAGCTGACATGAATCATGTACAAGGGCAGAATTTTGTTTAGATGGTTTATCTTTATTCAGATGAAGATGAGTTACATTCATCCTCCTTCTCATTGAATGAACAAGCAGTTTCACCACATGGTTCTGAGTAGCAGAGTGTTGCACTGCTGGACTGCTGGCTGCTGGAGGGCCACAACTGTCCTGCTGCTAAGGCTGCTTCAGCATCCAGACATATGAAAACAGCATTTAGGATAGCATTTAACTGCTTTAAGAAAATCCGTTCTTGAAAAAATATTTTTATTAGCTCCATTATTAAAATATTATTACACTATAAAGCATTACTACATTTTCAGTATAATTGAAGATGACCATGCTCTAGCTTTTCTAGTTTTCTTCTGCTTTTAGATTTAATTTGATGCAGAGTCAGTTTGAGTAACAAATGCTAATGTTACCAAATTATTTTCATTCAAAGAAGAAAAATGATGGGGCAAAATAATCACAATAAAGCACCTGCCCTCAAGATAATTGAGATGGATTCTACAAGTAGTAAATCCTAAACAGAGGATGCAATTCCATTAGGGGAAAACTACACATATTCTTTTGCAGAGAGATTACAAAAACTTCTTTGAGGGGAAACAAATCACACCAACATAATCTACAGCCAAGCTTCCAATTAATGACTAGGACATGTTGTCTGTAGCTTAATATTAGTTTTTTCAAAAACAACCTGGTACCTAAAACAGCCCATAACATTGGGCTGATCTCAGCACTTAAAATCTTATTGGTGCCTGATCGTAGTAGCCAAAATACCATTCTCCAATAAAGAGCCCTGCAGCCCTTTGGAAGAGTAGGGATACTTATTCACATTAGGCTGGAATGTATTTGGGGCAAAGGAAATTTCTCATCAACCCCCAAAACACACTAGCCAAACATACAAGAGTAACTCCAGCCTTCTAGGTTGCTGGAGAAGGACCAACCCTCTGCCAAATTGAGAGGCACTCAATAGCAGCAAAAATTTCTTGCTGCTTTTGAGTTCCTTCAAATCTTCACTTGATTTTAGAAAAGAGGTAAGATCATTTGCTTACCTTCTAATGGACTAGAACATACCAGAAGTCGAGGAAAGAAACTATTTTCTCCTGAATATACTCAGCACAAAGTAGTTTTCTGTTCAACTCTCCCCATAGTTTTCAAAATAAAATTATAGTGGAAGATGCAAATGAGGAGGAGTTCAATTGTATCAGTAGATTGTTTTAGAAGATGTATTATTCTAGTCAGCTATGAATGCTAAATTGTAGATGACATTATGCAGATGTAGTCCGTGATATCTAAAATGGAAAATTCTACAACCTTAAATTCAAATTTTTTATTATCTTCCAATAGAAACTATTGTTTCACGTGAATTAATAAATCTCAGCCCTGTTGAGTTGTACAAACAATAACAAGATCTCTGAAAATACTATAGAATTACTACATAGAATACAATAGACATATATCATTGTGACATACAGTCCTGAATATTCACTACTAAGAAAACAAAAGAATCAACTTATTAGGGAACAGTGCTTTCCGTTTTATAGCTTTATAAATATCTAAAAATTACATTCCACTAAACTCTATCATGACCAGCTTGATTCACACATGCATGTTAATCACCTCTCAGCAAGAAAGACTGAATCCATATGGCATGTGTGATTAAGTCTTTACTAGATTTAAAGACAGAATTTTCAAATGATTTGTCATCACATCAACTGAGACTAATTATGAACTGAAGAAAAAATGCACTGTCCATATGCAATATATGTATTTTACCTTGACTTAACAATAGCAGTGCCCCCAGTTGTCATCAAGGTGGAAGCTGATTTAACAGAATTTAACACCCCTTCCTGATTCAACCAATACATTCCTGTAGATATATTTAAAAGAAATCACAGACTCAATTACAATCTAACATGTATGCAAGTTATGGAATATAAATACAAAACCAGATTATTTTTCTGTTCAGAATCATATTGTTCAGATTCTCCTCCTTGATTCACCAATCTATAGGTCTGAAATACTGGGGAAAAAAACCCAATTCTCAGCTTTATGTTACAGTTAAGAAGCATGTTCTGTGAATCTTGGAAGCTGGATTTATGGTACCCATGCCTTTTCCAAATGCAAAATATGTATGCCATTAGCTGCACTATGGGAAAGAATTGTACCATATTTCCCATTTTGTTGTTGTTTATTCGTTTAGTCGCTTCCGACTCTTCGTGACTTCATGGACCAGCCCACGCCAGAGCTTCCTGTCCGTCGTCAACACCCCCAGCTTCCTCAGGGACGAGTCCGTCACCTCTAGAATATCATCCATCCACCTTGCCCTTGGTCGGCCCCTCTTCCTTTTGCCTTCCACTCTCCCTAGCATCAGCATCTTCTCCAGGGTGTCCTGTCTTCTCATTATGTGGCCAAAGTATTTCAGTTTGGCCTTTAATATCATTCCCTCAAGTGAAAACTCTGGCTTTATTTCCTGGAGGATGGACTGGTTTGATCTTCTTGCAGTCCAAGGCACTCTCAGAATTTTCCTCCAACACCACAGTTCAAAAGCAATATTTCCCATAGAAAGCCTAAAACACACAATATGAATTCAATTTTTCTAATTTGTGTAATTATGATTCCATAAATGAGACTCTCCTGTAATATTTCATGTATTTTATTTCCTGTAATATTTCACATTAACTAAATAGCTATTGTCATTTTACAGTCTATTCCTCAGCAGAGTTAGCACCATTCTTTCTTTATCAACTGAGGAAACTGGAATACTCGCATCTCACTAACAGGAATATACTGAATTGACTTTATGCACACTTTCCTTGCTATCTTCCTTGAGCAGTGTGCTTTAGTGAATAAGATACGGAACTGGCAAGTTTTATTCTATTATACCTCATCAATTACTGAAACCAGCCAAAAGTATACTTTTAATTAAACATAGGAATGGTAGAAAAAATAACTGCATAACTCGTAAAATCTCACAAAGATTAAGATTTATCTGCTTGTATTTAGATATAAGGATAACTGAACTACTACAGTTGGATATCATGTTGCATAAACACAGAATTTTATTTCAATATGGTGTTCCAGAATCTGAAAAAACAGAGAAATTTTATTATTTATTTATTTATTTATTTATTTATTATTCAAATTTAGCCACCGCCCATCTCCCCCAAAAGAGGGACTCTGGGCGGTTTACAATAAAATCAGGCTCTAAATATAAACATTAAAATCTCATAAAAACAATTATTATAAAATACAGTAAATAAATATAGAATCCAAGAAGGTATAAAATCCAGGCTGGTGGGAGGGGCTCTATCTAGGGTGCAAGCCACCCCAAAGAATGGTTATTCACTTTCCTGCCCCAGGCGAGATGGCAGAACCAGGTCTTCAGGGCCTTTCAGAAGGTCAGGAGTGAGGGGGCCTCCCTCACCTCCAGGGGCAAGATATTCCATAGGGCGGGGGCCACTACAGAGAAGGCCCATTTCCTGGATCCCGCCAGATGAAATTCTCTTACGGACAGGGTCTGCAACATGCCCTCTCTGGATGATCGGGTGGGGCGGGCCGATGTAATGGGGATGAGACCGTCCCTCAGGTAACCTGGCCCCATGCCATGTAGGGCTTTAAAGGTGATAACCAACACCTTGAATTGGACCCGGAAGCAAACTAACATAAAGGTGGAGTATGAATGGAGAGAAATATGCCTACTGAAAAATATGCCTCTTTCTCTTATTCACATGCCATACCCTTTTTATATCACTTTCAGGATGGTCAGAATCAAACAACTTTTTCATATACCCTCTTTTATTTGTTAAATATGTCTGTATCTATATATTTAACAGCAAGCGTGTTTTTTAGCTTAACTTTTTAATGACGTGATGTGTACCAAGTTTCTATTGAGCAGGCATGGTAAAAATGTGTCTGTTTCAGTTACAAGGTTCTTACCAGATAGACTTTTTGCAATAAGTATTATCTGCTATACCTAGTTTCCTGATTCTTTCCACAGTTGGTATCTTAGATTCCAAAACTAATCATCATACAGGTTTTTGAGTAAAGAATTGCAGCAAACTTTCTGACAAGCTGCATAGATTTTTCACAGAACTGCTAAAATATGCAGATAGATCCCTTTTCCTAATTAGCAGGATGACAGGAAGAATTACTGATGAGACCATTTGGAATAGCAGCCAATTTAAATATCACCATTTATGAGTTCTAAATCTCCAATTTCAGAAAATCCAAAGTACCAATTAGTTGTATAATCTGCCAGCTTTTATAAATCACTCAATCCTTCCATCCTCACGCAACCAGACATCATTAGAAATATTTCACAAACATGAGGCTTTGTATTTAATCTGCAAATGCAAAAAACAATTACCTTACCTGTGACATAATTTTCTAAAGCTTTTGGCACTAGTGATTTAGCACTTTTTAAGTCTTCTGATGAGCACTTGCCTGCCTCTAGGCCAAATGACATTCCCATTCATTTCAATACTTCAGTGTCATCATGGATTTCAAAAGCATCATAAAAATTGAAAAGATATTCATATCTGTAAGAGAGAAAAAGTAGCAGAGGTTACTTCCTACAGAAGCCTAACTGCATTTTCTAAATTATACGTTAACAGGTGTTCAAATACAATTACATTCACTTGATTACTTCATAACTCAAAGATATATTTAAAACATAACTAGGTTCAGCAAAAGCTATGCATGCATTTGTGCAACTGCCATCTCAGCAGGTTCAAATGCTAGTTTCCAATTAAAACACATTTTTCATACAAGGCAATAGGAGTTTATAAGCTTTTCTCCTTCATTAAACAAGTTTGAAATTGAGCAAAAAAAAAAAATCTTACTTAGGCCAGAACTTTTTCTTGAACTAAATCCAAGGGATTTAAATGTCAGCAGAAAAATACAGTATATTCCCTCTTCCTTTCAGCTTCATGATGAAAATAGCATTTAGGATAGCATTTAACTGCTTTAAGAAAATCCGTTCTTGAAAAAATATTTTTATTAGCTCCATTATTAAAATATTATTACACTATAAAGCATTACTACATTTTCAGTATAATTGAAGATGACCATGCTCTAGCTTTTCTAGTTTTCTTCTGCTTTTAGATTTAATTTGATGCAGAGTCAGTTTGAGTAACAAATGCTAATGTTACCAAATTATTTTCATTCAAAGAAGAAAAATGATGGGGCAAAATAATCACAATAAAGCACCTGCCCTCAAGATAATTGAGATGGATTCTACAAGTAGTAAATCCTAAACAGAGGATGCAATTCCATTAGGGGAAAACTACACATATTCTTTTGCAGAGAGATTACAAAAACTTCTTTGAGGGGAAACAAATCACACCAACATAATCTACAGCCAAGCTTCCAATTAATGACTAGGACATGTTGTCTGTAGCTTAATATTAGTTTTTTCAAAAACAACCTGGTACCTAAAACAGCCCATAACATTGGGCTGATCTCAGCACTTAAAATCTTATTGGTGCCTGATCGTAGTAGCCAAAATACCATTCTCCAATAAAGAGCCCTGCAGCCCTTTGGAAGAGTAGGGATACTTATTCACATTAGGCTGGAATGTATTTGGGGCAAAGGAAATTTCTCATCAACCCCCAAAACACACTAGCCAAACATACAAGAGTAACTCCAGCCTTCTAGGTTGCTGGAGAAGGACCAACCCTCTGCCAAATTGAGAGGCACTCAATAGCAGCAAAAATTTCTTGCTGCTTTTGAGTTCCTTCAAATCTTCACTTGATTTTAGAAAAGAGGTAAGATCATTTGCTTACCTTCTAATGGACTAGAACATACCAGAAGTCGAGGAAAGAAACTATTTTCTCCTGAATATACTCAGCACAAAGTAGTTTTCTGTTCAACTCTCCCCATAGTTTTCAAAATAAAATTATAGTGGAAGATGCAAATGAGGAGGAGTTCAATTGTATCAGTAGATTGTTTTAGAAGATGTATTATTCTAGTCAGCTATGAATACTAAATTGTAGATGACATTATGCAGATGTAGTCCGTGATATCTAAAATGGAAAATTCTACAACCTTAAATTCAAATTTTTTATTATCTTCCAATAGAAACTATTGTTTCACGTGAATTAATAAATCTCAGCCCTGTTGAGTTGTACAAACAATAACAAGATCTCTGAAAATACTATAGAATTACTACATAGAATACAATAGACATATATCATTGTGACATGCAGTTTAGTCATAGCAAAACTTTCATGCTTTATATTCAATACAGTCATTAATATTTGTGGTATTTTATATCTGCTTAGCATATTTCAGTGCACTAGAAATGCAAAAAAGTTAATTAAAACCCATCATATATCCATAGAAACCTAAATGCTTCCAAACTGATAAATGAATTGACTCAAAAGATATAGTTTATTTTATTTTATTTATCAAATAATTTGTCACCAATATAGCAATCAACATCACAGCTTTAATTGACAATTAAATATATGGCAGAGTAAATTCAGGCATCTGTTGCACTGACCAAGGATTTCAATCATCTAGTATTATATGTGGATTCATTTAAAAGCCAGTAGAAACTAAATTGTCAACTAATTAAATAACATCTTGGGAAGGCTTGTTAAGTGCCTCTCTGTTAAGAGAGTATGTCTTTGAAGAGAGAGAAAAAGATGTGGATGACAGGCCTTCTCTGTGATGGCATTCACAGTTTGGAACTCTAAAGAGGTCCATAAAACTTCCTCCCTCATGGTTTTAAGATAATATTTAGTTTTGTTTCACCATACTTTCAACCATAGCTAAGTTTTATACTGTAGACATGCATGTTGATGTATTATTGCTGATTATTACTGTTGCTTTTTTGTATATAATTTTGATTTATTTTATTATTTTCATTTATGCTATTTATAATGTTAACTTGCATCCTGCCCAAAGTCTTTTGAGATGGGTGGGCTATAAAACTAGCACAATAAATAAAATAAAGTTACAATAGGTGAACACACATTTCAATTTGTAGATAGACTTTTATTCTCCAAATCAGAGATTTTACAGATACCAATAGTCTTAGTTTAACTGGAGGGTAGCTTGCTAGGGTAACTTTTAGAGTAAAACATTTCAATTAGCAATAGGGTTAGGGTTAGAGTTAGGCTCTCATTCTTGGTTCAGTTTGCAGTAAGCTCTTGGATTCATTTTTTATGTTAGGATTAGCTTTGAGGAGAGTTTTTGTGGTTAGTGGTATTCACAGATCTTGATTATGTGGGGATTGCCTGCCAGAGTAAATTTCAGAATTAAAAAAAAATTGGCATTAGTTGAAGGTTGGATTAAGCTTCCTTGAAGTCTGTGGTTCAGTTTGGTGTGGACCTTTCATAGTTGGTGTTAGTCTTAGATTCAAATTACTTGGGATTGTTTGCCAGGGTGACTTTTAAGGTTTTTTTTTTTCCTATTGTCATAAGAATGAAGATACTGTTAAGTTTAACCTTTCTTGAGGTCTGTGGTTCAATTTGGTGTGAGGATTAGGTTAATAAGAAACCAATAAAGGCTTTTGATGGGTCTCTCTTGATATATCCCCATCTCTTCTTTTCATCAATTCTTGCATTAGTTGGGTGTTTAGAAGTATGATCAGTTATATTGCTGGTGTTGACCTTTCAGGAACACCCTATTACTTGAAAAATATTATTATAATTCATGCTCCCTTGCATTCCGCTCAATAATATGATAAATTCTATTCATTTTTCCTTTTTAAAATAGTCACATTTAGGGCTTTTTTCCACTCTCTGGAAATAACTCCCCCTTGAGATGTGGCTGTAGCTCAATTACTGGAAGTTTTAAAACTCACTTAAAATACTTATTTTTACAGGACTTTCATGATGCTCAAAAAGCCTTCTTGCTCCTTATTCATTCTAGTTTTATATTAAAGTTGGATGAGAACTAGGAATTGTTCATCTTATTATACTGTACTAGAAAACCTGTGATACACTGGGTCATCATTTCAGAGATATTTCCTTCCCTAAACAGAGAAACAGAATGACCATAGGCAGGCAAAAAAGTAGTGGGAGCGGGAGTGACTTCTGACTTCCTGCTGGCTTCCCCATTAAGTTTCCTTGTGGGAAGCTGGCAGGGAGAGTCAGAAATCTCCCTCCCTCCTTCTTCCTTCCTCCCTTGGGAGGGGTGCATGAGAGGTGCCACACAGGTTGGGGAGGGTGTGCAGGGGTGCACAAAAGGTGCCATGTGGGTCGGGGAGGGTGCGCAGGGGTGTGGTGCAGGTCAGAAAGTGTGCATGGGGGTGAGCGAGAAATGCAGGTCAGGGAGAGCACGCAGGGGCATGGGGCAGGACAGGAAGGGTGCGTGGGGATGCTCGAGAGGTGCCTTGTGAGTCAGCAATGGAAGGTTACAGACAGACAAAGAGACACAAGTTTTAGTAGTATATAGATTAGGAAATGTCTTACACTGATTATTATATTGTTTTTTTGTAATATTGGATTAATTTGCATATAATTTTGATTTAACTGTACTGCACTTAGCTGTAATTCTATACACTAAATAAAACTATTATTACTACTACCACTAAAAGAAATAAATGGAATTATTTAAAGCTTAAATCATAATACAACATACTCACTTTGCTGAACATCTATAGCTAAAATTGAATATGTATGGTAATGGCTTTTAGCTATATCTTACTTCAACGCATCAATCCTCCTTGCAGCACAAAAATCTAAGGAACTTGCAGTTTAAACATATCCTATAAGATTAATCTAGTAGTAAATGTAAAGCTCATGTTTGGTACAATTCTTCAGAAAGAGCTCCCATCTCACACTCACTTGTCAGAGGAAATTCTGCAATCTATAATAGTTTGTTTCTGTGTCTTTATTGCTAGAAGAGGCAGTGCTAGTGTGGAATTCACAGATGCTGAGCTCTGAGTCTTGTTCATTCTGTTGGTTTTTGAAAGCAATTTGCTGTAGAAAGAAATGAAAACAGTTGAATTAGACAGAAATTGACTCTGCCTTTCAAATGTTTGTACACCATGCTGAGCCATACAATTAACTTAGTGGCAAACATCTTTATGACCCTACTAGCCCTGCTTGAAAATGACTAATGGGTTATCAGTGGTTTAGCTGTCCAAGTTTAATAGGACACATGAACATGGAATTCTTGCTTCACCTATCTGGAAAAAGCCTGAGTGTCTAGCCACTGAAACACAAAAAACAAATCATGGCTTCGATATTCACATTTTTCAGGGAGAGAAAGCCCTGCATTCACAGATTATACTAATTTGGCTAGTGTATACTCACTTGTATGCAGGTAAAGGAGAGCCAGTTTGGTTTAGTGGTTAATGTGCTGGGCTAGAAACCAGGAGACTGTGAGTTCCAGTCCCGCCTTAGGCATGAAAGCCGGCTGGGTGAGCTCGGGCCAGTCACTCTCTCCCAGCCCAACTCACCTCACAGGGTTGCTGTTGTGGGGAAAACAGGAGGAGGAAGGAGCATTAGGTAAGTTTGCTGCCTTGAGTTATTTATAAAAATAATAAAGGCGGGATAGAAAATATAATAAAATATAAAGGTAACAATGGAGTGTTTGTTTTTAACCACCTTTATGGCTTTAGGGCAGGGGTTCTCAAACTGTGAGTTGTGCACAGTTGGATTATTGCCAGTACTGTACTTACTCCTGCTGACAGGCAGTCAGCATTTTCTACAATTGCCGCTGTAAAGAGCCCACATCAATCCAAAGTAAGTGTGCAACAAACCATGAAAGTGGCTCTCTCAAATAAAAACCTAAATTTCAGGAATTACACAAAACTAGGTAGACTTGGCTTCCCAGTAAAAATATGCTTTAAATTTCATTGTTTTATTCTTTATTTCCAGTGAAAGATCTTATTTTATAAAATTGCAAGGTAGTATCATTATATTGTCATGGTCACTCATGCCTTGGTCACCTCCTGACTGGATTATTGCAACACACTGTACATGGGTCTTCCCTTGAAAACCATCCGGAAGCTTCAATTAGTCCAGAATGCAGCAGCGTGCACACACATGTAGTTATAGGTGCATCTCCCTGCCCAACAAACTCCTTCTTTTAAATCTTGTCATCTTATGGGACCTAAGAAGTGTGCTTTTTCTGGGGTTGCCCCTGCTCTCTGGAACAATCTCCCATTATACCAGAGGTCTCAACTCTTCTCACCTTTAGGAAAGCCATTAAGACCTGGCTCTTCCTCCAGGCATTAGGGGCCAGCTGAGTGGGAGTCCCTCCTGCAGTTTGTTTTGTTCTGTGCTTGATTGCCATTTTATATTTGGTTTTTATATATTGTATTGTTTATTGTTATGTGGGTTTTTTTCTTTGATTTATTGTTTGTTTTTATGATTCACGCTGATTGAGTTGGGTAGAGTTATAAATCTTATAAATAATAAGTAACTATTTGACATAGAGGTTAAAAGTTAATCATTAAATGTGATGTATTTATTTCTTGCCCAACCTTAACCCCAGTGAAATTATTTGGCGGGGGGCATTATCCATACAAATTCTTCCTTTTGGGAGTCTGCAAATTTTGAGGAACTTCAGCTTAGGGTTAGGAGTACAGGCATGCATTATTTAGATCCAAAGAGGGCAAAGGGGTGCTTCAGATCTGGCACAGATACCCTTGCTGTTCCTCTTGTCAGATCCTTACAGGAGCTGTACCTTTTTTTCCAGGCTCACATAGTGCCTCCTGTATTTTCCTTCTGTATTTTCCTGAGTAGTGCAACTCCCATGCAAGTCCAGAGAAAGATACAATGCCTTCAAGGTGCTGCCAAAAGGTACAGCAAGGGAGCCCATGCCTGTCTGAAGTGTCTGCCAATTCAGTTCTGCATTCCGTCTACCTGCAATTCATGATGAATTGGCCCAATGCCAATTATTATCAAGTGCTGAGGAAATAACTGAGTTATTCAAGTTGAAGTTGCAATATCACAGCAATAGTATGTTTGCAGGTATTAAATGTTGAGTAATTAGATGTAAGTTAATTTAGAAAATGTTACCTAGGGCAATAATAAATAGGCATAGTATGAGTCCTGTGATTCATTCTATTTTATGGTAATACAGCTGGAGTTTGATTGTATTTACAAAGAGAATTACCAAAACAGCACCATGCTCTGTTGTGATATACTAAATCACAATAACATTTGATCTCCTTTCCATTAAATGTAACAAAGACACCTGAACAAATTAATACTGTTCAACACAACCCATTTAGACCTAAGTGACATCTTAATTTTTGGAAATTTTACCTGCAACAAAAGTTCTTGCACCTGAGTTCTCTTTTGTTTTATTCATTCCAGAAGTTGTTGCTTCTCTGTCTTCAGAACAAAAATGAAATTAAATGAACAAAAGAATAGACATTATGGCTGAATAAACCATTTAAACTGGTGCAGGCTTTCCTTCAGTGGCAATTACCCCAAGTATCTTTGCATGCACATATGATTTGAAGAATTAGAAAAGCTTTGGAAGTGCCTCTAGAAACTTTCAAAAGATGCAGCCATGTTAATGTCCAAGCAGTAGGTTTGCTCACTTTGAAAGCACCCTTCCAAACTGTTAACTGATGTGAATCTTCCTTAAAGGAAGTCCAATGCGTCTTTGTAACATCCCCTTCCTGTGCAATGCTATGGAATGATATGTTGCTTCTGATTACAGTGTTTTCTTATGGTGTCAAGTAATTTTTTTTGTTGTTTGTGCTATTGCAGATGTGGCAGGGTGAATACAGGATCTTGAATATCTGTGCTCTTCAACCAAACTAATGAGGCACCACTCCATGAAAATCCCATAGTTAAAAAATGCTCACATGTCAAGTTTTTGCACTATGCACTTAGACTGTTACTTTAGGCTTTATTATTAGCATTTTAATAAATGTGATATTAGCATTTTAGCATGGCAGTCTATGCCACCTTATGAAGATCAGGAAACTGTGTTTTTTCTTTGAGCCAAAGCCTTTTCCTTTTATGTGCATAAACTAGCCCTTTCAGGGACTGTCAATCAAACAATAGGGTTGTATTCTGAAGTCCTTGATTAAAGTTGCAATGTTAAAGAAACAAACCTGGGTAGGAAAGGAGGAGATGCAACATATTTTGAGGGTGTTTGTCTTTTCTCACGTCTTGTTTGATTAGTTGCTTTCTGATGCATCATATATATCAAATGTATGTATCATTTGTTTCTGTACCCTAGACAAGACAAATGCCTGAAATTACAGAATTATCTTCTGATGAATCCTAATTTATTCCTAAGTTTTTAGAAGCTGTCTATTATTGTATAAATAGGACAAATTATTAGGATTAAAATTAGCTGAAATTACATACAGAAGGCCAAAAAGACCTGAACGTGTTTCACACATCTATAGAGATCATTATCAATGGTTATTAACAATTTTTAAGAGAAAGCTATTTTGCTTCTGGATATTAGAAAAGAGTCTAAGAATTGTGTTAATTTTTATTTTATTTCCCACCTATTTCTAGCAAATGCTGGCTTTGGCATATACATTTTTTTAAATCCGTTCAATTGTGTCCGATTCTCAGAGACTGCCTGGATAAGGCATTATGCATAGAAAAAGAGATAAAAGAAGGAAACGCAAACACAGTGGGAACAAAATGGCCTGTATCATAAAAACATGCAGAAAATAAAATCATTCTTTATATGCAATGTCTTATAAAATCTGCTACATCCTACCATAAATTATTCAAAATCTTCACTTAACTCTGATCAGCTAATTTCAGGGCCCAAAGACTGTTTGGTAGCCAAAGAAGTCTATCAAACTGGGATACAAATGGTCAGCATTTTATGAAAAACAGCTGGGAAACTTGGTCTTCTACTGAAATATAGTAAATATTTGTTCAGGACACATTCAAAGCAAATTTGGGATACTTATGTTCATGGTCCTCCTCTACTCTGGGCTCCTTTGTTTATAAAGAACAAAATGGTTGATACAAAAGGACAGAAAGGAGACTTAAAAAAAATAATTTTGCAGACAATCCTATTCTCCTTGGTTTAAACTTTGTCTGGGAAAAACTGAGTTAGCAAGAACCTCATGATCATTAAATAGGGAACTGGAAGATAAGTTGTGCCTTAATGTTCAATTTATATTTTATCACTTCTTTCCTTTTTGATCTTCTGGGTTCCCCTGATGGTGTTGTGATGTTGGAAGAAAACATGGCTAGAATAATTATTGATGAGCACAGATGAAGAAGAACAAGGCTACTTATCAGACTGACTCATGAGGCTCAGTCCTCTGCAGAGCAGAATTCTATGGGAGCACAGTTTACTCCAAAAATCTGTGGACATTGGTGTACAGTACAATTGACTGCTTTCTGTCCATAGCTTTTCTCCACTAATGTTGTGTGATACACTACTTAGCAATACTGGATTTACTGAAGAATGAATATATATTTGGAAAATAAAGATAAATGAAGAACCTTTTTACATTTTTTTTCAGAAAATGACAGCAGATAGCAGTAAAGATAAATCAGGGATTATCCAACAGATTCTGCCTGTCCTGTACAAGCATCTAGGGAGGGCCTGCAGAGGATTCTACCCCTATGAAATGTAAAAAGAGTATTGACCAACAGGCAGCTATTTTCTGTATGGGCCCCCACCCTTGTCTCCAGAGGTACACCTGGCCCCTACATTTTTTGCATCTTGAAGATCAATGAATACAATTTTTCCTGGGGACCTTTAGCAATATGTTTTAGGAGTGACAAATTTTATACTGTTTTATTATTAGAGATTGATAGCTGTATTTTATTCTTTTTTTTTTTTTGCTTTGTTTACCATCCTGAGTTTTGTGAGAGAGCAGCATCAAGATGTAGTAAATATTTATTTATTTATTTATTTGATTTCTATAGCTGCCCATCACAGGAAGTGACTCTGGGCAGCTTACAACAATAAAACTATTATAATTATATATGTGTGTCTAAGAGAGCAATTTTCTATTTCAGACTGATGAAATTATAAAAAAGAAAATGCATTTTCATAATACACTAAGCTTCCATGGAAGCTCAGAGTGTGTCAAGTGTCTACAGACAAATTTTTCTGCAATATCCCTAATATTAGCAGGAAACATCACTTTCTTCAATACAGACCTTATTTGAAACCAAGTGGACCTCAAAAGCAATATGGTATACAGGTACTCCTTGCTTAACCATTCATTTAGTGACAGGTCGGACTTATGACGATGCTGGAAAAACTGACTTACAAGAGGTCCTCACACTTACGACTGTCACAGCATCCCTGCGGTCACGTGATCACAATTTGGGCACTTGGCAACTGGTTTGCATTTATGACTGTCGCAGCATCCTGGGGTCACATGATCACCATTTTCAACCTTCCTGCCCGGCTTCTGGCAAGCAAAATCAGTGGGGAATACATGATTAACTTAACAATCACATGGTTCGCTTAATGCCTGCTGTGATTTGCTTAACAACTGCCACAAAAAAAAGTCATAAAATCGGGTCAGATTCACTTAATGACTGCTTCACTTAGCAATCAAAATTCCAGTCCCAATTGTGGTCGTTAAGCAAGGACTACCGGTATGGATTCTGCTGTTAAAATGTTTAATTGTACAGGATGAGCTTGTTTGAACAAACTATTAGTTCTACATTATGAGAACTGTAAATACAATAATGAAAACTGAAGCCATGATACATTTGCAATATTTCCAAAGATATAGACTAGAGTAACAGAATCCTTAAAGCCTGACAGTGATTTCCTTTCCTGCCTCCCACACCAAAGAGAGTTAAGGCTGAGCCATTTTAAGTTTCATTCTAGTGTTCTATTCCTGTGCCAGGCTTCAGTCATGTTTTGCTAACTGCAACAGCTTACCTTTTTCAAGGTTATCTCTATGATTCTCTCCAATGGCTAAATTTTTTTACAAACAGACATAAATTAATATTTCAACAACTCTTACATCAACTTTGGAAGATACTATCTATGTTCTGAAACAGTGATATAGAGGTATTTTAAAAGCCATTAGAAAACAATCATTTTGCATTTTTCTCTAATGATGAAAAGCCAAAACACAGTTGAGAATTCATTCCTTTTTAATTAATCCAGTCAAAAATAATTAATCCTGGAATCAGAGCACTGTGCAACCATGTTCAATTTGAGATTCTGAAACTCCTTCATTTAAGCACATTTCCTACCATTTATGTAAAAAACATGTATGTCAACAACACTTCATTAAAGTTTAGCAACTTTGTCAACATGCTTTTAAACTGAAAGTCTGTAAACCAATGTAGGCAATATGGTGCCCCTCGGATGTTTTGGATTAAAGCTCCCATAACCCAGTCAACAGCTACAATGGTGGAGGGCATCAGATTGTCTGATATAAATAAATTCAAATATAGGTAGTCCTTGCTTAATGACCACAACTGGGACTGATAACACTGTTGCTAAGCTCCATGGCTTCTAAGTGAAACATCACATGATCATAACTGGTTTACAGCCTCACTTCCCCTTTGGTCATTAAGCGAGTCACCACTGTTGTTAAGCGAAATATCACATGACTGCGACCTTCGATTTACTTCTGCCTTCTGTATTAACTCTGCTTATCACAAGCCAGTTGTGAAGCACACAAATGGTGACCATGTGACCACAGGATGCTGCAATGGTTGTAAATGCACACTAGCTGTGAAATGCCTGAATGATGATCACGTGACTGCGGGATGTGATGGTCATAAATGCGAGGATTGGTTGCAAAGCTATTTTTTTACACCATCATAACTTCAGTCATTAAACAAGGCAGTCAGCAAGTGAGGACTACCTGTATATAAACTTTTTACAGATGTGGAAATACTTTCACTCAAGCAAAGTATGCACAGTTATGTTGTTTAATCATAAGCATCAAAATGAGACAGATTTTTCTGAAGCCAAATTTAGCAGTAATTTGTACTCAGCTGAGATTACCATATGGTATGTTTAGTTTTTTAACAAGTATATAGATCAGTATTATCTGGAATACTAGGATAAAACCTTATGGTTTGACAAATTAAAACTGTTACAAATTCAGTCCTGCATTTGAGCACTGAAATTACATGCTGCCTCCTTAACATCCATATTATGTAATATAATGTAATATAATATAGGTATGATCTATAATCCCTCATGTTTGTTTGTTTGTTTATTGTATGGCATAGCAGTTTGGTGTTCATGCTGCTTTTTCTTGCTTGGAAATCCTTGTGAGGTCCAGCAGCCAGATGTGTAGACTATTTAGCTGTGACAAGTCACATTGCCTGGGGTGCACCACGAGGAGGCTAGTCTACATTGCACCGAGTTGGGCTGAGAGAGAGGGACTGGCCCAAGGTCACCCAGCTGGCTTTCATGCCTAAAATGGGACTAGAACTCCCAGTCTCCTGGTTTCTAGCCCAGAACCTTAACCACTAGACCAAACTGGCTCTCATCCCTCATGCTGTAATACTGAAACAGACTACAAACCTCATAAAGTGAATCATTTGTGCTAAATTTCATTTTAATAGAATAAATCACACTGTGTGATGACAGACATCCAACTCTAGCTTCCTTCTTTCATCTCCAATCTATTGTTACTGGCTGCAGGTATAAGCACTCTCATGTGATATTTATTTATATGTTTGGAACTGAACACTTTAAACAATACTGGTATTTTCTTTGCTGATGTCACAAATCACTTTGCTTGACTAGAAGGTAAATATGATTCAAAAATGCTAATATTGTTTTAATATTATTTTCTTATCTTAATGGCTATAGTTGATACAGAACGTCTTATTTCAATTTAATTTAAATTAAATTAAATCAGATTTTATTTAGACTGAGAAAGCTGTATTTTCCCTTGAACGCAGAACAGATGCTAGCTTCTATGCCTTTGCTTCTACTCTACTGCCATCTACTGTAAAGATAAAGAACACTGATTACAAGATGAATTCTTATAAAGAACTAGTTCAAAATACAGATCAAAACTATTCCTTGCTCTTCAAGGGATGTTCACTTGCAACAAAACTTAATAATTAGAACCTAATGCATATGTAACACTCCTAATCTCTAATTTATCTAGGTTTAAGGAGCCTAGAGCCTAAACAGTAAGGGGGTGTAATGTCATATTTCACAGCTCCTCTTTTGTCATGCAAAAGAGTCTCAGATAAAAAGGGCTTTTGTATGTGAGTACATTTGAATCAGTCCTGTCTCCAGGCAACAGGTCCCTTCATTCTTGGAAGTGCCATTGCTTTTTTCCTAGGGCTGAGATGGAGTGGTTGGTCCAAGGTTACCCAGTGACTTCATGCCTAAGGCAGGACAACTCATGGTTTCCTGATTTCTAGTCCAGTGCTTTTAACCATTTCACCAAACTGGATCTCAAAATTTGTTAGATGAGAACTATTTCCATGGGGTAGGATGAAGATGTAAATAGATTTCTATCTTATTGAGAATACATCTGTGGAAGTGAAGGAACCCTTAGTAGTGGGTGACTTGATTATTTAAAAAAAATGGGTTTGTGATAATGTATAGCTCACAATGAATTGCATGCTTGATGCAAAAGCAAGAAATGTCATGTTTTATCTAAAATGGCTGGTAGATAAAGCTGGACTGGAATCAGGTGTTTGGGCTATATTGGCATCAATTAATTTGGAAAATGCTGATTTGAATGCAGCATAATATAGATTATTAGGTAAGAATTGGAAACTAAGTATCTCCTAGATAACCTTTCCAGAAATATCATCCTTTTCAACCATATGGCCAATTATGCTATCAGGGATTATACTGTAGTTTTTGTTGCATGGATGAAATACAAGTAGTCCTTGTTTAATGCCTGCCTCATACAGCAACCATTCACAGTTACAACAGTGATGAAAAAGTAACTTTGTGACCATCCTCACATTTATGACCTTCGCTGGTCTGTAAAGCAAAGGAAAACTGAAGTAAAATCATAAGCACACTTGCAGTTTCACTTAGTGACCACTTCACTTAACGACTAAGTTGCCAGTCCTAACTGTGGTTGCTAAATGAGAACTACCTGTAAGGAAACCAGTGCTTAATTTATTTAAATAAATTTTATGAGTTTTTAAATTTTTAAAATTAATTTTTAAAATAATTTTATGAGTTGGGAAAGTATCTGGTTCAGAATTAATCTAAGACACGTAGGTAAAGGTAAAGGTTTCCCTTGACGTAAAGTCCAGTCGAATCCGACTCTAGGGGGCGGTGCTCATCTCCGTTTCTAAGCCATGGAGCCGGCGTTGTCATAGACACTTCCGGGTCATGTGGCCAGCATGACGACTCGGAACGCCGTTACCTTCCCGCCGAAGCGGTACCTATTGATCTACTCACATTGGCATGTTTTCGAACTGCTTGGTGTGCAGAAGCTGGGACGAGCAACGGGAGCTCACCCCGCCACGCGGTTTTGAACCGCCGACCTTCCGATCGGCAGCTCAGCGGTTTAACCCGCAGCGCCACCGCGTCCCTTCCTAAGACACATAGATGACCATATTTTTGATCATTTAAGGAGGAATTAGAAAGAAGCAAGCAGTGAGTATACAAGTAGGACACAACTTAGAAACATTTGGTGAGATACCATATATGCTATATGTTCCAATTCCAGAAATCTCCAACCCAAAATAAAGAGTGTTTGAGAGTTCTTGAAAAGAAATGAAAAAATACAGCTCTGCATTTCATCCTAAATGGTGTCCAGAATCACTGTGAAATGTATGCTTGAATTGACAGGAAATGGAGTCCAGACTGCTATGAAATTCAACATATATGTAAGTGAAAAATTGCCAAAGATGACTCATTTGATTTCAACAAGGACAGTTACAAAAGAGAACTGTTAAACAGAAACACAATTAAGATGTTAAGAACAGGAATATTAAACATTATTCCAACTTCTACAATATGATGTTAAACATATATAATACAGATCAGTAAAGGTACCCCAAAATCAAATAGTAACAAACATCATAGAACCATTTGGTTGCAAAAAAAGACAGATCAGGAGGTAATAATAATTATAAGACTTTGATAAGAATATCAGTAAAGAATTTTAAAAACTTATTTAAGGTAAATTGAAAGCAAGAAGACTGTTAAAGATTACCTTTGAATGGAAAGAATTAAATGCTCTAAAGTAGAATAAAAACATTGCAGAGAAGCATGATGAATTCTTTGCCTTAATTTCACTTCAGAAAATTGATTGAATAAATAATGTATAATCCACCTCAATCACCAAAACAACTGTAGGCAACATACATTAAAAACTAAGACAAATAAGAGGGCAAAACCCAGAAACTAGTATCAAACTCAACATAACAACCGTATTGGGGAAGGAAGTACCAAAAGGTTTTAAAAATCCAGTATCTGTATTAATGCAGGGTCAACAAACACCCAGTGCCTGCTCAAAAAGCCTTGTTAAGGCTTTCCTGAACAATAGCAGGGTTGTGACCATGCCAACTTTGGGGTAAAACTATTCCAATGAGCAGAAGTGGTCAAGAGAAGTCATGTTTCTGCAGTCCCACAAGATGACGTTGTTTTATCAATAGGACCTGGAGCATACCAACCCTACTAGATCTAGTAGGACAGGTGGCCACAACTAAAGAAAGGTTGTCCAACTGAGATTGAGGCCTTGATCCATAACTACTTGCACTGCCACATTCTGAGCCATTTACAGGTTCCAAGTGGTTTCCAGGGGCAACCCAATGTCTAGTACATTGCAGTAGGCCAAATGCAATATGACTAAGGCACAGTGATTGTGAGAAGGGCCTCCCTAAGGGCATAATTGACATACAAGATGGATCTGCACAAAGGCCCTCCTGGCTACGGTGCCACCTGCTCCTTGAGCAAGAGCTGCAACTCCAGGACCATCCCCTAATTAGACAATTGCTTTGTCTAGGGAAGTGAAACCCCACCAAGTACTATACATAGAAAATCTCTAGAAATAGAGGGTCTTTGAATCCACTGTTTGAACCTTGCTACAGCTGAGCTTAAGGCTCTTCCTTACCACTACAGAGCCTGGCAGCCCCCAGGGACCAGGATAGAGCCTCAATAGCATCATCTACTCAGCCAGGGGACAAGATACAGAACTGCATATTATCTTTCATATTGACACCTGATCTATGTCAGTGCCCAGCAGCCTCATAAAGATATTAATGGGGAAAACATCAAGTCCTGAGGAGCCTCACAAAGCAGGGGCCTTGGACTCAATCTCCATCCCCCCCTCCATACGCAGCTTGATGTTTACCTCATAGGGTAAATCAGTCAAGACATTATTGTCTATGTTAAGATCCCTTACCTTATGTCTCAGAACATGGGCTAAATTTAAATACTTCTCCAGACATCAGTCATAATAACAAGCTGTACAGCAAGAATAGGTTTCATATCTAAAATTTATACTGTTGAAAACACACAATTTATTCATCTGAAAAACATGGTGATCTTTATTACTGCCTGATTGTAACAAATGTGTTTCCTGATTTTGAGAAGTATATAATTCTTTTCATACTATATAGATGCTGAAAACATGTAAGGACATTCCATCAGCCTTTCTTATGCTGTCCAGGAATGACAGGCATTGCAATCCAGCCTGGGGAGGCATCAAGAATGGGGAAGGGACAGTGGACCTGAATTTTTTTCAATTCCATCTCAACTTTTCCCTATAATCATTACACTGTCTCTCCTCTCTGCTTAGTACTCCAATTACCACTGTAAACTGAAATAACAAGCATTTTCAAAGAACAGCATACACAGATTATCCACAATGCACACAAGGATGAACTCTAAATCAGCTGTCAGTTATGGCCTGAGGTTCAAGACAGTACAGGTAGTCCTTGCTTAGCAACCACAATTGGGACCAGCAACTTGGTCGTTAAGTGAAGTGGTCACTAAGTGAAACTGCAACTGTGCTTACGATCTTACTTCAGCTTTCTAGACTTGCAAAGATCATAAATGTGAGAGTTGATTACGAAGTTACTTTTTCATCACTGTCATAACTGCGAACAGTTGCTATACGAGGCAGTCGCTAAACAAGAACTACCTGTATGCTTTCTGAGGAGTTTAAAAGTCTGTTATGTTGTTCTGAGGCTCAGTTCTGACATCGATCCATACAATCCTGAAGAGATATCCATGATGAATGATACATAGTTAGTGAATCTCTTTTTGTACTGGCTCTTTTCATGCAATTCTTTTTCATCTGAATAAGTGCCAATTATGTGCATAAGAACAATTAACTGTTCTAGTAAGAAAATATTTGATAAAATTTTAAAGAATTCAGCAACATATACATTCATTTTCACAATCTTTATTAACATTTAAGAATGAAAAATATGCTTTGGAATAAGCACATTCTTATGCCTTTACAGGCACCTATAATACAGAGGAAAAAGACTAGAATACCAGTCAAAATCCAGACTAGTACTTTGAAGAATGCCAAATATCACCTGCATATTGGAAAGGATGGAGTGAGAGGGCATCTTTGTGGCTATGAAAAGGGAAGGACAGGGGTCTACAAAGGAAGTATGTGTAGAAGCAGTTCATCATAATCACACCCACCATTGTGACCTCTGATGCTTCCCCAAACTTTTATGTGTAATATTCACACACACACACAATACCCTCCCCTGATTCACACGCTAATGCAAGACCAATGGAAGGCTAGGGACAGGGTGATCATAAAGATACAACTGTTTGCATAATTAAATGTAATTAAGCAAATCTTTCTTATTTGGTCTGGAAGCCACACGTAGGATCCTGGGTTGTAAGCAATACATTTATGGTCAAGATGGATCATACCATGCCATTTGTGTTTTCAGGGATAAAAAAAATACCCTCCCTGATACTGAAACAGATGCAAGATTGCAAGACTCTAGTAAGTAACCTTGTGTAAACATGCACTTCAAAAATTATTTGGAAGAGGGCTTCCAGTGAAGGGAAAATGGCAGAGTGACCAGTCCTCCCGAATACTGGGATAAGGACTGACAACATGGCGTTTGTTTGGTGGCTCAGGCAGATCTTTGGAGCCCCAAAATACTCTCCAGAAGAAGGAGAATTCAAGGAATTATCCTCTTGCCAGAGGATGGCAAAACAGTGTTCCAGCTATGAACGGTGAGTGAACAGCTGAGAGGCGGGTTTACCATCCTTTCCGAGCCACGCTGAAGCCAAATTATGGACATTAAATCTGATCACCCCATTTCTAAAATCACTTCTATGCATTTTGAATTATCGGACCAAAAGAGGCTTTCTCCAATGCAGAAATAGTGACTCTCTTGGTAAAATCTTCATTATTTTTGGGAAATTGCTTTATGTGTTTGTTTTAACTGCTTTAAAGGATTAAAGAATGAGCAAAGAACCTAAAAGTTGAACCGTTAAAGTGACTTTTTTTAAAGGCAATAAATGTTGCAGGTATTTTCTATTTTTTTTACTTTTAAGTTTTTTTTCTTCTTTAATATTAAAAAACTTTAATGGGAATTTTTTAATTTCTTTTTTTCGATTGCTGTGGGAACGTATTTGCTGTGGCTACTTTTTGAAGCTGAGATTGGTTACTTTTTAAAAACATTTATAGACTTTCAATTTCAGCTTGTGACTTTGTAACTGGATACTTTGTAATTGGGCACTTTCTCCTCTCTTTGCTTTGCAATATGGGATTACAATCTTTACTTTCACTATAAATACCACTGTCTGTCACTAGAGGGAGCTAAAGTACTTAGTATCCAGTATTAAAGTTTTAAAGCATCAAAGTTTTAAATTATTAAAATTAAAATTATGGCTACTAGAAGAGGAAAAAGATGAGTGTCAGGTGAATTTGAAGGAGTAAAAAGCATGTCTGATGAATTTACTGCAAAAAGTACACAGTCCATCACCCAATCTTTTGAGGCTATTGAGAAAAAGATGGATATAAGATTTGCTGACTTCGAAAAAAGATTGGAACAGAAATTAGAGAAAACGGGAGGAGATGTGAAACAAGTATCAAGCAGAGTGGATGCTTTGGAAACTGAAAGGGAGAAAGAGCTTGATAGAATTGTGCTACTTGCATTAAAGGTTAAAGAATTTTGTTTAAGGCTCAGGGGGATCCCTGAAGCCAAGGATGAGAGTCTTAAAGATAAGATTTCACAAGCTCTGGCAGTTTTAATCAAATGGGAAGATGATAAAATGATGGAGGAAATAGAAAAATTCTTCATTTTATCATCTTCCCATTTGAAGGTCATTTTGATACTAAACTTAACATTGAAAAAGTGGATATAATTGTGTTGAAAGAAATCCCTGTGAGAATTTTGAGAAAGAGAAAAGAATATGCTTTTTTAACTGATGTTCTGAAGAAGAACAGGATTCCTTTTCATTGGGAAAAATTGGAAGGGATAAGTTTTACTTACCAACAACAAAGGTTCAGATTAACTTCAATTTCTAAAGCTAAGGATTTTCTTGCCAAACATGGAACCAAGTTGGAGCAGGATGCAACTGAAAGGGCTGCATCTGGAAGTAAACAACTGGATTCCACAATACAAGATGAAGAGATGGGTGCTACATTGAAAGACTTTGGTGGGTTGTTTCCATAAAAATGTCCTTGAATTATCTTACATGGAATGGAGCAAATGCCTCTCAAAAAAGAAGAAACATTTTTGCACCTTTTCCAATAATTTTCAGGCATATACAACCCTATCACATAGTGTTTCTCACTACTAAGTATGAATTAAAGCAGATCATCAACACTGCAGAGAGTAAAATGTAGCAGTTTTACTAGTAATTTCAAAATTAAATCATTGTGTTCTATGAAGACCCAATTCTTAAATATTATATTAGCAGCTAATGGCTAGGGCTAGACATTTTCCTCTTTGTCAGATAGATTTATAGCAATAACATGTATACAATCTTGTCTCTGCCAAGAAATAGACAAAAAGGCATATATAATTAATAAATTATTCTGACAACTACCTTTACCAATTTTCAGAATTGGTGATTTGTGCCTGTTCTATAATATAAAGCTGTTTTAGAGCAATAAGACTCACCATCCGCAGTCAAACACTCACATTTATTGATGTTAACTTTTTTTTGGCAAAAATTAGTCTGGAAAAGATGGTGAGAGACACCACAAATGCAATTATGGAAATAATGTCCTAAAAAGAAAAGCCATTGTTTTCTTACTTAGAAAACTACAAAATAACACAAAAACTATCTAGTAAGGAGGGCAACAGTATTGCTTTTAAAGAACAGAAACATGTATCACTGTGTGAAAAAACAGGCATTTTTAGAGAGTGAATCAATAACCCCTAATACAACAAAATGTGAGTATAATATCCAGAGGTGATATTAATGCACAGCCCCACCAGAAAGAACCAATCTGCTGTTTTGAAGAACTGCGTGCAGCCCTCTGTCCAAAAAGCTGATTAGCAAACTCTTTAATTACATGGCTAGGACTATCTATCTATCTGTGAAGCTCCAACAACTGAATTAAGAGAAACAAGCATGGTCATTGCTAGCTTACATATACTGTATCCATCAGTTATGGATACAAATTGAGGTACAAATGATTTTAAAATATTTATCTAATTAATATAAAAATATACATGGTCAAGGAGTAGAAAGGTAAGAACTTCTCTTAAGTTTTATTCTATTTACTGCAGATTGACTATAGGACAAAGGTTCCTAAACATTTTGCCAAAACACCTCCCTTTTGTGTAATCTTAATGTGCACACCTCCCCTAAATTAACAATGCAAACAATACAATGAAACTTTGGAAAAGGTGGATTTATTGTAACAATGTACTAAAAGGTTCTTCACACCTCCCCTGCACTCTGCTTGCACCTCCCCAAGTGAGGTACACCTCACAGTTTAGGAAACCATGTTATAGGACCTTCAGTTGCTGCTTTAGCAATATTGGCAGATTACTTCAAGCAATACTCAAAGAAGTACTTTGATCTTAAAGAAACACTTAAAAATATTTTAAGTCTTTTCCAAATTATTTATATACTTGTAATAAATGAACAAGCTTTCCTGCAGACAGATCCATATGTTAACAATTGGATTTATTTACCTTTCACAGGATTCTTCTGCTTTTCTTTGTTTTTTTGTTTTGTTTTGTTTTGTTTCCTAGAAAATCTAATTGATCCATTGTACAACACCCAGGCCATTCTTCAGTTGTGGACTCTCTGATCATTTCACTGTTTTGTGCAGTCAATCCTCTATTGACTACTGGTCTTCTCTATAAAATTACAGGAACATCATGTATTCAGCAGGATAACAGTATCAAATCAAAGATATCTAGATTAAGAAAAAAAGCCCTTCATTTGTAAATGCTAATGTCTTCAGTCTTCAGCAAAGGATCGTTATCTTGTCGTGGTGCTGGAGCTTGAGCACCTCAATGATGCCATGTGCTAAACCGTGAAGGGCCACCCAAGACGAGAAGGCCATGACAGAGAGGTCAGACTAAATGCGATCCCTGGGGAAGATAATGGCAACCCACCCCAGTATTCTTGCCGTGAAAACTAAATGGATCAGTACAACCAAAGATATGTCGATATACCATCGGAACATGAGACCCCCAGGTCGGAAGATGGTCAAAATGCTACTGGGGAGGAACAGAGGATGAGCTCAACTAGCCCCAGACGTGATGACGCAGCTAGCTCAAAGCCGAAAGGACGGCTAGCGGCCGACGGTGCTGGTGGTGAACGGCGAATCCGATGTTCTAAGGATCAACACACCATTGGAACCTGGAATGTAAGATCTATGAGCCAGGGCAAATTGGATGTGGTTATTGGTGAGATGTCAAGATTAAAGATAGACATCCTGGGCGTCAGTGAACTGAAATGGACTGGAATGGGCCACTTCACATCAAATGACCACCAGATCTACTACTGTGGACAAGAGGACCACAGAAGAAATGGAGTAGCCTTCATAATTAATAGTCAAGTGGCTAAAGCAGTGCTTGGATACAACCCAAAAAACGACGGAATGATCTCAATTCGAATTCAGGGCAAGCCATCTAACATCACAGTGATCCAAATATACGCCCCAACCACAAATGCTGAAGAAGCTGAAGTAGAGCAGTTCTATGAGGATCTGCAGCACCTACTGGACAACACGCCTAAAAGAGATGTTATTTTCATCACCGGAGACTGGAATGCTAAGGTGGGCAGTCAAATGACACCTCGAATTACAGGTAAGTATGGCCTGGGAGAACAAAATGAAGCAGGACATAGGCTGATAGAATTTTGCCAAGACAATTCACTCTGCAAAACAAACACTTTCTTCCAACAACCTAAGAGACGGCTTTATACATGGACTTCACCAGATGGACAACACCGAAATCAGATGGATTACATCCTTTGCAGCCAAAGGTGGCGGACATCTGTACAGTCGGTAAAAACAAGGCCTGGAGCTGACTGTAGTTCAGATCACGAACTTCTTCTTGCACAATTTAGGATCAGACTCAAGAGATTAGGGAAGACCCACAGATCAGCTAGATATGAGCTTACTAATATTCCTAAGGAATATGCAGTGGAGGTGATGAATCGATTTAAGGGACTGGACTTAGTAGATAGGGTCCCGGAAGAACTCTGGACAGAAGTTAGCAGCATTGTTCAGGAGGCGGCAACAAAATACATCCCAAAGAAAGAGAAAACCAAGAAGGCAAAATGGCTGTCTGCTGAGACACTAGAAGTAGCCCAAGAAAGAAGGAAAGCAAAAGGCAACAGTGATAGGGGGAGATATGCCCAATTAAAGGCAAAATTCCAGAGGTTAGCCAGAAGAGATAAGGAATTATTTTTAAACAAGCAATGTGCGGAAGTGGAAGAAGACAATAGAATAGGAAGGACAAGAGACCTCTTCCAGAAAATTAGAAACATTGGAGGTAAATTCCAGGCAAAAATGGGTATGATCAAAAACAAAGATGGCAAGGACCTAACAGAAGAAGAAGAGATCAAGAAAAGGTGGCAAGAATATACAGAAGACCTGTATAGGAAGGATAACAATATCGGGGATAGCTTTGACAGTGTGGTCAGTGAGCTAGAGCCAGACATCCTGAAGAGTGAGGTTGAGTGGGCCTTAAGAAGCATTGCTAATAACAAGGCAACAGGAGACAACGGCATCCCAGCTGAACTGTTCAAAATCTTGCAAGATGATGCTGTCAAGGTAATGCATGCTATATGCCAGCAAATTTGGAAAACACAAGATTGGCCATCAGATTGGAAAAAATCAACTTATATCCCCATACCAAAAAAGGGAAACACTAAAGAATGTTCAAACTATCGAACAGTGGCACTCATTTCACATGCCAGTAAGGTAATGCTCAAGATCCTGCAAGGTAGACTTCAGCAATTCATGGAGCGAGAATTGCCAGATGTACAAGCTGGGTTTAGAAAAGGCAGAGGAACTAGAGACCAAATTGCCAATATCCGCTGGATAATGGAAAAAGCCAGGGAGTTTCAGAAAAACATCTATTTCTGTTTTATTGACTATTCTAAAGCCTTTGACTGTGTGGACCATAACAAACTGTGGCAAGTTCTTAGCGGTATGGGGATACCAAGTCATCTTGTCTGCCTCCTGAAGAATCTGTATAACGACCAAGTAGCAACAGTAAGAACAGACCACGGAACAACGGACTGGTTTAAGATTGGGAAAGGAGTACGGCAGGGCTGTATACTCTCACCCTACCTATTCAACTTGTATGCAGAACACATCATGCGACAAGCTGGCCTTGAGGAATCCAAGGCTGGAGTTAAAATCGCTGGAAGAAACATTAACAATCTCAGATATGCAGATGATACCACTTTGATGGCTGAAAGTGAAGAGGAACTGAGGAGCCTTATGATGAAGGTGAAAGAAGAAAGTGCAAAAGCTGGTTTGCAGCTAAACCTCAAAAAAACCAAGATTATGGCAACCAGCTTGATTGATAACTAGCAAATAGAGGGAGAAAATGTAGAAGCAGTGAAAGACTTTGTATTCCTAGGTGCAAAGGTTACTGCAGATGCTGACTGCAGTCAGGAAATCAGAAGACGCTTAATCCTTGGAAGAAGAGCAATGACAAATCTCGATAAAATAGTTAAGAGCAGAGACATCGCACTGACAACAAAGGCCCGCATAGTTAAAGCAATGGTGTTCCCTGTAGTAACATATGGCTGTGAGAGCTGGACCATAAGGAAGGCTGAGCGAAGGAAGATAGATGCTTTGGAACTGTGGTGTTGGAGGAAAATTCTGAAAGTGCCTTGGACTGCAAGAAGATCAAACCAGTCCATACTCCAGGAAATAAAGCCAGACTGCTCACTTGAGGGAACAATATTAAAGGCAAAACTGAAATACTTTGGCCACATAATGAGAAGACAGGACACCCTGGAGAAGATGCTGATGCTAGGGAGAGTGGAAGGCAAAAGGAAGAGGGGCCGACCAAGGGCAAGATGGATGGATGATATTCTAGAGGTGACGGACTCGTCCCTGGGGGAGCTGGGGGTGTTGACGACCAACAGGAAGCTCTGGCGTGGGCTGGTCCATGAAGTCACGAAGAGTCGGAAGCGACTAAATGAATAAACAACAACAACGTCTTCAGTAACTTTTTAAAGTATATTCTTCATAAACTGTTAAAACTCCATTATATACTTGCAATTATGAGGAAAAGACACATTTAGCTTAGAGATGTGCAACCTGAGAGTCCACACTACAAAACCCTGCTAAATTGTCAGAAAATTGTAATTTTTAATATGATAGAAAAGGGGAACTATTAAATATAAGGAGCAAAATCTTATTAATTGCATTTAATGGTAATTGTAAGTCAATTTGGAGTTAAATAATTAAATTAAATTAAATTAAATTCTGTTCCTGTCTGCTTTCTTGAGGACAGCCACAGGCATATCGCCAAGGATTACAGGGCACCCAAATCAAAAATAGTTATTCCCTTCTGATTTAATGTAACAAAAGTCCATACCTACTATTCTAAGTTTCTAGGCTTGATCGACCAAAACCAAATACTGATTTTAACAATCTAAGGAAATAATACTCTAATGCAAAACAGATTAAACAATTTTCAGTGATCTGAAAAAGCAAGTGAAATGACTCATTCCTGTGAGAGAGGGTGGGCGGGAGGGAGAGACAGACTCTTCCAGGAGCAACAGTCACCCAGTCACCCATCTATAAAAGCAAGGTAAGAACCATGGATTCAGAATTTAAATTGCTTTTCATTGATGAATCCCCATTCAAGTATACTTAAACACTATGTATTATTTTTTAATTGTTTTATTTAAATAATATTTTATTATTTTATTATGATGTACTATTTTTTTCAGAGTAGTGCTTAGTAATAAAGCAATCATTTTAAAAGCAGTATCATCTTCACCAAAAATACTAAAATAATTGGTGGTAGACAAGCAGCATGAAAAGGGGCTTGTCTGAATCTCTGCCTCGTGTCTGGGCTTAAAGGACAAAGCCTTGGCAGATGGTTTGCTGGTGGAGCAGGAATCCCAAAGGGGCTGGGAAAGCTTGGAGATTTGGGAAGGTGCTTCTCATCTTTGCTATCCTTTTTAGTTCTGAGACTGTCACATCCGTCTCTTTAGATTCCAGCAACAACCGTGTGAATGTCCAAAAAACATTCTGCTGTGTAAGAAAACAATGGGAAAATAGGGACAAAGAATTTTATAAGCCAGTGCTTTAAGTACTGTATAACTTGCTTGAGACTACAGTCTGGCCACAAACCAGACGTCTTCAGGAAATCCTCTTTGAATTCAACAGCTTAGGCCATCCTGTTAAGCTTTTTAAAAAAAGATATTAAGATACAGACAAGCATCTGGGAGGATAATTTAAGCCCCCAATACAGAAGCAAATGTTACACACTGGGCAGATCTTCCCATTCAGAAAAAATCGAACAACCTTACGAAGGCACCTCAGAGTTACACTACATTTTCTGTTCTTCAGGATAATCCAGTTCCTGCCCAACTTCCTTGAGACTCATACAGGTAATCCCCAACTTACGACCACAAAAGGCACCAGAAAATTCATCATTAAGCAGCATGGTCATTAAGCAAGACATCACATGACCAGACCTGATTTTATATTTTTCACAGCAGCCATTAAGTGAATCACACAATTCCCCATTGATTTAGCTTGTTGGAAGCTGGCTGGGAAGGTCACAAATGGTGATCATGTGACTCCAGGGTGCTGCAACTGTGGTAAATACATGCCAGTTGCTAAGAGCCCAAATTTTGATCACGTGACTGTGGGGACACTGCAAGAGTCATATGTGCGAGGGCTGGTTGTAAGTCACTTTTTTCAGCACTGTCATAAATTCAAATGGACACTAAATGAATGGTCATAAGTCAAGGACTACATTGGGTCCTTGGTTTATGACCACTCATTCAAACTTATGACAGCATTGAATGAGTGATAGTTACAACCAGGCCTCAGAGTTCTAGCCATTGCAGTGTCCCCACAGTCACATGATGATAATCCAGGCATTTGGTGACAAAATCACAGTGTCACAGCAAGCTGTGGTCATGTGATCATGATTTCCGACATTCCTTGCTGGCTTCTCATGAGCTAAGCCAATGGGGAACCCAGCAGGAAGTTGGAAGTCGCAGTAACATGAGGTCCTCACTTAATGGCTTGCGCAGTCCTCACTTATTGACAGCAACTGGGACTGCCATTGCTAAGTGTCACAGTCATGTGACATCACACTTTATGACTGTGTCACTTAGTGACAGCAATGCTGGTCCCAATTGCCCTCATAAACCAAGGACTACCTGTACTTCTACATGTAAAGGCTTCCAGTAAACTATTCACTTAGAATAGTGCTTAGAGCAAAGTGAAAGTCTTATGACATATATAACACAATTTCTTGGCCAGACAGGCTAGAGGTTCTGGTCAAATTTCATCCTGGTTCTTCCTGAAGAGCATCAGTAGTAAATCTAAGATAAAGAGACATCTGACTTCATGGTTTTGATGTGGGGAAAGGCATCAAAAGAACTTAGAAGTGCTTACTGTACAGCTGAAATCAGCTCTTTTTCTCTGAGGGCCTGATGATCCCTCAGAACACATTATCTTATATCATCAGCCTACAGTATATAATACAAAGAGGCATCTGGGATCTTGATGACAGGGAATCAGCTAAGAAGTAAATGCCTGTCTGATTTGAAGAAAGGCCTCCTGGAAGTCAGAATCCCCCTTAGAGGGACCACCACTCTTCTTGGTAAGATGAATTAATGGTGTGGTCAGTGCAGCAAAATATTGAACAGGAGGTTAAGGCTATAAAATCCTTATGTCCCCAGTGGAGTGGCAGGGTGCCTCCCCAACAGGATGGATTCTACCTTACCTAGATCCAGTTTATAAGGAAATGCAGTATTCTAAATTGTGCAACCTAAGATCAAAGATGTATTTCTCTAGCTTAGCATAGAGACTGTAGTCACAAGTGTTGAAAAACTGTTCAAATGTGATAGTGTAGAAAGCAGCAAATGAACTAATCATCCAAGTAAACTTCCAGAAATATGTCCAAATAGTCAAGAAAAATGTGATTCATGATTCTTTGGAAGGCAACTGGAGCCTCTTGTACACTAAAAACTATTATTGATAATCAAACACTCCCCTACAAAAAGCAAAGGAGCTAAAGTATTCATTACCCTCTTACACTTGGGTCATATTATACACTTCTGAAATCAAATTTAGTTTAAAAAAGTATGTTCCTTCTGCAGCGGTTCTAAGAGTTCAGAAATAAGGGAAGAGAAAGAGTGATCCTTAATGGTTATAGAGTTCCACAGCTGATAATTATAGGGAGCCATTCTTCTTGACAAAAAAGGTAGAGCACTGGTAAAAGAGGATGGATGGATACTGCTTTTCTGTGAGTTTTCATCGATAAATTCCATCAGGCTGCTAATTGTCTGGGTAGTGGCATTTTGTGTAGAAATCTAGGCTCCAGGAATAAGACTGTGTAGTCATAGAACAACGTACTTCCCTCTTTCCAAATACATCAGCATTGTTTGCATATTTGGCAGGCAAAGTAACAGGCTATGCTTACAGTGGGCTTGTTAGTGATAGAGGTTTGAAACTGTGTAGATTGTGAGTTTTGCATCCAGGATAATCAATGATGTCATCCTGGTTGCAGTAAATATAAGGACTGTATATAGTCAGTCAATTCTCAACTACAGTATTGGAAAATGTAATGGGAATCCTAAATGAAATTGCTGGGAGTTCTGATTGCCAATGCTGAGTTGCAGAGGTCTGCTGTACTCTGTGATGTTTTTTTGAATGCAAGAGTCAACCCAGAATGCAAGTCTCAACCCGAAGAGTGTTGGACAGGTTGAGAATGCAGGGCATATTTGCATGCAATGGAGAATTCAGTGAAGTTCCCTACAGTTCTAAAAGCTATTAAGCTCTCCAGCTGCATTTCAGGGCCAGTTTATATCTTAGGATAACAGGAATAGCTAGATGTAGCTATTTTGTAGCTCTGCATGTCTGGCTTCTCTTAATTCCTGATTGTCCCAGCCTATGAACCCTTAGGGGCTAGCACTGATTTGTTTCCTGAAGAGTATTTAAAGCATCTGATTGCATAATACCCGCCTTCTACACAAATACCACACTGTGCTTCAGAAGTGAGGGGTCTTAGCAAGGTACCCACTTAGGCCTTGTTTGGACTGAAGCAACTTTTCTTGAGCAGACAATGGAGATGTTTTATTTTTTAATTTTTATTCTGCCTTTATTAGTTTTATAAATAACTCAAGGCAGTGAACATACCTAATACTCTTTCCTCTTCCTATTTTCCCCACAACAACAACCCTGTGAGGTGAGTAGGGCTGAGAGAGAGTGACTGGCCCAAGGTCACCCAGACGGCTTTCATGCCTAAGGCGGGACTAGAACTCACAGCCTCCTGGTTTCAGCCCAGCACCTTAACCACTAGACCAAACTGACTAACCCCCAGCTGCATGGGTTCAGTTTCTAATCTCTGATGTGTGGGTAGGGGACAAGATGAAATAAAAAACATTTGTAGCATCTTTTATTCCCACACCAAGGCTGCCATATTTCTTCAGGTATTCCACTGATACCAAGGCAGGTCTGGGTTAATATGGACATACAGTGGATATAAAAAGTCTACATAGCCCTGTTGAAATGCCAGGTTTTTGAGTTGTAAAAAAATCAGACCAAGATAAATCACTTCAGAATTTTTTCCACCTTTAATATACAGTAACATACAACCTGTACAATTCAACTGAAAAACAAACTGAAATCTTTTAGGGCAAAAAGGTAAAAATAAAAAAACTAGAACAACGTGGTTGCTAAGTGTGCACACCCTTAAACTAATACTTTGTTGAAGCACCTTTTGATTTTATGACAGCATTCAGAATTTTGGGTAGGAGTCTATCAGCATGGCACATCTTGCCTTGGAAATCTTTGCCCACCCTTCCTTGCAGAAGTGCTCCAAATCTGTCAGATTGTGAGGGTACCTTCTGTGCACAGCCCTCTTCAGGTCACCCCACAGATTTTCAACTGGATTCAGGTCTGGGCTCTGGCTGGGCCATTCCAAAACTTTGTCTTCTGGTGAAGCCATTCTTGTGTTGATTTGGAGGTACACTTTGGGTCATTGTCATGTTGAAAGGTGACATTCCTCTTCATCTTCAGCATTTTAGCAGAGGCCTGAAGGTTTTGTGCCAAAATTGACTGATATTTGGAACTGTTCATAATTTCCTCCACCTTGACTGAAGCCCCAGTTCCAGCTGAAGAAAAGCATCCCCAAAGCATAATGCTGCCACCACATTTCCCTGTGGGCATGGTGTACTTTTGGTGATGCACAGTGTTGTTTTTGCACCAAACATACTTTTTGGAATTATGGCCAAAAAGTTCAACCTTGGTCTCATCAGACCATAACACATTTGCCCACATGCCTTTGTCAGACTTGATGTAGGTTTTCTGCAAACGGTAGCTGGCTTGGATGTTTTTCTTTGAACACATCGATTCAGATAAGAGCAAAAAGTTCAGTAATAATTCAATAGCATCAGCCTTTTCCATTTTTTTCAATTAACTCATTTGAGGCGAGGGGGATTGCACAACAAACTGAACAGTGAAACTAGCCACAATGGTTGGGTTTGTACAACTAGGCTAAAATATGGTTGGCTAGTTTCAGGTTCAGCATAGCATGTGAACAAAGCCTCTATAAGGATCTAATTCATCTCTTGCTAGAATAACTAGAATGACAACTGAAAAGGGATGGAAAATCAGAAGGTATATATTGGTTTGTTTCACAAATTTCCAGATTGTATTTGTAGATATAGTTATGAACCAATACAAAACCTAGAGGAGGTTCCCAAATATTTACTGATAGAAAATTGATTTCCATTGATAGCATGTTAGTAGAGGATCTAAAACTTTAAATTGCTCATTCCTTCATTGATACATATGTTCTTACCTAAAAAATGAAATGTGTCAGCAATCAATACAAATGTTTGATTTAAAAATTCTGCAAATTCTCCCCTTTTAAAGATCTTTTCTATCTTATCCAACCATGACATTTTGTCAGTCTTTCTCTTCCTAGTAAGATTCTGCACTTAGACAGGAAACCAGATGCACAGGTACATCATAGGTCATATCTAGCTGGGCAGTAGTACTTGTGAGAAAGATCTGAGCAGCCTGGTAGATAACTGATTAAGTATGAACCAGGAGTGTATTGCAGCTGCCAAAAGAACCCATGCAATCTTGGGCTGTGCCACATCAACAAAGATATAGTGTTGAGGACACCAGGAAGTGATAGTTCTGCTCTATGCAGCTACGTCTATTCTTTCTTGCCAGCATTTTGTTTTGTCTCACCATGGAAGGAAGCAGTGGGAGAACACAGAGTATTACAAATGGAATCACTACAGATTATATAAAATTCCATGAGGTGGAACTGTAACAGGATAAAAATCTTGTGTGGAAACACCCTTGGACACAAATCATATATTTATGGATTTCTCCTCTTCAAAGATATCATTCTGTCTAAACAGTTTTCTGTGTTCCTTTGTATCATATAGACTTAACTCAAATCTCATGATTCACCTTTACTAATGCTGTCAGAACACAGAGAACCAATAGCACTGATAACAGAAAATACTGTAACTGCTTTTATATCTGTGTTGGAGAAGGTTGAAAGTCACCTGTCTTTTGTTTTTCTATCTATTCTTGCACTGTTTTAGCTTGTTTCTTTTTAGACTTGCATTCTATCTGTTCTATACTCTGTATTTTGTATTTCAATTATATTTTGAAAAATAATAAAGCTTTATTTAAAAAAGCAGAGAACCATAATCCTATGTACTTTGTTCATGATGCATACATAAAATGTGACTTATTATTTACATTGGACTGTGCTAAAGGGTTGCAATCAAACACTTATAGGCGATTGTGGGAAAGTGGGAGATATGGCATTAGAAGCTTATCTACCTCAAAAGAGGCAACTCAGTCCAGATGTGAAAGTCATGAGAAAAAAGTTAATTCATTACTGTATAACCAAAGCTGAAACTTCATTCTTACTGTTTTCAAAATTCCTTATTTACCTCAGACTTGTTTTAAAGATACCTTCCTGAAATCCATGTCATTCTTGCTTCTTTGGTCTTGCCAACTTCATGGGGCTTGACAGTAATAAATCTTACTAACACCAAGGAAAACATGACAAGCTCAGAATGTATTTTTAATGCCATGGAGTGGCATCGGAAGCAAGCAGAGTTGGGCCTGATTACTATTTAGATGGGAGATTTAAAATTCCAGGGCCATGGATGGTCTAACTGTGGCAGAGTGCTGGAAAGTGTTTGGCCCGAGAGATCAGAAAAAACACACACCAGGCATTTCTATAAAAATTAATGTATTTACAGAAAGCACAAAAACATATTTACAAGCTTGTGCATTCACACGCACTCGGAGAGGACTGGGAGGAGGGGCAGATAGAAAGGAAACTGAAAACTAACAAGCCCAGGCAAATAACTCTCCAGGGCAATTAAAAGCTTTACCTTATATGGTCATCTTTTCACACCCAAAACTAAGGATACTTAAGTTTGACCTTCTGACTCTGCCAGTGATTTGTTACCATAGTAACTTAATGGCTTGCTCCTTGCAAAAAACAAGGAAATGCCAACACTCCCCTTTGTTTTGCTAAGGAGTAAGACACAAACCAGTTTTGTCAACTCTGTATGTCTTGGTAGAACAAGAGGTTTGGTTAAAATATCAGCAATCATGTCTCTTGATTCACAATATTTTAACATTATTTTCCCTTTGGCTATCATGTCTTTGATATATTGATACCAAATATCTGTATGTTTTGTCCTATTCTTGCAAGCTTCAGATCTTGCCATTGCAATGCCAGCTTGATTATCCTCAAACAGTTATAGGCTGGTTCACTTCCATGCCTATGTCTTTTAACAATTGTTTAAACCATACAACCTCGTTACAGGTTTGTGCTAGAGAATAAAACTCTGCTTCTGCAGTGGAAAGAGCATCAAGTGTTTGCTTTCTAGAATGCCAGCCTAAGCTTGACACAGCAAATTGAATTAAAATCCCAGAAGTGGATTTCCTGTCACTGACATCTCCTCCCCAATCAGAACTGGCAAAAGCCTGCAATTTTTCTATTCCAAAGGCATTTAGCTTCAGGCAATAATTCTTTATTCCTTGTAAATACCTGATTAACCTCTTCAATGCTGCTTTTCCAGTAGATGTAGGCTTCTCTGTCTACTTAAAATGGCCACAGAATTTGAGACATCTGGGCGAGGGTGATTTGCAATGTACAGTAAGCTCCCAATTGCACATCTATATTTCTCTGCCTCAGTTAATTGAATTTCTCCTATTTCTTTCTGAAAATCTGGTATCATGGGAGTAGAGACTGGCTTACAGTCTTGCATGTTAAACTTCTCTAGGAGCTTCTGAACTTTACTGTGTTTGCTTAACAGAAAGCTATCATCTTTCTCTCTGTGTATTTCCAAGCCTAGGTAATTAGTTACTGTTCCAAGGCTTTTTAATGTGAGATTGCTTTTCATACAGGCTTCAAATGCAAGCCTTTTTCTGTTGATGTGAACAGCAGATCAACATAAATGCACAGATGCATACAGCCTTGTCTGTCTTTCTTCACATATACACATGGATCTGCTTTTCCTTTTTCAAAACCGAAATTCTGCAGTTTTTCATCTAATTTTTGGTTCCAGGATCTAGCAGCCTGTTTTAATCCATAGATTGACTTCTGCAGTTCACAAACCAGATTCTCCCCTTTTTCATAGCCAGGGGGTTGCTGCATGTATAATTTGTGGTCTAAATCACCATAGAGAAATGCAGTTTGAATGTCATAGTGATGAACTGACATTCCTTTGAGTGCAGCAATTTTTAACAGCAATCTAAATGATTCACCTTTAGCAACTGGTGCAAAAGTCTTATCAAAGTCTAAATCTTTCCTTTGAGTGAACCCTTTTGCAACCAACCTTGCTTTATATTTTGGGATTTTGCCATCAGATCCCTTTTCAGTTTGAAAACCCACCTACAACCTAGGCAGCATTCATTGGGAGGTAGATTTACCAGTTTCCATGTTTTATTTTCTTTCAAGGATGCTAATTCCTGTTGCATGGCAGAATGCCAATTTTGTGCAATCTCAGGTGGTAAAGCATTCAGTTGTTCTAAGGACTCAGGTTCTGTGAATAGGTGAAAAGTCTTTACTGTTTCAGCCTGAAAACGTGATGGAGGAACACCTTTATTACTCCTCTGAGACCTGCGAGGTAATACAGGGCTTAAATTTTGACTCCTATCACTTTCCTGAGAAGCATGTGTCTCATCAGACAGATCTTCAGTTTGTTCTTCTGGCTTAATGTCCCCATCAGGCAAAAGATCACTATCAGCAAGTCCTTGCTGTTTTGTTGTTAGATCAACTGGAGAGCTAGAATTTAATCTCCCCCAGTTTTGCTCAGCAAAAGCGGTGCTTTTGCTAATTATCAATTTCTCTCCCATTATGAACCTGTAGCTCCTCTGGCTTTGTTCATAGCCAACAAAGATGGCTTTCTTTGTTGTGGGGCCTCCTTTCCTTCTCTGTTGTTTTGGAATATGAACCCAAGCACTGCTACCAAACACTCTAAGATGGTTTACCTTTGGTTTCACACCATAAAACAAATGGAATGGAGTGTCCTGAATCACAGAGTTATATAATCTGTTTTGCACATAACAGTGGATATTCCTTCTGCCCAATATTTAAAAGATAAATTCAAATCTTTAAGCATGCATTCCATTGATTCTTGCAAGGTTCTGCCCTTTCTTTCAGCAACACCATTTTGCTGAGGGGTGTAAGGGTTAGAAAGAATTTGTTCTATCCCTTTTTCTGCTAGGAACCTTTTGAATTTGTGAGAAAGGTATTTTCCTCCTCTACCACATTGGAGTGCAGATACAGGCCTTGGGAATTTTCTATTTGCCCATGTCACAAGACTTTTAAATTTCTCAAATGCCTCATCTTTGTGTTTTAAGATATGTGTATCTGGAAAAATTATCAATGATGGTCATTGCATACCTTGCTTGTCCAAAACTTGGAGTAAAAGGACCAATAATGTCAGAGTGTACAATTTCCAAAGGTCTAGTTGTAACTCTGTCACTGTGCTTACTCACAGGAGCTTTTTGTGTTTTGCATTCTTTGCAAACTACACAGTCTAAGTACTTGTCACAGGGTTTTATCTTTAGGTCAGCGCACAGCTGTGGCATTTGTGCCATATACCTGAAATTGGCATGACCAAATCTCCTATGCATCAGGTGTACACATTGGTCATGATATGGAGTGTTGCCAACTGCAGCCTTGCAGCTTGGCTTCCTTGCATTTTGCACAATGTACAAGGAGTCTTTTAACATACCAGTAGCACACAATTTCCCATTTTTATGTATCTCACAACCATTCTTAAATGTTATGGCATACCCTGTTGCAGTCAATTGTGCCACAGATAAAAGGTTTGACTGTAGATTTGGAACATGCAACACACCTTTCAGTTTCTCCCAAGCAAGATAAATACATGTCACCTTGTCCCATAATTTTAGTCACAGACCCATCAGCCAAAGATACACTTTGCTAGTTTTAGACAGTGACACAAAAGAGCTTTTACGGTTACATAATTAACAATTGGCCCCAGAATCTAACACCCATACATCAGAATCACCCTTCTCAGAAACCTGTGCAATTTGGGTTGTCTGAAGACCCTTCTTCTGTGTTGCCCTTGTGTTCTTGTCTTTCTACTCTTGGATCTCAAGGCAGTCTTTCTGCAAATGTCCAGCTGAACCACAAGTGAAACATCACTGGCTGGCTAGCGCTGTTGCCTCAGCTTCGTTTCCCTTCCTTTTCCTTGTTTTCTGGTGCTGCAGCTTTCCAGAAGAGATGGGGGAAAATCTTTCCTCTCTTCTCCCATTCAGTGAGTAGGCGCTGTGTTACATACAATGGGGTGAGCTCCTCCTCAGGCATAGCCTCTAGGGTACAAATCAGCATGTCTCACGTTTCATTCAATGAGGACAGCGGGATATAGGATTTTATGAGGGGTGTAAATTCCATTCCTCTCTCCTGCAACTCAACAAACAGCTGCTGAATATAATGCAGGTGCTCAGGAAGGCTATCTCCTTCTGCAAGGTAGGCTTTGTACAGCTTTTTTGTCAGGGTAATTTTACTCCCTGCTGTTGCCTTTACATACAAGTCTCTCAAAGTGTCCCAAAGTTGCTTTGCAGACTGCATGCCTCGCACGTGGACTAGCTGATTGTCCTCAACTCCCAGGATAATGGTGGCTCTAGCCCGCTCATCCTGTCTAAGCCATTCAGCACTGGGATTTGGGGGGGGGGGGTTGCTCACCAATTGGCAGCCAAAGATTCTCTCTGTGAAGATACATCTCCATCTTCAGGGCCCAATTCAAATAGTTGGTCTCTGATAGACACTCCAGAGGCATCGCTGAGGGCTGGGAGGCAGCCATGGCTTCTTCCTTCTTTTGCAAGTCACCTCAGCTGGCTTCTTTGTCCTGTAAACTGGCAGTGGCTGGAAAATCTCCAGGTGGCTCCAAAGAAAATCTTCACAGGTCTTTGCTACCTGCCGTTAAATGTGCATGAGGTGTGGAGCTGACCTCTCTGTTCTCTCTGGGGGTTTACTGGGCTGCTTACTGGGCCCATAACCTGTGGCAGAGTGCTGGAAAGCGTTTGGCCGGAGAGATCAGAAAAAACACACACCAGGCATTTCTATAAAAATTAATGAATTTTCAGAAAGCACAAAAACGTATTTACAAGCTTGTGCATTCACACGTGCTCAGAGAGGACTAGAAGGGCAGATAGAAAGGAAACCGAAAACTAACAAGCCCAGGCAAATACCTCTCCAGGGCAATTAAAAGCTTTACTTTATATGGTCATCTTTTCACACCCAAAACTAAGGATACTTAAGTTTGACCTTCTGACTCTGCCAGAGTGATGTGTTATCATAGTAACTTAATGGCTTGCTCCTTGCAAAAAACAAGGAAATGCCAACACTAACAAGTTGAAAACATCTCAAAAGAAGGCAATGACAAACCAGTTCTGTAGGGCTGCCGAGAAAATTATATAGATGTATCCATTAAGTCATCTGGAATCAAGGCTCAACTTAAAGGAGACATTACCTTTTATTGGAATTAAAGTCACAAGTTTAATGCTGCAATTCTATAACCCCTTACTTGGGAATAAAATCCACTGCATTCAATGGCAATTATTTCAGAGAGGATATTATTCTTGAGCTATACCTAAGCCAGAAGAAAACGTAACAGTACCTTACTGATGAAACTAGAGGCCATGGGGAGATTTACACCAGCTCAAAGCAATTAAGTAGAACAGATTTTCTCTGTTAGACCTAATTCCTTTCTGAGTTGCCATTTTCACAGCACAGGAGAACACTTGCAAGGGCATGATTCTCCCAGAACAAACTATTAAAAAAGCAAAACAATTCCTCTTAAATGCCATATTTAATGTATTGAGAATCAGTCTGTTATAGTTTCAAAATATTTCAAGCTTGGAATTTATATTTTCAACTGAGAATGCAGTATATATATATCTGAAGTAAGAGATCATAATATAAATTAGAGCATTGATTTAGCACTTTGTAACAGCTACTTTCAATTTACAAAACGTACATCATACAAATATAAGAACAAAATACAGTTCTTAGGTCTATAGTGTTACTGTACAGATTGCTTGAACACAGAGTAGTGGTTAAAATTAATCAGTATCTTAATTCAGAACAGTAACCTTTATTACAGAATTTAAAATATATTAAATATTCCTAAAAATTAGAAATATTTCATTCAGTTAAGTAGCACGTGGTATACATTCTACCAGAGAACTGGCCTATGATATCTGGAGGGTGGGAGGGACTTAAACTTTCCCAGCTCAGATATTGCTCAGTCCTCTTTACTTATAATTCACATAGAGCAATCTAGCTACTATAGTCTTTATAATGTTTAAATGCATATACAATCAATACAAAAAATGAATGTAGATGAAATATACAGGTAGTCCTTGCTTAACCACCACAGTTGAGACCGGAATTTCAGTTGCTAAACGAAGTGGTTGTTAAGCAAATCTGACTAGAGTTTACAACCTTTTGTGGTGGTCATTAAGCAAACCATGTGGTCATTAAGTGAATCAGGCAGTTCCCCATTGATTTTGCTTGCCAGAAGCCAGCTGGGAAGGTTGAAAATGGCGATCACATGACCATGGGATGCTGCAAGGGTCATAAAGGCGAACTGGTTGCCAACCACCCAAATTGTGATCATGTTACCATGGGGATGCTGCAATGATCTTAAGTGTGAGCACCAGTTGTAAGTCGTTCTTTCCAGCACCATTGTAAGTCTGAACCATCACTAAACAAATGGACATTAAGTGAGGACTACCTGCAATTACTATCCTAATTATGTTCTGGCTCAAGAAACAGAGAAAGTATTATAATGCAGATTTTCACAGAAAGCTTCCAGTTGGTTCCATTCCTTCTTCTGGGACTTGGACCATTTCTATTATCATAGAAAGAACCATAAACAAGAGTCTTGCAATAAAATTTCTGCCTAGAAAAAAATCAGTACATTCCTGTGATTTTCATACTTACTTGCAGTTGCATATTATTACTAGTTGAAATACAAGTTTGTGTACAACTTTTCTGAGACTTGTCTACAAATGAGTAACACACCTAACCTCATTTTCTCCTTTATGTTATCTTTCTGTTAAGTTCTACTGTATCTCTGAGGAATATATTAAGCCATCACAGAATGGGTTGTAGATGCAGAGGATATAGCTCTCTCTCAAACCAAAGATACCGCATAGCCAGTATCCATGGCTTAGAGCAGGGTTTCTCAACCAGGGTTCCACGAGAGGTCATTAGGGGTTCCCTAGGAGATCATGATTTATTCAAAAAATTGTTCCAAATTCAGGCAACTTCACATTAAAGAGGTAAGTTTCATTCTTAATTTTTAGTTTAAGAGCACTGTTAATGCATACTGTATATATAGGCCTACACACGAAACAAATATAGTAATTTTGTAACTTCTGGCCTATATTTGAGCCTGAATATGCTGAACAACAACAACAACAACAAAATGCAGGGGTTCCCTGAGGTCTGAAAAATATTTCAAGGGTTCTTCCAGGGTCAAAAAGTTCAGAAAGGCTGGCTTAGAGAGATCTTAGGCAAAGATTAATTCCACTTCACTACAAGGTATTTTTATTGCCCTATATTTTTTTAATGCCAAGGTACACTTTACAAGTTTATTCCCTAGTATTTCTAAAACTGGGAATCTCCTGAGCGTCTACCAGGGAGTACTGAGCTGAATTGATTAAAGATCTGAATTAGCATAAGGTGGTTTCTTAGGTAAGTATACAACATAGCACCAGACAATCTCAGCCAGCAGATATTTATGATGCTTCAAAAATTATTTTATATAGAACTTAGGTAGCAATAATTAAAATAAAAATTCAATAAAATTGAATTTAGTAAAGGTAAAGGTTTCCCTTGACATTAAGTCCAGTTGTGTCTGACTCTGGGGGGGGGGGGGTGCTCATCTCTGTTTCAAAGCCGAAGAGCCGGCGTTTGTCCGTAGACACTTCCGTGGTCATGTGGCTGGCATGACTACATGGAATGCCGTTACCTGCCCGCCGAAGCGGTACCTATTAATCTACTCACATTTGCATGTTTTCGAACTGCCAGGTTGGCAGGAGCTGGGACTAGCAACGGGAGCTCACCCCATCATGCAGATTCTAACTGACCTTCCAATCGGCAAGCTCAGCATCTCAGCGGTTTAACCCACAGCACCACCGCGTCCCTATAAAATTGAATTTGCCGTGAAAAAATTTAAAAAAACACTTATGCAAAGTAATTCTTTTTATTTTTTGGAAATTATGCACCACTTAAAATTGAATTTACCAGTGACAAAATTTAAGTGCTGCATAATTTCCAAGAAATAAAAAGAGTTACTTTGCGTGTTACTGGGTTCCATACAACTGCAGAAGTAATGTAACCAAAGATGTGTATTCATATACTTTTCTTAAAATCACTTAAACTGATAAAAATACAAACTGGGTATACTACATTATTCTCAGCTAGGACTTTCTAAATCTGGGTTGGCTGGAGAAGTGATAGTGTCCTTTTTCACATGTAACGCCAATGTACTAGTGCAAAACTAAGATCACCAAACATACCAATATTATGGTTCATAACAATGTGTGACCCCAACCACAATAATCTGGAAACTGCCACAGAAAGCATTAGGCTGGTATGCACTACTTCACAAATATTCTACTTTCAGTATTTTACATACTGTATAGACAGTGACTGCAACCGGTTTTCAAGTTCTGAAGTATCAGGTACTGAAATGCATAGTGAAGAAAAGTTAATAATGGGTCAGTAAAAAAGACCCACTTTGTACTTATTTATTTATCAAATTTGTCACTGCCCATCTCCTCCCACCAAAGGGATTCTGGGCAGTTTACTTATGTAATAAGTAGAAAACAATCCCAATTTGCTCTCAGTCTGGAAACATCAACTATTCAGTATTTGGATAAACACATGAAAGAAGTCTTCTTTCATTTCTGTTTAAATTAAAAGCTAGATTCTAAAAATTCTGTGTATATAGAGATACCTAGATTTTCCGTATCTCTTAGATCAGAATCTGAGGACTTACAAAAGTTACTGGACAACACTGACTATGTTGGCCATTCTGCAAGTCATAAATTCTGACTATCATGCCAGATCGTATAGACAGCTGATCAATTTCCAGTTAAGTAAATTTAAGATTTCACCAAAATACACTTTTAAAGCCACGATGAAAAATTAAGGCCATCATTGCAAGGGTGAGGTCAGTCCACATGCTGACTTATTGGTCCTTGTGTTCCTGTGAATGAAGGAACTTCATTGGACAAGCAGATGCTTTCTAGATGATGTTTCAGTTTCATCTTATTGGTTATAACAAAGAAGAAATCTTAAAACTAGCAAGCTAAAAGCCTTTTACTACTTTTCACTCTAGACAGTCTCCTTAGAACCAGTCTAAATGTATGGATGCGTCTGTGTCTCACTAATTTGGGGATAGAGTGGAGGAAGATAATATCAATAGACATATTTCTACCAAAAGGAGATGATTTACAGTAGGAAAACAGTATATTAGTATCTGTGTATGCTCGTATCTCTGTGGTAATTATTTTCACGATACAGTTTTGATCTAGATTTTCTATATGAAATCTCCTGAGGTGGTATCTGAACATTCCCACAGAGATCTCATGCATAAAATCAAGTTTGTCCATTATAAATAATTTTTGCTTAGAACAATACATTCTATGGCATTTGGTCTCTTGACTATTACATGGTGTTCACTACTATTCCAGTAGACATTTTGTACTGTGAGTGTCAGAAAACAGTAACTGCTTAGTACAGTTAACTTGAAAGCAAAAAAAGTCTTGAGTTATATCGTCCAACATATAGATTATACTAATTCCGGGTCTCACTACTGAGATGCCTAGCTATACCAAGAGAGGGAACGGTGGACAGCTTTTATCCAATTACTCATGGCAGGTTCATACTCCGTTGGCTCCTTTTGTGGCTTAAAAACCATGTCAGTTTGCCTCAACTTTTTCAGTTGTTCTTTGTCAGTCCAAAATCCTAAAAACAAAATACAAAATAGTTACTCTCAAGTTGACCATAATGCCTGTATTAGGACCTGTGTAGAGAAATATATAACTCCAGTTTGAAGAATGTAAACAACACATCATAATACTTAAATATTTGAAACATTTTTTGTATTACAGAACTAACTTGAAGAGTAAGTATATTAAATAACAAAGAAATCTATAGATCATTCTGCAGAATTAACTACTCTGTGGTTGCCTTCTCTGTAGCTGCCCCTACCCTGTGGACACGCTTCCCCCTGAAATCTGTCAGGTCCCCATTCTCCTTGCCTTCTGGAAGGCTTGAAGAGCTGACTCTTCCCACAAGTGTTGAAGTAGGATGAGGCTGGCGCACAAGATGGTGCATGGATGTATAGGAAAGATGCCATGATTTTTTTTAGCAGTTTTTATAGAAAGTTAATTAATTTTTATTTTACGGTTTGGAGATTCCTGTTGATTTACTGTTCTGTGAGCTGCCCAATATTGCTGTTACAATATTGGCAGCTATGTAAGTATTTTTAAAAAGATAGATAGATGGATAGATGGATAGATGGATGGATGGATGGATGGATAGACAGATAGATAGATAATATAGTCAACATTAAGAGAGATGAACTAAGCTAGAATAGTAACTAGTACAATTAAGTCCAAATGATTGCAAAATAATTTTTGAAAAACAAGAGTTACTACATAGGTATCCTTGGTTGCTTCAGACAGAGTTGTGGGAAAAAGTAAGTACACCCTCTTTGAATTCTAGGGTTTTACGTATCAGGACATAGTAAAAATCATCTGGTCCTTAGCAGGCCTTAAAATTAGGTAAAGACAACCTCAGATAAACAACAACACATGACATATTATATTTTCCCCACAACTGTATCTGATCATCTGAGGTACTGTAACTAGATTAGGGTTTGTGAATCATACAGTGCAATTGCTATGCATATATTTAATGGGACTGGCAGGTATTTGTCAACCTATGAGAATGGTACAGCCTTTGTACATAAAGTCAATAAATGTAGATGGTAAGGAAGATGACCTTGACAGAAGTATACAAGAACTGTTACATAAGCAAAAAGGGCTGAAACATTTGTTAAGTCTTGGGAAATAAGACAATATTCAGAAGCAACTCAAGCAAGCTCCTCCCTGATTTATTGGGGTGTATGAAGCAGTGGAGGTAAAGCACAATCAGGCTTGCAAGGTACTATTACTTTTTTTTAATCCATTCAACCATGTCCAATTCTTGGTGACTGCCTGGAGAAGTCCCTGCAGTTTTCTTGGCAAGGTTTTTCAGAAGTGGTTTGCCATTGCCTCCTCCCTAGGGCTGAGTGTGTGTGACTGGTCCAAAGTCACCCAGCCAGCTTTCATGCCAAGGCAGGACTAGAACTCATGGTCTCCCAGTTTCTAGCCTGCTGCCTTAACCACTAGACCAAACTGGTTTCATTGTTACTATAGCCTATCTCAATAAAATACAGTTGTAGTCTTCCTGAGGGATTGATTTTCTGGTTTGGTCTACCTGGCTGATAAGAAACAGATGATGAACCAACAGCAGAATATATAAGAATGTATTATGTATAGTACATAATTATACTATTCATGTATAGTATTATGAATCATACTGGTTTAAGATAATGTCATTCCTTTACATAATAATGAGTCACATATTCCATGTTCACAAATATTTAAATATTCAATAAATGATTACTTTGATAAGCTGTACATTAACATTTTGATAGACTCCCAGTTTTAAACCTGGAATGCTTGGATGAAAAGGGCTTTTGATAAACAGTATGTGTAATTTAGTCCTTATCCAAATTACAGTATCTTCACTGAAATACTAAATAAGTAAATAGAATTTTGGATTCTAAATTCAGAAAAATTCATAAGTAAAAACTAGATATGAGAGCCAGTGTGCTATGGTGTCAAAGCTGGAATAGAATCTGGGAAACCACAAGGTTTAGTCTTGCCTTTGTCACGAGGCCAGCTGAGTGGCTTTGGGCGAGGCAACGACAAACCCAAAAATGTTGCCAAGAAAATGGCATGGACTTGCCCCAGCTGTTGCCAGGAGTTAGGGTTGACTTGATGGACCATAACAAAAACTATACAGCATGCACTCGAGAAATATCAAGAGCAGAACTATTATCATTTGCCAATTTTTATACTACATGAAATAAACAGCTGCTTCTCTCTTAAAAGAGGTTTCCCCAAATATTCAGACTAATGCATACCAATAGCGAGGCCTGCTAGAAAAGCTGCTCCAAGACAAGTCATGTCTGTATTGACCGGCTTGTTTATTGATTTATTAATTAAATCAGAAGTCATCTGCATCACAAAACTATTTTTACTGATGCCTCCATCAGCTCTGTGGAGAGGTGGGAGAGAAAAAATAAATCACTTATTCAAATTCTAGAAAATATATATGATTTAAATTGTATGCCCGAAAGACAAAGTAAACACTGCAGTATTGTCATCTGGGGCTACATACAATGTCCGAATAGTATGTGTAATAGGCATGTTACTATGTTACAAGATCTAATGGGGTTGCCTCATAAGTTTTTCAAACTCTAAATAAAACTGAGTGTAATTATCAAGAGATTGAGATTTTCCACACGTGGAAAACATTTAGTCTTATATTTCATTTTCATCAGATGTTTCTGAGGTAGTGGAGAATCTGATCTGGAATCTAAAATAACTTGGTAAGATCCAATTATTATAAGGTTCACAAGCTTGCTGAAAAGTAAGCTGAAAGTAAGTAGTTCAACTGACCAGCGCAGGAATATTCAGCATGTTTTTGTCAGGATAATACTCTTTCTGAATGATCCTATTTGCAGCTTGAGAGTGATAATCAATTCAGCATTACCAGTGGTTAGATTTATCAGCATCCTGAAATCCATCTCTCTGCTAACAGGGACAATGTTCTTATAACCACGTCATTAGAATACTGCAATATGCTATACATATTGTCCAAGCAAATGTGATGCTTGTTGTAATATGTAGAAGTGCCTCAAGCAAGCTATAAACTTAATCCAATATGTACTTTGTTCTGATAAAATTGTACCATTCTTAAAGGTAACATTAATTACTATCTGTTTCATACTTTGTGCCTATAAGATGATTGTCAAGCTAATATCCTAGCTTTTCAAAGGATAAACTGGAAAGCAGTGTTTTGACAAATAGTACACAAATAGTCACTAAGAGGCTAACAACAGCTCTATTAACAACGCTACAGGCAGCTAGAAAGTATTAGGTCAGGAGCTTACAGAAAGAGGTGGCTCCAAGACAGAATTACATTGGCTCTAATGTAACCTTTGGGCACTAAAGTTCATGCACTAAGCTTATTTAAAATATAAATTCCAATTGACAATTTGGACATCATATAAACATACCGAATGGACACAGGTGGAATGCCCAACTCTGTTGTGATGATATCATACAGCTGTTTGTTTCTTGAAAAAAGATGGGGGGGGGGAAATTAAATGTAACAATATACTAAGTAACAGTTACTTTAGAAGCAAAAAATGTCAGTAAGAAACCACAACCAATTGAAATTAGCTACATATTTACACGTGTTTATAATGGCATCAAAATAAGCCATTGTAAAATAAATTACAGCTGCTTAATAAACCAAGGGCTCCAAATTTCTGACCTATATTCTGTTCCTTTTAAAACATTTTAGGCTGTCTTTTTCGTAAGATTAAAGCAGTATATATCATCTATTCAACAAAACCGCAGAAAATAGAACATGAATAGAAAAAGTACTAAAAGTCAAAAAGTTAGTAAAAATCAAATGGTTTTGTATCACTTTAAAGAAGGAGACATTAGTGAGAATTCCAATGATCCTTATCAGAAAGTGTTATTAGTACAAAAGACTGAAAACTAATGGAGAAATGTTCCTAGTCTATCAACAGTCATTTTATCTGGTAACTACTGTTCCCAAATTAAAATATATGAATTCTCAATTTTTCATCTTATATTTTATATGATAAAGGCAGAGGTGATAATCAAGATTAATATACTTAATGTAGCTCTCTCAGTAATCAAAATATTGAAGCATTTTTGCAACTCTAAAATGGTAACAGTGATCATGTATTTCATTACTTGCTAAATGCAGTAATATAAAGCCGATCTGTAATTTAAATTATAACTGCTCAAGTTGAATTTAAAATTTAATCAGCAGGGAGCAAAGCAAAATAAATCCCATTTATCTAGTCCATTATTTAAATCTTGGAGAGACCCAAAGAAGAAATACAAATGGAAAACTGGATTTGGACATGAAGACAAAGTGCAGAGTACTGGAAAGAGAAGTGCATACAAAGCAAGCATGTCAAAAAAAAAATCATGATGAACAAGGATTTGCGCTTATATAGCTTATACAGATTCACTTTCTTGTATGGGTATGCTTGTATTTTTAAGGGAGTTGGGCTGCCTTCCCTTGCCAATGAATAGGTTTATTGCAACAAGAAATTCAAAAGTACAGACTTATAACACTTAGTGGAAATTGATAAACTATGAATTCTGAACAAAACAGAAATCAAATGTGATTGGTCGTAATGACTTCTGGTATGTAGCTATGTGTGGGTGTGCATGTGTACACAAATAGTACAAGTACTGTGCATACTGAGAACAGGCCCAAACACAGGCAACATCCCATTTTAATAGGATGCGTCCAAGTACCTGAAAGCTATGGATTCCAACACTGCTCGAACAAGATGTTTTTTGGTAGTAGTAGATGTGATCCCCATAAAAGAAGTACATGCATAAGGATCATTCACTGGCATCTGAAATAAAAAGGTATTAAAATATGTAGGAATATGTTCTATAGGCAATTGCTCAATAATGTACTGAAATATTAGGAAAAGAATAACTTACAGGTGACAATAAGAGGCAGCTTATTAAAAAGAAGAAAATTAAAACAGCAGTAAGCAGTATATAGGCAATTTTTATATATTTATATAATGATTTAGAATGTGATTTTATTAACCTTGAAAGCAACATTGTAGAACATATTGAAAGTTGAATGAAATGTATAATTTAGGACAATCATACTTGAGAGGAAAAAAAGCAAACTCATTTAAGTAAATAAATCAAAGGCAATCTTTTTACCTGCAAACCACTAAATGATGGGACAAAACAAACTCCTCCTGAATTTACTATGCTATATGCCATTTGTGATGTCTCTTCGACATTGTCAAAAAGATCTGTGTAAGCACACAATATATGAATTAATTCATATCAACAACCCTCACACTTTTATACATAATTATCAACTAACTCCAAGAAAATGTATCTCCTTTCTGCTCCTTTAGCTCAGTGACGATTACCCCAGTTCTCTTTTCAGTACTGGAAAATATTCTAGTATTCTGGAAAATATTCTAGTATTCTGGAAAATATTCTAGTATTCCAGGCGTTGGACACCCCTTCATGGTAAAGTGATCTTAATGGCCTTTTCCGTTTCTCAGGAATATTACTGATATCCACTTGCTTACTGTCCTGGGAAAGGAAAACATTAAATGTTATTTCATCTCCTCACTACTGGCAATGTTTGCATACTCAGAGGGGACAGCTGAATGGTCAAATGACAGCAAGCAAGAGCAACAGAAGAGCCAAGGAGTTCCCTCTTCTGTCTGTGCCAGAGGAGACGGAAGGAATGAGCATTTGTGCCCGGGAATGACTTAGCTATGGCTTAGCAAGTTAGTATGACATCTAAATATAAGTAGCATATAACTAGATGTGAACTTCTTTCAATACAGATCACAGTACAGAATGTCATTATCTGATATTGTGGAAAACATTATTGCTTAAGAATGCAATTTGCCACTTGAAACACATTACAGATGCAAATGCTGCAATAAAACCTTGCAAATATTTTACTGCATGGTGATACTTCATCTTTTGGAGTCAGATGGTTTCTAAATCTAAAAATATATTTTTGCCAGAATACAAGCAATATTACTTTACAGCATAACATTACTTTTTACAGTATATAGTTTTAAAAGATAAAATACAAGCATTTAACCTGGTGTTTCATTTGGTATTGCATCATAAATAAAGCAAAAAAGAAATGCTGTAATGTACATATTCAGAATTACCAAAAGGAAAAAAAAACAGTTCCCTCATCCATCTATGTAAAAACTAGCAAACATTGATAAGTAATGTTTTCTACTTTATCATTCATAGGCTTAAATAATTCAACTGAAGCTACTCACCTAAGCTCTGAGCCCATTTTATAGTATTTCCAGTATCAGAAGCATTGCCTTCAGTTAAGTAAGTTACCTCTTGCCCAATTTTCCAACCAACCAATGGATACAAGCCTTAAATAACAAAACATAAATTTTCAAAGATGTGCTACACTGGGGCCATTACCTGCTTTTGATTCAGTGCAGGCCTTCACCAACAGAAGACATGGGGTAATTTTAACCAAATTCCCCTACAGCCTCTGAAAATACAGCCTAGAGGATGGAAGAATAACTAGAGAGCCCTTCCCTTCTCCCACACTGGTGGAAACTTGGGATGGTCCCTTTGCAAAAAAGCAACACTGGATACACTCAATTTTTATTTCATATTTCCTCTAATTAGTTTATTATGAATTAGTTTTCTCTCCTCTTTATTCTGTCTCAGAACAACTTTTCAAAGGTCAGTGTGAAGGACAATGGTCTTAGGACTGCATGATTGAGCGTGGTTTCCCTGGTCCTAACCTAAAACTCTTATCATTACATAGACTGGCTTTCTAAAAATATTCTTTGGCACCTTAACATGTAAGTTCTTTCCAAAATTTCCGATCTTAGAAAATTGTCACACATTTTTATGTAAATGTTTGGGGGGGGGGTGAGAGAAAGATTACACACACACACGTATGTTATATTAATAATATAATTAGTGCTTTATTACATAGCATGGCAAAAAGCTACATTAGAGTCTAAAATGTTTTCCAAATAATACATTCTTCCACATCTGTTTGAATGAATGTGGGAACACATTAACATGAAATCTCCTAAACATGGAAGTCTTCTGAGAAGCCTATTCAAATTACATTTTATAAAGTTTTGAGAATCTTTATACTCCAGCTTGAATTGAATCTTCCACATTCAATCTTTCCCATAAGAATATCTTCCTGACTCTGGCATTGCTTTTTTTCCTTTTTATGTCCAGGTAAAAGCTATAATTGTAAGAGCACTTAACCTGCATCAGTTGGAACAAAAAACTACTACTGGGAATTATTAGAACTATATTTTGAGAATTTTTTGACTAGCACAAATACTGAAAAAAAATTAACTGATAAAGTATGTAGTTGGGATCGAGCTCTTCAGAAATGATTTCCTATTCCAAAACTTTAGTTACCTCTCTATGTCCTATGACTAAGATAGTTTTCTTGACTGATCAATTTATAAATAGTTAACTGATGATACTTTAATTATACTGTTTTCATTTTAATAAAATAAACTTTTATAAAATTAAATTAACATTTAAAATTAAATTTAAAACATTTAAAATAAAATAAAATTAAATTAAATTTATAAAATTAAATTATATTTATAAAATAATTATTTTAATTTTGTTGTAAAAACTGTGTTGTGTCCACAGCACAGCCAAACCTACCTTTCTTAGATACATGAATTTTGTTTCCGGTATTAATATCCCAAAAGGAACCAGTCCCCATGGTGACTTTTATATCACCTGTATCAAAGCAACACTGTCCGAACATGGCTGCCTGCTGGTCTGCTACCTACAAGTAAAAAAATCAGACAGCAAGATATCAATAGCTACCCTAGATATTAAACATTTAGAAGTACATGGTAATTTTACTGTGTTGAAAAACTAATGAGCCAAGCTTAAAAAAAAAATGAAAAGCAGTAGAATGGAAACAAGACATGTAATTTTCCATTTCATTAGTCAGGCAAAGTAATTTTAATAGGTAAAATACTGTCATATAAAATAAAATTCCCTTCTCACCCCTGTGGGTGGTAAGTGTCTTCCTCAACCTCGGGTCCTCTACCAGAGGCCTGGGAGTTTGAGGGTTCTGTGCAGTATCTTAGGGCTTATCTCTAGCATTGCACTCTTCTGGACAGAGACCTCTGATGTTTCTCCTGGGGTCTGTTGGAGCCACTCTCCCAGCTTGGGAGTCACAGCTCCGAGTGCTCCTACCACCACTGGGACCACTTTGGCCTTCACTTTCCACATCCTCTCTAGTTCCTCCTTCAGACCCTGGTACTTATATTTCTATCCCACCTTTATTATTTTTTATAAATAACTCAAGGTGGGGAACATACCTAATACTCCTTCCTCCTCCTATTTTCCCCACAACAATGACCCTGTTGGGTCATTGGGCTGAGACAAAGTGACTGGCTCAAGGTCACCCAGCCAGCTTTCAAGACTAAGGCAGGACTAGAACTCTCAGTCTCCTGGTTCCTAGCCCAGTGCCTTAACCACTAGACCATATACATATTTATATTTTAAAAAGTTTTATTCAAGGTAGCATCAGGATTTGGTATAACTGTACAGCCATCAACGCCCTAAAACTCTGGCAGAACGTCTTACGGATGCTGGCTCTAGGTTCCTTACAGTTTGCTTCCAGTTTTCCAAACATCACTAGTAAAATGCATCCAGCTACATTTTAGCTTCTGACAAGTCCTTACTCCAGTATTGCCTCTGGTGCACTGTGGGGAAATTAAAAGAATGACTAAACCCAGCTGGCCACTGTAGACAGATAAGGCCACTGACAGAGGAGGATATAAAGAACACTGCCTTCTTCCAACCCCTTATATTATGGGACAAGGTTTACTGGATTCAGTGAACAAAGTAGCATTCTATTATTTGAGCAGTGTAATTCTAACAAGCATAGTACCATTTTTATACGTTTTCTAAGATAGGATAATATTATGTGTGATAGGAAAAGATCCTGAATATATCGCATATATTTACAAAACCATAATGGCAGTTAGGCTTGATTTCTATTAGCGGCACTTGTTCATCTATATTTTATATTGTAGATACACACGCCCAAAGGAACAAATAGTTGACAAAGCCATGATGAATAGCATTATATAGCTTATACTCACACTTTTAATTTATAAGTGTTAAAAAGTTTCAGTAGGTTCTCTTGCCCATCTCCTTGACATATGAGAAAACTTGGCATAGAGACCATAAACAGATCAAAAATAGTTTGAGAAATATTTATATATGATCTAATGTCAGGATTAAGTTCTCACTAGATTCCAGTCCAAGAGTTCATAAAAAGGTATTCCAGATGTATTGAATACAATTATTACCAAATACAGGTTATGGCCCTAGATAAAGTCCTGTCCAAATAATATACGTGAATCAAGGAGGTTACTAAGTCCAGGTTAAGAATACAAGTGATTTATTAATTTTGAAAGAGTTCTGGATAAATGATGATTCTGAATCTTGATTCTGAAAGCATCCAAGAGGCGGAAATATTTAGAACATAACATTGTGCAATTTTAAGTTGTTTAAAATGTTCAGATTAATATTTAATTCACTGAAATAGAAGATGATGATTTCAAAACTGGAATGCTTAGTCTTTAAAAAGGATTAAATAGCATGCTTCTCACAGCAAAAGGAGATTTACAAAAGTAAATACAGCTATTGTACAAATCCATTTGTGCATACTGATTCGTCTCCCTTTCCCCCAGTCAGCTTACCTTGAAATTAAAGAACTGAATTAATGTAATGTAAAAGGCTCTAAGTAAGTAATTTGAGTCATCCATAGTGGATAAAGCTCAGATTTAGCCTGTATTTTTTTTTTGGATTTTTATCCTTCCTTTATTATTTTTATAAAAAACTCAAGGCAGTGAACATACCTAATACTCCTTCCTTCTCCTATTTTGAATCTTTGCTCTGGAAATTTAAGGATTAATGCATTTTAGTCAATACCCAAGTGGATTTAGATATCTAAGAGAAAAAGCTTCTTTACTTACCAAAGCTGCTATTGCAATAGGCACTCCAAATATTTCAGCATCAACTGATCCAAAGATGTGACTTAAAATAAAGGTAAAAGTTAGTGCCTTCAACTTATTTAATAAACCGAATACAGAAAAAAGTCACTTCTATTCTAAATAGAACTTTGACACCATTTCATATAATATTTATATTTCAATAAATAGATATGTATGCCTTCATTTGGAAAAGCAAAAATATATGTTCATTAATTAAAACTTACCTAGTGTCTTCTATTGGGGGGAAAAGTGATATTGGAATGGAAAGTAACTTGCCAATAAGTACACTCCACTGCAGCTGAAATCATTGCATATTTAAAAAAAAGAGTTAAAAGCAATGTAAAGACACACTGCAACAACATGGCAGAGGGAGAGAGTCATACAACATATACACATATAACACCGTTGCTGCGTGAGCTGCACTGGGTGCCAGTTTGCTTCCGGGTCCAATTCAAGGTGTTGGTTATCACCTTTAAAGCCCTACATGGCATAGGGCCAGGTTACCTGAGGGACCATCTCATCTCCATTATATCGGCCCGCCCCACCCGATCATCCAGAGAGGGCATGTTGCGGACCCTGTCCATAAGAGAATTTCATCTGGCGGGGTCCAGGAAACGGGCCTTCTCTGTAGTGGTCCCCACCCTCTGGAATATCTTGCCCCCGGAGGTGAGGGAGGCCCCCTCACTCCTGACCTTCCGGAAGGCCCTGAGGACTTGGTTCTGCTGTCTCACCTGGGGTGGGAAAGTGAGTAACCATTCTTGGGGGTGACTCGCACCCTAGAGTCCCTCCTACCAGCCTGGATTTTATACCTTTTTTGGATTCTATTTATTTACTGTATTTTATAACTGTTTTATGAGATCTTAATGTTTATATTTTGTGCTTGATTTTACTGTAAACCGCCCAGAGTCCCTCTTTTGGGGGAGATGGGCGGTAGCTAAATTTGATCAATAAATAAAATAAAATACCTTAAAAGGATCCAGCAATGCAGTGGAACTGGCATTTGAATAATCTGTAGCATACACTGCACCTAAAATATACAATTAGATATTGAAAAATGAAAAAACAATTATAGTTAAAAACAGAGCTAAAATTTGGTGGTTGATCTCCTAAACAATGTATCAGTCTGAATAGGTCACATAATCAAACTATATATAATTCCTTCCAAGAGGTTATTTTCTTTAATTATCATGTAATATAGAACTGAGCAGTTCATTCTATTATCACCACTATCACCATTTCTTATATTGGTGCTCTTGATCCTCTGTACAGTACATAGATATAATAGTAACCAATCTCACATGCACTGTAGGGACTGTAGAATTGTGCCATGGGTCCCATTCCAGATGATGAAGACTTTCCCTGCCTCCAAGTGTAAAGACCCTAACCCTGACATGGTCTCTCTGCATATGTCCTTGTCAGAGGAGGACTGAGAATCAGAGAATACAGATTCTATGAGAGGTCTGTTATCTAAAATATACGATCTGAGCACAGAGTTAGAACTGCCAAGTCTGATTCCTAACCTTAAAGATACCTCACAACCGTTAAGTCTGTGAGAATGGCAGTGCTTCAAATTGTGGTGCAAGGTATAAAATGGTGCAGAAGGGCAAGATTTTAAAGCTGAGCTTCTCAAGAATCATGAATATCTCCTAAATGGACTACTGTTAGGACTAAGAATAAAATTAGCACACATGGGGTTCCAGTGGAATCCTTCGCTGCCTTGGCTAGGAATTCTAGAAATAATGTGTGTTGCAATCCCTCTTTTATACTATGCACCTTATTCCAGCTTGTTCATCCAGATTCCTGAACTTTGCTCTGCCTCTTGACTACACTTTACGCTTCCACCTTTGAAACTTTTTTATCTGTTCTTGATCCAGTATTAGATTTGGACAAAACTTGTTGTTGCCCTTTCACTGCAAATGTCTTTTGAATCCCTGAGCTTGGTTAGACAGACTGTTCTCTTTAGTTGCAGATAGCAGATTTATTCTGTTTTACAAGTGCTGCTGTGGGTGAACAATGTCAGAATAAGCTTCACTTGCAAAACTTTAGGAGTGAGATGTGGCTCTATGACCCTCCCCATTTAATCACTGTATTCACCTTTAGTGAGTTTATAAAGTAACCATGTGTCAACTGTTCCAAAACAACAATCACCATCTTTAACAGCTTGTTCTACCTGTAAACAAACACACAGGTCACATTTTATTGCAGGAAAGCAAATATAATCCACATCAATATACATTATCATAGATTTGCACTGGCTACCAGTCTGTTACTCAGTCAGGTTCAAGGGGTTAATAGTAGTACATAAAACCCTAAACACAGAAGGTTACCTTAAGTAGGATATTCAGTTACATCAGCCTTCTAAGCCCTTGAAGGAAGCCCTCTTTTTTATGCCATAGTGTGCAAATTGCTGCTTGGTGACAGTGCAGAAGAGGGCCTTCTATGGGATGGTTTTATGAAATGAACAACTCTCTGCATCATGGCTGAGCCCAATGCTAACGTGTTTTAGACATCTTTTAAAAACACACTGTGTTATGTTGACTTCTAGAACTACTTATTTAACACTCAAAATCTTCAGGCAAGAGATTTGGTTTTATTTAGCAAACTTCAGTCTCTAACTATGTACTAGGTTAAACAGCATGAATTCAATCACAGGCAAAAACCAGTAGGCAATACACAATAATATTTATAATTAAAGTTTCAAGGAAATCAATCTGAAGCATGATACAAAGTTTATAGCTTCAAATGTATTAATATACAGTGCTTTAAGATATTGCCTGCAATTTTCATAACTGCAAGGGACTATAAGGAAATGCAGAGAAATGCAAGGAACCGGCTGACACATTATAAATAATATCGATATTTCCCACTCTCTCCTCCAAATCAAGTCTGCACATTTAAGTACAGCATCTAATTTATAATTTTTATGAAACCTGACTGCAGTTGGATAGTGTGTGTGTGTATAGGTTGTTTATTTTGTTTTCACAGGCAGCACTCTTTTAACTTAGCTTAAGGTTTGAACCTCAACTCATTTTCACCCATGACCCTGTCTTTATCAACTGATAGATGTGCCCACCCCCAATGCCATGCTCATGGATACACCTACATCATCTTGAATATATATAGGTCTCCCATTCCCACCTACTTCATTCAGTGGTTGAGCCACACAATACTAATCTTTATCCACCACCCTTCTCTTGTTTCCACCAAATGCTTCTGGATTTCATGTGGGATCAGAAAGAAACAGGCTGAAATGTTGGTAGCTACTGACTAAAACTGCTGGATGAGAAGAACACATTACCACTGATGCAATCTGAGACGGGAGAGTAGAGGAGGATACAAAAAGAGTAAATTGGCATGACAAGGAATGTGTACATTCACACAGCATGTGTTTGGACAATGATCCTGAGAGGAAGGGAACTGTGCTTAGCCTTCTGCAAAAAGAGTATTTTGTCACTGGCTACATTCTGTGAAAGCCATTTTATCTCAATGTCCACAACACTTTGTTTTCTTGTTTCTTATAAAATTCAGGTTTCTTGTATTGGTCTGTCTGTTTTAAAAATTGTACCAACAAGTTGGAAACTATTTTTCCTATAGGTAAAGGTAAAGGTTTCCCTTGACGTAAAGTCCAGTCGTGTCCGACTCTAGGGGGCGGTGCTCATCTCCGTTTCAAAGCCTTGGAGCCGGTGTTGTCCATAGGACACTTCCGGGTCATGTGGCCAGCATGACTCACGGATATAAAATGGCCATCAAATAATATAACTATAGTTTTTGTTTTTTCTGTTTTGTGCCTTCAAGTCAGTTTTTGACTCCTGGAAACTGCCTGGACAAGTCCCTGCAGTTTTCTTGGCAAGATTTTCAGAAGTGGTTTGCCATTGCCTCCTTCCCAGGGCTGAGAGAGAGTGACTGGCCCAAGGTCACCCAGCTAGCTTTCATGTCTGAGGTGGGGCCAGAACTCCCAGTTTCTAGCCTGATGTCTTAACCATGACATCAAACTGGCTCTCAATATAACTATTTAGAGCTTGGAAAATAAATTAGTACAAATTTCCAGTATGGATTAATCTTTTCCAATTGCATGCTAACCAGATATATTGAACTATAAGACCCAATATTCCAGTCAGTCTAGGCTCACAGAACAGATATTAAGTTCATCTTCAATTGGCAACTCAATAGAACAAATAAACTAATACTTAGACACTATTGCCAGTAACCAGTAACCACTGAGGCAACATGAAATCCCTCACAGAGAATTTTAACATGAGTCTTACCTCAGACAGATGCTGTAAAACCCAAGCCAGTTTTAACGAGATATGCTGCGTTGTAAAACTAAAAGAACAGGTTAGCAGAAGTTTATTAATCCGAGTGAAAAAATGCAGCAATGAAGAAATACCATGGATTGCCTGTTCCAAAACAAGATTGGTGGGATAAATATTTGAACTTCTGTCCTACTAGATTTAAGTCAAGTTATATTTATTTAGGACTATATACAAAACAAAATATATACTGAACTGAACATAGAACAAACTATACATTCTGGAATGTCTGCAAAATTGGCTGCAGTTTAACAGAAACCAAATGTTGAATGTTTTGGTTGTTCCACATTTGAGCAAAAAAAAAAAAATCCAGAGGATCTCCTGTTCCCTTGCCTAAGCACTGACCCATCCAGTTCCCCACTTCCCTGTGCTTTCCATCCCCACACTCACCAGCCATTGATATTGTACTGGCCCATGCACCTGCCCCCCCTACAGTGGTCTCAGCAGTACAAAACAGCATCTTTATCTGGCCTACCTGCTCCCAAACCTGCCCCTTCTCTTCCTACCCTTCCCTCAGCTGCCACTGATATACTGGATGCGTATCTGCCCCTTACAGCAGTGGTCTCAGCAATAGGAAGCAGGTCTTATTGGCATGTCACAACAGCATGCCCACCCCCAATCTTCCCAGTATCTTCCCTGCCTCCAATATCACATGTGTCTTTGCCCAAGGAAATTCCTCAGTCTTAGATTTTTTTTTCTGTGTAATTTTTTTCTATATCTGGAACAAAGCAGCCCTATATTGTTCTATATTTGGACCTCAACATTCAAAACATGTATGTTTTAATTCAGGCACAGAGTGCTCAAAATCAGCTGTTCTGCACATTTTGTACATTCCTAATATTATTAACATATGCATACAGCTTAGTGTACTGAGTTCACATACATAGCCAAAAAGTGATTATTTATGCCTTAGTTTGTTGTTTATTGCTTAGTGTTTTATGTGAGTTCAGACAATGTGATTTGTAAACTGTAATTTGTCTGAACTTAGCCATTTGTGTTTTTTTCAATAAATCATGGATAAGCAAATGAGACTTACTATGTTCTGTGAACACAGCCAATTTCTATGAACACAGAACTACTTAACTATTTGGTGAAATACTGGTTATCTGGACCTGTACAATATTCTCTGTCATGCTAGTCCAAAATAAGTTTTGCTTTTCAGAATAGACTAGTATTCCCATGCTACCCAGCAAGAAGCAAGTTGTCCAGAAATTTTTCTGGTGATTTTCTAGGACTAGTTCAAAGTATTGTTACAGGTCTTCACGTGCAGGGGAAGAAGAGAGAACAAAGAAAGGCAAGAATCTATTTCACTTCTGACTGCTTGCATGGAAATCCATTTTGAATATTGCTTGTATTATAAACTTCCTGCAAACTGAAATCCAGCACAGCAGAGAGAAAGTTATATCCCAGATATTTGCTAGATGTTTTCTGGTTTTCCATATGTTTATGCCTGATTTTCCACGTGCACGTAATTTTTAACAAATGTCAATAAAATAAAAAATGAGAGTCTATTACAATATTAAAAGGGACGCGGTGGCGCTGCGGGTTAAACCGCTGAGCTGCCGATCGGAAGGTCGGCGGTTCGAAACCGCGCAGCGGGGTGAGCTCCCGTTGCTCGTCCCAGCTCCTGCTCACCTAGCAGTTCGAAAACATGCAAATGTGAGTAGATCAATAGGTACCGCTTCGGCGGGAAGGTAACGGCATTCCGTGTCATGCTGGCCACATGACCCGGAAGTGTCTACGGACAAAGCCGGCTCTAAGGCTTAGAAACGGAGATGAGCACCGCCCCCTAGAGTCGGACACAACTGGACTTTACGTCAAGGGAAACCTTTACCTTTACCTTTACTATTACAATATTAAAACAGCCTTTCTCTACATTCTCCTGCACATACCAAACAGACCTGAGCCTATAAGAAACAGTCACGTTTAACCTTTCCATTGCAGAAGTCAAAATTCATCTGCACCCCTTCACTAATACCAACTTTTTCATTCAGGCAATTGTAACTATGCTTGTCTTACCAAATCTGCATTCTAAATCTAGATTCTAAATCTAGTCCTTAAAACCAAGCTGCATAACATGCTGGGAGATTCATGGCTATTTCCCTCTCCTAGTCTTCTAGTTTACAGAATGCAGCTTGGGAAGAGTGCTCCTATCTTGCCATTTAGATCAGGAGAATAGAAGGAAAGATTTAAACATCCTCACCTATGACACTGTTTTCCTCATAAAAATACAGGTAGAGCAGCTCTACCTTATTTCCCCAGCCGCAAGTCATCACAGATCTCCCAAGCCACTGGTTTCAAGAAGCAATTACCAGTGAGACCCAGCCTTCTCCATAGTAAGGATGTGTATATATCTGCACACTTGCAAAATTCCATCCTTCCTCCAGCTTACTTTTCAATGCAAAAAAGTATCTCACCTTTATTAAAAAAGATCTGTTCCAGGATTGAGCAAGGGCAGCAGCTCTCACATCTTGCCAACTTATGAAATTATGAAAAGGTTTCCCTGTCTTTCTGAAAAAGCAAAAAGAGATAATTGACTTTCTAATTACGGCACTAATGTCTAAGTTATAGTTATATAATTATCAATGCAGAATCAAAGAATCATGAAAGAAGGGATCACAAGGATCATCTAGTCCAACCCTCTGCAATATGCAAAAAAGCCCATAAACAAGTAAAGCATCCTCAAGAGGTGGTTGTCCAGCCTCCTCTTAAAAACATATGTGGGTTTGTGGTTATAAAGATCTTATAATCAGGATTTTTTTCTTTATATTTAAGAGAAATCTAGATAGCTGCAACTTCGGACCTTGTTTCCTTTTTGACCACCAAAAGCTTATTCCCACTACTGAGTTTCACGCACCAATCAACTATGTCTGCTTTAGACTGTCTTGTGCTTTTCCTTCTGTCAAATGGGATGTTAGGGTTATTGATGGCTGACCTCTGCAAATTTACATCTCCACACTGTAATCATTAGAAGGATATTGTACGAATTGATTATGTCTGCAGTGGGCAAAACCTTTTTATTTTAACACTAGTGGCAGGCAAAAAGGGAATATGAGCTCCAACTTGTACCCACTATTTCTTGTCCTCAGTTCTGTGGCAATACAATACAGTTCATGACTATCACCCCAGTGGCACTCTTTTATGTACCTGCACATCTCTACCTTCAACCTTCTGTTCTCCAGACTCATCATCCCAAGTTACATCAGCCTGTCCTCAAGACCCTGTATCATTTGTTTTGCCCTCACTCAATCTGTTCTAATCAACATATTTCTGGAAATGTGGTGCCCAGAATCATTCACAGAGCCCCAGAGTATGTTCTCCGCAGTGCAGGGTTAAGGAGAGTGTTTCTTCTAATGCTGCCCAGAACTGTTAGCCCTTTTAACAGCAGTCTCACATTGTTGTCTCATGTTCAGCTGTCAATGACCACACCCAAGTCCTTCCCCAGTGCAGTGCTTCTAAGCTCCCTTCTTGTAGAGTGCCCTATATTTTTCCTCTCTAAATGCAGTACATTACATTTCTTCCTGTTGAAGGACATCTTGTCCTTTCAGCCCAGTTTTCCAATCTGTTAGATTATATTCTCCAGATTTCCTAATTGTGTGTCATCAGCAAACAGACAAACAACCCATCAATTCCAAATTGTTGACTAATATTGGGTCAAGACAGAGGCCTCTGGCACCATTGGTTGCTTCTTTCCCACTCACTATGGAGTGATTAATGCTGACTTCTGGAATGTGGTTAGCTAGTTAATTATGGACTCATTTTATTGCAGTGCTATCCACCTATACTTTTATAGCCTTTTACCTTTACTTTTTGAAGAAAAAAGGATGAGATTTGTCTCACCTATTTTTGACAAAACCACGCTGACTTTTAGCAAGCAGAGCATAGTCTTCATGATGGTTACAAATGGCCTGCTTTATTATCTACTCTTAACATCTTCCAGATACTGATGTTAGGCTCACTGGAAAATTAGTATGGGGATCTTTTTTTTTTCTTTTCTTAAAGAGGGGAACTACGTTTACTCTTTTCCTGTCCTCTGACGCTTCTTTTTTTCTCCAGGAAGATAATGTTGGACTTTAGTGACTGTGGTCCAGACAACAGACTTCCTGACCTGCCTGATGTGAAAGCCTAACCAGTAGATTCAAGTTAGCTGGCCTGAACATCCCCTGTTGTGTTTGTTCCTCATCTAGGCTACTCAAAGCATCATTTCCTTTGGACAGAAAGATGAGTCAAAAAAATGAGCTCTCATGCTTTCTCTTAATCATGTTAAGGTTTCTCAATTTGGAGTAAGCAATAAGGTCACATCTTCTTTGTCTTCCTCTTGCTGCTGAAATATATGAAGAAACCCTTCTTATTGGACAGATTTAGCTTTCCACCTTCCTCATATTATACCTCATTTCTGAACTAAAGATGGGTAGATTTCTTTGGATATTAATCTTTTTCTATTTTGAATAAGCAAACTTTTTTAACCTCAGCTCCTTTGTGAGCTGCCTATTCAACCACATTGGGTCCTTTTGATATTTCCTAGTTTTCTTCCTCACTGACATTATTTCAGACTACTATCCTTAATTTTCTTTCCAAGAAAAATCAGCTAGCTACAAAATCTTTGTCTTTAAGGTTTTGTTCCTATGGCATCTTCCTTACTATTTCATTTATTAAAATTAGTCTAAAATCCATAATTTGAATTTTTTACCAAATTTTTGTAAAGATCAACTTTAGGAATACATGGTCAGTTCACCCCCAAAGTTTTTACTTCTTTAATATCTTCAATCGATGACTTCCTGTAAGTAAGAACCAAATCTAAGGTAGCAAACCCCCTAGTGTCCATCTAAACTTTTTGAAAGAGATAATTATCACCAGCACAGATCAAAATTTATCTGACATCTTGTATTTGGCAGAATTAATTTTCCAAAAGATGTATGAGTAGTTGAAATCTCCATGTTTTTCTGAAGCTTCAGTTATCTGTTTCAGTAAATCCTCTACCTCTTCTATGGTCTATATCAGACTCCTAGCAAAATATCCTTGCCCTTTATTCTAGCCTAGATCCTTTTATCTTGCCTATTTATCCCTTATCTAGATCCTTTCATTCCTGATATGCAACATTATACAACCTGTCTTGCGCTTCCCGTTCCTCTGAAAGAAGCTGTACTCATATTGTACATATGTACCAATATTTATCCCACATGTTCCTGTTACCCTTACTTGCCCTTGTACCTCATAACATCCAGCTCATCTTGCTTATTACCCATACTTTGTGCACTGGTATAGAGACATTTATTGTAATGAGCTAGACTCCCTGTGTTCCCCTTTTCATTAGTTAAACACTTTGTTTTGCTCCTACATTCAAATCATTACTCATCAATGATTTTATGACTCTTGCCCCCTTGTATGCTAGTTTAAAGCCCTCTTGACCGGAATTAGCCAGCTGTTGTCCAAAGATGTACTCTTCCTCCACAGAGAGATGAATTCCCTCTTTGCAAAGCAGCCCCTCCTCTCTTAAGTTTTTACCAGTATAAAAAACCCAAACCTCTGTTGCTTGCACCCATGTTGAAACCAGAACTTTGCTTGAAAAAATAAAGTTGCAAACTTGGGCAGCTTTGATGCAGGGTTACAAGGAGAAAGCCACTACTCTCAAAAAAGAACGTTGCTGCTCATCTACAGTTTGTGAAAGACCATGTGGATAAGTCAGAAGGCTAATGGAAGAATATTCTGTGAATGAAAATAGAACTTTTTGGCTTGAAGGAAAAGTGTTATGGTTGGTGAAAGGCAAATAGGAAATCAACCCTGACAGTTCATTGGAAGGACAGATACTGAAGCTGAAGCTCAAATACTCTGGCCACCTAATGTGAAGAGAGGACTCACTGGAAAAGACCCTGATGCTGGGAAAGACTGAAGGCAAAAGGAGAAGGGGACGGCAGAGGATGAGATGGTTAGATAGCATCATCGATGCAATGAACATGAATCTGAGTAAACTCTGGGAGACAGTGGAGGACAGGAAGGCCTGGCGTGCTATGGTCCATGGGGTCACGAAGGGTCAGACATGACTTAATGACTGAACAACAACAAAACACTGCATTCCAAATTAAGAACATTGTACCATCTGTAAAACGTGGTGGCAATATCATGGTTTAGGCCTGCTTTGCTTCCTCTGGACCAGGACCACTTACCATCATTGATGGAACTATGAATTCTGAATCATACCAGCAAATTCTACAAGAAAATGTCAATGTATCTGTCCATGAACTGAAGCTCAAGAGAAAGTGGGTCAAGCAGCAAGACAATTCAAAACACACAAGTCGTACAACCAAAGAATAGTTAAAGCAGAAGAAAGTTAACGTTCTGATATAGCCAAGTCAAAGTCCTGGCCTTAATCCTAGAGCAATGTTGTGGAAGGACCTGAAGCAGGCAGTTTGTGAGAGGAAGCCCATCAAGTTGAAGCTGCTCTGTAAGGAGGAATGGGCTAAAATTCCTCCAAGCCAATGTTCAGGACTGATAAACAGTTATCGGAAATGTTTAGTTGCAATTATTGCTGCCCAAAGGGGCCATACCAGTTACTGAAAGCAAAGGTTCACATACTTTTGCTACAAATATGTAGCTTTGGACTTCTGTTCTCAATAAATAAATGAACAAGTATAATAGTTGACTTGTTTAATTGGGTTCTCTTTATCTAGTTTTAGGACTTGTGTGGAAAACTTATCACATTTTAGGTAATATTTATGCAGAAATATTGAAAATTCAAAAGTGATCACAAACTTAAGCACCATTGTATATTATTTCAATTCCTGTTTAAAAAAAAAACAAATTTTAAAGCATAATTTTTCAAACAATTGTTGAAATAACTGCAGGGAATTCTCTGTTAAAAGCAAAGCTGCTTTTAAACTCTAGGACAAGTCTTAAAACATAAACCAACTAACTCATGATACATCTAGTACTGGATTATATCTCTTCACACAACATGTTGGGGATAGCATGTTTGAAAGTTAAAAAAAGTCCTCTGTGTGAAAAGCAGTATAGTACAGCCAACTATTTTAACACGTATTTCTCCCTAACTCAGAGTGCAGGTAAGGCCTTGGTTGCAGTTAGATATTTCACTAGCTCTTTATCTTCATTGCAGTGAATTAGTTTGAAGATTAATACAGGTAGTCCTCAGTTAACGACCACTCACTCAGCGACCTTTCGAAGTTACAACAGCGCTGAACGAGTGGTACTTACAACTGGTCCTCGAAGTTCTGGCCATCCCAGCACCCCTGCAATCATGATCTGGGCATTTGGCAACCAGCTTGCACTTAGGATGGTTGCAGAGTCCCGCAGTCATATGATTGCCATTTGCAACCTTCCTGATGGTTTCCCACAAGCAAAGTCAACGGGGAAGCCGGCAGGGAAGGTCACAAGTAGCTCCTGTAAGTCTCCCCCACCAGCAGCAGCCACCCCTGGGCCCACCCTGCTCACCCAACACCCCACCAGCGCACCCTCCTACACCCAGTAGATCACTATGACAATAGAGCTGAAATATATTTAAAAACACAAGACTTAATGTAATTGTCCATATCTACTGGACAGGAATTTATAAGAATTAAGCTTAAGCTCTTTATTACTTTTTTCTATTTATTTCTTCATTATATCTTAACTATGGCAACTTAAGATGGGACGCGGTGGCGCTGCGGGTTAAACCGCTGAGCTGTCGATCGGAAGGTCAGCGGTTCGAAACCGCGCGGCGGGGTGAGCTCCCGTTGCTCGTCCCAGCTCCTGCACACCAAGCAGTTCGAAAACATGCAAATGTGAGTAGATTAATTGGTACCGCTTCGGCGGGAAGGTAACGGCGTTCCGTGAGTCATGCTGGCCACATGACCCGGAAGTGTCCTATGGACAACGCCGGCTCCAAGGCTTTGAAACGGAGATGAGCACCGCCCCCTAGAGTCGGACACGACTGGACTTTACGTCAAGGGAAACCTTTACCTTTACCTATGGCAACTTAATAACTTCTCTAAAGAATTCAAAATAATTCTTTAGAGAATTATTAAATAATGTGAAACTATTTCTACATAAGCAGCTTTTAGCAGAATAACTGGTTTTGCAACTGTCAGATTTATTTAGTGGAAGAGTTTTAAAAACGCACCTGTTGCTACATTCCCTTCTCCCTATAGATAAAGTTGAACTGACCAATAGTACTTTACTGAGAAATTTTGAAAGATTGTTTTCTTCCCAACCTTACTTCTCAACTTACAATTTATTGCTGTAATTCTTCCCAGGATATGTAGTATTACTGTAGTTGATTCACATATGGAAGAACTCTGACTGGATAATTGAAGTAATTATTGAACTCATTTATCAAATTTATAGAGCCACCCATCTCACAAACTAGGCTCATAACTGAAGAATTCAGGAAAGAAATCTCAATATTCATATTATTCATACAAACTTATTCCTAAAACTTGTATAATTACGTATCCTTTTAATTATACCTTTATAATTTATTTCATCAAAGTATTTTATGTAAAGACCATAATGATAATATACAGATCCCCAATTATTTAACAGGATTCATGTAGGCTGTGTTCTTTCTGCTCTCCAAGCTGTTAGTATATTAACTAATGTAATGGAATCAGTGATGAGAATATTTTGGGGAGGCCAGTTTCAGTTAGGGTTAGAGAGAACTCTAAGGATAGATCAGTAACCACCCTAGTCACATGGTGTGAGGGTAATACTAATTTTCAACAAGTAGGAGACATATGTATCTGTGGTCAGGTCACCAAACATGTATCATAATTTCTGCTATAGGTGTCCACAGCTAGCCCTATTAATCCTACTAATATTCAATAGGTTTATGTTGAAAGAGAATAATTTGTTGAAGGAGAAAAGAGACTGAAATAGCCAGGCTGCTACTAATATTTTAAAAAGAACATATTAAGTCAATAGGCAATACCAAAGCCATGCAGGGAGACAGAGAAGAAGTTGCAATAGTAACAGATTATCTTCCTTGGCTGAAAACTTCACAGGGACGATGACTGTAGCAATGAAATAAGAGGTCTGCAACTACAGGCTGAGGATATAATAAAAACAAAGCCCACTCTTGCATACAGACATCCAGAGACATAATTATTTTTCCATTAATAGGGTTAGCTGTGGACACCTATAGCAGAAATTATGATACATGTTTGGTGACCCCTCTTCCCCTTCCACAGATACATATGTCTCCTACTTGAGAGAAAGATGTCAGAGATCAAGACCAAATATTAAAGTGCAGAGATATCACCCAGACAAAGGCTACTTTTTTCCATTTGTAAAACATGGCTGTGAAAGCTGAAACATCAAAAAGGTCGAACAAGGACAAATTGATGCCTTTGAATTGTGGTGCCAGTGAAAGCTTTTGGGAATACCACGGACCAACAACAGAGTAAATCATTTAATCCTAGATAAAATAAAACCAGCCTGCTCACTGGAAACACTATTAATGAAAGTAAATCTTAAGTATTTCGGACACACGATGCAAAGGCAAGAGTCATTTGAAAAGCCCCTGATGTTTGGAAAAATGGAAGGCAATTGAAGAAATGGCCAACAGCAAACATGGTAGCTAGATCCTATCACTGATAACACAAACATGAGCTTACAAGAGCTCAAAAAAGCAGCTGCTGCCGGGCAGTCCTATGTAGATGATGTCCATTAGACCGCAAAGAGTGAGAAGCAACTAAATAATTAAACAACAATTTTGATTGCTGGGCTTTTGCTTTTGTTTAGCAGAGGTAACACACGTCCTTCATCAGAACCAACACTGACGGGGATTCAGATAGATATTGTCAATAAAGGGGTTTTTTTTACATAAAAGTTGAGGCCCACCTTTTAAAGTGGCATTTTAAAACTAGAATCAGTAAAGCTTTTTGGCTGTGTAGGAGCATATTCTACATCCACACATAAACATATAATTAGCACCCGCCCTTCAGCAAACCACATATTTGTTTTAACTTCATTCTGTTGAAAAATACAAATTTTACAATGGGTTCCAAATAAAAGCTAAATAGAGTTCATAAATATTTTTAATACCATGGGCGACATCTTTGTAAAGTACTTCAATTTTGACTGTTGTTTCATAAATAGCAATTAGCATAACTCATGCCTAGTTTTATTAAATAAGTATGTGTGACTAGACAGCCATCAAGCACTATTACCAACAGGTGAACTTTATTCATTTTGGAAAGCATCCACATTTAACAACACATACAGGAGTAAGGTAACAGTGATAACCTACATACATACTTGTTCCATGTAATGAAAGATCCCCGCTGTGTTGAAAGTCCAAGAGCAGAGATTTGATTCATTTTAAGTCCTGCAACTGAAATTTTTTTATTATTTATTTATTTATTTAAAAAGATTTGTAGGGCTGCCCATCTTAAAATAACTCTGGGTGGCTCACAACAATAAAACTACAAAAAAACATAAAAACTAAAAACCCTGTGCCTCGATCAACCCCCCAGGTTGCCCCATCAACTCTCCACAGGCTCTACCACTCTACCCCAGTACCTGGGTAAACAGTCAGGTTTTAATGGTTTTAATTTAAACAAGAGTTACTGATTAATTATGGTGGTATTTAATTTAATTATTAATCCACATGAATGAATAAATGTAAGACATTTCATTAAAATAAATTTCACACATTAGAAATCACAATTGTTAATTCAGCTTCTAGATGGTGATGTAAGTGGAGAGCAGGCTGTTCCTTAGGAAAGCAGCTCCCATATGTTGTGAGCTCTCTTGTGAAGCCCTTAGCTTTAATCTAGATATCAATATAAAATATATTTCATATGGCAATAATCACCTTTTGAAAGAGCAAATTAATATGACTGCATGATTACCTTGAACTGCTTCTTTAATCACACCAGTGAACTGGGTCCACAGACTTTCAGGGTCAAATTCAACCCATCCTGGCTGAGGATGAAGAATCTCTACCTATTAAGGGAAACATAGGTTTGCCAAGATCATAGATGTTAGTGATCTTGATGAAGATTCCAAAAAAAGCAACTTCACATATTAAAACAGAATTAAAACAGAATTAAAGTTCTTCAGTCTATTGCTTACACACTTATAAGTCACATTCTCTATTTTAAAAGTAGGCAAAGACAATCACAGCCCAGCCATTAGAAATCAATGTATAAAATGCACATACACTTCACATATGTTGTTGAAACCTTCAGAGTATTGTACCTCATAACTGGCCAAATTTTCCATTAAAGCAGATCGTTGTTCATGAGAATCAGAACATGTACATTTCTCTGGCATTCAAAGTCACCATAAATCTGCAAACCAACTTTTAACTAGAATTTGGAAAAGACTCTAGCTTTAAAGATACAAAATAAAACAAGTAATTCTGTAGTATAATATATTAATAATACAAATCAATACTAATTCTTAAGGATTGACTATCAGAAAATAAATGCTACTAATATACTTCCAAGATCAAATCAATCCCTTTTCTCCAAAGAACTTGGTAGAAAAGTGCCAAACCTTAACACAAGAGTGTAAGGAGAATTATAAAACAATAAATATTACACAAAGTTAAGTCTAGTTAAGGTATTTGCTTAACTTTTTCTGATTGTTTCTTTTATTAAACACTGTTTTTATAAACTCACTAGGGCAATTCATAGATGAAATCTCATCTTTAATTACTACTTGCAATTTAAATGTTGTATAATTATCTAACAAGATAACCAGTGAGATCCAACCCTATTACCAAGGGCCATCTCGCTCTAGCAATGTTACGATAGGAGACACTTAATGAATCCTCCCTGTATTTCCAGTCTTCAGCATGCATCTCTTCAGTTCTGCATCAGGGAATGGAGAAATGGAAATGAATCATGCCTTCTTAAAATCTGAACTTGATTCAAGCTTCAGTAGGCTTTGTTCACAGAAAATATATTCAAAATGTTCATACTATTTATGCATCCATTACCAACTCTAGGAATCAGTTTAACATGTGCATCGCTTCATCAAAGACATCAAAAGACACAAAGTATCGGCAGTGTAGCAACAGCACCTCTCATACTTCAACTTGTATGGAGAGCTACAGAGATGACCTTGGAGCTCGACAACAAAAGCATGCCTTAAGCCCAGGAAACAGAAAGCATGAGAAAGAAGCTAAGATGGTCTCCACCCTAACTCACCAGGGTGTAAGAGGGAAGGAAGGGAAAATACAGCCAGGCTCCAAGATTTTACTGTAATTTATATCAATAAAGTATAGTTCCAGTTAAACTTGTGCAGTCTGTTTCCTAACCTTGCCTACCTTGAAAGGATGACAACTGGCCGTTTCATTTGGATATTAAAGAATATTGGTAGTCCTCACTTAACAACCAGAACGGGGACCAGAAAATTGGTTGTTAAGCGGTATGGTCGTTGAATCATCACATGTCCAGGCCTGATGTTTTAACCGTTTTTACGATGGCCATTAAGTGAATCACTGCGGCCATTAAGCAAATCCAGCTTCCCGAATTTTTGCCAGAAACTGGCAAAAAAGGTTGCAAATCGCAATCACATGACCACAGAATGCTGCAACTGATGGTAAATGCGAGCTGCTGCCAAGTGCCGGAATTGTGATCACATGACCACAGGGGTGGTGCAATGATCTGTGACGGTTCTAAGTGCAAGTACAGATCATAAAGCGCTTTTTCTGAGGCCCCTTCTAATTGGGACCATCATTAAGCGAGGGCTTTTTGTACAAAAGAAGTGGTAACCACAACTACATACATGAAGAAATGTTGTTGATTCGTTTAGTCGCTTCCGACTCTTCATGACTTCATGAACCAGCCCACACCAGAGCTTCCTGTCGGTCGTCAACACCCCCAGCTCCCCCAGGGATGAGTCCGTCACCTCTAGAATATCATCCATCCATCTTGCCCTTGGTCGGCCCCTCTTCCTTTTGCCTTCCACTCTCCCTAGCATCAGCATCTTCTCCACGGTGTCCTGTCTTCTCATGATGTGGCCAAAGTATTTCAGTTTGGCCTTTAATATCATTCCCTCAAGTGAGCAGTCTGCCTTGATTTCCTGGAGGATGGACTGGTTTGATCTTCTTGCAGTCCAAGGCACTCTCAGAATTTTCCTCCAACACCACAGTTCAAAAGCATCGATCTTCCTTCTCTCAGCCTTCCTTATGGTCCAGCTCTCGCAGCCATATGTTACTACGGGGAACACCATTGCTTTAACTATAAGGACCTTTGTTGTCAGTGTGATGTCTCTGCTCTTAACTATTTTATCAACATTTGTCATTGCTCTTCTCCCAAGGATTAAGCGTCTTCTGATTTCCTGACTGCAGTCAGCATCTGCAGTAATCTTTGCACCTAGGAATACAAAGTCTTTCACTGCTTCTACATTTTCTCCCTCTATTTGCCAGTTATCAATCAAGCTGGTTGCCATAATCTTGGTTTTTTTTGAGGTTTAGCTGCAAGCCAGCTTTTGCACTTTCTTCTTTCACCTTCATCATAAGGCTCCTCAGTTCCTCTTCACTTTCAGCCATCAAAGTGGTATCATCTGCATATCTGAGATTGTTAATGTTTCTTCCAGAGATTTTAACTCCAGCCTTGGATTCCTCAAGCCCAGCATGTCGCATGATGTGTTCTGCATACAAGTTAAATAGGTAGGGTGAGAGTATACAGCCCTGCCGTACTCCTTCCCCAATCTTAAACCAGTCTGTTGTTCCGTGATCTGTTCTTACTGTCGCTACTTGGTCGTTATACAGATTCTTCAGGAGGCAGACAAGATGACTTGGTATCCCCATACCACTAAGAACTTGCCACAATTTGTTATGGTCCACACAGTCAAAGGCTTTATAATAGTCAATAAAACAGAAATAGATGTTTTTCTGAAACTCCCTGGCTTTTTCCATTATCCAGCGGATATTGGCAATTTGGTCTCTAGTTCCTCTGCCTTTTCTAAACCCAGCTTGTACATCTGGCAATTCTCGCTCCATGAACTGCTGAAGTCTACCTTGCAGGATCTTGAGCATTACCTTACTGGCATGTGAACTGAGTGCCACTGTTCGATAGTTTGAACATTCTTTAGTGTTTCCCTTTTTTGGTATGGGGATATAAGTTGATTTTTTCCAATCTGATGGCCAGATTGTGTTTTCCAAATTTGCTGGCATATAGCATGCATTACCTTGACAGCATCATCTTGCAAGATTTTGAACAGTTCAGCTGGGATGCCGTCATCTCCTGCTGCCTTGTTATTGCTTCTTAAGGCCCATTCAACCTCACTCTTCAGGATGTCTGGCTCTAGCTCACTGACCACACCATCAAAGCTATCCCCGATACTGTTATCCTTCCTATACAGGTCTTCCGTATATTCTTGCCACCTTTTCTTGATCTCTTCTTCTTCTGTGAGGTCCCTGCCATCTTTTGTTTTTGATCATACCCATTTTTGCCTGGAATTTACCTCCAATGTTTCTAATTTTCTGGAAGAGGTCTCTTGTCCATCCTATTCTATTGTCTTCTTCCACTTCCGCACATTGCTTGTTTAAAAATAATTCCTTATCTCTTCTGGCTAACCTCTGGAATTTTGCCTTTAATTGGGCATATCTCCCCCTATCACTGTTGCCTTTTGCTTTCCTTCTTTCTTGGGCTACTTCTAGTGTCTCAGCAGACAGCCATTTTGCCTTCTTGGTTTTCTCTTTCTTTGGGATGTATTTTGTTGCCGCCTCCTGAACAATGTTGCCAACGTCTGTCCAGAGTTCTTCCGGGACCCTATCTACTAAGTCCAGTCCCTTAAATCGATTCTTCACCTCCACTGCATATTCCTTAGGAATATTAGTGAGCTCATATCTAGCTGATCTCTGGGTCTTCCCTAATCTCTTTAGTCTGATCCTAAATTGTGCAAGAAGTAGTTCGTGATCTGAACTACAGTCAGCTCCAGGTCTTGTTTTTACCGACTGTACAGATGTCCGCCACCTTTGGCTGCAAAGGATGTAGTCAATCTGATTTCGGTGTTGTCCATCTGGTGAAGTCCATGTATAAAGCCGTCTCTTAGGCTGTTGGAAGAGAGTGTTTGTTATGCAGAGTGAATTGTCTTGGCAAAATTCTATCAGCCTGTGTCCTGCTTCGTTTTGTTCTCCCAGGCCATACTTATCTGTAATTCCAGGTGTCATTTGACTGCCCACCTTAGCATTCCAGTCTCCTGTGATAAAAATAACGTCTCTTTTAGGCGCGTTGTCCAGTAGGTGCTGCAGATCCTCATAGAACTGCTCTACTTCAGCTTCTTCAGCATTTGTGGTTGGGGCGTATATTTGGATCACTGTGATGTTAGATGGCTTGCCCTGAATTCGAATTGAGATCATTCCATCGTTTTTTGGATTGTATCCAAGCACTGCTTTAGCCACTTTACTATTAATTATGAAGGCTACTCCATTTCTTCTGTGGTCCTCTTCTCCACAGTAGTAGATCTGGTGGTCATTTGATGTGAAGTGGCCCATTCCAGTCCATTTCAGTTCACTGACGCCCAAAATGTCTATCTTTAATCTTGACATCTCACCAATAACCACATCCAATTTGCCCTGGCTCATAGATCTTACATTCCAGGTTCCAATGGTGTGTTGATCCTTAGAACATCGGATTCGCCGTTCACCACCAGCACCGTCGGCCGCTAGCCGTCCTTTCGGCTTTGAGCTAGCTGCGTCATCACGTCTGGAGCTAGTTGAACTCATCCTCTGTTCCTCCCCAGTAGCATTTTGACCATCTTCCAACCTGGGGGTCTCATCTTCTGATGGTATACCGACATATCTCTGGTTGTACTGATCCATTTAGTTTTCACGGCAAGAATACTGGGGTGGGTTGCCATTACCTTCCCCAGGGATCGCATTTAGTCTGACCTCTCTGTCACGACCTTCCTGTCTTGGGTGGCCCTTCACGGTTTAGCTCATGGCATCATTGAGGTGCTCAAGCTCCAGCACCACGACAAGGTAACGATCCTTTGCTGAAGACATATACTTGGCATAATATGTACTTTGACAGACCAAGAATGACCAAAGTTGAGGGAAAGCTGAACTACTTGGTCTGGGAAGCATAGTACAGAGGCATAATGAAAAAAGGTAGTTTGCAACTTTGATGCTTCTTTGGGAACAACTATACCACAAGTAACAAACAGCATAGCTACTAAATATATATTTTTTTTTTAAATTCACAGAATCATTGAATTAATAGTTGGAAGAAACAATGAAGATCTATTAGTTTAGCTCAGAGCCCAGTGCAGGAATCCACTACTACAGCATCCCCACAAGATGGGCATTCAGTCTGTTTAAACACTATAGGAGAGAGTAAAGAAGATGACTTTGGAGGAAATATGCAAGAACTACTACTTAAGCAAAGGAGGCTGAAACATTTTTTAAGCCCAGAGAAATAAGGTAATATTTAGAAGTGGCTCAGGTAGATGAGTACTGAGTACCGGAGTACTGAATAAGGAAGGGAAAGAGAAATGGCACAATCAGATGAGCAAGATTCTTTTATTTTAGCCAATCTCAATAAAAATAGTTTGCCTTCTTGTGGAGTTCATTTCCTGGTCTGGTCTACCTAGTGGAGCTGACAAAGACTTCTAGTGTATTTATTTACCGGGGCATATATGTCACTCCAATCCAACAGGACACTGAACAGCTTAAGTGAAAGAGATCACTACCTCCAGAAAGGCAAATCATTCTCACTGAATAACTCTGAGCACTAGAAATGCATACCTGGTATCCAGCCAAAATTTACTTCCTTGTAATTTAAACGTATTTTCTTGACTTGTTTTCTGGATAAATTCTGCTCCACTTTCCATATAAGAGCCTTTCAGATACTGGAAGACAGCTATTACGATTCCTTGTAGTCTTTGCCAGGCTAAACATACCCACACTCCAACCAGTCTTTTTAAGTTTTTCTTTCTAGGCCCCTTATCACCATGGTTTGATTTACAGGTGGTCCTCAGGTTATGACTACTCATTTAGCAACCATTCAAACTTGTGACGGCGCTGAACGAGAAGGACTTACAACCAGTCCTCAGTTATGGCTGTCAGCGCCTTCCCGTGATGTGATGATTGTGATCCGGGTGTTTGGCTCGCAATTACAATGTCACAGCAAGCCACGGTCAGGTGATTGCAATTTCTTACATTCCTTATTGGCTTTCCACAAGCAGAGTCAATGAGGAAGCTGGCAGGAAGTCAGAAGTCACGATCATGCGAGGTCTTCACTTATCGACCCGCACTTATCGACCCTTCACTTGTCAATGGCAACCAGGACTGCCAGAACTGCTGTTGCTAAGCGACCCAGTCATATGACATCGTGCTTTACGACTGTGTTGCTTAGCAACAGCAATTCTGGTCCCAATTATCATGGTAAGCCAAGGACTACCAGTATTTATTTTATTTATAACCTGCCACAATCTTGACAGACTCTTGGCAGTTTATGGAAAGTACAACTAACAAAACATCCCTGTTGCTTTACTCTGGTCAGTTTGTCAATGCCCCTTCTAAACTGCAATGTTCAGAATTGGATACAATGATCTAGATGCAGTCTGATATAGAATAGAGAGGATGTAGCCTAGAATTGCATCACACTGCTGACTCATATTCAGTTTGTAATTTACCAAAATACCCAGATCCTTTTTGCATCTAGTACTGCCCAACATGATTCCCCCCACACCATCCTATGCCTTTGGTTTTTCTTAGTCTAAGAAAAATCCATCTTGCTCTGCATTTCTTCCTGTGAAATTCACCTTCCTGGTTTCTCCCTATTGTTTCAGCTTATAAAAATCTTCCAGAATTTTAATACTTTCCACTATGTTTGTTATCTGCAAATTTGATAACCCTGTTTTTTTAACAGTTTATCCAAGTCATTTAAAAATATGTTGAACAGCACAGGGAGAACAGCTAGAATTCAGCCCTGTGGTATGCCACTCAACACTTCCTCCCATCCTGACATGGGTATGATTTTTCAATAAGCTTTATATCCAGCCAATTGTAGCACAGTCAAGACTGTATTTTGCCATTCTTTCAATTAGGATTTCAATTATAGATTTGTACACTATCATTGCACTTTCAAGCAAGATAATGTTACTGCTTTCAACAGCACCAACATCTACATTTTTAAATTATTTAATTCATCTTCAACTTTGAAAAATTTTCAAACTCAGCATGGATAGATTCCATTTTTGACTGAATAAAATTCAACAATTTCTATGGTGTGATAATAAGGACAGGTTAACCACTATGAAAATGTTAAAACAGTCTTCAGCACTATATGTAGCAGGATCCACATAAGCACTGCAATAAGAGTATCAGCATGATGTAGTGCAATTGGTGCATTCATCATGGACTGCTATTCCAACTCCTTATGCATAGGCAGTCCAGGGTCAGGAGGCTGCCACACAGCATACTGAAGCAAAATCCAATCTTTGTACAACCTATACAGGTACAGTCATGTGAAAAAGAAAGTACAGCCTCTTTGAATTCTATGGTTTTACGTATGAGGACATAATAAAAGATCATCTGATCCTTAGCAGGTCTTAAAATTAGGTAAGTACAACCTCAGTTGAACAACAACACGTGACATATTACACCATGTCATTATTTGTTTCACAAAAATAAAGCCAAAATAGAGAAGCCATGTATGAAAAACTAAGTACACCTTATGATTCAATAGCTTGTAGAACCACCTTTAGCAGTAATAACTTAAAGTCATACAGAAAACAATTATTTCATCAGTCTCTCACATTGTTGTGGAGGAATTTTGGCCCACTCTTTACAACACTGCTTCAGTTCATTGAGGTTTACGGGCATTTGTTTATGCACAGCTGTCTTAAGGTCCCCTCACAGCTATCTTAAGGTCCCCTCACAGCATTTCAATTGGGTTGAGGTCTGGACTTTGACTGGGCCACTGCAACACCTTGATTCTTTTCTTTTTCAGCCATTCTGTTGTAGATTTGCTGGTGTGCTTGGGATCAATGCCCTGTTGCATGACCCAATTTTGGCCAAGCTTTAGCTGTTGGACAGATGACCTTACATTTGACTCTAAAATACTTTGGTATGCAAAGGAGTTCATGGTTGGCTCAATGACTGAAAGGTCCCCAGGTCCTGAGGCTGCAAAACAAGCCCAAATCATCACCCCAACGCCATTGTGCTTGACAGCTGGCACGAGAGGTTTGTGCTGATATGCTGTGTTTGGCTTTTGCCAAACGTGGCACTGTGCATTATGGCCAAACACCTCCACTCGTCTGTCCAAAGGACATTGTTCCAGAAGTCTTGTGATTTGTTCAGATGCAACTTTGCAAACCTAAGCCATGCTGCCATGTTCTTTTTAAGAAAAGTGGCTTTCTCCTGACAACCCTTCCAAACAAACCATACTTGTAGTCTTTTTCTAATTGTAGTGTCATGAACTTTAACATTTAACTCCTGGATTTTTTTGCAATTTCTCTGAGCATTGCACTGTCTGACACTGGGGTAAACTTCCTGGGATGTCCACTTCTGGGAAGATTGGCAACTGTCTTGAATGTTTTCCACTTGTGAATAATCTTCCTAACTGTAGAATTATGGACTTTAAAGTGTTGGGAAATGGCCTTATAACCCTTCCCAGATTGATGGGCAGCAACAATTGCTTCTCAAAGATCATTGCTGATGTCTTTATTCTTTGGCATTGTGTTAACACACACCTGAATGCTCGAGACCAGCAAACTCCTAAAACTTTTTATAGAGGTGGTCACACTTGCTTATGATCCATTAATCAAGGGCATTTGATTAGCAGCACCTGGCTGTTATTTAGCCTCTTAGTTACTTAGTTTTTCACACATGGCTTCTCCATTTTGGCTTTATTTTTGTAAAATAAATAATGACACAGTGTAATATGTCATATATTGTTGCTCATTTGAGGTTGTATTTACCTAATTTTAAGACCTGCTAAGGACCAGATTTTTATTATGTCCTGATACGTAAAACCATAGAACTCAAAGCGGGTATACTTTTTTTCACACAACTGTAGATGTACAACCTGTTTTCATTTACTTATACTACTGAAATGGAAAACAAAAAGGAGCACATGCTATATTACAACGATACCCGCAACAAAAAGTTGCAATGTACATTACAGAAAAACCACAATGCCAAATTTGATCACTAGATCATAAACCAGGACAAAAAACAAAACAAAATACAATTCTTACCTCATTCATAAGACAGTGAAAACAGAAACTTACTGCCCTGAGAAAATAAAAGGCTGAGAACCAACTTGGATTGTGGGAGGAAGAAAAAAGGAAAATGTTAAGGAAAACAAGGAAATTATAAGGAAAAGAAACTCTACTGTTTTAATTGTATATACCTTATAGCAAGGAAGGAAGTCCCATTGAATTTAAGCAGTAATCCTCTCCCTACCATTTAGGAATAAAACTCTCTTACTGAGTTTGTTTCCAAGTAAACTATTGGCACAACCATGATTTACTGAATCAACTGATAATCACCTGAACGGAATCATAAACTGAATACACGAACTGAGCACACACAACACTCTGGATTAAAACATGGGTGGGTAGTTAATGGTTCTGTGTTTCCTGCGACCACAATTTTTGGACAGGGGACTTGCACTACACTGTGAGTTGTAATCTTACGCAATCATGGAACAATCCCGAAAAAACTTGGTGAGCAAAACATGCTAAAACGGCGTTAAAGCAGTCCCATTATTTCAGGCCCCCTTCCCCAAGGCACGTACAGTCCTCACCTGTTTGCTACTGAATCCTTTGAGGACCGCCGCCTTGTCGTACACATGGCACCGTATCACCGTGCTCCCCACGTCTATCCCCAGGATGTACTTCACCTCCGGGGCAAGAACAGAGGCCGTGGCACCGCCGCCGGCGGAGGCGTCGTTGCCCACTGGTGCGCCAGTATCGATCAGTTTCATCGGCGCCCCTCCTCTCAAAGCCCAGGCCACCAATTTTCCGCAGAAGCTAACGCAGGCCCACGCACAACAGCCCCGTCGGCTCCCAGCAGCAGCCGCCCTTGCTTGAGGGGCGGGTTTACCAAACGAGGAAGAGGGGGCGGAAGCTGTTCGCTGAAGAGCACAGCGAAAAAGTCGCGCGGGGCAGCCGGAGCCAATCAGGGAGAAGAAATCGGAAGGCTGAACTGCGCTGAGCCGCTCCCGTTACTCCTGTGAAGGCTTTATTCTAATTTAATTTGCACTGGCTACAGCAGTCTTTGCCAGTCTCCGTAGGGCGTCTTGGGGAAACAACTGGGCGAGGTGAGGGCAAGCAGAAGGCGGCGAGCAGGCGAACGATTTCCGCAAAGGTGTTTATGTTAGCTCGTAGGCAAAGTGATTAAAAGGTCCTATTTATTTATCAAATTTATATAGCCGCCCATCTCACCAGAACAATCAAATAAAACCACAATATAAAAACAATCATTATAAAAATATAGACATTCATATTAAAAATTTAGAAGAAGTTTAGCAACACATATCACCCACAATAGGGAAGTCACCTTAAAAGGTCGCCTGTTCCCTGAGAACCTCAAGCCTGGTGACCTAACCATGTCTTGAGGGACTTCCAGAACATTAACAGGGATGGAGCTAACCTAACTTGGAGGGTGGGGGAGAATGTTCCATACGGCGGGCTCTCCGGGAGCCGCCTGCGAGTTTAAAACAAAACAAAGACTTACTTTGATTTTCTAGTATTGTACACTTCTGCATTCTAAGGACGGAGGCTAAAACTGGACGGTTTCTTTTGTTTCCAGAATGATGATGCAACCGCACGAATTTGTTGTTACAGTTTAAAAAAAAATAGGTTGCTGAGTCTTGTTCTTCAGCTTCTCCATCCTCCTAAAGCAGTGATTAGGATATTGTTTTCTGCTTGATTGGGTGGTGTTAATCCCTACTTATCTGGGTGTTGGTTGCTGGGGAGGATGTGTTCTGGTCTTTTTGTTTCCTTCTTAGTTTTTTACTGTTTCTTTTGAATGGTGTGTAAATGTAGTTTATCTCTATGCATCTATTGATGGCTGACTTGTCTGAGTGCCAAGCTTCCAGGAATTCCCTAGCGTTTTTGGATTTAGCTTGGTCTAGGATGCTCAGTTTCCCAGTTGAAAGTATGGTTGAGTCTGTCCATGTGTTGTGAGATTATGGAGTTCTCATTGTGTCTTCTGACTGCTAGTAGGTGTTCGTAGATGCGTTCTGCTAGTCTTGTGCCTGTCTGTCCTACATAGTGGCTGTTACAGTCCTTGCACAGTATGTAGTAGATAACTCATCTCTTCTTATTTTATTTATTTATTTAATTTCTATAGCCGCCCATCTCAGCAAGTGACTCTGGGCGGCTATAGTTATATATTCTTCTTGGGCTACCAGGTCTTTTGCTTTACATAAGATGTTTTGGATGGCTTTAGTTGGTTTGTGTTGCTACATGTGGTTGTAATAGAGATGTTTTTGATGTATATTGTGATCTCATGCATACTTGATGTATATCACAATCTCATAGCTAAACTCCAAAAGGTAATGTTATCCTTTTCATAGTCTGTGTTGGTTGTACTGTAGTGTGTTGAGTGTTCAGCCACTTTTTGATAAATTTGCATGGGTACCCATTTTGTTGGAAGATGCTGTATAGGTGGTTTGTTTCCTTTTTCTGGTGTTCTGGGTTGCTGCAGTGCGTTTGTTCTCATCTGAGTAATGTTCTTACACAGCTCCTCTTGTGGGTGGTTGGATTATTACTTTGGTAATGGAACACTTGGTTGGTGTGGGTTGATTTTCAAAAGACTTGCGTTTTCTTCTTCCCTTGTGAATTTTATTCCTTTGAAGATTCACAAGGGAAGAAGGAAACAAGGCAAGCAAACAACCAAGCTCAGAGAGCACCAAGGACTTCCTTTCCTATTGCTCTCTTTCCTTCAGAATGTGTTTCCTTGCAAGCAGTGTGAGGATGTTTTTTTCTCATGCTATTTTATTAGTATGGCTTCTATACTATTTCTATACTATTTCAGTCTAATCAACTGCATGTGACTGCCCTGACAAACAGGGTGAGAGGGGACATTGGGATTGTGACAGCATAGGATTTGATGAATGACCGCAAAGGCATCCCTTTATTAAGAAACACATTAAAGAAGCATCTGGAGTCTTGGCCTCACTTAACCAAATTTATTGGATTACATTACATTGCAAATTACTTCCTCCACCCAAGCCTTAGTTGATTAAAATGCAAGGCACATTCCTTCTGTACTCAAGGAAGTCTAAAATAATTCCAAGCATGCACATTTGCAGGTAATGCATGTTTAACGTAGGTGTTTACAACTCTTCTAATGCTACCTATTTCTTAATTTTAGAGTTAATGAAGGGCTTACAGAGATTGGCAGCATGTTTTCTCTCTCTCTCAGGCTGGCAGCAGGTTTTTTTCTGAGTGGTAAGACTTTGAAGTTTCATCCTTTTTGATCCCTTGGGATCATCTGTGCAGGGTAGATTATGCCCTATGACATGTTCTGCTCTTTGGGTCTTCAACATTATTCTCTACATCAGGACCTCAAACCAAAAAAGCTTCAGAGGTATAAGCGTTATGGTTAATATTGTGATTAGGTTGAATTTATATTGATAGTATTATTAAATATATTTGATAAATTTGAATTATTTTAATGTGCTATAGCAGATGGTGGTGCAGAGGGGACATGGTGGCACAGTGGCTTAATGATGCTGGAATTTGCTGGCCAGAAATGGTCCACACGCCAACGGTTTGAGCCTAGCTCCGCATGAAGAAAGTGAGCTGCTGTCATTTCATCCCTAGCTCCTACCCACCTAGCAGTTCAAAAGCATTACCATCTGCAAGTAGATAAATATGTACCCCCATTTTGGTGGAGGGAAATGCTGGTGGTGCTCTGCGCAGGAGCAGGAACCAGTGCTGGATCTGCCTGGACGCAATTGGTGGAGGATTGGTGGAGAACAAGCCCTGGATGAGCCAACTTCCCTAGGAACGCTGCTGGCCAGCTGGTGCAAAGCTAGCTCACCCTCTTGTGGTGCACCAGTGCAACAAAGAACTAGCAGCTATCGGCGCCAGAACATCTGTAAAAACATTGTAGACTCCCTGGCATTGTATGCCATACACCAAACAAACAAATAAATGTGCTGTATGTATTGTATATTTTCCTGTAAGCCACTGTCCTATTGAAGCAGCCTAGAAGCATTTGCAATGAATATATATTGTCCAATCCAATTCAAGTTTACTGGTCTGCATTGTTCATTAAAATCATATTTTCAAAAGCCAGAGCTGCATACACCCATCTTAATTGCTATTACCTCCAGTCCTCCTTTCTTGTTCCCAGAGTCCCCTTGGATGATTTAAAAACCACTTGTGCCGCCAACTCAATAATCTCCAATAAGCAGCTTTCTTAACAGAACCAAACAATCTCTACTGTCCTTTGTTAGGAAAGCTGAGTATTTGTGTTTCTGCACGGAAGCCTGAATAGTGACCAGCCAGCAGGTAGACATGGCTCTATGCAGGCTTCTTTCTCACAGAGAAGCTTATCGTTTATTTATCGACTTTGTCACCGCCCATGTCCTCCCACCAGAGGGACTCTGGGTGGTTTACAGCAAAATGATCAATAAAACAGTATCTGTCCTTCTTAACCATAGTGGGCAGATACTGGTGAGATGAATATTGTGAGAGTTGAGAGAGGGACTTTCTGGAATAGCAAGGATAGGCAGAGTTTTTGTCTGAAATGGGGATTGGGCTCTGCCAGTTCCCCACCCTCTTCCTTTTCCCTTCTATGCTGACTGCTGAAGGGACTGGTGATGTAATGAAGCTTTGCCAATACCTTCCTGAACAAGAGCTTATGAAGTACCAGCCACTTCTTGGAGAAAGTGAGCATGGACTCTATTCCCCAAAAAGTCAGTATTTTAGCCTGTAGGCATGACTGTGTGCTGCATGAATCAGCAGGAAGGTTTGACTAGGTTAATACTTACTGGGTTTTAAACATTAATGGAATCTTCCCTGTATTTTAAACAGTTGCTGCTGGAGCTTTGAGTTATTTGTTAAAGGTTGGTTAGCTGGCTGAATGATTGGACTCATAACCACACTTAGCAGGAAGGAGCAAGCACCTAATTGCTTTTTAATTCTATTTGTAAATTGCCGATGCCTTATTATGCATTGTATGTTCTATTTGTAGAAGATAATTTCAACAGATTGGTAGTAGCTGAGTATCTACAAATACCTACATCTACTACAAAACATTTTAATGTTTTAAGGAGCAACCAATTTAACAAAAAAAAAAGCAGCCTTTGGACATTCATGGTTTGGTTTTATATAGGCACAGACTGGAACAAAACATTTTCAAAATTAGTCAAATGAATAGTCGTTTCTATGCAAAATCATTTAATATTAAGAATCTTTTATATCTTCTTTGTTCCATCAAAAGCAAGCTGATGCATTGGACAACTGGAAGTGCAGTTGTAATACAAATTTGGAGCAACTGGTATATCCAAATTTGGGTGGCAAATTACTCAAAAAGCAGAAAGATAAATGTGAATACAATTCATCAGATTTGGCTGTTTTGGGACTGCTGAATCTATATTAATGTATTTAAGTTTGTGTTAAGCTTAATTTGTTTGAAATTAGGATCTAATATTAATTGTATTTTGACTAGGAATTTCATTTAAATTATAGACAGCTTTTATTCCTCTTTATTTCATATTTTACCTTGAACTCAGAACTGGATTATAATTGCCTATATTAATTTTTATAGTTCAATTTTGATGATCCTGTTGTCAACAAATCTAAAAAAAAACCCCGTTAAATACATATCATTTGGCTACCACAAAGTCTAGCCAAAACACTAAATAATTATGTTTTTAATACAAGCAGACAAAGCCAAGTCTTTTATAAAATTATTGTATTAAATTTCTCCATGATATTTCATCTATATGTGTTATTCCTTCATTGTACATTGTAAATTTGTATTTTAAAATACCTTTGTACAATATTTTGTATGACATGATAGAATTCTGAGATACACACACTATGCACAAAAATACACTTGATATTCATGCCAATTTGTCACATCTCACTTGGCAGAAAAAACTCTAGAAAAGAAATTATAAAATCTCCACATTTTCCCTTTGAGACTTTAATAAAATACTTTGTACAAGATTTGTGAAAAAATCCAGCATTTATAAAATACACTCTGAGAGGCCTTAAGCCCATTATTTATGTCTTACTACATCAAAAAACAGGGCACCTTACGTGGAAACTAATACTGATCTGGCTAATTAACAAATTAAAACATGGAACAGATGTGATGTATAGATATGAATGAAATCACTGAAAGCAAATGGCAATTTGTATTAAAACACAGAAATATAAATGTAACAGGAAAAAATTACATACTTTTGCTGGTTCTAAGTTAGTCAACTTTTATCAATGCTTCTTTTAGTGCATAATACACAGTAGTTGTTTTACTGATTTTGATATACAAAAGAACATTCCAGGGCCTAGATTAAGGATGCTTATATTCCTAAGCATGTAACCAAAACACAGTTCAGACTTCAGTCACACTGGCAAATCAAACTGGTTGTCTTAAATGGAGGTCTGTAATCAGACCATTTTTTAAATATGTTCAATCGTGCCTGATTCTTGGAGACTGCGTGGACAAATCCCTGCAGTTTTCTTGGCAAGGTTTTTCAGAAGTGGTTTGCCACTGCTTCCTTCCTAGGGCTGAGAGAAAGTGACTGGCCCAAGGTCACCCAGCTGGCTTTGTGCCTAAGGCAGGGCTAGAACTCACAGTCTCCTGGTTTCTAGCCTGGTGCCTTAACCACTACACCAAACTGGCTTTAATCAGGCCATACTTACTACCAAAAAACAAAATAACAGACAGCGTAATCTGAGGAAAAATAATTTACACTCAGCAAAATAATAGAGAGGCTGATCCCTTGACTAATGTGGATTTAAAACCAAATACGAGCATTAAGTAACTATTCTGTTAAACAGAATTCAGTGGAAAGTACTGTTGATTTAAACTGAATGTGAGTGTGACAACTTCCCATGCTGTGATGCAACAGGAATATACTAGTTTTGCATGAAAATCTCCATGTTAAAAAAAGCAGTTTTGTACGTTTGCATTTTTGTCTTGGATCAACATGGTTTCAACTTGGATGCAAATATGTGGAGATAAAATATTGGTGGCATTATTCAGGTATTTTCCTATACTGAATTTACTCTAGCATGGGAAATGTGTTACTTGAAAGTGATCATGCCCATTCACATAATACAACTGCTGCTTCCAGTAAAAAAATGATCGTGAATATTTCAAAGGTTAGTAATAAAACAGTATCCCACTGGTTAATGTTTCACTTCTCCCCAAATACACTGAAAACAAACAACAGAACAAAACCAAAGAGATTTGTGTGTGTGTACAAGTATGAGTTAAGACTGGCTTGTCAATTATTTTCTTAAGAAAATCTATACACCTATGAAACCTATGAAAAAAGTAACTTTGCCAAGTTGTAAAGAAAGTTCATTTTCATAAACAAGAATAGATTCAGGGCTCATGCTGTACACCAAATCCAAGTGTATAGGAATACTGTGCAATGTACAGAATAATCTTTGTGTTCAGGACAAAACCAGATCAATAACTTGTGTATCTTATTTGCTGGTACATGGTGCCATTTAGTTAAAGACAGTTGATTAGAATAATTTTAGGACATGTTCAAGTTCTTAAGTTGCTTTGGTATAATTCCTAGATATGAACTTCATGTAAAGTTGGCAGTGCCACAATAGTTAAAAATCTATTCACACTCTATCAGATTAAAAGAATCTGAAATATAGAAATAAAATATGGTTACACATAGTTTTGAGAAGTTACATAATCTTTAAAAAGGAGACAAAACATCAAGAATCATGCTTTCAGACTCATCTCCAGTTTAAACAAAGCAATTCTAAATTAGGACTGAGATATCAATTATTATTGCTGCTGTCTTGGGATGTTTAAAAGCCATCTTTTGAGATCTAGGCAAGATGGCTAGTGTAGCTACTTTAATTCAATTTTTCCTGGATTTTGATCAACTAATCAAAATCCTGGATCAACTAATTCAAGTTCTTTAGTGAGTATTAGTGTTAAAAATAATGCAACTGGCAGAAAATATTAATTAAAAACATAGTTTGACTTATAATTAAAATTTAAAATTGTATTTATTTGTATAATACAATAGATAGATAAGTCTTCTGTATACCATACTTATTCTGAAGATTTTGATGCACCAAAATTGACAGCCAATTTTCTGGGTTTTCGTTTGGTAGAAATATTTGGTGTTGACTTTTTATGAGAGGCCCTTGAATTTGGAGACACCATTTTTTCTTGAAAAGATACTACAGACTGAACAGTTTGAGGGGGTCTTGAAGGATCTGAAGGAGCATCCTGTGAATTCAGTTTTGTGGTGTCAGATATTGACTGATCATTCTTTAACTGTACATCCTGAAGAGACGCTTGGAACTCCTTAGACTCAAAATTCATCTTGCTTGCAGCTGTTTTTTTAGTTACCTAAAAAAAAAAAATCAATAACCCAAATTACTCTTCTAAAATGAGAGAATGTATTTATATATACATTCTGGCTGCTGTCAAGCTTACCTGCAAAGGTATAAATTGGTTATGTGTGCCAACTGGTATAGTGCCTACAAAGGATGCATTTCCAGGATATGAACCTGTATAAAAAGACTTGCTGAGAACTGGCACTGGCGCTCCCCATCGCACTGAGCCAAAGGCAGGAAATGATGAAGGAAACATATTAGCTGTGAAAAGAATTAAATATTAAATAAAAATATTGAATAAAAAAAATATTAAATAAAAACAGTCTGTTTTCAGTAATTCCCACTAAATAAAATTCTGTAGTTGCAAGGGCTGATGTTACTGCATCAGAACCCCTACAGTCTCTTATTTTATTCTCTAAAATTAATTAGAGAGCAAAATGCACACTTCAAAGAACATAATGGGTATATTTTTTTTCAACCTTAGTGAATTGGTTATTTTTTATTATGTAACTTTTGTTGCTACAATGAACTTTTTTTCAATCACAAAAATACAACTATTTCAGGAATATTATTTCACTTGTTCATATTATTATTTCACTTGTTCATATTAAAAGAAGTGCAGAAAATGTTTTTTCTATCAAGGGCTACATTCAGTCAGGTATAATCTGTTAAGGGCATGAGGGGTGCTACTACCCCTTTTCTCTCTTTCTTGTGTCTCAGTCTTAAATGAAAGGTATAGATAATTCTTGCCAGAGTGCTTGCAAAGAAGCACTTGCAAAGGACTTTTGAACTAAAACTAAGTAATGCCTGAGTCCTTCGGACAGTAAGTGTTTAGAGCAGTGTTTCTCAGTCTTAGCAGCTTGAAGTTGTGTGGACTTCAAATCCCAGAATTCCCCTCCCAGCATAGCTGGCGAAGGAATTCTGAGAGTTGAAGTCCACACATCTACAAGCTGCCAAGGTTGAGAAATGCTGGTTTAGAGAATGAAATTGGGGTATAGTACTTTCACTGGTAAGGACTAGTAGTTGGTCACTAAATAGCAATACAAAAAATAGATACATTTAACTCTTTTGTATGAAAAACATTTCCCATCCCTGATAAATAAAAGATAAAATTTAACAAATTTACCAGTCTGCTGTTGAGTGAAAACTGGAGGAATAGATCCAGGTGCCACAAGATTTCCCAGGGACTGATAATTTGGAAATATTGGTGGGGGTGGCAGTGGTTGCTGCGGTGGCAGGGGAAAATTCATCCCAATAGAGCTCTGTATGAAAAAAAATGCTTAAAGTTTTCAGCATAAGAAGGATAATAAGTTAAATAAAACCAATGCAATAGTTCTGAAATATTTAGAATATGGTCTCACCAACTGTTGTAAAGCAAAAAATGCTGCTTTCTCCTTGGCCTCATTTTGAGAATGACACTGAGGTCCATGTACTAATAAGCCATTTGACAACTTTACTTGACAAACAGTCATTGTCTATGGAATAGAAACAAATAATGTGAATAAATACAAAAATAGTAGAGAGCTTATTTAGTCCTGTGACAGGTTCCTGAACTCTCTAGCCAGAAACAGGATGCGATATACCACTAGAATGCAGCAAAGCTTCCCTTCATCTGCATTCCCTCCTATACAATCTAAATTTGCCTTAGAGAGATTTTTAGCAAATTATTTAGGCTCCTGTTTGTGCCTCAAGAACTGTTAACCACCGTATCTACTGATATTTGTTCATTAATATGTAGATTTCCCTCTTCCCTAATGGAAGGGAGTAAATGAAGGAATATGGGAAATCCACACTATCTGTGAAAAAGCACCAGTGAACACAATTTTGGTGGCAGAAGAAACTTTCTGTTGAATGTATATGAAGTTTAGGAGATGCCTACACAATCCTAAATGATATAGCGTATCACTTATGCAACTCTCATATCCTTGATTTATACAAGTAGAGAAGGTTTTAAAGAACAGTATTTCCTTTGGTTTTAATAAGTAACAATATACTTATTCAACCAATTTGTTTAACTCCAAGCTTACCTGTGGGGTTCTAAGGAATGAGAAATCTGGTTGCAACATTCCAACAAGGGAACAGATACGAGAAAGTTCAGACACTGCAGTAGACACTGAATTTGTTGTTCCAAGGGGAGGATGGCTTCCTATTTCCATGGCTTGAATGTTCTGTGACCCTCCTGTATTAGATTTACTCATGAAAGCCACTATCAATGAAATAGAATGTAAAAATTAATATAACACCAATGTTTTGAATAAGTCAAAATATTTAGCTTTACTTGCTTCAATGTAAGATATTCACAACTGGTCTGCTGCAAACAGACTTTCATCCTCCCTCTATTTTAGGTGGCCCCTTCAAAAGGTACATAGCTAGCTGGGAAATGTCTTTGAATAGAGCAGCTTCTGTAGCAAGAGAATTGCAGATCCTGCAGTATCAAGAAATCTGCACATAGAAATGGTTCCACTTTCGTTTGAAAGTCTCTTTCCTCACAGACTAACCCAGTAAGAACAAATCCCCTCCTCCTCCCCACTCCCAGTAGCATTTTCAGGATGCTAGAGAGTTTGTTGTAGGTAAGAAAGAAAAGTCTACTTTCAAGTGCTTATAAGTAGTTTATATTATTTATTTATTTTAGACATATGTCTAAATTTACTAAAACGATACATACCCATCTTTTTTGGGTTTCTACATTGTGAAGCAGGTTCAAAAGAATCCTGTTTACAAGTGGAAGGTGAAATTTTATTAGTCTTTCCTTCTGGAGTGGCAGAAGCATCTATCTTCAAAATTTCCTTGAGCATCTGTGTTCCTTTCTTTAAAAAAAATTGAAGTTAAATAGCAATATCTAAATATGTGTGTGTGTATGTGTGTGTGTGTACATAGATACAGAATAACTTGGAATTTTATCATATATTCTGCATCTTAATTTAAAAACAGAATTCAAAAGGAAATCCCATTTGACAGTTAACACAATCCAACATACAAACCATAGCAAAAGACTGCGGAGATAAATGCTCTTCATTTGTTGACTCCTTGGAATCAGGTGATTGTTTCTTTTCTCTGAAAATTTTTAAAGATGCCAAAATATCTTCAAGTTCAGATCCATTCTAAGAAGTACATAAAGATACAGTTAGAAGTGTACAATATGTGAAAGGTCTCTTCTGTAAAATTAGTAAGATTTAAATATTACATAGAAGGTTCTTACTAAGGATGTCCGAAACAGTTTGAATGTGTTTTAAAAATAATATTTTACCATTTTTTCCACAAGTTGGCTTACTCATATAACTCATAATAACTCATGTACCCACTCTGCTGTTGTGGGCTTGTGGTGAAAAAGAAGAGAACAAAGGGCTTATTATAGACTCTAACAAAACTCAGCCAGTTTGAAATATTCCAAAAGAAGGATTGGGTTGTTTTTTCTCAAATTAAAAACAAAACACATGTTCAATTCTGAGCACACTCTTTGTTTGTTCTATTCACTACAATGTTTGTCATCTGTCTCCTTCAATAGTACAATGAAGAAGGAGGTTGTACTTGAAAGGATGTATAACAAATATGCATTCTAATCAAGGTTATGTGTGTTTTAAGTAAACCAAATTAGAGACCCACAATTTAACAAAACTGCTAATACGCTGCTCTTGTTAACTGTTTCAAACATGTAACCCCAATGACCTTGCTTAATTTGTAAGCCATAAACTAAGTGTCAAATGTAGAACAATCTTATACATATAAAGCATCTTCAGTGGATACAGGCAACAGTATGTTGGGTAGCAGGTAGTTTCTAAATTAAAGATCCTAGCCTGCATAACATAGTGTGAGTGTGCTTGGGATAAAACTGCGCTTTAGTTTTGCTTGTGGCATACAAGTCCAAATGAGTCAAAACTGGTTGACACTATCCTTACTATAAGCAGGGAAAGCTTCATGTAGCACAGGTACAACTAGGGCTGGTAACCTAGTTAAGGGTTTTCAAACTTTTAATGGAACCTGTTGGTTATCCACTAAAACGCAGTTGTGACATTTTTTTCAAAGGAAAACAAGCCCTGTCTTTTCTGCTACACCTTAGAAAAAGTGCTATAGATCCTCCCAGCTGTGTTCAAGTGAATTTTTCTTTTTTTCTCTTAGTCTTTTCAGTTTGAAAAACCCTAACGTAGGCTATTTTTTTGTGTACTACAAAAAGGCATTATGTGAAAGCCTTGACTGACCAAAGCCTTGATGGATGATGCAGATCTATGGGCTCATCCACTGATGACCATGGCATGCAGAAGATTATGCCTTGGAATGTAAGAGAAGTAAATGGCAAAAAACAATGAATTAATAAAGTGAAAGAAGAGAGACATAAATCTATAAAACGTAAGGGTGAAAGAGTAATAAATCTATATGATCTAAGGAAATTGGTAAATACACACACCAAAGTATAGGTTTAATTATAAGTGATAGGGCTAAAATGTACATGAAGAATTATCAACTGATGTCACCTATGGATGTGTATGTAAATAGGAATTCATGTGCTGATGACAACTGTATGTTACACTCCAGGGAATAGAAATAATAAAAGAATATATGAACTTTGGGAAGTAATGTATAGATTTATTCTGAGCAAATCTGATTGAGGGAAAATATTCTGTAAGATGATAGGAAAAGATGGGTGGAAACAAGGGCAAGAGTACAGAAAACATGATTAGATCATTCAGAGATTCAAGAATAAATTAAATTAGTGATTGGTGGAACAAAAACCAAGAGTGAAAGTAGAAAACCACAGAAAAGAAAAATAATGTACTATATGAAAAAGTGCCAAAAGACAGATTAATCTCTCAACCGAATATATGGAAAGTGGGTGTAATGAAGAGAATGTGGAAACTGCTTGAAATGGAATACCACAGAAATGTGTGGAGCTTCCTTAAAGGGAAGCATGAAAAAGGTGTGGTGGAATATGATGTGAATGAAGCCATGGATGAGAAAAAAGTGCATTTAAGAGAATGATTGCTATCAAAAAGAAGAAAAATATACTGCATAATGTGTAAAGAGAACAAAAGTTGCAAAGAAAGTAGTCAAGGAGAATAAAGACCAGTTAATTAAGAGGCAGTGAAAGTGCATAATAGTTTTTATGAAAATAAAAATAAACTGTTTTAGAAGTAGATGAAGAGGGCTCAACATGGAACCTCTAGTAGAGCAGGTGGAATTAAAAATAAAGTGATGTAAAGGTTTGGGATGAAATTGAAGTGAAGGAATGCTGGAAAAAATATTTGACAAATCTGAATTGGAATGATAGCAATATTTCAAAGAGTAGAATTGAGACAAATGTTATAAATGTTCTTATTCCCCCCACCCAAAAAAATTGATTAGAAGAAGTCACGATGACTATGAAAATGTTGAAAAATGATAAAACTGCAAAACTGGATGACAGCTGAAAAACATGTGAATGCAAGGAAGAACGTTTCTTATCTATTTGTTGATTTAGAGAAAGATTAGAAAAAGGGAATAGGTTTGAATTATATAATGTATGGTATGCCTACTTATTCAGTTGGTTGCTGAATTGCTGTAAGAGCAGTACATGATGTAAATAATGCAAGCGTGAGAATAATTGTCATGCTTACTTCTCAATGCACACAGCTTATGTTTATGTTTCTCCTGACATACACAACTCTCACTTCTATATAACAAAGTGTAGTTGAGAGTCAGGTGGCATACAAGTTACAAGTTGAATTATTATTACTATTACTGTTGTTGTTGTTGTTATTATGTGGGCTAAAGTGCATTTTTACAGCTAGCCATTTTTGCTTCTTTTGACTAACACATTCCTTGCATTAAATCACATATTACTCACTACCATTTATTTATTTATGAGATTTCTCTACCACATGAAATTAAAAGGTACATTATAGAGTTTATATGAATATAATTTTATAAGAATATACAGAAGACCTGTATAGGAAGGATAACAATATCGGGGATAGCTTTGATGGTGTGGTCAGTGAGCTAGAGCCAGACATCCTGTAGAGTGAGGTTGAGTGGGCCTTAAGAAGCATTGCTAATAACAAGGCAGCAGGAGATGACGGCATCCCAGCTGAACTGTTCAAAATCTTGCAAGATGATGCTGTCAAGGTAATGCATGCTATATGCCAGCAAATTTGGAAAACACAAGATTGGCCATCAGATTGGAAAAAGTCAACTTATATCCCCATACCAAAAAAGGGAAACACTAAAGAATGTTCAAACTATCGAACAGTGGCACTCATCTCACATGCCAGTAAGGTAATGCTCAAGATCCTGCAAGGTAGACTTCAGCAGTTCATGGAGCGAGAATTGCCAGATGTACAAGCTGGGTTTAGAAAAGGCAGAGGAACTAGAGACCAAATTGCCAATATCCGCTGGATAATGGAAAAAGCCAGGGAGTTTCAGAAAAACATCTATTTCTGTTTTATTGACTATTATAAAGCCTTTGACTGTGTGGACCATAACAAATTGTGGCAAGTTCTTGGTGGTATGGGGATACCAAGTCATCTTGTCTGCCTCCTGAAGAATCTGTATAACGACCAAGTAGCAACAGTAAGAACAGACCACGGAACAACGGACTGGTTTAAGATTGGGAAAGGAGTACAGCAGGGCTGTATACTCTCACCCTACCTATTCAACTTGTATGCAGAACACATCATGCGACATGCTGGGCTTGAGGAATCCAAGGCTGGAGTTAAAATCTCTGGAAGAAACATTAACAATCTCAGATATGCAGATGATACCACTTTGATGGCTGAAAGTGAAGAGGAACTGAGGAGCCTTATGATGAAGGTGAAAGAAGGAAGTGCAAAAGCTGGCTTGCAGCTAAACCTCAAAAAAACCAAGATTATGGCAACCAGCTTGATTGATAACTGGCAAATAGAGGGAGAAAATGTAGAAGCAGTGAAAGACTTTGTATTCCTAGGTGCAAAGATTACTGCAGATGCTGACTGCAGTCAGGAAATCAGAAGACGTTTAATCCTTGGAAGAAGAGCAATGACCAATCTCGATAAAATAGTTAAGAGCAGAGACATTGCACTGACAACAAAGGTCCGCATAGTTAAAGCAATGGTGTTCCCCGTAGTAACATATGGCTGCGAGAGCTGGACCATAAGGAAGACTGAGCAAAGGAAGATCAATGCTTTTGAACTGTGGTGTTGGAGGAAAATTCTGAGAGTGCCTTGGACTGCAAGAAGATCAAACCAGTCCATCCTCCAGGAAATAAAGCCAGACTGCTCACTTGAGGGAATGATATTAAAGGCAAAACTGAAATACTTTGGCCACATAATGAGAAGACAGGACACCCTGGAGAAGATGCTGATGCTAGGGAGAGTGGAAGGCAAAAGGAAGAGGGGCCGACCAAGGGCAAGGTGGATGGATGATATTCTAGAGGTGACGGACTTGTCCCTGGGGGAGCTGGGGGTGTTGATGACCGACAGGAAGCTCTGGCGTGGGCTGGTCCATGAAGTCACGAAGAGTCGGAAGCGACTAAACAAATAAACAACAAATACTTAGAATATCCGTGAGAGTCCGATTGTCATTTTGAATAGGCAGTCATTACATAAAGCTGAGAATACAAACCGTTAACTCCTTCTAAGAAACAATTCTTGAGAGAGATTATGGCTGATTTATCACGGAGTACCGACGGTCCTGAGGAACCCACTAGCTCAGCTCCTTAACCTATGAACAGGAGTGAAAAGCAAGACAACTCCACAGAACTGTCCGGTGCCACAAAAATCCCACGCAAGGCTTCCAGTGCAGAATCTGACTCGGGTGAGTCAGGATCTAGTGAGGCATCAGGAGAGGGGACAGCTCCAGTGGAATCGACTGGTGAACTTATTGTTTTGGATGACATCGATGATCTGCAGCCAGGGCCATCCTGGAACTACCAAGTCCCGCTAACACCAGAGAAGGACTCCACCACGATGTTGAGAAGCAGACCGTGAGGCGGACAGGTGAGTGGGGACTCACCCACCCCTCAGAGATTAAGGGTACTGGAAGCTAAAATGGAATCATTAGAGAGGCTACTGAAGAACCTCTCCATGTCCCTAGAGAACTCGGGGAGATGAGGGGATGAGACCTACCAACAGCCCTCTCCCATACCCTTGGTGAGGCAGGCAGCAGATCGGGACTGGACACCTGTTAGGAATGGGTCCCCACCTCGCAGGGGCAGACAGTCTGTTACTTGGGGTGACAGCCCACAAGTCAATTCAGGACTCAGTGTGCCCAGGGGAGGAATTTGAGAGTTCTCAGTGAAATTTAATGGGGATCTGGCTAAGCTGTCATTCTTCTTAACCAATGTGAAAAGCTATATGAAAGAGTTTGGGGCATATTTCCCCACTGAAGAATATAAGATTAATGTGACAGCCACCAAACTCAAAGACTGGGCAGCTGATTGGTACATCCAGTTACATGATGCTGATTCCTCTGAGTCTGATTGTCATTTTGAATAGGCAGTCATTACAGGTTGTCATAGTAGCCATGAACTCCCAAGCTACTTGCAATCCCAGAGAGGTGAGCTTGAAATCATCTAGTACTAGCAGTCTGTGTGGATCCACAACCACCCCTACAATGATATCAAGCAGTTTGGTGATGTTTATAACCAAACATCAGATGTTTGATCATAAAGGAAGAATGAATGAGAATCAAATAACAAAGCAAATGAAGAGTGAATGGGTTGAGGGGAAGGTAAAGGCCAATAAAGTCAGGTTTGCATGGAGTTGATGAGAACATCAGAAAGAAAGTGGCAAGAAGTTTACCAAACAAAAGTAATGTTAGAAGTGGTATAAGAAACAGCATCCTCCTCAGATTCAGCTGGTCTCCACCCTGCCTGCTTTTCGAAAGGCAGTGACAGTAACACTTGGTTTTTCCCTCAGGCACTGGGTCTGGGAGTGGTATGACTTGCTGAATGAGTTTTCCTGGTACTTTATGTGTTTTTGTTCTGGAGTTATGGTTTTTTTAAATTATTGTTTCATTGTGTTGTTTTTCTTGAGTTATTATTGTTTATTAATCATGTACACCATCCTGAGTCCTGTGCTAAGTGGGCAGCTCCTGTATATAAATCAATAAATATAGCATAAGTATATAATACTCATGTAAGCAATTTCTAAACTTTGTGTCATTTATTATTCCAACAATCCTGTCAAATTAATATTCCAATGGGCCACTGAGATGAAAGGCAGCAATCTCATGGGCAATCAAGTTCATCTTCTGATTTTATTTAAGAAAGGGAGACAGAGGCCAATGTCACTTCATGTTTAGAGCTTTCCTATAGATGCTGTTATCAGCATAAATGCAATTCTACAGAGAAACACAGCCACTAACAAAATTAAATGCAGTATTTAGTTAACTACTTTGGCAGGAATGGGAATTTGTAGTTCCCAGATGTTGATGAACTTGAATTCCCATCAGCCCCAATCAGCATGGCCAACTGTGAAGGTAGACTGGAATTGCTGTCCAACAAAAACTGGAGAGTGGCAGATTCCCCACCTTTGCATTACAGGTTAGTCAACTGTTTTCTTTCCAGTGTATAGACAAATATGTGTTTCTATTTAAATAGCCATTTCCTACCTTTGCAGTTATACTGGGATCATGAACTGCTGGTTTTTGTTCTATTTGTGTATTTGGCCCTTCATTTCTCTTCAGAAGCTTCACATTACTCTTACTTACACCTGCAAAATTCTGCAATTTGATAAAAGTTTTTTTTTAAATTAAATTGGTTCTTGTATGTGAAATTATTGTAACTATTCTGCTAAAACAACTACCAATATTTTAAAATCAAGTATAAGCTATAGAAATAATTTTAAAAGCTTCTTTAATTGCTTATCTACAAGTTACTGTAGATATACACAAACATATACATGGGCTCAGGCAATGTGAGTAGGGTGAGTGGTTTCTGAATGGTTCAGAAAACACTCCTCCAAATCCACTGTTTGAAGTCTTGATGGAAGTATCTTTTATGCATGGACATACATACTGAACTGACATGGGGAAGTCTCAAAGTAGCCACACTGAGCCTTCAAGAGGATGTAACATTTCAACACCTTTAGCAGCAGGTTCAGAGGGGCATTTTGCTTACTTTCTGCCCTCAAGTGAAGGGCCATGTAGCCCAAAATGAAGTAAGGGATACTGCTGTTCAGGAAACACCATACTGAAGCTTCCTTTGCTTTGCAGTCTTACTAAATAGTGACTGAGATCCCTGTCCATATTTCTACAACAGCCAGTAGTAAAACTGAAGGCAAGTGGTTCTTAACCTGTAATCTGGAGATTACTATTGGTCCTGGAGTAAATAACAAAATAATTTCTAAATTATTAGAAATAACTGCAAAATTTCAAAAGATTTTGACATTCTCTTGCAAGAGTGTGGGTGAGAATATCAAAACCTTCTGAAAGTGTCATCCTCTCATATTTCAACCATTTTATTAAAAAAATATTTTGGGAGTCTTCCAGATGCCCATTTTGGGAGCCACAAGTACTAGCTTATGTGGTAATCTGCATAAAGGAAAATACTGGAATGACTGCTATAAGCCATTTAAAAGCAACACTGTATTGCTTATCACAAATCTGCTGAATAATAAAATTCTCAGCTGACATCCATAAAAGACCTCTAACAAAAGTAACTTGGGGAAATAAATAACAAAGGAACAATTATGAGAAGTCATATGCAAGTGGAATGATTACAATTACCAGTTTATTTGATACTTTTTGTGTTTGACCTTCATTTCTTAGCTCTTTAGAATCTTCTTTGGCTGAAACTGAAAAATTCATATCAGTGAATGAATATACAATGAATATACAATGAAAAAGTATTTTTGTATGTGTCTACTGAACGAAATCCCATTAACTGTAGTAGGATTTATTGTTAAGTAATACAATGAATTTTCTTCACACAACCCAGTATATTTTTATTTTATTTATTTTATTTATCAAATTTGTCACGACCCATCTCCTCTAAATGGAGGGATTTTTCCTAGCTTCCTTCATGCTCGATCTATTCAGATACTGTACTGTGACAAAACAGTTAGAATCAGGATGCAAAGCTGCAGTGGAAAATGTCAAAAGCACATTTCATGGGAGGAATTTTCAAGAATTAAGATCCACAGCCATCCTGCTCTTTCCCTTAAACATCATTTGGCACTGGATTCAGTAATACTCACTGAAATCAACTCTTTTCAAAATGGAATTCCTATATAAAAGATTAATGTAATAGTAGTAATAATGAAAGAACTTACACATTACAGTACTTACATTTCCTAAATGAGTCCTGGGTTTTTTGCTGGCCTTTAAAGCTATTCTCATTAAAACCTGGTTTGCAGGACTGGCCACTGCTACTGAACTTTACATACTGAGGTAAAAAATCGTCATCCTAGAAAATTAGATTTTGCAAGAGTAAGATTTTGCACAGGAAGTTGCTTAGACTACAGATCTATTCTAAGGTATAAAACAGGAGAGGGTAAGGTGTGGCCTGCATAAGCTGCCCCCCCCCCATCACCTAAGGTTTTGTGGAATTCAGTGCAAACCACTCTGGCAAATTAGAGGCAGTTTCTAGCTACTTGAAAGAAATAAAGATCAGGAAAAAAGTTGAAAAATATTTAGGAAATGTAAGACCTTCAGAAAAGTCCAGTTTTTGAACTGTACCTTTTTAAGATGTCATTAAAAGTATGCAAACTATCATACAGTATCTTTAATTTTACATGCTAGCAAAATACCGTTTAGGATTATCCAACAAAGATTAGAGCTCTACATGGAAAGCAAAATATTCAAGCTGGCCTTAGAAAAGGCTGAGGAACATGAGACATTGTTGCTGCACAATTGAGAAAGCCAAAGAATACCAAAAAGAACTTGGTATGTACTTCATTGATTATAGAAAGGCCTTTTATTTTGTCCATCATGTCAAGCTATGGACTGTGCTTAGAAAAATGGAAATCCCAGAACACCTCGTTGTCCTTATGTGAAACCTACACATGGGTCGGGAAGCCACAATCCAGATGGAACATGGTGAAAAAGATTGCCTCCAGGTTGGAAAAGGAGTGAGACAAAGGTATATATACTCTCCCCTTATTTATTCAATCTGTACGCTGAATATATATTGAGAAGCTGGATTGGAATACAAACGTTGTTTTAAAATTAGAGAAAAAAAATCAATAAGCTGCACTATGCTGATTACTCTGATAGCTGAAAAGGCAAACAATCTGTAAACTTTAGTAATAAATGTCAATGGGAGAAATGAAAAAGTGGGATTAAGATTAAATTGAAAAAGACTAAACTAAGGACAACAAGTATAGCAACCAGCTTTAGAAATGACAATGAAAATACTGAAGTGGTAGATAGCTTCTGTCTTTTAGGATTGACTATCAACAGTAAAGAAGCCAGCAGTCAAGACATACACCACAGACTAGCTTTTCCTTCCAGAGTAAGGAAGATGACCTTGAGAGAAATATGCAAGAACCATTACCTAGGCAAAAGGGATCGAAACATGTTATTAGTCTGGAGCAACAAAAGAACATTCAGAAGTATTTCAGCAGACACCTCCCTGATTCACTGGAGTATAAGAAGGGGAAAGAGGTATAGCACAATTAGATTTGCAACGTTCTGTTATTATAGATTATGGCCAGTCTCAATAAAAATAGTTTTAACCTTCCTTTGGAGTTGATTTCCTGGTCTGGTCTACTTAGTGGGGCTGACAGTGGAGTAGCAATGAAGGCCTTGGAAGATACTCAGATAGTGGAAGGTGTCTATAGCTACAAGGTCAGAATTACAGTGGTTTTTCCTGTGACAGCCTACAGAAGGCAAAATTAAAATTTTGAAGAAGCAGGATAGAAAGAGTATGATGCTTTTGAACTTTGGTGTTGGAGATGACTCCTGAGAATACTGTGGGTAGTCAAGAAAACAAACAAACAGATTATAGAACAAATTAACCTAGAGTTCTCATTCAAGGCACAAATGACCAGGCTCAAATGATCCTACTTTGGACTCATTATGTGAAGACCCAGCTCCCTTGGAAAATCCATAATGCTGGGAAAGATGGAAGGAAAGAGAAAAAGGATGACCAGCAGTAAGGTAGATGGACTCAATTACAGCAATGATAGATGTGTCATTGGAAGACCTGAAGGACCAGTTTGGAGACAGACTGTCTGAGAGAAAATCTATGTGATCACCAAGAGTTAACAACAACCTGATGGAACATAATCAATCAATCAATCAAAGATGTCTTACAAAAAATTATCTGAAACACTGTAGTTTAGAGAGGACAATATCTAAAAAGAAGTTACACTGGGCAATGATGGCAATAGAATATATGTGAGTATACTTGCATGCCCTTCTCAATCTCTTGACGGCTAGTCACTGCTGTTAGTTACTGATTTATTTAATTTGGTAAATATTTATAACCTACTTAAAAAAAACTTTCTCCTTCTTTTCTTTCACATTTTGGCCCTATCCTCTTTTTTGGGTATGATCATCAACATGCCATATAAGTTTGGTACAAAAGAGATTGTCCCTTTTTGACATATACTAACCATATCATCCTTATTTTGTAGGGTAGGTTGAGACTTTCCAGAGCTTTGCAATGATTGCCAAATGTTGCAAAATTCATCATCTTGTTTATTGTGAGCTTGCTAGAAAAGAAAAGCAAAACAAATAAAATGCAAACTCTGATATAAAAACCTCATTGCAGAACAAAATAGGCTGTGTAGCCTTCAGGAGTCACACAAATTTTTTTTAAACAATGTTTCCATTATCACAGAACATGGCTTAAGTTTCAACGATTTGGCAATTTCAATTGCAGGGATCTAATCTTATGGCAGCTTCAGTGAATAAAGTAGCCATTCATTTTTAAATGGATACAAGTGAAGACAAGTTCTCATCTTTTCATGAGAAATTGCCCCACAATGAAGTATTACTATACTGTTTTACAGAGACAGTACATTCTGTCTACACCAAGAGGTTTTTTTCCCTTTTCCAGCAAACAGTTATGCCCCATGGCCTCAATCCACAAAACCATTCCTCTCCTCTTTCATATAGAAATTCTCAAAAGCTTTCATGAGTTTCCCATTCATGTGCTATCAAGCCTATTCAGTACTCATACAATACTATCCCCCTATTGTTTTTCATCTTCCATTATCTCTAAAAGCAAACTGGTTCACAGCTAGCTGCTACTGTTGCTCTTCCATCATTTTGGGAAAGGGAAGGATCCTTTTTAAAAAAAAAAATTAAACTCTTGTTCGGATTCTGAGCAGCCATGACATTATCACCTACTTAATGGATGATGAATTGGAACATTCCTTAGTCCATTCTATTCTATTTTTAAGACTATATAGCAACCAGATTGGCTTTAGATTTTGCCATATTTAGAGCAGACCCACGGAAATAAATGGAAGAAAAATTAAATTTGGATCTATCCTCTTATATCTTAGGTTGCCAACTATAGGTAGTCCTCGAGTTACAATCTTTTGTTCAGCAACCATTTGAAGTTACAAAGGTGCTGAACAAAGGGACTTGGGACCAGTACTCGAAGTTCTGGCCATTGCAGCGCCCCGGCAGTCACGCGAAAAAATTTTGGGTGCCCGGCAACCGGTTCACACTTACAATCACTTGCAGCATCCCATGGTCACATGATTGCCCTCTACAACCTTCCCTGCTGGCTTCCCCCAAGCAAAGTCAACGGGAAGCCAGCAAGGAAGGTCACAAGTTGCTGGGGTAAGTCTCCCCACTCGGTCTTTCTTCGCTCACTTGCACGCATTGCGCCCTCCTCCCTTTCTTCACTTGCACTTATCCCGTGCCCTCTTTCCGCAGCTTCCCTGCACTTGCACACACATACGCACCCTGCACCCTCTTTCCATGGCCTCCCTGTGATCACATGCACCCTGAACCCTCTTTCCTCGGTCTCCCTGTGATCACACACATGCACCCCGGGTCCTCTTTTCACAGCTCCCTATGATCACACGCACCCTGTGCCCTCTTTCCTTGGGCTCCCTGCAATCGCATGCACACACACACGTACCCCATACCCTTTTTTCATGGCCTCCCTGTGATTACACCCATATGCATCCCATGCCCTCTTTTCCTTGCCTCCCTGCAATTGCATGCACCCCGCACCCTCATTCCCTGGCTTTCTGAACTTGTGCCGCACTGAGCACCCCCTCCCTCAACTCACATGTGGGCTGCGCTGGGCCTCCTAGGGCCTCCCTCATCCCCCCTTACGGAAGCCCCACGGTCCTTACCTGGGACTTCCTCCACTTCCCGCTTAGCAACCTATGCATCTTGGGTTATGGTAACAACCAGGACTGCCTGGATTGCTGTTGCTAAGTGATAGGGTCCTGTGATGTAGTGCTTTACAACCATATCACTTAATGACAGCAATCCTGATCCCAATTGCAGTTGTAACCCAAGGACTACCTGTAAGGTGCTTACTACAGCACTGCAATGCAAACAAGAAACTAAATAGTTATATCTTAGAATTGATTTTATGGGGATACTGTCAGAAAGATAGGCTATAGACTTAATTGGTTTAATTCAACTGATTAAGATTTCACTAATTTTGGGACAATCTTATCAAAGGTTAGATAATCTGAAGTGTAAATCACAGGCTGGTTCAGTACTTATAAACATAAGAGAGTGTCTTGGGGAAATGGGCAGCCCTATAAATTTGTTAAACAAAAGTATTTACATAAACACATTTCTTCATATCTTTTAAAATATTTTGTGCTTTTCTTGAATTTATTGCAACTTGCTATTTTTTGAAAAGTGTGTCCAATTTATTGCCTTTGCTTGATGTTATTTATTATTTCATTTCAATTACTTTAGGTTATGATTATCTTATTGTTATTTAAAAATTATTTTAATATGTTATGTCATTACATATCTTAAAAGTACTGAAACAGAAATGTACCAAATAATATAAAATCTCCTTTTCACTTTACTACTTCTTTTAGCAAAAACAAACAAACCCTAAACCTACTTCCTACACAACCCAAAAACATTTACCCTAAGATGACAGGTAAAGCCACTTACTTTACATTTCTGATTGCTACTTGTATAGGTTACTTTCTTCAGAGAACTGGAATTGCTCTGCTTTTCTGCTTTGATACTATTATGCTGTCTTCCATTCAATTGCTAGATAGTAGATTAATAAAAAAAAATCAGAGTAAGTTTTCAACTTTCCCACCTCTTTAAAATATTACATATGTGACCATTTTCATTTTTTTTTACACAGTGATATTCCAAATTAATTGACCCACAGTATATACTGGACAGTTCTAACAATAAGTGCTATGAGACATAATCCTCTTTATTTCTTTAGATAATGCTATGGGACAGAATCTGTCTCAAACACATATAAAAATAACTTCCCTGATACATGTACCAATAACCACAGTGCTCAAAGCACATCTAAGAACTATCATTTCCTCTTTTTATGATATATAAATTTGGATATATATGCACTAGCTAATAATTACTTTGTGTTTGTGTGTGTGTGTGTGTGTGTGTGTGTGCACTCCTTTGAGTCAGTTTTTTTGCCTCCTGGCAACTGCCTAGACAAGTTCCTGCAGTTTTCTTGGCAAGATTGCAGAAGTGGTTTGCCATTGCCTCCTTCCTAGGGCTGAGAGTGACTGGCCCAATGTCACCCAGCTGGCTTCGTGCCTAAGGTGGGACTAGAACTCAGGGTCTCCCAGTTTCTAGCCTGGTGCCTTAACCACTACACAAAACTGGCTCAGCTAATTATTATGACAATTATTAAGGCTTATTTAAATTTTGCTGTAATCTTTTTATAAGCATACAAGAACATCTTTTAGCAATACTTTTATTTTCTATGATGGACCTGGGTAACTGAATACACACTTACTTGAGTTGGAATGAAGAGGGAATGAGGGGAATGATTGAGTCCTCCTAGATGTGCTTTTTGGGAAGATACAGAAAAGGATTCAGATGAATATGAGTTGTAGGCACTCACAGCTGGCTGAGGCTTGACTATGGCTGTTAACTTCTGATTTCCTGTTTCAGATCGATAGCCATGAGTTATGTTAATTAAGGCACAAGCTGGCATGCGATACCCTCTGGAAGGTGAACTCCTAATGGAAGAAAGGAAATCAAAACAGCTTTGCTATGGTCATTATTCATCTAATTCCAAACTGCATATTAAGAAATTTTATGGAATATAAATATTTAATATTACAGATGAAGAATAAAGTGAACTTGATCTAACACACTTAAGTTCATATCCCAGTTTTATTGGGTTCAGCAAACAGTTGGATGGAGGTGGTTTTGATCTTTATTTCTCTTCAATAAAATAAAAAATTTCAGAGTAATTACAATGGCAATAAATGTGGATCATAAGGAACACAATTACTGAAAAAATGTTTTTTAATGTCACCATCTTTTACAATTATTTTATATTTCTCGAGGTTCTATTGAAACACTTAAGAAAAATAAGTGATTGTCTGCAACAAACCTTATCGTTAAACCTCCATGAAACTCTTCATCAAACAGTACTTCGTACAGCACATCAGATTCTCTGCTGGCTAAAGAAAATATGCATTGTAAGCAGTATCATCAAATATGAAATTGCTAGAGAAAAACAGTATTATTGCTTATTACTACAATTTCTATATTGAAACACCAATGTATTCATCTGTAGAGCTACTTACAGGGATTGGAAATGCCATGTAAGGGTTTCCAACACTGTCCTCTAAATTGGCTTCCACTAACTGACCTTCCTGGTTAATACAGCTGACTACTTAGACCAACCTTCACCAACTTGGTACCCTTCAGATGTTTTGGATTATAATTCTCAGATTTCCCATCTACTGTACTATGACAAATGAGATGTTATAATCCAGAGGTAGCACCCTCTGATCCATTTTTATAACTCCCACAGTTGTGCCAAATCATACCATCAGAACTGCTGATTTTCAGCAGTTCAATTTTTAAACTTTTTTTGATCCATGTGAACAAAAACATAGTAACAGAACAAAAATTTCTACCCTGTCCACTATGGTGAAGTTGCTGACTGTGTACCCATTGTCAGAGTTCTTCTGGCCTCTGACCAGAAGAGTTACAGTCCAACACACCAGAAGCTACTAAGTTAAAATAACTTGGTTTAAATGAAAATAAGAATTTTGTGTAGTGGGGATGGAGCTTGTCTCTGTCACACATATGTTGAAGTAATCTGTTGATAACTTCTTGTATTATTGACTTATGCGCTTCAATGAGTTTTAAAGTAGTTTCAGCCTTACTGGAAAAACACCACCAAAGTCTATGGTGTTTTTAAAATGAGATTAATTATGGGAGTTAATACACGTCTTTGACCTTCCAAACAACAAAAAATGATCAAACAAGGCATCCAGTAGCAATGTTTTTTCTTATATTTTATGCAGATAACAAATTAATACAGCTAGGGCTTTCTCATCTGTCTGGTTATACTGTAGAAGCATATGACCAAATGTTTATTAGTTAAAGTGCTACAAAAACACCACTGATCTGTTTCCCTCTAGACTAAATATAACAGCTCATCCAATCATGGTTGCCTACTCCATTCCACACTAACCAAGAATGGTGATGTATGGTGTGGGCACTATATTTTAAAAAAGTTAATCGCAGTAGCCACATAATATGCAAACAAAAACGTTATGTCAATTGTTTGGATCCAAAAATATATGTCATTTGTCAAACAGCTTTGGGTCTCTCCTGACCCCAAAACTGTACATTTCGAAAGGGGTGGAGGACTTTCTAAGCAGTCTGAACTATGGTGCAGGGTACTGCAATAAAAGAGCAGAAGCACCATGGGAAAGCAAGGGGCCTGCATTTGGTGTGGAGAAATTCTTCTGTCCCATTGCAGTCCATGTGGTTCAGGTGAATCCTTGACTGTCTCCAAGAATACCAAGAAAAGTACAGACAAGCCCCACTACATAAAGGGCTTTTAACTTGTAGAATTTTGAACTCAGCTCATTAAAACAAACAAAAAAGATGTATCTTTCTAACCTCAATTAACTTTGATAAATATCCTGTTTATAGTAATCAGTATTTTTTAAACAAAGAGATCATTCACAAATCAAAGGCAGGATTATCAAAAACCAAAAAGAAATTTAGCCATACCTCCTTTAATTCCTACGACAGTACCACGAAGTCCAAGGGGAACGGAAAAGTTCTCTCTCACATTCACAACACGGTCAAACAATCGATATTCTGCATCTCGATCTGGTAAAATTCCATGTTGTTGTTCTAAAGGCTAATAAAACCAAATATTTAAATTACAGCAAAAATATCTAAGTATGAATATGATATAGAACACTAGTTATATACGTCTCTTGGAATATTAATTTTTATTAAAATGAAAAGATTAAGTAATCATGTAATATCCTGCTCACTAAAATGATCTCATGTAGGAATGCTTTCTCAAAAAGTATCAAGTCACTAGAAAGCAATCAGGCTCCAAATCTGGACAGCAGAAAGTATAGTAAAGTTAATCTACACCATCTAACCAGCACTGCCATTTTTAACATACCTTGTTCATCAGTTTTACTGTATGTAAGATGGAGGAAGAAAATTAAGGAAGCTGGTATGAAAATAAAGTCTCCCTTGAGTCAAGCTTGACTCCTGATGACTACATGGACACATGCATGTTTTTTTCTTGGCAACTTTATGGAATTGGTTTGCCACGGCCTTAAAAAAAAATTCCTATGCAACTGTATTTATAATTTTAAAATATCCCAAACTTACTCTGTATAATAAGTGAGGTTTCACTGTTACACGCACTTTCTTATTACTTTTTCTTTTCTAAAAAAAGAAAAAATAATTGAATGAAATCATTAATAGATTATTATTGCCTTAGAAAATTAAAAAGTCACATATTATAGCCCACATAGATAGATCCTAACATTTTTATACTAACTATTATCATATAGATATTCTATATAACTACAGATATTCTTCCTACCAACACTATAGATAGCAAAGCTATCTATAACTCTTAATTTAATGTGCTGTTGCTCAGCCTAATTTCAAAACCATTTTGTAAGAGATCAGTTCAGGAGTCATATAACAGCTCTCTGACTCTTCACTGGAGCCTGCTGCTTGGAGGGTGGTTCAAGAAAAAACAGTGTGCTTGACAGAGAAAACAGGATGTGAGAAAGACAACTTTAGGCTCTGGGCACATCCACTGCTTGATTCCATTCTGTCTTAATCACATAGGTCTTAACAGACAATCCATGAGGGAATGTAACCCTTGATGGAAAAAAGTTTGTCCATTCCCAATCTAAACAATCATTGTGCTGGTGGACAGTCACATTATATAATCAGTGTAATGGGTATTCTAAACTATGCTGTTATTTAGAGCTCTCCAACACTAAATATTGGTCTGTATAACTAATTATAAAGGAATATAATGTAACAAGAGCAGGATAGAGCTGGACCTCATTAACAAAATCTTCAAAATAACCCCAGATATTTGTAAGTTCCTAGGTTGTAAACTCTATTCAAAGTTTATTTGAATTACTTTGGGTGATATAGATTATGCATAAACAAACAGGTGAGCTACCAGATAAGCTGATAAGGTCTCCTGCATGCTTTATTTTTTTTAAATGTCCTTTTTATTGCGTTACAGTCCAAAATTACAGTCAAGAATTAATAATGTACAACATTCTAATACAATCTGAATGAAGTTTGGAACTTAATTGCTATAGAGTCAGATAATTTAAACAATATTTTATGCACCTTGCATTTCTCGATTTCTTCTTCAATCTTTTCAACGATAGCTGCATCCAGAATTTGTAAATCACAAGATGAACGTGAGAGTGTACTGACAGGATGAGCCTTTACCCATGACGTGATTTCTTGAACCTTCTCAGCACTAAGTTGAAAATTATTCCATATTAATAATCATCAAGATTTAAACCCTAGTATAGTCAACATGTAAATTTGATCAAGTGGCAAACTATGTACAGTATTATGAAGATTTTTGTTTTTAATTTAAAAAAAAAATGTCCAAATATAAGATCCAGTAACAAAACTTGCAGGGTTGGCTTAACGTACAGTTTTGAATTTGTCCAAGTTTATTATACCCTAAATTTCTAGCCTTTACAATTTAGGACAAAAACAGGAATCTCCAATCCATCAAACAAATGGGGCCTTGAACAAAACTCTCTTCCAACCTCCATCTAAAAGTACATCATCTGCAGCAAATGAAAGCTGGAGTGCGCTGTTCTTGAAATAGGGCAACTATTAACATAACTTTTTATAACCACAGATGTAATCTCAACAAACCTACTATTCCAAGCTGTATTTTGGTGACTCTGCACCATCCGTTTTGGCTCTCTGCTTTATTTTACATTTAGTACTTTTCTGAATGCAGGAATAGAAATGGCTGATATCAAGTGCAATACACTTTTTCAAAGGAGCTTACCTCCATCCCTGAAGCCCTCCCACTAACGTCACTCACCCCTCCTAAGCAGGTAGGGGGCTGCTCTGGATCTTAGCTTTAAGATTATACTAATACAAAGCTCTTCCTTTGATTCCAGGCTAGATCATCTAGAAAAATGTAATACTAGGGTCTGTAGAATACTTCAATTTGAAGCTTTTATAGTGTGAAATTCAGTGAAATGGCCCCTTTGAAGTGCAAAAGTCTTGTTCCAAGTAACAAAACAATGTTTTAGAGTACCCCGGCATTCAAGCATTTTGAACTTGAAACAGTTTTTAAGCTTGGAACAGCTCTTTTTTTAATGATCAGTTCCTCATATGGAATAACCCATTTCTCAGAAGTTCACACTTAAAACGTTTCAAATCAAAATGTTCTGTAAAGCCTACACACAACTATGACATGCATTGCTACAAATATTTTATAAATGTTCTGTTAGCATAATGTAAGTTTAACTCAAATTCTATGTGTACAGATTCCTACAGTATTCATATTTTAAATACTGTGTGTATACACACACATACACAGAACATTTGTGTGTGTGTGTGCGCACAACACAGAGATCATCTCTCCTTCCCTCTTTCACTATGAAGCACTGTTTTAGAATAAAATAACTAAAATCAAGTTCTGATATTTTGGTAATTGGAAATAACAACAACAACAAGAAGACTTAGTCTTTTGCCAACCCCAAAAATGGCTGGCAGGTAGTATTTTGGCTGCTTGGTAGTCACTAGACAGCCTACAACCATGAATGAATATTGCATGCAAGTGCTCCTCCTTGAACCCAAAGACTTGTCCACCAAATTCAAACTAGCAATCTTCATGCTGATTGTCTTTGCAAGATCAGGAAATTTATCTACTTATTTATTAACCTGCCAAAAAATATGAACTACATACCCATTCTCCTCTTCACCAGGCCAAATATCATCTTCATAAAATATATCTTCTGGACTATTTTTGGCTAAGTAAGTAAAAAGTTCTGGTACCCTACAAAATATATAAATATATTTGAGCAGATATTTCATACTTTTCTATATATGTCATAAAACCTCTACCAATACTTACTAGACTCCTGGTTGTAGGAAAAGTAAGTATGCATATGGTGGGGAACATGTTATGCAGTGCTTCAGAGTCAATTCTTTAAAAAGTGCTTTGCATTGAAACACAGATTTGTAAGTTTTTAAAACAGCTGAGGGGTTTTTTTTCAGCACATTGCAGAAGCAATTATACATCTTTCATGGCATGAAAGATATGAATACAGTTTTCTCTCACGCATAATGGTAGTACCCTAGGAATTATCCAGTATATTCACATATGGAAAGATTTAAAATTGATTAAAAATATTTCTTCACCCAATACATTATTAAACTAAGAAATGTACTATCACCAGAATTGCTGAAGTCCAGGAATCAACATTGTTCTGAAAGAAGAATATATAATTTGGGCACAATATGTCTTTTGTTTGGTTATTTTGTTATGTTTTTAACTGGCCATTAGCTGCCTGGAGTCACATGGTGATTGAGTGGCCATACAAACTGAATAAATAAATGTAGCATAAATGGCTATATCTGAAATCAAAGGTAGTATGATTCATATGCCAGGTGCTAGGAAGAAACAGTGAGCTTCCAGTATATATTTAAGTGGCTAAATAGATGAGATAAAGAGAATGCTTCAATAGACCTTTAGCTTGATCCAACAAAGCTCCCTACAATAATGTTGTAGAAGAACATTATCCATCACAAGGGTATACACAAGTCTACAATAAATTTTAAGCTTACCTTTCTAAATATTCAGCTAGAAGCTGTTCCACTGCAGAGGAATACATCCATTCATTTCCAACTTTCTTAGTATAGCCAGGGACTTCTTCATTCCTCTTATTGAATTTCAGATTTAATCCTACATTTGCTTTATGGTCTCCACGTGGACTACAAGAGATGTCCAATGTTAACTGTATTTACTGTAATTTACCAAAATTCTAATACTTTATTTACTACAAATGTATTATTAAACAGGTGTTTTCTTAGTTGAATTCTAGCATAATTTTACTATATATTAATTTTAATACTTAATATTAATCAGTCTTCAAGTTTATCGGCTGAAAAAGAGCAGAGGGTGAATAATAATAAAAGCCAAACTAAGTTCGAATGATTTGTTCAGACAAAAGACATGCTCACAGTCACTCATGACCTGGTTATTTCCCTGTTGAATTACTGCAACATGTTTTACATGGGGCTGCCCCTGAAGACCACCCTGAAATCACAACTAGTCCAGAATGCAGTGGTGCATGCAGTTCTGGGTGCTCTGTGGTTTGACCATATCATACTGCTGCTGCATTAGCCACAATGGCTCCTAGTTTCTTTCTGAGAGCAATTCAAGGTGTTGGTTATCACCTTAAAAGCCCTGAATGGCACAGGGCCAGGTTATTTGTGGGACCTCCTCTTCCTGAGGGTATTTGTCAGTCCTATCAGGTCAAATAAGGTGGGTGTGCTCCAGCTCCCCTCCTTAAATGCTATCAGCTGGCAGAACCTAGGGGGTATGCCTTCTATGTAACTGCACTTGCCCTGTGGAAAAACCTCCTGTCTGAAATCTGGCAGGCCTCCACACTTTTAGCCTTCTGGAAGGCTGTGAAGAGGTCTCTTCCCCCAAGTATTGGGTAAGGTGAGACTGGAGGCCTGAAGGTGTATGGGGGAGAGTTGTTTTTGGGGTGCCATAAGGTATAGGTTTGCTGTATTATTTTTTTCTATGTTTTATTATTATGCTGTGAGTTGCCCAAGGCTATTGTACTGTATATAAGATTGATGGGCATATAAGAGGGATGGATGGATGATTTCTGAAACCAGGAATCACTGACAAAGCTGAAGGTATCAGAAACTAAAATAACTAAAGGTACGTCAAGAACTTGAAGGATGCTCTGCAAAGTTTGTTGGACTCTGCAAAGTGCTAAGGCATTCAGCATCCTCCAGAAGTCTTGCCATAGGTTGCCTCTGGAAGTGAGTCCATACACTGCTGCATTGGTTCCTTACAGTCCCAAGGCCCTGAAGCAGCCATGCTGCGCCTTAAAGAAGTTTAACTGCCTAAATGCTTCAAGGGGGCACAGCACTATTATCAAGATCACTGCTCAGCTTCAACCTGTAAAGTATGTTATGCTTCCATATCTGTAACTGCTTCTCTTCTTCATTTCTTTCATTTCTCTTTCCTGATGGATTATGCTCAAATTCAACCTATCCCTGCTTTGGAATACATTTTAAAAATGTATACGCAAGAATAATTTTAATGTGGGGAAGAGGAGGATAAAACATTTTATAGAAGAAGCAATGTTGGAAAAGTAACTTTACAATTCTTTAAGGAGTTTTATAAAGCATTCCTTTTTAGTAAAAAACCTGATAATGGTATTCCAAACTCTTGAGGGTCAACTGGTCTTCTGATGGCTTTCAAGAGCCAAAATACTCCCAATGAGTTCACTGGCTCACAAAAAGGGAAAGAGAGAGATGCACCTATATCTCTAGTGATGCAAAAGTGCTATGAGTTGTGTTTTTGAAAAATAACATTCATGTATTTATTTCCTTAACACACTTCAGAGAGAAAGTTCTTTCCCAATTTTAAACTGAAAACTGGGCACGACTAACATAAATTCTCCTTCCTGACACTGTGCAATCTATTCTTCTCTCTGTACTAAATGCACAAATGAAGGGAGAATGCTGATATGCAGAAGGTCTACTTCCATTAATTTTTCTGTATTAAGACCAATATTCAAAGTAACTAGGTAGAATCAGATTAACAGCATTTTAACCTGAGTTTAATTCAGATGTAATTAGATATTTCACTGCAAAATGGTATTATGTTCCAAACTTACTTTCTCTTTGATCCTCTTCCAATAAAAATGCTTCCTGTAAATCTTGACACAAGATAACTGCTCACTCCAAGGCGGCTGGCCAACACATATGCAGGATTATATTTCACAGAGTATTTCTAAAATATCAAACATTTGCTTTCAATCTTTGAGAACTATATTAACCTTTTAGTAACAAAAATCAGAAGTCTTTATAAGATTACTGATTTATTATACAATAAGTGTTTACACAAGGTATCTAAAGTGGAAAGTGGACTTGTATCATGCTTCTTCAATTCATAGGCATATCACAAATATATGCACTGGGCTTCAAGTAAGTAGGATTAGCTATTTCTGAAATGGTATGCAGTAGGATAAACAACTACTGAAGTCCACAGTATACCATTTCTAATACAGAGACAAAAGAATAAAAATGAGGAAATCAGCATTTGCTGAATAAAGAGCAGAAAGAGGTACTATGGAAGTGATGGGGGGGGGGGTGCTAATATGTAAGGAAAAGCAAGCTCACAGAGAACCAAGGGCTCCACAATTCAACCTTGAGCTACAGATATTCTCTTCAATTGAAACTAAGGAACAAAATACATTTACAAAAAGAAAGAAAAAGAAATAATACAAATGCATTATTATTAGCTATTCTGACACAAGAAGAACCATTTCTTTCCCAGCAGAAAGATAGCATAAGTTAAGGTTATTTTCTAGTCTCCCAGTTTTCAGTTAAGGTGCAAAGCATTTCAGCTGCCACCTCTGAATATCGTACTGTTTAGAAACAGCCAACAGATGTTATATTTATCCCAAAGTAGTTAGGATAGCAATAAGTTATAACAGTAATATAATTCCATGTCAATCTCACAGCCAAACTAAAACAAAAGCATACTGTGGCTTTCAAGGGAAAAAGAAAGAACCAGTAACTCTAGAGAGTTAGAAATCAATAATTTTATTTGGAGTGATGGAAGAAATTACTGGAGTGTTTATTGGCTAATCAAATAACTCCTGATTAACAGAATAATGCAAAGATATTCTAATAAAGCAAATATAAACCAATATATGAAGTGCCACACATGGCAAGCAGTGCTCAGGTGATATCCTGGACCACAGATTGGTCTTGAGGAGTGGAATTTTCAGATTTTTTACACTTTTCTCACCAGAATTCTGGTTTGTCAATTTTTAAATTATAATTCTAAATCACTAATTGGCTGGATATTGAATATCATATTGGAATAAGTAATTTTCTGATTTAGTCAATGGAGGAAATCCTTAATTCTAAAGTAGCAATATGTTTCTTTCTTTAAATACTAGTTTCCTCTGCCACTGTGAAGAAAATTTTTAAAATCAGTTAAAAATACTTTAGAACCTTTAGATTCTAATGTATGCATACATAAATATAAAGAGAAAAGATGAAAATAAACGAAATTGTTCATTATTTGAAGATTTTTCCAGAAATATATAGTGTTCAATATTACCTGAAGGATTAAAATGAATTCTGCAAAGGTACTCCACAGCTAGAGAAATAACACTTACATGCTGATTCTGTATTAAGATATCCAGCTGAGGTTCAAATGGAATGTTGAAAACAACTCGAATTCTACCATCTGAGATAACATCAGAGGAATCCTGAACCTTAAAGAAATAATTGATACACTCAAGTTTAAGCCCACTTCATTCAAAATGGAAAAAAAATTCTTCCAAATATCTGTAGCTGTTATTGTGGGGAAAATAAGAGGTGGGAGCATTATGTTGCTTGGAGTTGTACAAAATAAAGGTAAGACAGAAATCTAATGAATAAATAAAATTTTAAAAGGCATAGGCAAGTACAAAGTCATATAAACAAGAGACAGACAAATGATAGCTCAGAAACACCCAGATAACAATTTGATCTACTTCAGATAATTTAAATTTATGAAGAATAAATCTGATAGAAGATTATTTTGAAACTAACTTCTCCTGTGCAGCCATAGTAAGGTGTTCCTAGCATGAAAACTGTGCATCCGAGAGGGAATAGGTCATCCAAAGTTTTTAGTCTGGAGAAGTGGCAAGCGAAAGTTTTTATATCCTGCCAAAAGAAACAGAAAGATACATCACCTTAAGATAATCCACATTAACCACTGAGACAATACTTGCCAATGATCTACTTAAAAACAGCAAGTCTGCTTACTCTTCAGGGAAGATACTAATCCATAAATAAGTTTAAGTCTTTCTATCAAAGTATGTCCTTCAGCTGTTCAGCTACTTAACAACAAGTACAGTCAGTATCACCTGAGTACCATATAATTACTCTCGACCAAAAGAAAATGGAACTGATACACAGTGGTGGAAGTCTGTTAATCCTTCATGACTATCTGTAATCCTACTGTTTGTGACATACAGTATGATCAGAACTTTTTCTAAGTACTATTAACATATAAAGAGGTTTTGGTTAAAGAGGCCAGTACTGTGCCATTGTTTTACTGAACACACTGAACCAATACACAGTATCTTTGTTGGAAAACGTATGTGAAATTTCAGATTTAGTAACTAATGGCATCTCCTTTAGCAGCAATGCCTTCAACCAAGTGTTTCCTGTACATGTTGATCAACCCCGCACATTCACTTAGAGGTATCTCAGCCTGTTCCTCTTTATAGCACTCCTTCATCTCATGGAAATGTTTGGTCTAACTTCAGATAATGTCACAACATTTCATTTGATTCAGGAAAGGGCTTTGAGTCGGCCATTCCCAAACACAAAATTTCTTCTGCTTCAATCATTCTGTTACAGATATACTTGTGGGTTTAGATCTAGTTGTGCTATATGACCTACATTTGCACATGTTTCAGCTCATGGATAGATATCTTGACATGGAGAATTTACTGCTTCAATTCCAAACACATTGTTTCTTGAAGGATTGGGAGCTATCCTGTTCCTAAGATTTCAAAGCAGCCCCAACTATGATACTCCCACAATCACGCTTCATGGCTGTAATATGATTCTTTTTATTGGAATTAAATGTTTCATTTTTCTCCAAATGTTTCTCATTAATGCCACAGAAGTTCCAAAAAACTCAAGACAGGCAGCAATGTGCTTTCCAGGCAGCAATGTGCTTTCCAGCAGTGGCACCTCCCCACCATCACTTTTGTTCAGTGTTTTCTTTATGGTACACAAGATACAAACAATGCAAGAGTGGCCTGCAGATCCTTTACTGTCACCCTGGGGTTCTTTGCAACCTCCTGAAGTATTGTATGCCTTGCTTTTGAGATAATTTTTACTGGATTACTACTCCTGGGAATAGCAACAGTGGTGCTGCATTTTCTCCATTTGTAAACTATCTGCCTGAACATGAAGTGATGAATCACATAGGTCATGTACTGCTGGATTACAGAACGTTATAAAGGTTCACGCACCTTCTTTCCCTACTGTACTGAGGAATGTTGCTGACAGAGCATATTTCTCACTGGATTCAGCACTCTTGTAGGACTGTAGACTAGCAAAACTGAGGCTGAAGTACATATCATGTACATACACACACATACCCATTCATTCTAAAACATTAAGAAGCCTAAACAGAAAAAATATTTTGAATTTGAACTGTGCTAGTAAATATTATGGATTACTTGAATTGATAGATATGTAAATATGTATTACAGTAACAAACTTGAAAAGATCACCTTGACAATTGTCTGGTATGCAAAAGGTAGAATCTGCTTGGACCACTGCTTTTCAAAATACACTTCACCATTTTGATTTATCTGATATCTACTCCCAGTTAGTAGCTGAGCATATACAATTACAGATGTTTCATTTATAATTACTCCTTTTCTTCTTTGGTAGCTGATAAAAAGAACAAATTATACAGTAAATTAGAATTTGTACTTTTTAATAAATGGTAATTTTAATAAGTACTTAGTAATAATTTTGGGGGGAAGTCAAATAAATAATAATAAAATCTGTTAATTTAATCTGTTACTTTTTCTAGGAGTTTCCAAGAAAATGCTGGATTCCTAAATTAGACAAAAGGTACCAAGATTATAAATAGCCACTTGTCAATAAACATTAGAAGTTGTATGGAAACTAGCAGAAAGATTCTAAGCACCAGATAATACATATGAAGCCTTAGGGTCTGACAGGGCTATAAAAAAACGTCTAATTTTTGTGTATGTGTATGGGTGTGCTAAAGTGTCTGTAACTAGCATTCTCTGTGGTGGCACAGGTAGTTTTCAAAGCAAAATGGCAAAACCCCAGCAAGATTGATAATAAACAAATACATTATGTCTCATCAAGTGTTTTGGACTCCTAGCAACCACACAGATTTTTCTCATGAGGGTAACAAAATGTTCTGTCATTCCCATTTTTCTGAGCACATTCCACAGCTTGACACAATTGACATAATTGAAGGCCTTTCTTTAATCAATGAGTCACATATTGATTTCTTTTTAGTATTTTTTTTGCTTTCTCAATTATCCGGCATGCATCAACAATAATGTCTCGTGCTCCTTGGCCTTTTCCTAAATCCAGTTTGAACAACTGGCATCTCTTTTTCCATTTAGACTCTAATCTGCACTGGATGATCCTAAGCATTATTTTGCTAGCATGTGAAATTAAGGATTTTGCATGAGAGTTTGCACACTCTGTTAAGTCAATCTCTCTCGGTACTGGAATGTAGATTGACCTCTCCCAATCTTTGGCCACTGTATCACTCTCCAGAATTGCTGGCATAGCTTGGTTAGAACCTTTACTGATTCTTCTTCTGTTGTTTGCCATATTTCAGTGGGTATTCCGTCAGTTCCTGTACTCTTCTGACTTGGTAATGACTGGAGTGCTGATCCAGCTTCATCTTCTAGGATTAGAGGTTATCGTAAGTAAGGAATATCTTCTAAGGTATCTTGGATGTTGATGTCTCTAGTGTATAGTGTTTCAATTTACTCCCTCCACTTTAGTTTGATCTCTTTTGGAACAGTTACTATCTGTCCATTGGCATTTTTTAACTAACCAACGCAAGATTGGGACCTCCTTCTGAGTTCAAAGACCTTTTGAAAGACTTTCCTTGTTTTTCCATATTTGATGTCTTTATAGATGTTGTTGTAATACTGCTTGTTGTCTCTTCCAACAGCTCTTTGAAGCTCTTTGTTAAGTTCCATTCTGAGATTTTTGTCCTTCTTTGACAAGCTTTGGCTTCTCTTCTCTTCTTGGAAATTTCCACAGTTTATTCTGACATCCAGTTTGCTTTCTTTCTTCATTTTTGGCAGTCTCTTTTCACATTTATCCTTAACGTCTTCTTTAAGTTTATTCCATAATTCCTCTAGTTTTCCTTCATGAAGTTCAGGACTTCAAAGTGATTCTTGATGTTCTCCTTGAAAAAGGTGGATATTTGTTCAACATCTTATTGTGGAAACTGACTGGCTTTCTTCTTCTTCTTTAGCTTAACATGGAACTTGCACATGAGCAGTTTGTGATTTGTTCCACAGTCAACACCTGGCCATTTCTTTGACGCTATAATTGAGCTCCTCCAACTTCTTTTAGCAATAATATAGTCAATTTGATTTCTATATATTCCATCTGGTGAGGTCCATGTATAGAGAGGTCATTTTGGTTGTTTGAAGACAGTATTAGTTATGAAGAATTCACTGGGGTGGCAGAAATTGATAAATTGGTCTCCTGCTTCATTTTGGTTTCTAGCCCATACAATCCACTTACATTTTCCTCTTTAATGTTTCCAACTTTGGCATTCCAGTTTCCAATCTCAAGTAGCACATCTTGCTTGCATGTTGTCAACTTCGAATTGAACTTGATCATAAAAGTCATCAACATCTTCTTCTTCTGCATCGGCAGTTAGAGCATAAACTTGAATGATCGTCATATTAAAGGGCTGTCCATGAAATCCAATTGATATTATTTGGTCATTGACTGCATTGTAGCCAAGTACAGTACTGTTCTTGCTATACCCTTCCTAACTACAAAAACAATGCCATTTCTTCTTCTTTTTTATGTCCTGAATAATAAACAGTAGGATAATCTGACTGAAAGTGTTCGGTCCCAGTCCATCTCAACTCACTGATGCCTAAAATATCAATTTGTAGTAGTCTCATTTCATCTTTCACTGTGTTGAGATTTCCTGCATTCATGCTTCTTACTTTCCATGTTCCTACTGTAATTGTATCTTTGCAGCTTCAGATTTTCTTTTCCTTCATGGCAACATCAGCAAGTAGACATCCTGAAGGCTTTAATCTAGCCACATCATAAACACCATTAGTACTTTAAAAGATCCTCAGCTCTTCCTGAGTAGCATGTTGAGTGCTATCTGACCTGAGGGGCCCATCATCCAGCACTATATCGTCAATCATCTTGTATTTTCTATCCATGTGGTTCTCTTTGTAAAAATACAGGAGTGGTTTACCATTGACATCTCCTGTGCAGTATGAATGCCCTTTGCCATTGTCACTAAAGTGATTATCTGCCTCAGGCATCTTCCTATATTGCTTCTGCCCAATACAGGTGCCTGCTTGCTTTAGATGGGTAGTTGGGAAGATGTTTACAACTTGGATGACCCTGTTGGGAATATATACTCTTGGCATACACTGCTAATGTTCTTTATCCCTCCCAGGAACACCCATCACCACCACAGTGAGGCAGCACAGCAGGACTTTGTGGGGAAACAAGCAGTGCATAAAGGCAAAGCAAAACAAAGTTAGTATTTTTTCCACAATTATCTTTCCACTATTGAGATGTTATTTGCTTTGCTGATATTTAAGTATACTTTTAATTATCTGACTTGGCCTAGCAGTGTCAGCAATGATTAACACAGTATTTCTTGTTAGCATCTGTAAACTTAGGAAACAGTCTTTAGAATGAAGAGACAGGTCATTTCCTTCACACTAACTCCCCATGGGAGAAGAGTATTTCTAGCAAAACCATTTGTGAAGTGAGTGATGCCTAATGGTATTTCCTTGAGTTCAGAATTCATAATAATAAATAGAAGGGAGAGTAGAAGGGAGAGACAGAAAATTGCAGGAGGTAAGATGAATTTGGACAATCAGCACAGTGAAAGTGGTAGCACATACTCAATGTCCATATAAATCTTTCCCCCTTTAATCTTCCCATGCTAGTGCTAATAAAGTTTGTATTTGCGTATCAAATTATCTATATTCAGATCTCTAATGCTATGCCAACTGACCATAATATGTTTATCTAGGGATCCCTTCTAGTCTGCTGAACAAAGTTGAAATTCTGAAAGTGTGGTGTGGATACTCTCCCAAAATGGCCAGAATGAGAGGCTTACTTTTTTACAAAATCATTGGCATAGTGGAAGTGACCAATCACAATGTTTTACCAGAAGGCAAACAAATGAGGTATCTTCCTACCAACCATTTTATCCTTCAGGATCTTCTTTATCACCAGTACTTTTTTTTTTGGCTCTGTTTGAGACAGGAGTAGACAAACAAAACCTCCAAGCATCCATCATTTTTATATTCCAAGAGTGCCTATGAGCTTATACAAGACTAGAGAAATTCCTGAAAGCAAGATGATGCTAGAGATAAGGTCCTTTGCTTTATAATATGCCAACCTCCCAATTTAAATAAACAAACAAATAAATAAAATCTAGTGGAATAGGGCAGTGTCCCATTGGCACCTATGGCCAATAGGACTACTCTAACATCTTGTACTTTTAAAACTTTCTCCTCCTCCTGCCTAAGGTTCTCATATGGTACTCATAATTCTTCTCTTCACCCTTAGATCCTTCCATGCAGTTAATTAAATAGCTGTGGCCCTATTTAAATGTTGCCAATGTGTACATTTCTATTTTTACAAAAAGCTTTAATTAAGTATGCTATTACATCAATTTCCCCACTTTAGAGAATCCAGCTTTGGATTTACCACTTATTTTTCACTTGGGAACTCCAAATACACAAATATATGCTCATTTGTGTGCACATGAATAAGATGTGTTTAGTATGATCACTGACTTTAGTGGCATTTACCACATTCACCAAAGTTAGTGAATGCCAAAAATACATCTGACCATGCATTTCTAAATGAGTCATTTCCACAAAGCAGCCTGCTCACTCTCAACTTTGTTATAAAGTATACAGTCAAGCTATAAATAGATAAGGTAGAATCTTACTGTTCTGAAATTCCCTGGATTTCTTTTAGCCATAGATTATTTTCCTTTTCTCCAACAAATGTTACTTTAGTTGGTGGCACAGCATTTCCTCTATATAGTTTTTGGGTTCCAGGAGGCTCCTCCAAGTTAAACCTTGAATAAAAGCATGTAGTTAATTCAAAATAATACATTTTAACTTTTCATCTCAGTTTTAACAACATTACACAAAGGTAGTAAAGGTAAAGGTTTTCCTTGACATTAAGTCCAGACGTGTCTGACTCTAGGGGACGGTGCTCATCTCCGTTTCAAAGCCGAAGAGCCGACGTTTGTCCGTAGACACTTCCATGGTCATGTGGCTGGCATGACTAAACGGAACGCCGTTACCTGCCTGCCGAAGGGGTACCTATTAATCTACTCACATTTGCATGTTTTCGAACTGCTAGGTTGGCAGGAGCTGGGACTAGCAACGGGAGCTCATCCCATCACATGGATTCGAACCGCTGACCTTTCCGATTGGCAAGCTCAGCAGCTCAGCGGTTTAACCCACAGTGCCACCGCGGTAGGTATCCTGAATTCAGTCAGTGTTGGGATTCCTGTGTTCTCTGAATTTGCTTTCCTGCAGAATTTTCATTACCAGACTAGGTAATATCACCAGTGCATGGGAGAGTGAAGTTATTGGTTGTTTATATATAGTAGCTTCTCTTGCCAGTCTTGGTTTGGGTGTGGTTTCTTCCTTGATAGTTTCTTGAAAGTTAGAGTATTGTTTCTTCCCTAATTGTTGATCTGGTACCGCTTCCTCCCTATCTGGACGTTAGGTACATGGGAGAATCTGCTCCGGGCTGTTTCCTTCCTTTCTTGACTTCTGAATGGTATGAAGATGGGGTTTATCTCTACGTATCGGTTGATGGCTGATTTGTCTGATTGTTATATGATGTAATAACTGCCCACAAAAGGAGTTGCATAAGAACATAGATCTTGCAAAAACACACTTCAGTAACCCATAATTCCAACAAGAGGAAACAGACTACCCGTACAACATCTTCCAATGTAATAGGTACACATACCATTTCATTAAAAAGTGCCTAGTTAACAACCTATCATATCACAACCTATGAAAAGGATAACTCTCCCATATATCAGAAACTTCTGAGACACACAACAGACTACCACAACTACATGACATTCCTCTAGCACATAAAACAAAACAGAACAAAAACCTTCAAAACATCTTAAGCAAACTCAAAGGCCCAGTAATCAAAGAAGAAAAAACAGGAGTCATCTACAACAGCGGTTCCCAACCTTTCTGGCACCAGGGACCGGTTTTGTGGAAGACAATTTTTCCACAGACTGGCAGAGGGGGCGGGGATGATTTCAGGATGATTCAAGCGGTTCCTCTTTTTCCCGATCTTTTATTCTTTTTTCTTCGTGCCGCTTGGAGGTAGCAGCCAACAGGCTTGCTTTCTCTGACAGGGGGCGGAGCTCAGGCAGTAATGCGAGTGATGGGGAGCGGCTGTAAATACTCAGGCTATAAATTCACTCACTCGCCCACCGCTCACCTCCTGCTGTGTGGCCCAGTTCCTAACAGGCCACGGACCGGTACTGGTCTGTGGCCTGGGGGTTGGGGATCCCTGATCTACAACGTATGTTGTAAAGACTGATACAGCGACTATGTAGGACAAACAGGTAGAAGACTGGTAGAATGCATCCTTAACATCAACTGGCAGTCAGAAAACATGATATAAGTTCCTTAATCTCTCAACGCTTAGATAAATTCAAACACAATTTTAACTGGGAAACTGTTGACATTTTAGATCAAGTCAAATCCAAGATAGCTAGGGAATTCCTGGAAGCTCGGCATGCTGAAAAATCAACTATTAACAGACACATAGAGAGAAACCTTATGTATATACCATTTAAAAAAAACATAATCAGAAGTCAAGAATGGAAACAAACAGCTCAGAGCACATCCTCCTTTGTAACCAACACCCAGATAAGCAGGAAACAGCCCTAGATAAACAATCAGGGAAGAAACAATATCCTAATCGATGAACTATTATGTAAGAAACCACATCCCAACAAGACAAGAACAAACTAGTAAATGTAAGCAACCAGCAAAGGGCACTTTCCCATGCACTGATGATGTTACCTAGTGTGCTAATGAAATGTCTGCAGGAAAGCAATCCAAGTTCAGAGAACATCATGAACCCAACAGTTCAACCCTCAACTACATACTGTATATTATTTGTCAATGTCCTTAGAATATTAGGTGAAACTGAATTAGAAATTAATTTGCTAGCAATACAACACAAGTTGAAAATGGAAAGATGTGTTTGGAGTGTCTTACTGTTTGTTTTAACATAGCTTTTTTAAAAAAATCTTATAAACTCTTCCTCTAGCACTATACCTTCTGAAGTTTTGCCTTAAAAGATACATATATAGAAACAAGTAAATAATAATTCTTCCAAATTAGTCTCTTACTTAGTTTCACCATCAGATACAGCAACAGCTCTGGCTTCTTCAAGGTGTGGCCAGTTAACAAAAATTGATTTCCCAAGCACCAAACTGGCTACTTTTTCTATACTCTATGGGAGAAAAATAATTGTTTAGTGCAGCAAAAGGAACCCATCCCAACATCTGCATATCAGGCTACGTAACCCTATTTTTTTTTTAAATGACTACAGGTAGTCTTGCATAACAACTGCCTGTTTAGCGATCGCTTGAAGTTATGATGGTGCTGAAAAAGTAATTTTATGACCTGTCCTCGCACTTAAACCATTGCAGCAGCCCATAGTCACGTGATCACCATTTGTGCATTTCACAGCTGGCTTCCAACAAGCAGTCAATAAAGAAGCCAGCAATAAAATCTCAAGTTGTGGTCACATGATGGCTTGCTTAACAACTGCAGCAAAAGTGGTGTCGTAAGTCCAGTGCAGTCATGTGATGTCTCAGTTAACAACCACGTTGCTTAGCAACAGTTGCCGGTCCCAATTGTGGTTGTTAAGTGAGGACTACCTGTACCTAGTAATTAAAACTAAATTTTGTTCTATTTGGATTCTGTTTATTCATAAACATTCATAATGTTTATGAATATTAATTCATAAATAAATGATTCTTTTAAAACATATGTGATATATGTTCCATTTTTATAAGCTTTATATTTGTAAGTGAAACTTTGGTAATACGCCTTATTTTAAACATTCCTAGGAAGACTGCCACAACATTAGACACTCATGAAAATATTATGCAGATAAATAGGCAAACACATCAGATTTTAGATGTAGAAATGATAGCACCAACATCTTCAGATCTACAGATGTGTTGGCTAGGTTTTATGGCCATTTTCCCCTTTGTGAAGCTAGGAAATAGACTTATTCCTAGGTCTGTCAAGGTGAACATAGCCTCTGCCTGTTTCTTTTCCAGATCAAATATAGATTTAGGTCAGCAAACCAGAACTGCAGGTGAAAGTGTGGACTTTTCCTGGTAACAAGATACATTTCCTACAGAAAGGTAATCAATGCTCACCATTCAGAATAAGCATTAAAAAAGCATGTTATTGTACCCCTCCAAGTAATCACCAGCATATGCAGGGGAAACACTATCTAATGTCTCTTCCAAACAAGCAAATCCAGTAAGACTAGTACCTAAGACAACCTCAATTCTAAACAAATCAACAGTCATGGAAATCAGTACTCAAGAGAAGTGTCTCTAATTATCTGCATTCTACACTCCATATAGCCTCCAGTCAGATTCTTATATTCACAAACTTTCTTCCCAAATGTTGCCCACAATATTATCACCATACCATTTCCAAAACGAAGGTTTCAGTCCCCAATGTTATACACAGTTGACTCAAATTCAATACTATGTCCGTTAACCTCAGAACTTACTTCACATACCATAGAACTATGGATAAATCATGTAATGGTATTTGTGTTCCTCTGAATTTAGTTGAAGTAAACCTTCATTAGTGAGTAATCTCAATAAACTCTCAGACAACTTCAATTATCATATCAGGCTCTTAGATGGGGTTTAATTACTACGTTTTCAAACTGGTTGACTAAGTGTATGGTTTCTGTGGTACATTAGAGGTAACATATAAAACTCTCAGGTAATCAAGGCTGCACACTGAAATCCAAACTACACAGTGTATTATTTCTACAAAGCAAATTTGAGAAAGCTGGATACTTACCAACTCCTCTGAATCTTCTGCAACTGTAATTTCCAGCAACATATTTTCTCCATGACTGTTTTGCTGAAATACTTGCACGCCATTTTTTCTCAGACCGAACTAGGATAGGGCAAGGAAGACAGTATTTACCCAGAAAGAAGACAACTCTCCTCAAATTGGGAAGAATAGAGAGAGAGAAAAAGATATATAAAGGGACAAAAACAATACCCTGGGAAATACCGTAGTAATGCTAGGGATCCCAACTCCTGGAAATTCCTCTGCTTCATAAGTATGGTATTTTTATATTGCGGATTTTAATAGTGTAAGCCACCCGGAGTCAGTGGGTGTGAGTTGGGCACTCATATAAATTAAATTAAATAAATGAATAAATAAATAAATAAAGCATGCGACATGTTCATATATACACCTATATTTGTATATGTGTCTGTGTGTGTGTGTGTGTATACACCACACACATATATACACATACAGACTACACAAAAACATGTATGTGTGAATGCTTTGATGTATATGTATACATGTACCAGAAACTACACTTCAGTCAATTAGTCAATAAATAATAAGGGCCAGGATTAAATAAATTAAAATGCAATTATGTCTAATTCAAGCTGCCAGTAAGTATGGGAGCCAAATGAGCCCCATATATCCATCTGTTTCACTCTCACACTCAGAAACATAGTAGTACACTCACACACATTCTCTTCCCTCTTTTCAGCAGAAACAACAAAAAAGGGAAAATCGGCTTGTGAGAAAAGGTAGTTATGCTGGAGAGAAAAGAAAAAGCAAATTTGTATGGAGAGGAAGTGAGAGGAAACAGAAACGGACAGGTCAGGAGAAAAGAGAGGGAAGCTCTGTTAGACCTTAGAAAACGGGTACATATTACCAGGCAAGTGGCCTTCCAAAGTCACAACTAATCTTGAGAAGCATATCCTTTTTGCAACAGTGTTAGTAGCCCTTCGTAATAATTTATAATTCAAGACCTTCTGCTATTCATAACTCTCCCTCCCATTCACAAATACAATCAATTGGGGTAAAAATAATCTTCCAGTAAATAAATCAAATTTCTGTCAAACATTAGGCTTCTCACATTAAAAATAAACTACTAAATGAAGAAACTTTGCATTTTACCTTGTGATTAATATGTTTTAGAGTAGGAAAGCCACAGAAATATAACCTCTCTGTATCTAATTCAGTTATTTTATTATCGGCTATATCCACATGCCAAGCATCCAAAGACACAGCTTTACACCTACACAAAAAAAAGGAAAAAAAAAGAAATTAAACTTCAGACAAACCACTAGTCAGCATTAAAGGAAGATCATGAAGACACTGATTTTTGGGGAGCACTTAACTAATCAAAACAACTTTGAACACAACTATGCAAAACAATAATGCTGAAGCCAAGAGCTTTCCTACACAGCCATACATTTTTGAAATCAAATGGCTTTTCCAATAACATTTCCCACAAACTTAATGAAAAGGGGTCAATGTAAGAAAAGAGCAGTGGATTCATTTATTTAATTTGTTAGATTAATATTCTGTCTTTCCTTCAGAAGTTCAAGGTAGTGCATTTCTCCCTCCACTTTTAACATTTCCTTTGCATTTATAAGTAAGTCCTACAGACTTACCTCGTACGACACTTTTCTATGGAAGAGAACTTCTCTGGCCATGGTGATAGATACTGGAATTCTTTATCTCTATCATATAAGTACATTAGGCATTCACTGTGTCTATTTCTTTGCTTTTCTTCTGCTTTCAATAATTTGTTGCATGGCTCCATTGCTTCTAATAATTGTTTCTAAATAAAAGACAGCATTTTGTAGTCACGTAGTATTCATATTCTTCTAGCATCTTGTAAAAACATGTTAAAAATACTGGACTGAATCAGAGCCAAGTTTCCTCAGAAATCAGTTTAATGCAAGTCCATGTGCAATGTGTCTACTAAATATGCTATTTTAAACTTATGTTAACTTGTCCCACTGAAATAGATGAGTATTAAATTAGTCATTGTCTGTCTCTTTTGGTAGAAATGAGATTCATTCTGTGTCATGTTCATCGTTCCAATGGTTTGCATACATCGTAACGTTTCGCATGTCACGTTTCTGATCCGTGTCTATCATCCGCGGGGTGGGAAATTCCAGCCTTACCAGGCTGTTATCTCTGTGCTGCTCTGAAGGAATGTGTGTTTGGGTTATGACATGTATTCAAGGTTGCTTTCCCAGGCCGATGTGTGACGTTTACCAACACTTGGGAGGGGGTGGTTGTGATGCTGGGGTAAGGGGCGGGATCGGGTTAGAGGCAAGGGTTTTTAGTTTGTATTTGGCGCGCTTTTGCCTATTCTCAGCTTTCTTCGTGTATGCATACTATTCTTTCAATAAATTAGTTTTATTCAGAAACTGCTGGTGAGACTGAGTCTGTTGGGATAGGCAATCATTACATAAAGCTGAGAATCATCAAAAACTTAAACCGCTAGCCCCTAACCAGGTTACCTGTGATGGGGAGCGCTAGCGATGTCTTTACTACGAGAAGCTGAGTGGATTGAAGAGGAGCCGGACACCACGGCAGCGAAGGTGGCCCGGAGCTTCCGTGCAGAGAGGGCGGCGCGCCGAGAACAGCTGGGTCTACAAACTGGCGAGCAGCTGGTAACGTCGGAAACGACAGTCACTTCAGGGGCCAACTATAGAACTGGGGATGAGGACTCCGCTGTAGGGGAGGCAGAAGAGGTCCGGAAACCAGGACCTCCGTTGTCACCCACAGTGGTAGTGGTAACCGGTGCGCCCGAAGAATCGGTCACCCCCGCGCGTATGAGGGCTTTAGAGGAGAAACTGGAATCCTTAGCGGTTATGCTAAAGGAAAGCCATAGAAAGTCGGGGTCTGCTGAGGGAAGACGAAGAGACGCTAGGGACCAGAGTGCCAACCCTGAGTCACCACCCCCATCTCCGCAGAGAAGAAGTAGAGCCCTGTTCCGACAGTCAGCAAAAGGGAGGAGAACCCTAGACTTTACTGAAAAATCCGAACCTCTGGAGGCGGCGAGACCCCCACCCCCTTTTTCGGTGAAGTTTGATGGCGACCCTACGAAGCTGTCTTTCTTCCTTACCAATGCTAATAGCTATATGGAGGACTGGGAGCAGAGCTTTCACTCCGAAAGGGGGAAAATCAATGCCATTGCAAATAAGCTAAAGGGGAGGGCGGCGGATTGGTACATCCAGCTGTGCCAAGCAGAGGCCCCAGAGTTAGAAGACTTCGAGGAGTTCCTGTGGGCACTAAAACAACACTTTGAAGACCCTTTGGCACAAGAAAGAGCGAAACGGGCTCTGAAGAATCTGGCCCAAGGGTCACTTTCAGTGGCAGATTATGCGTTAGAGTTCAAAGCACTGGCTGGAAAAGTTGAGGATTGGTCCCAGTCTACCCTAGTGGAGATGTTTAAAGATGGGTTGGAAACTGAGGTTCTTCGGTGGGCTCTGGGGCGTGATGACCCAAAGACTTTGTATGGGTGGATTCAACTAGCAGGCAGTGCTGAAAACGCTCTGGAAACCTTCGCGCATCGCAAGGCAGTAAAACAAGGCAAAACAATCAAAAGCACCCGCGCCCCAATCTCTTCAGGACGACCCAGCCAGCGTTCGTGGGAGGAGGAGAGGGAACGTCGCTTTGCCAAGGGGCAATGTCTGCGCTGCGGGAAGGAAGGACACCGAGCGGGGGCATGCCCAAGACTAAGAACTGAGGATCGCCCAGCGAAACCGGCCGGGAAGTCGCCATCCCTACCAAGGAAGATGAAAGCCGCACTGGCTGAGTCGGAGCTTGAAGGCATCCCTTTCTTTGGAGAAGAGAGGGGACTGGAGATCGAGGAGCCGGCGGAAAACGCCAGCCACCTGCTTTGAAGGGCGCCGTGGGGCAGGTGGAAGAAGAAGAAGATGGGCGCGACCATGTTTCGGTGAGTGGGAATTTCCCTACCCTGACCGTTAAAGTGAAGTTGGGGTCCAGCACCAGAACTGTAGAATTGTGGGCCATGATCGATTTGGGGTGTTCACGGTCCTTAATGCACCCTGACGTGGTAACTGCGTTGGAGTTACCCACGTTTCCTTTAAAGCGGCCGATGATCTTTACCCAGTTGGATGGGACCACGGCAGGGGGGAAACCAGTTACCCACTCTACAGGGATGGTTGCATTGCAAATGGGCAGCCATTGGGAAAAATTACCGTTTATTGTGGCACCGGTAGGGGGACCTTTGGTCATCTTAGGGATGCCCTGGTTTGTACGGCAAAATCCCCTTATAAACTGGGTGCACAGAACGGTGATGTTCGCAGATGGATTTTATAAAGCCCCTAATAAGGACCAACTAGACGACAGCGAGGCGGGACGGGCAGCAACAACTTCTCTGCAGGTCCTCAAGCCGCTGGAAGGGCTGCCGGAGCAATACCAGGACTTTGCAGATGTGTTTGGGGAAAAGGAGGCGGACCAGCTGCCGCCTCATCGCAAAACGGACTGTGCCATAGAATTTGTCCCTAATGTGAAATTGCCTAGTCCCAAAATTTATTCTATGACCCAGAAGGAGCTGGCAACACTACGAGAGTTCATTGATAAAAATCTAGCTAGAGGTTTTATTGAACCAGCCAGCTGTCCGGTGGGCGCACCTGTACTGTTTTGACCAAAGAAAGATGGCACTTTGAGACTGTGTACAGATTTCCATGGGCTCAATGCAGTATCAATATTAAATAAATATCCTTTGCCCCTAATAAAAGATATGCTAACACATCTGGCAAAGGGAAAAATATTCTCTAAGTTGGACTTGAGGGAGGCGTATTTCCGTATTCGCATACGGGAGGGGGATGAATGGAAAACTGCTTTTAACTGTCCTTTGGGTGCTTTTCAATATAAAGTACTACCATTTGGATTGGCGGGGGCGCGAGGAGTTTTTATGCAACTGATCAATGAGGTCTTGCATGACCACCTATTTAAAGGGGTGTTGGTGTATTTGGATGATGTGTTAATATATACTGAAACTATGGAAGAGCATGTTAACCTAGTCAGACAAGTACTGAGCAAACTGAGAAATGCGGAATTGTATGCTAAACTGTCTAAATGTGCATTTCATAAATCACAAATTGATTATTTGGGCTATAGAATTTCAGATAAAGGGATTGAAATGGATCCTGCTAAAATTGAAGCCATTTTGGCATGGGAGCCGCCACGCACGTGTAGGCAGCTACAAAGTCTCCTGGGATTCGCGAATTTCTACCGGCCGTTCATCCAGGGGTTCGTGGAAATAGTGCTACCCCTGAGTTACTCAAAACAAAAGGTTTGGGGGATACATGGAGGGCGAAAAATCCGGGAGCACTACTAAAATGGACACCCGCATGCCAAATGGCTTTTGAATCCCTTAAACAACTGTTTACGTCCGAACCTATTCTACAGCATCCTGATCCTGACAAACCATTTGTAGTGCAGGTGGACGCTTCTGATTTCTCTATTGGAGCTCTATTATTACAAAAGGACAAGTTCGGACAGTTAAAACCATGTGCCTACCTCTCCCGTAAATTCTCAGAGACGGAAAGGAGGTGGCACGTTTGGGAAAAAGAGGCTTTTGCTGTTAAAACTGCTTTAGAAAGCTGGCGTCACTTATTGGAGGGGGCTGCCCACCCTTTCGAGGTTTGGACTGATCATAAAAACCTTGAAGCACTGACTGCGTCTCGCAAACTCAACCCAAAGCAAATTAGATGGGCTCAGTTCTTTAGTCGTTTTGACTTTAAACTAAAATTTATTCCAGGAAAAAAAAACTTTCTGGCTGATGCACTATCGCGCCAGCCTCAGGATGCCACTGCTGTGCCTGACATAGTGGGAACTCTCTGGACAGAGCCCCAAATGAGTCTGGTAGCTGTGACTCGCAGCCAAACTCGTGCGCAGCAAACAGATGCTTCAATTTCACCTCGCACAAAGCGCTTGCCTGTTCCCTCAGACTTGCAACAAAAGTTTCTTTCCGAACTGAAATCTGACACTTGGTTGAAAGCAAACCTTAACGATGTTACTTTTAAACAGGGTTTTGCATGGAAACATGATCGTCTCTATGTGCCTGAGTCTTTACGCAAAACCATCCTCTCATGATCCCATGATGACAAATTGGCTGGGCATTTTGGGTTTTTGAAGACCCTTCATTTGGTTAGACGCCACTTTTGGTGGCCAACGCTTAGGCGCAACATTAAAGACTATATTAGTTCCTGCCCAGTATGTGCTGCTTCTAAATGAAAAGTGGGGAAGCCCCAGGGCTTGTTGCAACCTGTGGCTAATCCCTCCCGCCCCTGGGAGGAAATTTCTATGGACTTCATCGTTGATTTACCTCCTAGCCAGAGAAAAACTGTAATTTGGGTGGTAAAATATTTTTTCTCTAAGCAAGCCCATTTCATCCCGTGTACCTCCATCCCATCTGCGCAGCAGCTGGCCCGCCTCTTCATTGTACATGTGTACAAAATTCACGGATACCCCGTTTGGTGACTGACAGGGGCACACAGTTCACGTCCCAATTTTGAAGGGAATTTATGAAATTACTGGGCACTAAACAGGCATTGTCTACGGCGTCGCATTCGGAGACTGACGGAAATACGGAAGCAGTTAATTCTACACTTGAACAGTATTTGCGTGCTTTTGTTAATTATCAACAAGATAATTGGGTTGACCTTCTACCTTTTGCAGAAGTTGCGTACAACAATGCCGTTCATCAAAGCACTGGCCAAGTGCCTTTCCATACAGTTTTTGGCCGTGACTTTGTTCCGATCCCGGAGCTGCCTCAACCAACATCCCCTCCCTATTCACCTGCTGATTGGGCAGCACATCTGGGTGACTCCTGGCCGAAAATACAGCAAGCACTTACAGATGCCCAAGCCACTTATAAACGTCATGCCGATTCTAAGCGGTCCTCCCTACCATCTTTTCGAGTTGGTGATAAAGTCTATCTTTCCACCAAATTCATCAAATCCACACAGCCTTCCAAAAAGTTAGCACCTAAATTTATTGGTCCTTTTTCTATCGTTGCTCAAATTAATCCTGTTACTTTTAAATTAGATTTGCCTAAAAATCTTAAACGTTTGCACCCTGTGTTTCATTGCAGCCTACTTAAGCCTTTCAACGAATCAACCCGCTGGCATCCACAACCTTCCCCTCCTGCACCTATCATGATTGATGGTCAACAACACTTTGAAGTCAGAGAAATCCTTGATTCCCGACGATGTCGTTCTGTTTTACAATACCTTGTTCGCTGGAAGCATTTCCCTCATCCTGAGTGGGTTGCTGCCCATGATGTTCACTCCCCTATTCTGGTTACCCATTTCCATGCTGCTTATCCTGATAAGCCTGCTCCTTAATTTTGCTTAGTTTCTTTAAGGGGGGCGGTATGTCATGTTCATCGTTCCAATGGTTTGCATACATCGTAATGTTTCGCATGTCATGTTTCTGATCCGTGTCTATCATCCGCGGGGTGGGAAATTCCAGCCTTACCAGGCTGTTATCTCTGTGCTGCTCTGAAGGAATGTGTGTTTGGGTTATGACATGTATTCAAGGTTGCTTTCCCAGGCCGATGTGTGACGTTTACCAACACTTGGGAGGGGGTGGTTGTGATGCTGGGGTAAGGGGCGGGATCGGGTTAGAGGCAAGGGTTTTTAGTTTGTATTTGGCGCGCTTTTGCCTATTCTCAGCTTTCTTCGTATATGCATACTATTCTTTCAATAAATCAGTTTTATTCAGAAACTGCTGGTGAGACTGAGTCTGTTGGGATAGGCAATCATTACATTCTGGTACAGATTGCCTATTTTTGTATGAAATAACTTATTCAAATTTAAGATCTGCTGAGTTAAATTGGTACTGAACAGGCATGTGGTAATGGCATTAGTGAGGAAAAGAGGAGAGGTGTGGCGACAAGAGGATGTATGTTTCTATTATGTTTTAACACTGATCAAATAAGTGATAAATAATAAAGTTCTCACCTCATCGATAAATGGGATTAAAACCACAGCTTCCCATTCTTGCTGCTTTCCATTTAAATCAGTTTTAAATTCTGTTGGATAATATTCAATAATGGGAGACTCCTCACTAGTCATTAAATGCTAAGAGATAGGAAAGGACAATTCAAATTATTTAAACATAATATTAAACAGGACATCTAACATAAAAAAATTAAATGTATATGGCAGAAATGCCAAACAAATCAAAACATGGATCAATTAAGTATTAACAGTACTGAACTAATATACCTTATATATAATCACGTGAATAAATATATGTCATTGAAATTTTTGACTTTCTCAGTATATTTCAACATATAGATATTTGATTTTTATTTCAACAATATTAATAGATAAAGGGGATATAATATAGCAAATATCATGCACCATTTACATTTTGTAGTCCATCATATAATTTATATAAACCTAAATGCAAATTTTGCACGTGGAAAAAGTGAGCGCACCCCTACATTTATCACAACCTCAAATACCTAAAATTAATTGGTGCAAATGAATTAGATCAGGTGCAAATGAATAGAACATCATTAGAGACAATCTGGGAGGAATCTGTCTTATTTAAACCTCAGACATTTAGTTTGATTTCCCCTTTGTTGCTGAAGTGTGTGGTATCTCCATGCCTAAATCGAAAGAGCTCTCTGAGGTCTTCAGAAAGGAGGTTATAGATGCCTCTGAACCTGGGAGGGGATTTAAAAAGATTGCCAAACAATTGGACATTAACCATTCACCATTAACCAGTCCAATCTACAAATGAGAAGATTTCAAACAACTGCAAACTTGCCCAGGCCAGACTGTCCCAGCAAATTCAGCCCAAGAGCAGAATGCAAGACGTTGAAACAAAACTCTAAGAACCCAAGAATTTCATCACTTGACCTACAGGTAGCTCTTGCCACTTTTGATGTCAAAGCACGTTAGTCTACCATTAGAAAGAAGCTGCACCAATTACATCTACGTGGGAGGTGTGCAAGGAGGAAACCTTAGCTGTCCAGAAAGAACAACAGGACAGGACTAAAGTTTGCTCATACCTAGGCAAAGACCAGGACTTCTGGAACAATGTGATCTGGACAAACAATGCAAAAACAGAATTATTTAGCCATAGTACCAGAAGAGACGTTTCGAGAAAACCAAATACAGCATTTCACCAGAAGAACCTAATACCAACTGTAAAACAGTGGAAATGTTAAGGTTGGGGTCTGCTTTGCTGCATCAGGGCAGGTCACCATCATAATACCTTCACTGTACTGGAGGGTACTTGAGGATAATGTGAGACCATCTGTCAGAAGAATGAAGCTCAACTAAGAGTGCACCTTGCAATATGACAATGACCTTAAACATTCCAGTAAATCCACAAGGAATGGTTGAAAAAAAAGAAATGGCTTTTCTTTTTGAAAGGCCAAGTCAAAGCTTGGATCTAAATCCCATTGAGATGCTGTGGGGTAATTTAAAATGGGCTGTGCATGCAAGAAGCCCCTCAAATATCACCCAGCTGAAAAAATTCTGCATGGAGGAGTGGGAAAAATTTCCTCCCAGTCAACATCAGAAAGTGGTAGACTGTTACAAGAAATGTCTACTTGAGGTTGTTTCTACCAAAGGACAATACCAGGAACTAGACCCAAGGGTATACTTACTTTTTACACATGTGAAATTTATATTTATGTTTAATTAAATTATACAATGAAATACAAAACGTAAATGGTGCATGATATTTGTTATATTGTATTGCCTTTATCTATCAATATTGTTGAAATGAAAATCAAGCATCTGCATGTTAAAATATGTCAAAAAAGTCAAAACTTTCAGTAGGGTATACTTACTTTTTCACCTGACTGTAAAGTGAGGGAATTAAAATTCTCCTTGTACATCATAATACAAAGACATGTCTTATAAAAACATTGTAACCTACCTGGTAACATTTTGGTAACAAATCCTTGCTAGCTGCAGGCAGTACTGCAAGAAGTTGTTCAAATGGCAGAAATGGTTTTCCTAAATCTAAATGAATCTTCAGTTCACTGACTTTGCAAATATCTGAGAGATAAGGTGCATAATGGTAAGGGTAGTACCTAGAGGGAAGTAATGTATTATTTCAGTTCTTTAAAGTGCATAGATGTATGAAAACCAGTATCCTGAGCTTATTCAACCAAAAAGCTAAAGGTAGGAAGAAGACATCTGAAATAACATGTTACTCGAGTAACATTATTCTGAGAGTGAGATACAGGTTGAGAAAGAGATAGAAGTGGATGGCTTTCTAGTGTGTTTTAATGTAAAAAACAGCCTAAAATACACAAACTAATCTGTAATTTCTTCTGTAATAATTAGCTTACCAGCTCCATGATTGAACACCATGGTAGTAATAGTGCAAAATCCACTGTATTGCCTGGACATAACATTTTGACTGGTCAGCCAGAAAGTCACTAAAAAAAAAGCCACAAACACACAAATGATGGACAGGAATAAGTAGCTATGCATTTAAAAATAATTAAGCAACTGTGTCCATCAATTCACTTGGGATATTATAGCACGTTTTTCACAGCAAAAGTGTACAATATTTTAGTGCCTGCACTTACTCTGAAACAACTTCTATACCCATCTTTGTCATATAATACGTTCTTTTGTACTGTCTAAATTCTGCTTCAAACAAACCATCATCTTCCAGTTCATCTTCTAATGCAGCTGAGAGAGACACAAAATTGAACAATACTTGTTATTTAACAACTATTAACACTGTCCATACTGTTAAGATGTTGAAACTTATACAGGTAGCCCTTGACTTATGACCACAATAGGGACTGGAAAGTTCATCATTAAGTGGCGGTCATTAAGTTATACATCAAGTGACTGCACCCAATTTCATGATATTTCTGTGGCGACTGTTAAGTGAACCATGTGGTTGTTAAGTGACTCACACAGTTCCACACTGAATTTGCTTGTTGGAAGCCGGCTGGGAAGGTCACAAATAGCAATTACATGACCCCGGGATGCTTCAAATGTGATAAGCGCGAGGACTGGCTGAAAGTCACTTTTTCCAGTGCTGTCGTAACTCTGAACGGTCGCCAAACGAATGGTTGTAAGTCGAGGACTACCTGTATGCTAAAAAACCTGCAGTCAGTACTATTGTTTTAAAACTGACGTGGTATACATTAAATGAATTAAGATATTAAGAGCCATGCTAATTCAGACTATAAAGCCCACTTGCAGCAGTATCATATTTACCACAATAGTCAATCAGCTGTCTCAGAAAAGCACACAAGCAATACATAATGTACTACCATTATTGTAACCAATGTGAATTTTCTAATTTTGAATTGGAAAAATGATAATTTTCTTCAATCAATTGAGCTGGCAAATCTCACTTCCATTTAACTGATAAAAGCATGACACATTCACTATGCAAAGTATCTGAAAAGTCTTCCAATAGCTAAAATATTTTATTAGGAAAAATATTAATAAAGTAAAATGTACATGATATTTAGATATTAAGGACAAAATGAAAGCACTGAAAAGAATTTACATAATTTTAGTATTTCTGAAATATACTAAATCCTAATGTGATTTTGTGAAATGATTGTAGGAGGTCTAATACAATGAAACTTTTATTCAGGGGTAGAAGGTTGCTAATATAAACTATATTTATATCCAAATATAAAATACTTAATAAATAGGAAAACAGGAAATATAGGGATTTTATTTTAACTTCTATATTAGAAGCTAATATAAACTATATATCTCTGTTTCCCATGTCAGAGTAACCTTCTGTATTAGGCTTTTGCAGAAATAAAAGGAACAGGAAAGTATAAAAGTTCATGTTAAGCAATACATTCAAAATAGCTTTTAATTCTACCCTATCCTGGATAGCATACAGGTCAAAATATGAACAGCATTGAACAGTATTCCTGAACTTACTTTTTGAAGCTTCTACATTTCCACTGTCAGTTTTCTCTAAAGCATCCAAGCATATAGCATTTTCCTGAGCCTGTTGACATTGTAATTCATACTTTTGAAATAACAAAGTAGTATTAATACCACAAAACTACAGAAAGGAAAAGTCTAAAGAATGGCACTTTCATTCCATCCTTGGGCATCTCACAAATTGCTTCTGATGGTTGGGGTTACCTCCAGAGCCAATTTGGAGTTCATGAAGAAAAACAGAAGAAGAAAAAAAGTGAGTCTTCTCCTCTAATATTGGATTTAGCCCAAAATCAAGAATGAGACTTCAATAGTGAAGAAAACAAAAACATATCAAAGCTACAGATCTGTTCATGTATAGCTTTATTTCAACAAGCACTCAGAAAACTCAATAAAGCCCAAACATACCTACTTGGTGACAAATAATATAATATAGTATAATTAATTAATTAAATTTATTAGGTTTCTAAGACTCTGAGCTGTTTATCAAATCCCAAAAAAATGCAGTAAAAATTATTAAAACAGTTTAAACCCACATAAACAGGCAGCCCAGACTAAAACAATTAGAACAAACAATACAAAAATACAACAGAGACCCCACTAATACATACCAGTGAAATTCAAGAGTTTTCTAGTTACATTTAAGAAAAAAGGCAAAATCCAATACCACATGGGTGAACTTCAGCTTTTGTGATATAATTTTCATCCTGGCAGCTCCTAGTTCCCCTTAAAATATACTTAAGTGTCCCAGACTAGATGCTGAAGCATAGGTAGAAATGAAAAATGCTTGCTCCATTGATAGAAACCACTCTGTCAACCTGGCAGAATTGTTATCTAAAAGCACACACCTCATCAGAAAACAGCTTGACAAGCATGATTCCTAAACTTTATAGAATTTAGGAAATAGTACTTTCTATTGAATGAGAATGAATTATAGAACCACAGAGTTGGAAGGGACCTTGGAAGTCATTTAATCCAACCCCCTGCCCAGTGCAGGAATACTCATACCATCCTGGACAAATGGCTCTCCAATCTTTTCCTGAAAACCTCCAGCAATGGAGCATCCACAACTTCAGAAGGCAGGCTGTTCCACTGCATAATAGCTCTTGCAATCAGGAAATTCCTCCTTATTTCAAGTCTGAATCTCTCCCTGTTAAGCTTCCACACACTTTTTGTCTTACTTTTGGGTACTATGGAAAATAAATCCATACCTGCAACATCCCTTCATGTATTGGAGCTGCTACCATGTCTCCTCTTAGCCTTCTCTTCTTTAGGCCAAACATAACAAGTTCCTTAACTATTCCTTGTAAGATTGAGGCTCCAAGCCCCTTACCATCCATGTCACTCTTCTCTGCACCCTTTTTAGTTCCTCAGCATCATTTTTGCACTGTTGAGATCGGAACTAGAAACAGTATTCCAGGGGTGACCTGACCTGGAGTGGCAATACTATCACTTCCTGTGATCTTGACACTATACCTGTTGATGCAGTCCAAAACTGCATTGGCTCTTTTGGCAGCTGCAGCACATTGCTGGCCTGTGTTTAATCTATGGTCTACCAAGATTCCCAGATACCTCTCACACAAGATACCACTTGTTTTCTACCTGTACATCTGGTTTTTCCAGCCTAAGTTCAGAACCTCACATTTCTCACCACTGAAACCATTTACCATTGAAAAGAAATATGCTTCATTGGCTAGTTCAGTCCTCTGGTCATGATGCATAATCTCTTCCTGAATTCCTAAGGATGTATTTCCAGCAAATTTGCTCAGGGCTCTTCTCCTGCTGTCATAAGGGCCACATGTGTACATTTAGGCATAAATATAGCAAACATCTTTACTTCTAATAAGCACTAAACGTTAATTTCTCATTTAAAAAATACTAAGAGTTATTTCTTTCTATAGATTAATTATCTCAAAATACCAACCTTGGGTTTTTTTTGTTTTTTTGACTCTTCAGCTGCAATACCAGCTGCTTCATTTAAGTATTTATTACCAACTTTGCTTTCAAACCATTTTAGATCTACGAAGATTTCACTGAAGTGTTCACGATCAAACTATTAACATAGAGGGAAGGAAAAACAAGCCATCAGTCATCACATTATGCAAAAACAGAAGGTCTTGAATTCTGTAGACACACAATGTAACTACTAAATAAGAAGTTGAAAAATCAACTATCAATGTCAGGTAGGTTTTTATCTTTCCAAGGCAGGTATCAAAGAGGACCTATTTTGACTTGAAAGCCTATTTTTACCTCATTTTCCTTAACTCTGTTTTTAAAACGTGATTTACAATCAAAGTCTAAAAACAGAAAGAAAGGACCATATATAGAGTTAACCAAATACTATGCACAAAAAGAGTATAGTAAAAAAAATACATAAATCTGTAGATAAGGTAAACAAAATAGTTATACTATTAATAATCAAATGAAATTTGGCAACCTTTCTGGAAATCTCAAACTACCTGTCAGCTCAAAGGAGAGCATTTTCCTCTAAGCTAACATGGCTATACCTTAAAAGAGGCATTATTAGCATACCAAGCCATATAAAAAGAGCAATGCAGTCATACTCTATTTCTCCTAATGGACAGTTGCCCTTCCGCAGTAGTATTATAGAATCTTCCTTCCAACAATGTGAATGGCAAAACATTAAATCATGCAAGTGTAAGGGCTATCTTCTGAACTGAACATAGTATATTGGGTAAATAATTAAGACAGGAGAAAAATAGATATGTCTCATACAAGATGATGTTTGAAGTTTGATACTTCAAACTTTCTAGATAGTGTTGTCAAGAGGCTAATATTTGAGTTCTATCTAGTTTCTCTTAAGGCCAATTGTGATCAAATGTTTATTTATTGTGCAATTTATCTACCAGCTCAATCTTCATGAGCTGGTAAACTTTAAGTAGTTTACAGATAATAAATAACTGATACCATAATCCATGCCTATCAAAGTAGAAAACCAAAATGGTTGGTTTTCCTAGAAAACCTAAAAGAGTTAAATGGTTCATCAAAAAAAAAAAAAAAGGAAATCAAACAGGTGAAGAACCTTAAATATTTTGGGGTAGTATTCCACAATACCGATGCCTGGAAGGCCCATATTGATTATGTCACTTTGCAAGCACAAAGAAGTACAGCAGCCATTATGAAATTCACATGGACAAAAGATAGGGACAGCATGCCAGCAGCTCTGAAACTTTTTGTTGCAAAACCATGGCTCAAATACTCTATGTTCAACTGGGGCCATTTCCACACTACAGGCCACCAGAGATTTAATAAACTAAGTTCTTGAGGACACTGTTTCAAGCACCCAGATATACAACTAATGCATCCCTCAAGGTGGAAGCAGGGCAACCAAAAGTTGAGGTGAGGGCTTGGCTACTGATTTTCTCCTACTGGCTTAAATGCCACTATTTTCTATCAGGACTGATTCCCTTAGTACTTCCAGATCACTTCCAATCTTCTTGGTAACAAGTAATAGTGGGGAAGCTCACCCAATATAGGGTGTCATTTGAACTCTCCTCTTTCTGGATTATACTCCAGCTAAAAGAACCATTAGAGAGAGGGTCCTAGATGTGGAATATCAGAATGAGTTCAGCCACATTCCAGCGCACATTGGAAATTGTATAATGTACCCTACATAGCAATTAGGCATATATCTACAAAAACACCCAACAAAAAGTTTTTTTTTCAGAGCTAGGCTTGAGGTGCTCCTTTCTTTTGTGCTCAGTGAAAGATTTGCTAAAATCCCCATGTGTCAAAGAATTTGTCCCTGCCATACAGGAGCCATTGAAACCATCACACACAGGCTGCTCTACTGTCTCTATTATTAGGACAGTTGTCAAATTTTAATTCCCCCCTACCACCACACTATATAGGCTGTTCTCTACCTTCATGATAGCTAGAAATCAGTTTTTATTATTTAAAAATGAAAGCAGATGGAAATCCATAAAGGATTCTAATGTTATTACTTTAATTTTATGCAGTATAAAGAATATATACTTACATCTGACAATTTTATAAGATATTTCTCAAAGTGTGGCAAGTTGAGGTGCCCACTTTCATTTATATAACCTAAGAAAGAAACAGAAGTATGATTTATGTTTACAACCATGAGCTACATATATTTCCTGCACCTCATACTAATTAAAAAAATTGATCTATACTTATTCCTGTTGATCACAGAAGGAACTGTGGTGGCTTCCCATTGAAAAATGGGGGTAGGTCACTAATAAACACAGATTCCATTTTTTCCCTGCAGCCCCCACTGCTATTTCGGTCAGATTACTTGGAAAAGCATGGGAAGTATTCCTAAAAAGGGCAAAAATATTACTCTTTCTCCTCCAGTGCCAGTAGAACACCAGTGAATGCACATCTGGATCTACTAGTAAACCAGGTCAAGAAATCAACTCCACAGGAAGGCTAAAATTACTTTTATTGAGACTGGCTGTAACAACAGAACTGTGGAAGTATGATTGTATTCTTCCTACTTCTTAGAGTTCAGTGAATTAAGGAAGTGTTTTCTGAGCCACTTCCAGTGTTATCTGGGTGTTCTGGGCTTAAACAATGTTTTACCCCTTGTTGCCTTGGCAACGGAGCTTGCATATCTCCATCAAGGTCATCTTCCTTACTTTCTACAGGCACCAATCCACATAATGGAAGAAAAAAATTGTATTTTCCAATAGGAGTACAGAACATGACATCAAGATTAAAATAATTCTTTTTTTCCCCATTCTACCTATTACTCTGTAGCAGGGCCTACTACAAGACCATCTTCTAGTAACTATGTGATATAGCTTACCTCCAAGTTCAGGCAATACAGCCATGTATGTTCTATAAAGCAGCGGCAATGCATCATGGTTAATATGAAAATGAGGTAGATGAGGAATAAAATCATTTCCAACAAGAAAGCCCATTAAAATCCAGTCATCTATTATTCTTTCAATCTCATATGGAAATGAAATCTTGTCCTGATAAATAAATGGTGATACAAATAATTATCAAGTGAATGTGCACACCTTTAGCAACTTTCAACAACCTTTAGCAAGTACACTCATACTTACTTTAACTGGTGAAAATTCATAGTCAATATATTCTCTCATTAATGACAAGTGCAAAAGATGAAAAGTGGTTTCTTCTGGGGCACTTGCTCTGTAAATTATTAATACAAGTGAGTAAGCTAACTAAAATATTAAATTTCATAGATTAAATATGTGAATATTCAATACTGAATAAGGACAATGTTCTCAGTTATTCAGCAGTGCTGCTTAACCACCTTCACCCTCATTTAGTATTTTTTGCAGCAGATTACCTTTGTGATTTTTTGCCACCAAACCGGATCTCTTCTCTTAAAAGGGAGAAGTGTGGCTCATGACTTGTCAGCCCAAGCATTATCTATTAAAAGAAGTAATTTAAAAATAACTGAACCAATCATTAAAAACACTTATCAGCAATGAATGAATTCTTATAGCAGCTTATTGTCTTGACATCAAAGGATCTCATTGAGATCCATACTAGAGTAACATCCCCCCTTTCCACAATGGATGCCACACTACTAAACAAACTGCTTTCAAAATGCATACACCTCTACAAAATTTAAGGGAAATAACTAAGAATCCTTAGTTGTACAAATAAAAACACCCCTTGCAGTCTGAGGAGACTCTTTATACCACAACTATTGGCATTTGTAATCAAGAATCTCATTCACTTTTTAATAAATCATGTTTATATGTAAACATACCAAGTCAGCATCTAAACCATAGAGACAGTGCCTTGTGTTTGGATCATGGTCAGGCTTTGCTTTTTCTGATCTAATAAATTCCATAATTTTATGTTCTCCTTCTCCTGGTGTCTGAATGAAAAGAAAAATCAAATTAATACATTTTGAATTAGTAACAATTAATTTAAGAAGTCTTATTAAAGTAAAAAGTAACCTCATGGCCTGATAAGTAGACAGTTACGCCTTGCCAGGATTTGTCTGTGGAAATCTTCATATTTACAAAATACTTCAGGTGTTCATGCAACCTGGCCATGAATTCAGTCCCTAATAACAGAAATCTAAAAGTTATACTTTCATTCACTGAAATTTCAAAATGTTTTCAAATACTTTGAAAAACATACAAATATTTCTTTAAATAATAAGATTTCACATTTTTTAAAAAGCACAAATATTTGAAATTGTATTAAAGATGCACACAAATGTAACACAAATGTAAATTTCGAAGTTCTGCACCATAATACTTGAAAAGTAAGAATCCCTATTACTTTATTTCAGCTATTTTCTGATTTCAGGAAATACAACCTCATACTTCCCAGGGAAGCCTTGGGATTGAATCTCCTCCATTAGAAATCTTAATTCAGAAAAATAGTTTAGTCTGACAGAGAATAATGGAGTATAGAAACAAGAAGGCCTTTTGCCCCGTTGATTCTAATATACATAATAGAAATTAACTGGATGATGGAATTCAACTTCCTTTTTGAAAGAGCTGAAAACCATTTTTATGGGACAAGATCATTCAGAAACACACAGAATCCATGCAAGTGTAAAATTGGGAATTTCTTGATTAATTGGTTTTACCATAAGATGAAGTACTTAATTGAAAAGAAAAGAAAAATGGTAAATACTAATGAACAACAGTCAAATATAGCTTGCAATTCATGCTATGTCTTTAATGCTATGGGGTGGGGGTGGGGGTGGGGATAGGGGTAGGAAAGAGGGCATTATATAAGAGAGGTACAATACTGCTTAGTTTGATTTCTGTTCCCTCTGATATATTTTAAAATCACATCCTTTTATTTCAAGGAAATCGTAAGATTCTCATGAAGTTAAGAAACAAAGAATGAAAAGGGTCAAGATATTGTAGTAAAATAACAACAGAATTCCCTACCTGGTGTAATACAATTAGAATCAAATCTGGTTTCAGTGGGAAGAATTTCCCCTTTTTCTAATGCCTTCTTAATTTTGTCTTCTGCTTCCTTTGCTGACCTATAACAATATTTTGTAGTTTAGTGCTGAAATATTCTGATTGCTATGTATATATTACTCAGTCTCACAACAATTCTGTAGAGATTATGGTAGCACTGTCTTCATTCTAGAGATAAACTCTGATGGCAGAATATCCATGCCAACACTCACTCACACAAAATGTACAGTTTCCGTAACAAAATAAATTTAGTAAGAAGTTTTATATTATTTCATTTTCATTATTGTATAGCTATAAAATTGCATAGAATGGAACACAATCTAAAGGTTATAAGATTTTCTTTAATCTTCTATTGAACTCAGTAAGCTTGGCTTATAATTACTGTGCTAACCTTTTAAATCACTGATCTGTAAAGTTCATTTCTGCTCCTAGTTTCTGTGGCCATGGAAAATGGTTCAGAGATTTTGTTGTTAGCTGCAATTTATTCTTAAGCAACTCCTATTGATTATTATGTTATGGACAACATCTACAACCTGAACCTAGAGACAAATGGAATCATCCAAGGAGTTGTGAAACGCGTCCAACATCTCCCCCTAAATAGGGTGCAGGCCTGGGGATTGCTTGGCAGCTGTCTGATGAAGACACTTAAAGAACCTTACTGACCCAGGACCAAACAGACATTCAGTCCTCTTTCCTATGTTAGATTAAGAGAGGCACAACCATTTTGAGACTCCAGAGCTACATGCAGCCCCAAAAGTCTGAAACTGTCATTTCAAATATAACAGGAGAATGTAACATATAATTGGGGCATAATTATACACCAAGTGTATTTAATAATTGAAATGGTTTTAGTCAAACAACAATATAAATTAAATTATTTCAGGTTTCCATTTTGTTATGGCCTCATCTGCATTTTGGAATGTAGGCCCTGAACTGCCAAAAAAGTGCAGACTCCAACACAACAGTGAAACATGACTGCATGAAAATACTCCTTGAGGATGCAGAACCAAAGAGCACACATTGTAAGGAGGCAGTGAACGCATATAGGTAGTCCTCACCTACCGACCGCAATTGGAACTGGCAACCCCATCCCTAAACAATGCAGTCGTACAGTGAAATGTCACCTGATCATACTGACTTACAACATCAGTTCCGGCTGCAGTCATTACCTGAAGCACTGCAGGTCGTTAAGTGCAATGTCACGTGGCCACAACCTGCAACTTCCTGCCAGCTTCCCCACTGACTTTGCTTGTCAGAAGCTGGCTGTGAAAGTCACAAATGGTGATCACGTGACTATGGGACACTGCAACAGTCATAAATGCACGCCAATTGCCAAGCACCCAAATTGCGATCACTTGACCATGGGGTCAGACATTGCAATGGCTGCAACTTTGACTACTGTTCGTAAGTCTCCTTCTTCAGCACTATCATAACTTTGAACGGCCACTTAACGAGTGGTTGGTAAGTGAGGACTACCTGTACTTTCTCTCCCCACACAGCTTCCTCTCAGAAAAGAATGATTGGGTGGAAGTCAATAGGCTTCCCTTTGGAACCAGTGGCCAGGGAAGCCAGTTTTGCTACCAAGAGGAGCACACACTTCTAGAGCTCCATAGCTTTTCCAGAACAAAAAGAAGATAGCACTGTATGAGCAATGATATGAGGAAACAAGCATATATATGTCCAAGTCTGCAGGAGGTATAAGGAAGACAGTGAAAACAAAGAGCAAATCAAAAGCCCATGTTAGGTACATACCTAAAACGTCTGCCACGTTGCTGGTTCATTTTTGCTCTTGGAGCTACTCCATCAACTGCCATAAAAAAAACTTTTCTTGGTTTAATAATGCGAAACAAAACTTCCAAATAATGAAATATATCAGCAAAGATTTTATCTTCAGAGATTCGGAAGTGAACATCATCATCGTTAGGATGTGAACATTGATGAATAATGCCATTCATGTCCAGATATAAGTTGTCAAATTCTGGAATCTAGAAAACACATTAAATATAAGTAATTACTGAAAAGACAATTAAGTTTTCATTAGGGTTAGGTAGCCAATGTCCTACAACAGTGAATTGAGACAGATTACTAACAGGCTAAAACTGTGTTTTGCTGATTAAGATGCAAGAAATATAATGCAATGATAGTTACACCTTTTAATTTTCTTATTACAACAAAGTCATTGAAAACCTGACAGTATTCATTTGTGGTAAGGATGGATTATAATTACTGTGCTGCTGCATGTATTGGCAGTGAACAGAATAAGCTTGAAAGTTCCTCCCTTTTCTTGTGGAAATGGGCTTTCAAATCATTATTGCATAAACAAGGGCAATATAGCAGCTCTGTATATATAGGTCTGTAGATGGGGAAAACCATGTATATGAATCTCCACAGAAATGTACATGTGCACATGGCTAGATTCACATATTGCATTACATTATAATGCAGCTTGTTTGCGTCTGGCTGAACACATTCTAGGAACCAGGAGACTGTGAGTTCTAGACCAGCCTTAGGCATGAAAGCCGGCTGGGTGACTTTGGGCCATTCACTCCCTCAGCCCAACCCACCTCACAGGGTTGTTGTTGTGGAGAAAACAGGAGCAGGAAGGAATATTAGGTATGTTTGCCGCCTTGAGTTATTTATAAAAGTAATAAAGGTGGGATTTAAAAAATCTAAAAAAAATCTGCTCACATGTGTCAAGGCTGCATGTTCCCAACAAAAGGCCTGGCATGACGTTTTACATGCCCTAATTTCTAAAGGTTATCTATTCTGGCCCACCAAATAATACATGACTAAAACTCTACTTATCTTCTCAGAGCAGCAAAATCCAAATTATTATTTGTTAACTATTATATCCCAAATATTAATACAGCAGGTATCATAGAAACTTTTAGTACTGCAACCATATAATTGTTCAGATTTAAGTTTTACTTAACTCACTGTATTTTGTTTTACTATTTTTATACTAAAATATGTAAATACGTTAACTGGTACAAAAAAGTATTAAAATGCAATGAATAAAATAACAAAAATTAAGATAGATTGATATAAAACATATACATTAAAAAGATGGAAGGAGAAAAGATAGAAAAAAATTCTCCCATCACATTAAATCAAGGGAATCATGGCCGAGAGACATAATGCAAAAGGCACTTAAAATACATAATAGTATAAAATGGTGATCTGTGTTTATTTAAAAAATTATTTCAGGATTAACACTTTGAAGTAGTTAAAGAAAAAAGTATGAGTACATTTTCAGGCAGTGAATGTTCTACACTTGAATGAGAATCAGCAGAAACAAAAGTAAAACAAGTCTGTTAAATATTTTCACTCAGAACTGCACTTTTAAAAAGAACATATTTTTTCCAGATAGATCGATCGATAGATATCTCAACTTATTTTTGTTTAAACCTTATCTACACACACACTTAGGGGTGTGTAGAATCTTACTATAAAACTACAGTGGCTATTTTAGAAAAAATACTTTTCTGAAACAAAGTGGCACTATCTTTAATCTAGAGTTATTATGTCAGGAAAAGAATGTCAAGCTAGCAAGCAAGCAAGAGCCTGTTTGGTCTAGTGGTTAAGGCACTGGGCTAGGAACCAGGAGACTGAGAGTTCTAGTGCTGCCTTAGGTATGAAAGCCGGCTGCGTGACTTTGGCCAGGCTGCGTGACTTTGGGCCAGTCACTCTCTCTCAGCCCAACTCACCACACAGGGTCATTGTTGTGGGGGAAATAGGAGGAGGAAGGAGTATTAGATATGTTCGCCACCTTGAGTTATTTATAAAAAAATAATAAAGGCAGGATAAAAATAAATTAACTGATATTACTGCAATTTTATGGCACTGCACTTAGCTACATTCACAGTACATTAAACCAAAATCAATCCTATGGTACAATTATACTTTATTAAAAGTACTCAGAAACTGTAGTTTAATAGGAACCTCTCTCTGAAAATTTCATGTGATTACTTGTGTAATTCTGCCAGTTAGAACTGTATAGTATTGTTTAATTGTTGGCTTCCCTCTCCCCCAGCATAAGCATTTTTATTATGGTTCTTCATTATTTGTTTTGAATTATTTGTATACCACTCAGTTGTTGGCGAGTACAGTAAGCAGCTCTAAAAACTGAATGTTTAAATAAACAGGCAACAGACATTTGACAATGCTACCTTTCCCCAACATGTTGCACATATTCAGCAATATGTTTATCTTCTTCCCTACTGAGTCTGTTAAAAGATAAAGTACACCAGTACCCGATGTGCTTTTTAATATCGATTTAAATTTTAAAACAATGCCAATAAGAGTAGATTAAGCTCCTTAAGCACGCTGTTGGTCTAAAACGGAAAAAAGAAACCATTTCTAATGACGTGGAGATACGTTAAGTTTTTCCCACTACATCATGAAGCAAAATAAATGAAAATAAATTCGCAGGGTCCAGGCGGCTACAAATGAGAGCCTAGCCACTCTCTTCTCCGCGGCTTCCCACACAAGGTGAAACTACAACGTCGCCCGGAGTTTCACAAAACCCTTCCCGGACTGGCGTTTGATCCTAAATGAGACGCTGCCCCTGGACTCTGCGGTGAGGGGCCAAAGGCACCCGGGCAGGAAGGAAAGTAGTAGCATTTCCCTCAGAACCATTCCTGTTCTCCACGAATTCCCCCCTCCCCAAAAGAGATTCAGTGGCCTAAAACTCTTAGCTCGGCCCGAAAAAAAGGACTGCCAGTAAGTCAGGAATCCAAAATGGTAACTCCGCCACAGCGCTTTCCAGGCGAGGGTCCAAGCAACACTTTCAGAGTCAGGCGCGGCTTTACTGCCAGACCTGCCTATCACACCAGAGGCCGCCCACCGGGAAAGAGGAGAGTCGCCCCGCGTCTGGGTGCGATGGCCAGGCAGCCTCGCAGCCTCCGTCTCGAGGACAGGGAAGCGCAAGCCACCGCTTCTCACCTGATGCTCCTTCACCACCTGACTGAGGCAAGGATACCGCTCCGAGACCCACCGGTAAAACTTCGGCACCCCCATAGCGGCCGGCTTCTACCCTTCGCTGCCTCCTGCAGCCCACCCTGACCCAAACAACCGCCTTTGCCACCTTTCCTCTCAGGCCAAACGCTTCCTTCCGCCAAGGGCCCAAACCATAGACTAGGTCCCACCAGAGCGGCCGACTCCGCATTGGAAAATAAAGAAGGCTGGCAGCGACTACGCACGCTTCCCATTGGACGTCGTGAGAACTGCAGCCTTGCTGTCACCCTATATCGCCAAAAGGTTCCCACCGTTAGTGGCAGGTGATGGAAGAAAGGAGGAGGGAAAAGCGGCTTTTTCACTCTCTAAGCTGGCAACAGACAGTGGGACAGAGGGCTATTTAAAAAGATCCCCTTGAAAAGTCCATAATGCTGGGAAAGGTGGAACGAAAGAGAAGAGGACAACCAGCTGCAAGGTCCGCCGATGCGCTCAACAGAAGTTGACACCGATTTGATGGCACGTAATAAATCATGAAGTCATGAACAGTCGGAAGCGACTGAACGAATAAACAACAACAAATAAATCATTTAAAATATATATAGTTTAAATGTTAATTTCCAGAAAAACAACACAGCATTCCACTTAAAAGAAGCAAGGAAGCAAATGCGTGAGTAATAAGTAAAAGCAAACTGAATAGGAAATGGACTTGGAATGACACATTTAAGCACCATTCTCTTAATCTGCCAGGGAATCAGCACTTGGCTAGCAGCAATCTATATACAGTATAGGAGGGATGAAGCTGGCAAGTAAAGAATGTAGAAACAGGAAGGTCCCTCTGGTGAGGGATCGGTAGGGGTGGGCAGGGAGAGGTGAGGCTGGTCGCTGAACTATTGGAATGGTGGAAAATTTGATGTTTTTTACAACCATCGGACTTTGGTTGGGTGTTGAGTGTTGTACATATCCAGTTTTAATGGGTGGCTGGGGGAGTAGGGTAATTAGGTAGCTGAAAGGGCTGAGTGGGAAGGATAATACAGCAGGAAGAAGGATGGCAGGAGAGGGGCTGAGCTATTCTAGGGGAAGAAAGATTGTCAATTTGTTAGTCCCTCTTCCCTCTACCTCAACCCAGGAGTCAGGCAACCAGATTGTTGGGCATGCTAGCCTTTAATTGGTGCTTATGAATGCTGGGCCTGTAATAAATCCAGCCTTGTTGATGACTTCATTGTGGATGAGAGGGCAGAGCTCTTTTGTGCTGCTAAGAGCTGGAGAGAATGAAGAGAAGAGCCCCTCTTGCTGAGATGGGTCCAGAAGGTTCATGTCTTGCATCAGTCCTGTCCCAAGCAGGAGAGGTATTATGGCAGTTGTGCATTGGGGGATCCTGGCTGTTGTGAGCACTGTTCTGCATGTGAGGCTATGCTGAGGTTGGGCCAAAGGGACAACATGGGGCTGTTGCTATTGTACTGTCCTCCCAGAGGCATGGCAGCATCCCTCCCTGAGCTGCTTGATCTTATTGCAGGGGTGGTTATGGATTTGCCCAGACTGTTGGTACTGGCTCATTTAACCTCTCCTCTCTGAGATTGGAGGCAGCTTGGGAGTTCATTACTGCAATGACACCAGAGATTCAACTTACCACTGGATCAACCCACATTGCTGGCCACACATTTGACCTGGTCCTTATCTTGGAGATGTGGTGAATTTCAGCTGTGCTGCTGGTTCTCAGGAAGGAGGGAGCACATTCCAAGGAGGTGGAGGAGATAAACAGAGGCACAGTCTAGGAGCAATGGTGGGAAAATGAAGAGGTTCAGGATAGCCCTGCCCTAGAGCTCTCCCAGGTTATTTCCCCTTAGGTAAGAATAGCTTTAGTCTGGCAAGATTCTATTTATACGGTGTGAGCAAATAAAGAACTGGAGTTTGAATGGACTGACTCTTCATTGTTCTTGGGCTGGACCTGACAGGAGATGAGAAATGGGTTCTGGGGGATATCTCCATCAGTCCTTTGTCTGTACATCTGTGATGATGAAGTTAACCAAAACCACAGCCTTTGCAGGGAGGGCAGGCCAATCAAGATAACTCACCCCAACTATCTGGTGGATCAGGAAGGTTTCCAGAGACTACTTGGAGCTCCTCCCCTGAATACAAATGTTCCTTTAGGAACATTATGGGGCATGAGAAAGAATTGGCTTCCTTTTCCCTTTCACTGATTTCATAGGACTATACAGAGGCTTATTTCAGTGGAAAGACAATGGCTAGATATACAGTTGTGGATTTTAAAATACCTTAAGTACAGTAACATGGTGTCATATTCCATCACATAGGGTGAAAAATGAAATTATCCTGCAGGAAATTAGCTTAGCTGGAACTGAAGCTGTGCAGTACTTCAGACTTGATCTCTTAACAGTGCATTAGGGCACATGGGAACACAAGCGTAACACCTGCCTGCAATAGGTACTTATTGTCCATTTCTTCTTAACCATAACTCTGATTTCTCCTAGTGATGGTATTATTAAAGGTTGATTGCATATGACTACTATAATATCGTTAGCTTCTGTGTTGGTCATATCTCATCTAAAGCATTGTGTCAAGCTCTGGATACCACCTTTTAAGGATTCAGACAAACTGAAATGAATTTGGGACATGGCAGTGAGGATGCTCAGGGACACAAAAAATAAATCTTATGAAGACAGATTGAAGGAGCTAGGCATGTTTAGCCTTGAGAACTGAAGGCTTGAGTAGGGATTGATAGTAATCTTCAAATACCTGAAAGAATGTCACACAGAACTGTTCTCTGTTGTGCCAAAGTACAGGACACAGAACATTGATTTAATTTCTGGAAGTCAGATTCCAAATGCAGGCCAAAAAACCTTGCTAACAGCAAGAACTGTTTGATAGTGGAACAAAAGGGGTGTGATATGCTCCATTCACTGAATTTATTATGCTGAAAAACAGGAGCCTACCCATAGGATATGGATGAAATAGATGCACAAAACAAATATGTGATGGAAGAGTAAAGAAACCGGAAGAATGAAAATGTTGTGACTAAATAGGGTTAATGAAACCCTCAAGAGAGGTGAGCAGTTTAAAGAAGAAAAGGCAGTGAAGTGGTACATGGACATGGTGAGAACAAGGATGGTTTGTAAGGATAGAAAGGCATGGGAATGTACAATGTAATTCCACTCTATTTTTGAATTACATGTATTCCTATCACTCTATTATACATCCAGTATCTTAACATGCTTAGCTCAAAGACCTCCCATTATTGTATTGTGGAGCATGTGGAAACAACACTGTAATAAACAGAGTAACTTGCATTTTGTATTCAAAGATTTTTACTGAAATAATTTCTATAAATGGAATTTCAACTGTATCAATAGAAACAATATTTACACACAATATAAACATTGAAAAACTGATCCTCATTGGCAGAAATTACTAAAGTTTGTTTAACAAATTAACTATGGCAACTATTGCAAATGACAACATTTCACATATATGGTGCCCACCCAAGATACATCTGGCACAGCAAGTTTTCGTCAGTTGCATCTTGAATAAGATGGTGAACGTGTCCTTCAATTGACAGTGGTAGGCCCTTTACCCTGTTCCTATTTTTAATCACACCCTGCAGCCGCTGATCTATATCTTGCACATGGGTCTTGGCCTGAAAAACAAAAAGTAATCCACATAAGAAAAGGATGCCATTAGTACACTAGAAGCTAAATTTTTAGTGGTAACAATTCTATCTTTCCCTTCCCTTCAGACCCTCAGAAGACTGAGTTTCCATCTCTACTGGAGATTTATTGAATTAGCTAGAACTGAGTAGTTTGTACTATACACTAAGCCATAAATTACAATTTACATTCCATGCAATGTAATCTGGGTTCATTTAATACATTAAACCAAACCAATCATTTTATGGCTTAGCACAGTGAATGAACCCAGCCACATATAGTGGCTGTGTTCACACAACACAGTACAGCTACCTAGTAAACACTTATCCCCTGTGAATCAGTGGCACACAATTATGGATGTCCCAGTCAATCTGGGAGTATTTACCATTGACAGATCCCTAATTATCTTAAATGTTGCTGGGAGTCTGTAACTTCCTGACAGATGTTTTATATATTTAGAAAAAAAATCAAAATCAGCAGCAGACTAATTAGGGTCAGCACCATTGCAGACAGGACTGAAGAGGCTTACATGCACCCCTATTTCTTCTTGTGTTCCATCTCACCATGAAGGGTACAGGGGTGAAAAGAAAAATGGAAAAAAAAGAGGAAAGAACTCCAAAAGCAGCAGTTTTTGCCAACCTGCTCTGGGATTTTATCTCTGTCCCAGAAATCAAAAGAGTTGGTTAAACCTCTGTTAGTCATCATCTTATCAGAAAACATAATGTCAAGGGGGCCATTAGTTTAGCCACACAGAGTTGTTTAAGGCTATAATAATTCCTTGAATTCCAGTGTTGATTGGATAATCATGTTCATCATAGCATGCCAACCCCATCTATGACTCAATATGTGCCTAATGTAATCACAGCCAGTACATACATTATGGTAAGAGCCTTCTATATTAATAATAAGATGCAGTTCCACAACCGATTCACATTAAAGAAAATGGTCAATTTCAAAACAAGAATGTTTCAAGCTGAATCTTGAATTCTTCGTTTTTTAAAATTCTCTTCATTAAAACTGATGAGAATCAGTGGATTGGGTATGCGTTAAGTATGCTTTGGGAGATTCTAGATTTATCAGAGACAGTTTGGTGTAATGGTTAAGGTACTGGGCTAGAAACCTGGGGACCGTGAGTTCTAGTTCCACCTTAGGCACGAAGCCAGCTGGGTGACCTTGGGCAAGTCGTACCCATTCTGCTCAAGGAAGCAGGCAATGGCAAACCACTTCTGAAATCTTGCCAAGAAAACTGCAGGGATTAGTCCAGGCTGTCATGAGTACTGATGGTGAGCAGGAGGGGGCCTCTATCCAGGGGGGAAAATGCATGAGTAGTACTGAGGAATTAAGCAGCCATTCAAAGAGACACAGATCAGACCCGCCCTAACTTTCGGGGTTTATCTGTCTGGGTTTTTCCCACGCTTCTTCAGTTTGTTAGGATTCTGTTTAATGTAGCAGTAATAAACACTAGAGACCTACTCCTCGTCTCAGCGTGATTTCTGACTGTTAGGACACAAACAGTCGCCAGAGTCAACAGTGACTTGATGGCCCCAAAAAAATCAAAACTAAAAAACCCCCTATAGGTATATTTTGATTTTTTTTTAAAAAAAAACATTAAAAATATACTGTATAAAGTTTAAATGAGACCAGCAAGTTTTGTAATTATTGCTTCCATATATATCCTAAAAATTAATGAGTATCATAAAAATAAATATTTCTGAATACCATTTGCTATTAGTGAATGAAAAACTTATAAAAAAAATTAAACACTGCTAACACTTATCAGTACGTAATAGGTGAGCTGATGAAAAGCAAAGAGGTCAAAGTTTCCAACTTTTGTACTTATCTGTTCCTCTTATGGTTGCTCTACTTGAATGAATTCAGTTATATTCTAAGCAAGGTTATGTTGCTTAATTTTGTAATCGCCAGTTTTATTTGCTTACTTGCTTGGGACAAAGTTTGAATTTTTGCTTCACAAAAATAGTCTGTCTTGTTATTTACCCTGAGTTTTACTAGCTTACCTTTTCATTGACAATTTCTCCGGTTTCATTTACTAAGTTTTTTGTATTGCCTCTAACTGGTTTACTCCACTCCACAAGAGGATCGTGGAGAAAAGTCTTCAAAACGCTAGAGTTGGGAGGGAGGGAAGAAAATATTTTTAGTTGCATTTGTTGTAATAAGTCTCATTAGATTCAGTTACTGCCCAGAGTTCCTTGGAGTAGAGTAGCATATTATAAAATAACAACAACAATAACAACAACAATGTTATTATTATTTCTAGGTTTCTATAAGAGCCTTAATGAGGAAATAATAAGTGCATTGTTTCTGAGCTGAAAGTCTGTGACTAGAGTTTTATCTATTTCCGTTTTCCCACTGCAAAACATTTTCCAACTCTTGTCTGGGAAGTACCATGAGGAACTCCAGAAGAGATCATCACAAAATAATTCTGTGTGGCTCTCTCTTACTATAAGCAGAATTGATTTATAATTGCATGACTATCCTGTTTGGTCTGATCCCCTGAGTCACAGAAACAGAGAAAAAGAAAAGAACATGTAATACAGCACTACCCATTCAAAATTACAGGGCATATTTATGCAATGTAGCATGACTACATCAATGACCTTTTGAAGTTGAAATGATTGTTTAAATCTAATGATTTTACGCACATTCCCCCACCCTGCTTGAAGAACACTCTCTACCTCATGAGTGGTTCTCTCTGGTTACGCATAAGTCTCAAGGTAACTTCACAAGCTCTCCTGAAGAGGCCTTCTGTGCCCATTGGACCCATCCCATTGACCATATTATGAGTAAGGCGAAATGGAACAATTTCCGGAAAATCAAACGTTTCTCCCTTTAAATGAATATGAGAATAATAAGTTCAGCAACTCATGCTTCTCTCAAAATGAAATGCAGTAGAATCTTATATTGCTTATATTATACAATTCTAAGAAATCTTATTTAGGTTATACTATTGTAATGTTTTGCTTTTTTAAAATCCATTCAACGTATCCAATTATTGGAGACTACCTGGACAAGTCCCTGCAGTTTTCCTGGCAAGACTTTTGGAATTGTTTTGCCGTTGCCTTCTTCCTAGAGTTAGGGTTAGGGTTAAGGCTGAAAGAGAGTGACCGGCCCAAGGTCACCCAGCTGGCTTTATGCCTAAGGCAGGACTAGAACTCACGGTCTCCCTGCTTCTAGCCCAGTGCCTTAGCCACTACACCAAACTGGCTCTCAACTGTAATGTTAATACAGCATATTTCACTCCTTTCCAATTTACTTTGGTGTTTGTGTATACAAACCGATTACATTTCGTTGTGAACTAATGTTAAATGCAATATAAAAGCAAAAACAAAACATGTATTTGTGGCTTCATTACTGTGGGCAGGGATGTGCAAAATATTCAGTGCATGGAACAGCTTTTTTGAATGGTTCATGGCTACATCAAAACAAATGTTTCAGGTCTTTTGGTCTGAGCATGGAACTAAACAGGGTAGTTCTGATCCACACAGAAGAGGTTTGACAATTATGAGGGAGGACACTGGCAGCTGAGGAGAGATAAGGAAGGGAAAGAAGGAAGATGCTCAAAAGATTGGGGGACAGTGCAGTATGCTACTTTGAGACATTGGCAGCTGAATGAAGGGATGGAAAATTAGAGGCGGGCAACCTGATGTGATGTAATGTGTTGCTGTAGGACACTGGCACTTCAGGGGAGGTAAGGTGGGCCAGTTGAATATGACATGCTGGGACTTCAGCAGCAGTGGTGGCTGAAGGGAAGGATGAAAGATGCTGGAAAAATAAAAGGCTACGCAGGCCAATGGGATAAGCTCATGTCAGGACATTGGCATCAGAAGCTCAGGGAAGGGAGAGAGAGGGGAAAATGCTGGGAGAATGGTGTGGTTGGAGAGTTGGGTGGATAAAGTCTTCCAGGAGCTGGTGAGGGGGAGATGGGGCAGAGATTATATGTACCCACCTTGGCCCACTCATCTCATCCAGAGTTTGTTTTGTTGAGAACCTGAAATAGCTAACGATTTCTAGTTTTTGCTTCTGTTAAATGTGGGTGGTTCCAAATAATTTGGTAGATCCTCCAGAACAAAATGATTTTGTTCTGGGTTCCAAACAAAACATTCTTCCCACTGAAGCACACCCCTAGTAGTAGAATGCTTTGGGATGCTTTTTACTCTTAAAGGCAGTCTCAAAATATATTTAAACAAATGAAGTGACTGTGCTTTATGTATTGATTCATTTTGGAAGTTAAAAAACATTTTTTAATATATATTGGAAGTGTGGTTTGCAAAGACTGGAAGTTAATCTTGCTTGGGAAAATGGTAGGAGTACTTCAGATAGGTGTAACTGCAATTCACCCAGATGTAATTGTTTTGCCAACATACTTTGGAATAAAAAATATTTTTACCTAAAAGAAAAGCAAATTTAATAGTTAGCTGCTTACCTTATTAAACAGACAGTTGAAATCTACATGCACACATTCACCTGTTAGAGAATCAAACAGAATATTTTCTCCATGACGGTCCCCAAGACCCAGTATGTACCCAACCATCGACATAACTGCAGTGGAACGACAATAGGCTGATCTGCTGCTGTACCTAGAGAAAAAAGAAAGATCAAGATGCTTTAGAGATGCTTTGATCATTTTGTAGTAACTGTTGGTTGCATGATAGTTTGTGCATTCAGCAGGAACATGAAAAATGTATACTTTATGAAGATTACTAAAGTCTTTGAATTAGTAAAATTATGAAGGTAATCAGATTTTCTTTTTAAATTCTAGATGTTATTGCAGTGTAACTAGAACAGCATTATTTATTTATTTATTAAATTTGCATGCCGCCCAACTCCTAATGACTGGGGGGAAAAAAGACTGACCATGAGGTAGGATCAGGGAATTTTCTCAGAAACCACTCATAAAAAATTGGAGGATGCCGAGGAAGCAGAGTTTCTTTGTAAACTTTTAACTTTTCAGATAAAGGTGCTGTCTTTGGAATGATACACTGACGTAGCTCTTTACCAGTCATGTAGATGCCTGTAAAAGAAAAACTAACAGATTATGCTGCATATTCTATGGCAAATATGACCAGTAACAGTTGGTGGAGCATTGCAAAGAATCATGCTGCATTCGCTATTCCTCCTTCTCTATCCCCTGCTTTGCCATTCCACCCACACTTTTTGAAGATTACATCATTATTATTTTACCTTTTTCTTTGTATAATTTGATGAGGATATTTCGCAAACCAGCAGTGTTGTTCACCCATTCAATGATTCCACATTCCTCGTTCAGGGGAATGACAGCATAGGTTCGGATGTGGAGTTCTCGTCTTCGTGACTCTGCATCCTTTCTTAAGCACTATGGTAGAAACATGCCATCCTTCATAAGATTAATGTAAAACAGTACCTTTAATTTTCATTTCAATTCTCTGTCTCTTGTAATCTAAAATTAAAGGTTTGCATTTTCAGAAACACTATATATACACAGACATCAATAGCTTTCTTCATTTCCCTACAAAAAAGATCCCTTACAGAAGATTCAGGGAGTTAAAATTATGCACAATCCAATATTATTAAAAGTTTTATATACAATATTTCTGCTTGCCAAGACCATCAAAGCACTTAAAACAGAATTACAAAAATAATTTTAAGAGAAGCATAGTTATTTTGACAAAAGAATTTAATCTTTTGTCAAACAAAAACACTTCCCGTTTGTTCAAAATTTGGCAAACATGAACCAAAATGACTTGGTAAATAGAGAAGGACAAATAACATGGGCTCCTTTTAAGCATATAAAAAGCCTTGCATATATCTGACTAGATTTTAAAAACATGTTTTTAAACATGTTTTACTAATACCATTAGTACCACTATATAAAAAGTTAAAAAAGTTTTGCTGATATTTATATTCAAAATCAGCTTTTTATAAAGAACATTATGTTATAATTTTTAGAAAGTAGACCACCAGTGGATGTAATAAATCAGGCTTGATTAAAACCAGAAAACCTCCTCAGCTCTTTTACACATGTTTTAAATTTCCATCACTCTCCTTTCTTTATGGTCGTGTATAGAAGGCATATTAAAACTGGCAATCAACAGCTACATTGGCAACATTAATATGGCAATATGGAAATTAATACAATGCCACCAGGTTAATACAATGCCACCATATACTTAGTACTGCATTTAAACTAATTATTAGCTGTACTATTCTCTTGATTCTGACAGTGGGCTGGATCCAGCACATAGATCCTTATTATCATTTTATGCACACATTTTATGTGTGTTAAAAATGAAGACTCCAAGTAGTGGAAAAGTAAATTATAATTTGGGGAGTCGTCAGAGAAGCATGAAGTAGTGGTCTAGGAAGAAGATTACAAAAGCATGCTATGTGTTAGTTTATGGGCTCTGGCAAAAAGTCTCTTCCCTGAATACAGCCAACATATTTAACAGCAAACAAGCCATGGGTGATTTACAAGCCACAATGCTTAGAGTAGGGCAGTAAGAGGAACTGCAAGCAAGCATATTTGTGTTAATCAGTTCTGGTTAACCATTATATACAAACATTCTCACTGATAAGTCTGATGCTAAGAAAACATTTGATGAACTGTCAGCAGCCAGGTTTGCAACATGTTCAGAAACATGTTTAGAAGTTAACCTTATTTATGAGGGAATTGAACTCCATGAGTCGACAGTCTTTTCTAAGATCATCTTTCGGCTTACACATCATGATATAGGATTTCCCATCTGAACCTTTTAAAGTAATCTTCTTGGGCTTCTGAAGAGATGGAAGGATTTCAACCTACAGAAAGAGAAGCACAGTTTGTTCACACTGTCTCAGCCAACATACCTCATAAGGTTCTTGCTACTGTGAGGAAAAAATGCTGCTTTGAGGTCCTGAAGAAAAGGCAGGATATAAAGCTAAGAAATAATTTCTTTTAAAAACTTGATTTCCTTTTTCCATTTCACTTTGGAAACCAAGAGAAAAATTATTTGTTTTGGAAAGTAAATTTAGGCCAGGGTATAAAAATGCAAGCTTAAGAGCCTTTTCTACCATGGTGCCTGCCTTTTGGAACATCATCCCCCTGGAGCTTAGGTTGGCCCGAATCCTGCTGGTCTTTTGCAAGGCTCTGAAGACACGGCTTTGCCATCACACTTGGGGATCCAGCTGTAGCGTAGAGCTTGCTCCTTGGTTGTACTGAATGTGATGGATTGTACTCCGCTGTGGACTGTGATTATGTTTTTGTGTTTTAATATGGTTTTAGTATGCCTTTGCACTTTTGATGCTTTTATTTGAATGTATTATTCTTGATAGTTTTAATTGTTGTGAGCTGCCCAGAGTCACATTTGTGAGATGCGTGGCTATATAAATTGAACAAACAAATGAACAAATAAGGATTAATAGACACTAACTGTATCACCAAAACTTTTAATGTAAGCCCAACATCCAGGAAATGGATCATGATTGGAATGTGTTCCAGGAACTGAAGGGAGGGTTGGTATCATTACAGATTGCAAAGGAATAAGAATCTGACTAAATGTTTGGTCTTCTACCAGCCTCTTGAGATTTTTGAAATGAATAGCCATGCTTAAAGTGGAGGTGTTTCCATCAACCTGAAAAAAAGGTTAAAAATAGTAATTAAATGCAAGTATTAAAATATACAATTATCTTGCTTTTTAATGCAATTTTAATGTTGATACACTTTTATCAAGCTCATCCTTCCTTAATCCAGGATCTAATTTCAATCCCATAGTGCTGAATTAACCTGAATATAATAATATAGTAATAAACTTGAACAAATCTATTAAAAATGTTCCAAGTGTTCCGACCTCTTGATAATAAATTACTGATATCCAACTAGTGTCCCTCAGCTGATAAAAATGTGTTTATCAATGGGAAGGGGGCACAATTTTCAGCCATTATCCCTTCTCCCCGACTCTATGTCATATTGTCCTGGATAAATCATCCCTGATAGTCTTTAGATGAATCCAGGAACTAACTATTGTATAAGGTAAAGGTAAAGGTTTCCCTTGACGTAAAGTCCAGTCGTGTCCGACTCTAGGGGGCGGTGCTCATCTCCGTTTCAAAGCCTTGGAGCCGGCGTTGTCATAGACACTTCCGGGTCATGTGGCCAGCATGACGACTCGGAACGCCGTTACCTTCCCGCCGAAGCGGTACCAATTGATCTACTCACATTTGCATGTTTTCGAACTGCTTGGTGTGCAGGAGCTGGGACGAGCAACGGGAGCTCACCCCGCCGCGCGGTTTCGAACCGCCGACCTTCCGATCGACAGCTCAGCGGTTTAACCCGCAGCGCCACCGCGTCCCGCTATTGTATAGGTGTATAATAAACCTAAATCTGACCTAATTAAGGCAAATTACTGAAGAATAAAAACATCTGGTCCTATTCCTTTACTAGGTCTCTCAGTCAGCTACAAACCTTTGTGCATAAACATGGCCATTAACCTATTATAGTAGCATGATGGTGATGACTGTCAAGAAGTTAGCCAGAAAAGAAGAGGGGATCATTATTTAGAAAGGTGGGAAAAAATAAAATGATGTCCCAGGGTTACAGAAGGATCTTAAAACCAAATGAAGGCAATTACAACAAAACAGGCAATTTATTTTGCACTAGAATTTTATGTATCAATACTTGGTATGCTTCAGAACAACAGAAGTGTTTAGTTAAATTGTTAAGAGAGAAGACTTTATATCTGACACTTTAATCTTTTAACTTATGGGAGCATGAAAAACAAAAGTAATATCATTATTGGTTATGAGGATGAAAGTTTGGGATGCAGGCAATTATGCCATTTTTTGATAGGAAAAAGGACACATTTTTGGTGAAGCAATAGGTAACAACTGTGCTCATATTTTAATTGCACTTCAAAAAAATCCAGAATTTAGAAAAATCACAAAATCTGTTTCAGAAAATTTTGGACTTTGCAGGAAGGGAAAAGATTGCACTGAAAAATCTCTGCTCATCATTCTTTTGGTAATTCCCTTTGTAAGTGCAAGAACACTAGTTGGATACCACAATATGCTTTCATTATAAGTGGCCAATCGTTGTCTCTTTTAATTACCTAAAGCACATATAACAGCAATTATGTTGATGGTCTTAGTTTAGATTTAGTCTAGATTTAACTCAACAAATCCTAATTTGGCTATATTTTCAAATCCACTGAAATCCATGCCATGAACAAGTCTAAATCCGATCCTTTACATTTTATTGTCCCATTTAACAAAGATTGTAGCTTATTTATAGATTATAATAAAGAACACACTAGAATGAATAATCTAATTTCACAAAATAAACATTTTTAATCTATCAGGAATGCCAAATGATAGAAAACGAAATAGTTTTTCTGCAGAATATGTTTTACCGATTTGTTACAAAGTTCTAGGAGTTTATCAGTCAGACGAGCTGCATCCACAATAAACTTGCCCAAAGATGCCTTCATATTAATAGCTTTATTTAAGATTTCTTTGCATCTGGTTGCCCGCATTGGATAGGATGACTGCAAAAAGTTCAATTACTTCAATGTCATACTTCAGATCAAAAATTCCAGAGCAATTGACAATAACACACAATATTACACACACAAATTACAACAAGAACAATTGCATCAAAGTAAGTTAGTAAAGGGTAAAGGTTTCCCTTGACGTAAAGTCCAGTCGAGTCCGACTCTAGGGGGCGGTGCTCATCTCCGTTTCAAAGCCTTGGAGCCGGCGTTGTCCCTAGGGACACTTCCGGGTCATGTGGCCAGCATGACTGCACGGAACGCCGTTACCTTCCCGCCGAAGCAGTACCAATTAATCTACTCACATTTGCATGTTTTCGAACTGCTTGGTGTGCAGGAGCTGGGACTAGCAACGGGAGCTCACCCCGCCGCGCGGTTTCGAACCGCCGACCTTCCGATCGGCAGCTCAGCGGTTTAACCCGCAGCGCCACCGCGTCCCCTTCCAAAGTAAGTTAAGGAGAAGTTAAAAGCCTGACGAAGAAAATATCTTTGCCTGGAACCTAAAAAGCATTAATGTAAATCTCAGGTGAGTCTCACACCAGATAGATAGATAGATAGATAGATAGATTAGATAGATAGATAGATAGATTAGATAGATTAGATAGATAGATAGATAGATAGATAGATAGATAGATAGATAGATAGATAGAGGCACAACAACTGAGCAGCTCTTTTTTCCTCATAGCTATTTATCTCAGTTCAGAAGTGGGCCCCTTGAGGGAACACTGTGGCAGACAAGCAGGCTGTTACGTAAACACCTTCACTCCCACTACACTTTTTACGTGCGTAGGTTCAACACCTGCAGAGGGCTATTGAAAACAAAGAACATCATAATTACATGAGTTTCTTTACTCATCCTGGATAAATATTTATAGATTAGCCCAGTAGTATTTATAGTACTACTGGAATAATAGTATTAATAATCTATAAGTAATAATATTTAGTAGTATTAATAATCTATAAGTACTTATAGATTATTACTCCCCCATGTGGGGGAGATGGGTGGTGATAAAAATATGATAAATAAATAAATAAATAAATAAATAAAAAAATAATAATAATATCCTTGATCCAATACCTGGGATACACATAAACCTGCTGCTCACGTGGAACATTTCAAGGAAGCAACATCTCTACAAGTGCAAAAGTTGAATTGTTTTAGTATTGTCTGCAGGGGGAACTTTTAGCTAAAACAAAAATGGAACTACATTTATGAAGTTACCTTAGATACAGCAGCCATCATCCACATAGCTTGTTGAGGGTAGGCTAGAAAAACCTTAGCAATGATTGCCATAAGAACAAGGAAAACTTCATCATGTGAATGGCAGATTCGGGAAATCAGCTGAGAGAAAGCTGTCAAAAACTGATAAGGAGCCAAGACTTGTGTATGCTCTGTAATCACTTTGTTGATTTTAGCCAAGTCATTTTTCATTTGTGCACGATCATGGCGACCAGCTAGACAAAGCAATGCACATCAGTGTCTTATTTCATGGGAAAAAGAAGCATATACACAATTCCAAACCAAATAGACTCCCAAATGCCTCTTTTTATATCTACATTTAAACAATCACCTTTCTTTGTCTTTTATTTTGCAGCTGTGTGTTGCAAATCTGTGTGAACACCCACAAGAACAGAACACCCACATTTTCTCCAGCCATATCCCTGTGTGGAATAACTTAATTTCATACAAATAATTTCCCTGAGTTGCAGAAAATACCATCTTATCCAATAGAGTTCTTCTTTAATAACTGTAACACTGCATTTTTAATCAACATGTCTAAGATAGACCAAAACATATTAAAAATGGACAGAAAAAGAATATACCTCCCTTTTTAGATCTGGATTAGATTAGCTGTGGCCATACTTGGTAGCTGCCTATTTAACTAGCACATGTGTTATTCGCTCTCTCTTTCTCATACACAAGCACCCCACACTCTTACTCTTTCTTACATATTCACACTTAGCTACCACACATACACTTCACATGACCCAATCAGTAGTTCACGCACACCTATATATCATCTGAGACCCAATGCAGTACTTTTTCATGTCTTACCTTTCTCGTATTCATATGCTTTTGCTCCAAAGTCTAGCCACAAAGACAACATTCTTGGCATTGACTGGTATATGAATTGGTTTCCAAAATACAAAGATCTGAAATTAAAATACCAACTTGTAAAATGTGTATTTCATCTATGTCCCATTTTCTTCTGTGGTTTGTTTTACTTTATCTCACACTAGAGTTTTAAAATTAGAGTTTATACAACATGTTCCAATAACAGGGAAAAGTGCAATAGTATAAAATTGCTATTTTATTGGTATAGTTTATAAGAATCAGCATTTTTTACATCTGACTTTGGATATTTAAAATATGTTACCCCTATCTAAGATTATAACTGTATTTATATAAACTGTCATACAATGTGGTTTTTTAATGTACCCTTTTTGGAAAGGATTTCTGCTTCATTATGCTTTTTTAAAGCTTTTTTCCCTTACTTATTAATTTAAATAAAAATGTTAAAACATCCAAATTGCTCTTTAAATCAGAACTATTTTGTTGTTGGCCTATGACCACTGGCCATGCACTGATGTTGGCATTCAACAGCATAGAGATGAACATAGTTCCCTCACTCTTAAACTGGCACAGTTCTAGCCATCCACAATATGAATATCAATATCTAGAATATCTGAAAGAAGGAAATGAGGAACAAATAAATGTACATAAGCAAAGATCGCTATATGCATTTATTGAACTAACCTTCCAAAATGAATAACGATGTATTTAATCAGGTCTCCCTGCTTTTCCATCTTGTTCTCTGTTACCGTAGGCATCACTTTATCATAGTATTTAGCAAGATAAAAGTGCCCATTCTCCCATTCTGGCAAGCAAGTGGTGACATCCTGGGGAAAAAAAGGGGTAAGAGGTTTATTTATAATTATAATTAAAATTTACTTGCATGAGTTAATTATTTCAGGAATTTATAAGCTCCTTCTAGGGTTATGCCTTTCCAAAGTAACATACAATCCTAAAAGAGAAAAATAAAAAACCAGGATATGTAGATTGGCCCAAAAGAAAGCTGATATGAACAAAAGTAGTCTAGCTTGAAGTTTTAAAATTATATTATTTAAATGTTGCACTTTTAGTGTTTACCTTGTATTTTTTCATTACTGCATTACTCTCAAAGTTGGCTGTTTCTTCCATAAATCTGCCCACCAACAACAGGGCCTGCCCATGAATTAGCTTGCTTTTAGTATCACACAATTCTTGACTATCTGGAAAACATAACTCAACTCCCTTTTGAAGAATGATAAGACCCTGATGAGCTTCACCCTGAAAAGGAGCAAAAAAAAAAAAAAGTTAGCATTCATTTTACTAATTTTATTACAGAAGGTTTATCAATATATCATGATACAGACAGTTATAGATGGCATTTATATTAATCACATACTATATAAAAATCAATTTTTTAAGCACACAACCAGAGGCATCTGCCAAAGGAGCAGGGGCAAATAACAAAACGTGTGAAACTACATGACTTATGTGCTTGTGTCAGACATCCTAGTTTGAAAGGCCAGGACTTGTATTGTGACACCGTATGTTTCATCACTTTCATGTCATTGCAGTTCTTACTGGACAAACAACTTCTTCCATTGAAAAGGGAATGCCGATATTCTCTTTTCTATTGACAGCACAAATACTATTACTCTTGCATTCTTACTACTTCAGAGGGCCAAATAAAGTAGATACAATCTTAAGATTTAAAAAAGTTATGGCTTGAGTGTAAGGTATATAATCAGGTAAGTAAGTGTGTTTGTGTGTCTGTATGTGTGTCTGTATGTGTGTGTGTGTGTGTGTGTGCGCATATATAAAATGTTATAACAATGAAAATACTGAAGGAGACTTTTGAAGAATGGAGTCATAAATTAGTAGCCACAATATCAATAATGTCAGTAAAGATGTCTGCTTCTATGGATAGACTATGTCCAAAAGATGTTATTGAAGAAATGACAGATGTAGAACAAATTTTATCTGACCTGATAGAGATGGTATCAAAAGTAAATTGACAACTGACAAGCCAGTATAATGACTTGGAAGAGGATATTTCATTGGATCTACAAAAGAAATTGGCTGATGTTTTAAAATTCAAAAGGGAAATACAAATGATAAACCAAGAGAGTGATCTGGACAATTTTTTCCCTATTAGATTTAAAATGGGGGGGGGAGGCTTGATAAAGCCTTGAAGAACTCTGTGTGATGGAACAAAGAAGAAATCAAGAGAAATCAAATCCTGCAACAATATCTGAATAATCTAAAGATCAAGACTGTTAGAAGTAAAAGGAAGGAATATAGAGTTGGTTTATTTAATCAAGGTTAAAACAAGATATGTTGTTACTTCAGGTAACCTTTTATGGACTTCCTGCTTATACCAGGACTAAAAAGATGATGCTTTATGGATTTATCTATAGATAAGGGATGGGATATGGGATGAAGAGATAATTGTTTGTAACCTCAGAGGGATCTCAGATATGCAGATGATACCACTTTGATGGCTGAAAGTGAAGAGGAACTGAGGAGCCTTATGATGGTGAAAGAAGAAAGTGCAAAAGCTGACTTGCAGCTAAACCTCAAAAAAACCAAGATTATGGCAACCAGCTTGATTGATAACTGGCAAATAGAGGGAGAAAATGTAGAAGCAGTGAAAGACTTTGTATTTCTAGGTGCGAAGATTACTGCAGATGCTGACTGCAGTCAGGAACTCAGAAGACGCTTAATCCTTGGGAGAAGAGCAATGACAAATCTCGATAAAATAGTTAAGAGCAGAGACATCATACTGACAACAAAGGTCCGCATAGTTAAAGCAATGGTGATCCTCGTAGTAACATATGGCTGTGAGAGCTGGACCATAAGGAAGGCTGAGAGAAGGAAGATAGATGCTTTTGAACTGTGGTGTTGGAGGAAAATTCTGAGAGTGCCTTGGACTGCAGGAAGATCAAACCAGTCCATACTCCAGGAAATAAAGCCAGACTGCTCACTTGAGGGAACGATATTAAAGGCAAAACTGAAATGCTTTGGCCACATAATGAAAAGACAGGACACCCTGGAGAAGATGCTGATGCTAGGGAGAGTGGAGGGCAAAAGGAAGGGGGGCTGACCAAGTGCAAGGTGGATGGATGATATTCTAGAGGTGATGGATTCGTCCCTGGGGGAGCTGGGGGTGTTGACGACCGACAGGAAGCTCTGGCGTGGGCTGGTCCATGAAGTCACAAAGAGTTGGAAGCGACTGAACGAATAAACAACAACAACAACCTCAGAGGGGGTAAAGAGTCACTAAATTTGTTTATACTTGCTGTGATGAAGGTTGGAAATCACTTCTTTATCTATTTCTCTTCTTTATTATATTCTTACTTTTTTCTTTTTTCTTTCTCCTTGCACCTTTTATTGTTTGTTTCATTCTCTTCTCTTTCTTTAAGTTTAGTTTGTATTAGATTTTACTATTCTAACCAAAATCCTTAATAAAATTATATCAAAACAAGGAACACTGCCACTTTTTAAAGTCTATTTAAATACTATTTTTGCCTTAGAGAACAACCTTTAAACTGTAATATTCAACAGTACAAAATATTTTTTCTGAGTACATTTCATTTGGATCAGGATGAACAAACTTAAATGTTGCCCAATATTATATGCTGAAAATTAAAATATAGAGGGAGTCACATTTTATATTTACCTTAGACCACAGCCACTTTGCTCTTTCCACATAAAGTTCAGATAATTTGGATTCTCCAGCATTGAGGAGAGCATTATAAGCCGTTTGGTGATGACCAGCTTTACGAGCTACTCTGGCACTTTGGAGCCAACATTCTCCCATTTGCTCACTATAATCCTCTCTGTAGGAATATACATTGTCAAAACTACAGTGAGACACTTATGATACTCCATAACATGTGCCAAATAACAAATTCTACATAGATACAACTATACGGTCTTCAGATATTTTGCATCTATTAGTTTAGGGACTAATTCAAACTAATGTGTTAAAATAACAGCACTACAAATGTGACTCTTTTGTAGTCTCCCATATGAGCTATTCATCAGGAATCTACTTAGCTTGCGATATTATTTATGTTAACATGACCTTCTATATAATAGTGCCATCCCTGTGAAACAGGTGGGACCTTAACCAACTAATTTAGAGTATTATGCACAGCTTTGTTTCAATAGGCATTAAGGTGAACTCAGTATGCTTGACAATCCAACTAAGAGCATATGGTTTTGGTTTAATTGCATTTTATGTAATATTTCTTATTTTATTTTCACTTTCTTTCAAGCTTCCATTAACATTAAGTAAATGACGGGGTTGTATACTAATAGTTGACTGGAATATTCTTCTCTTTAATTCTCATGATTCATAAAACAGCATGGTTTCATTCACTGCCATCAATTTAGATGGCTTTAAAAGGGTATTAGAATAGAATCACAGAAAGTTCCCAGTTGCTGGAGAGAAACAACAAATGAAATCTTATGTAACCTGTTCATTTGTTTTCCACAGGCATGGCTGGCCAAGATGGCAAAACAACTGCCAGATTAGATAGGCCCTTGGTTTCTTCTAGTAAGATGTTCTTATGTTATAATAAAAGCATCCATAAATTACGAAAAACAGTACAGATTCTGGCACATTTAGACACTGGACAGCTGTTTCTGTATCTCACAGATTTTATTTATTATTATACTTTCCCTCACTTTTATTTTTTGTCGGCTCAAAGCAGTGTACATACCCAATGTTCTTACTCATTTTGCCCAAAACAGCTCTGTGAGGTGGATTGGGCTGAGAGAGTGACTAGCGCAAAGTCACCCAGCGTTCATCCCTTCGAGAGGCCTAAAACTTAGTACCTTAGTCCCCACACCAAACTGGCTCTCTGATGCTGACAAATTTGTGTACTGCAGGATGTGTTAACGTAGTATACCTACTTACACAATTTTAAAGGATTAAAGCATATGAACTAAATATAGCTGGGAAAGCCAATCTGATAGCAAACCTGTATCTAAATCTCCAGTCAGCTATGAAGTTTGCTATCTATTATCGAAAGTATCATTCCACAAAACTGTTGCAATACCAGGATCATGTAACCCTTCTGAGCTCTTTTTAGAAAATACAATTTTGCTTTTGTTTTATAAAAGGAATTGGTACTGATACTTCCCTTTAATAACTACAGTTACATTTCAGTCCATTTTAATTTGCAATTCACATAATGGAGGAAGGGAGGGAGGGAGGGAGGAAAAAAGGTCCATGGCATTGTTCACCTTTTGGCGAGGCCAAGCAAAGCCCGTCTAAGTGCCAGGATTGGCTCTTTAGCTCTGTATGAGTTCTGTGTCATTTCTAAACGAGCATGCCAGTTCAAAGAATCTTTACCATAATAATTATCAGGTTTTTGAAGCAGGGATCCAACACTGTGCTCCAGCTCACAAAGCATATGTAACCTATGATTTAAGAACATTTATCTATTAAAACAGCAATTGTGATAGCTATAGACATTAGAGTTTGCCTTGTAATTTTACCATACTGCCATTTCAGTGTATACAAGGATAGTTCCCTTCCTCTTTTAAAAAAATACTTTAATGGGAAAAAATGACATTAAAATGCCACATACTTTCCTATTTTTTTTAAGATTAAGAAGAGGTCATTCTGGCAATTGTATTTTTCAGAGAACTATTGATGTGTCTAGACCAGGTTTCTCAGGGTATGTGGTATTTTAATCATGATTTATTTAAAAAATCATTTCAAATTCAGGCAACTTCACATTTAAGAGGTAAGTTTCATTCTTTATTTTTAGTTTAAGAACACTGTTAATGCATATATAAAGGCCTATGCATAAAACAAATATAATAATTTTGTAACTTCTGGCCTATATGTGCGCCTGAATGTACAGGGGTTCCCCGAGGCCTGAAAAATATTTCAAGAGTTCGTCCAGGGTCAAAAGGTTGAGAAAGGCTGGTTTAGACATCCTGAAGTTCCCTGCTGAATCTAGTGCTGCCAACTATGAAACAGATGATTCAAATCTCTGCTCTAGATGTGTGCCCCAAAGACGACAACTCCATGAACAGAAAAATGGATTAATCATACTGTTATACGAATTATCCAGATAATATATTCAAGGATATTTTGAACACTCAAAATACACAATATACACTATACTGCATACATTCCCTGCTATTCCCAGTCTGCACAATGGGGAAGCTTCACAACACTAATTCATCAGAAATCTCAACTTTTAACTGTTTATACAGACTTGCCCAAGACAAGAGAATCACAAATTTTCAAATTCATTATTTTTATTTATATATCTGATGTTTTACTGCAAATATGACCCAATCGTTTTTTTGTCCCATAACTATTTTAAAAACTCACTGTTGAATTTAAGGCAAGCTTCCCTCAGGTCAGAAGAAAGATAGGTAAGAAAAAAAGTACTGTATATCAAAAGTACATTAAAACAACAACCCAACATTAGTTTTTGGAAAAATATGCAGAAAAATTATTTAACAGCTTCAGTTATTAAACATATTAAAAATATACCTAATAATATATTCATATCCTCGTTGGTAGGAGCCCCTTTCAAAACTTGCTGCTGAAAGAGGAACTATCTGTTCTGCTCGAACAGTTCTCAAAGTTTCATAGAAAGTGGCCACTTCTTTCTTTTTGGCTGACAGCAGCAACTGTCCAAGCCTAATACTCCATGTATTAGACTTCCCATCTAATTAAAGATATTTGTCAGTGGGGGAACCAAAATTTCATGTTAATATAGTCAATCAACACAACAACATATGACACACACACACACGTGCATGCATGTATGTGTGTATATCTGTATATACACACACACACACATAATGTATAAGGTTTACAAGAATGCTATAATGGAACCAATTATAAACATTCCACTTTATATCTGGAATGTCACAAATTACATTAATGTTGGTATTTTACCTGCTACAGCTATGCTAGAGACATTTTTGTGAGAACTCTTATAAAGCATATTAGCAAAATAAGCATAAGATTTCTGCACTGGGCAAGGGGATAGACTAGAAGATGCCCAAATTTCCTTCCAATCCTTAATTTCTATAATTCTATCATTTTAGTACTGTGGTGCAATTCACATGTGTTAAGCCAAAATCAAATTAAGCCACATTAAGTTTTAGCAAGATTCTTGAACCCACATTGTGTGTGTGTGTGTGAGAGAGAGAGAGACACAGAGAGAGAGAGAGAGAGAGTTGGACCAATCATCTAGGTCATGAGTTGGGACGAATGCCATAGCATCTGACCCACACAAAACAACAATATTTTAATTAAATCTAAAATATTTTACTTGGTTTTAAATGCCTAAGATCTCAGAATGACTCAGAAGATGTTGTGAGATCTTGGTGTAAGGGCACTTAAATTCCATAACAATTTCAGCATATTTCCTTTTTGAAAGGGGGATGGCACTTGGACCATTGCGCCATTTCCAATTTCACAGTGAACATATAGGACGCTTATTTATCAGATCAGAGAGCTTGGGTATCTCTCTCAGGGTTGTCTTCATACTTGGTGTGGGACCCACTACTGACTTATGTTGACCTAAACTGATGACATTTCTTCTGATTATTCTTGCTGTTGTGTGCTTAAGGGAGACAGTTTTGGAACTATAACTCTGTCAAATTCTCTAGCAGGTAAACATTCCAAACCTCAGGATTTTTTTTTAAATGAAGATGGGAACATCAACTAGCTTAAAATATATAAAATCATGTAAATAGTAAAATAGTAAATATGCTACCAAATTGGTAGCCCTCTGCAACAGACAGCATGCATTAATAAAAAACAAGTCCAGTTCAAGCAATCTCATGCAGCCCTCTAAATGTCATCTGAAGGATTTGGTGAATTTGAAACAGCATGGGAATTGGAAAAAGCAACAAAAAGTGAGATTTGGTATCACTGAATATTGACCTCCGATGGGTGGTGCCTTCTATTATTCCCCCCTAATAATCAAGGGGAAACTTAACAAAAAATTTAACAAATTTGTTAAGTACTTAAATTGGTACTTAACAAATATCACATATCTATTCCAACAACCTGAAGCTAAATAATTTTCCAGGGAATCCCACTGTGTCAATTTCCAGGCAGCCTCTACTCTGTAGCTGTTTAATTCAGGTGTCCATTCAGGTCTAGTAAAAGGAGAAAGTAAAGTTAGATCAAGATACATAATAAGGGAAGCCAAACATTTTATATCCCTGATGTGTAGGAATACTGTTCTCTTCTTTTCCCCAGCTAATGGGCAAAAGGTTTATATCTTAATGGTTCAAGATACATGGTCAGCCACACATTTTCCCAGAGAATCATAATGAGAGGATGGTAGGGTTGGCCAATTCTCCTTGTTATTAAAACTAGGTGATGCACCCACAGAGGCTGTTTCCTACCCTCTATGACTTGTACTCCATTTCTCCCCCCATGGACTGCTGCAGACATAAGGGAGCAGCTAATGAGATTTCTTTTCAAGCAGCATTTGAAGTTATAATTAACTCTAATTAGTTAGAAATTACTACTATTAATGTATATATAACACTATTCCAGGCAAATAATGGGAAGGAACTGGCAACAAGAAAAGAGCTTCAGTTTCTGGGTGAATATGATGTTCAGTCCAGGATTTCTGGAAACCTTACTCTAGCTGCACTAGACCTGTACATATTACTCATACATAATAAAGTTTTTAATAATTTAAATAAGGCATATGTCAGTCACATTACCTTTTAGCAAGTACTCCATTCACTTGAGTGATTACAGTAGAAAACTGACCAAGACCTAACATGGACTTCACCACACCTTGGTAATGAATTATCTAGAAGGGAAGCAAAGTAACAGTTATAAGCTTTCAGTCCATTATAATCCGTAAGGTACATACAAATTCTGCAATTCATCACTCTGTCCTCACAACCACGCACTGCAAGTTAGGTTAATCTTAAAACCTAACTTTTCTTTTTGCCTTCCAAAAAACACTGTGACCATCCAGGGACTTCCATTTTTGAATGACAATTTGATCAAGCCTCTTTCTGATCCTCATCTTTATGTGGCCTGCTTTACAATGAATAAGATGACTCATAGTTCAAAGGGCTTACAATCAAGAAAATGATATAATCTTCTGCTACATTTATTCCTTTAAAGGCCAATGTGCTTACCAGGAGACAAACTACATCCCCAGGCATTTTGCCAGCTCTGGGCATGCACATCTCTCCTTCCAATACTTTACTCTGTTACTTGTGCGCTCAACATCTGTTGCCTGAGGCAATTGCCTTATTTTGCCCAAGTGGCTACTCCTTTCCACTTCTGACATGCCCAAATATTATTTCTGTTAGTCATGCCTATCCATACTTCATTCTATCTTATAAAGAAATTAAACTTTTGAAAACTGCCTGACTTGTAGTTGGTCTCTTCCTGCCCACATAAACAGAACATTTGATTCAGGACATTGATTTACCATTCTCTCCCATAATTGTTTTATGCCCTTGAATACATTACAATGTAAGAACACAGCCAACTCATTTATAATGTGCTTCAATTTTTAGTCAAGCAAAAGCTTCTGCTTGCTGGACTGTGTTTTGTACCTCTCACAAAAGAGACAGTCCTTGATTTTTCTAGTTCAGGAACTGTTCCTTGTTGCTATAGTTCTCTTGTGGTCAAGGAAGTGACAAATTGTATTTATTATCTGTGATAAACGTTTGTGTCACATTTGTTTGAGTTCATATAAAGTAAACAATAGAAATAGAAAAAGTCTCTGTTACGAATGTTACCTGTTCAGGTTCTAGCTGAATTGCTCGATCATAGCAGGCAGTGGCGTCTCTCAACAACCCAATACTTTCGTGTTCAAGAATTTGCTCTTTGAGAGATGGCTCAGCCTTCCGTAACGCACTCACTCCTTCGACTCCATCTGGTTCATGCATTGCTGCATAGAGTTTCTTTGAGTAAAGAGGAAAAACATTTGCCATCAGAAAGCATTCTGCCAAAAAGTCACATGTGAGAGTTGTTCGTAAAGCTATTTAAGAACATCTTCATGTTCTATCATTACGTTCAAGATTCTGTTCTACAGTTTTTAATATACTGCTAACTTTAAGAACCATTTCTTTTTTCTTGTTTTTTGCTCTGTTTCTGAGTAAAGATTTAAATATACAAAATTTGAATTGTCATACTGTGTATTTCTCTTAATGAAAAAGAAATTATCTATAACACTGAAACTTTAACTTTCCTTTCCCCAATCATATCTGACCTAAGAAATCTGATCTCATTTTTTTTCTTTTAAAACAGCTTACATAAAATTAGATAACTAGTATTAAGTTTCTACTTTATTAAATAAGGGCATTATTAGAAAATAAAATAAAATAAAATAGCAATTTTGGTATCCAATTAAAGCACTAGTACAATAAGACAGTGAGAGTGACACTGTAACACAGAAATTGAATTTCTATTTTAAAACAAACTATTAAACCTGAAGAAATCCAAGATGCTTCTGAATGTTTTGTTTCTTTTCTATGATGAATGATTCAAAGTGCATTACTGCTCTGGTGTAAGCTCTGGAGCGAAAAGAAGCCACAGCCAACGTGTCCTGGGGTATGAGGTCAAGAAAGCGAGCTACATTTTGATATTCTTCATATTCCTGATTTGAAGCTATGAAATAAGAGTTTTAAAAGGCACGTCAAATTTCATCTTTCCAAATGCCAACCTTAAGTCCTGTAGTAATAAGGCACGTAAAGTGTCACACAAAATAGATCACTCATTATATTTGGCATCAGAAACCAAACAGGAGACTTTTTCAGCTAGAACGGCTCCCCACTGACATCCCCCTCCACAGCAGTATTCACAAGAAAGTGGGTCTGCCTGTGTCTAATCAAATGACATTTTCCCCCAAGGCTTTTGCTAGAATTTTAATTGATTTCTAATCCATTCTTACATTTCTTGCTGCATATATTTGGACTGCACAAAATATTTTAAAAGGTTATTTATAAATACATTACTGTGAACAAGACTTATCTTTGAAATGTTAAAGCTACTGTGTCCTTGCAAAGATGTGGCTGGCTGGTGACTCTGCATGCAACATATTATACACTGATTTAAAAGTTTGTGAACCCTTTTGAATTTTTAATATTTCTGCAACATTTTCTCACTCTGTTAAGTCAGTATTGAGTAAAGAAATCTTTGCTTTCCCGCTTTCATCAGGTGGCAAGAATAAAAGCATAAGTAATTCTTTATCAAAGAAATGGCTACATGACTTTGGAATAACTGAGAATGTTGGGAATTTCTTACATTTACTTATAAAAGCAGTTCTTGTTTAAAATGTCTTTTTCTTCCTTATTAAGACTTCAATACATCCTGTACTGTTTTCTGCTTATTGGCCAAATAATGAGGTTCCTTTAAAGGCAATTGAAAACAGGTGCACATCAAAAGTAATTCAACTGAAGCAAGGGAGAATCACCAACCTGGTGATTCTGTGACGTCTTTAGTTGACATGCCAGCAGCTTTCTCGACACTCAGTTTTTGAAATTTATACCTAGCCCACTGTGTTAGATGATCAAGCATAGAGAACACTGTCTGTGTGCTTAAATGACTCAGATCAGAAGCACTATCTTCACATTGTCTTGTACAGATGTCATCATTTTTCAAAACAGCCATGATTTCTGCATAAACCTAGACAGCAAGGTATTTTAAAATTTCTTGGAATTTATAGTATTATTATTAAAGCTGACTTAAGGTAGAAAAAGGGCTGGTTAGCACCATGAGAAACTTAATGTGAAACACTTCTCTGAGACAACAGTTCCACAAGCATAAAAAAGATACAGTATTTTAAAAAAAGACTCAGAAGTCCAAGCTTATTCAGTGTTTCATTACAATACTAGTACCGTGCAATTGCACATAATTCAAGAGTTCATCAAAGAGTAACCATCTTTACTTGTGCTCTCTTGATGTGCTGTCCAGTTTTCTTTTAGGAGCTCAGAATATAGCCATAGCAATATGACCTTAAAGCAAGAGTGGATAAGCCTCTCCATCTAAACTTATTTCTGCAGTGCCTGGACCCCTCTAAGGTTGTACAGCCAATATTCAATGGCAAATCGCTGAATTTTGGTGATACATTTTATTGCTTTTAACAAATAAAAATAAGCATAAAGTCTCTAGTAAGTCTTTACCTCACCAAAACAAAAAATGCAAACTAGCAGAAATTTCAGTTCTGCCCACACTAATAGTGACATAACCCCATCACTTCCCATGACCTACCATATTCTAAACATATACTTTTTAAAAAAGCAGAGTAACAAGAGAAACAGAGTTAGTAATCCTTTTCTGCTATTACAAGCCACGTTGCTGATGTAATGAGTGCTACATTAGACTTAAGCTTGCATTAAGCCAAAACAACCCTGTTAGGGTCTATTGCTATATATGAATTCACAGACACATCCGATCCAGGAAAGGAGAAAGAGATTTTGAAGTACTATTTTGAACACTTCATACTGATTCAAGTATAATGGCGTGTTGAGGATAGTTACTGGGGGAAGTTATCCTACTTTCAGCTTAGCAGTCAACTACTGCTATACTTTTGGCTAACTTTCTCCCTGACATAATAGCTGGAATATATGATGATCTGAACCTGGAATTAAGGTAAGAATTTAGAGATATCTTGGGTTGGTGTAATAGCCAGTGACTGCAACTGCAATGCTTTTAACAGTGGATACAAGTCACAGGACTCTCACCTCTTGTTGATCTTCCTGATTGCATCCCAAAAGGACATAAACAAGAATGTGAGGAAGAAGATAGATGGTCACTTTAAAGTCATTCTTCATCATAATACTGCAGCAATTAAAAACCTTACTGGCAAGATCATGTCGTACCTGGAACAAGGATTACAGTTGGAATATAAAATTATTTTGAGAGGGAAAATGGGTAAAGCTGGCATAGTTGATGAACGTTGGTAGACAATAAACATTATATAGAGCATCTAACTGAACTATTGGTTATTGTTCCTACCTTTATTATTAGATAACCAGCCCAGGTTGCTGACCATTCTGCAAAGTTTTTGCCTAATTTACTTAAGTAAATTGGCTTCTTCATTTTAGACCAATTGATAGCCTTTTGATAACTCTTGTATCTGTAAATGGAATTTCCAGAATGTGTTAAGTTACATTACTTTAAGATAAACAAAAGGACAATGAACCAACGTTCTAGTGTCAGTACTTGACCTTGAACTACTTTTATTGTTAGAAAAACTTGTCTAACATTCAACTGAAATCTGCATTCCTCTAACCAATCCATGTCCTGTACTTGAATGTGATTCAGGACAGGACATGGATTGGTTAGAGGACTTAAAGTCTCTCATGTGGCTTATTTCAAAGAGCAACATCAAATATCAATTTAGTTATCTCTTAACAAGACTAGCCATACTGAATCTTCTCAGTCTTTTACATACAACTTGGCTTTGAGTTCTGATCGTCCTTGCTGTTGTTTCCTCAACTTGTTCTAGTTTATTAAAACCATTCTTAAAATTATGGCAGCTAGAACTGCTCACTTGATGTGCTGCTAAGCTATCTGAATGACTTAGCAAAATATGCGAACCAACTTATACAAAATGAGACTACTTCTAGTATTGTAAAATAAGTGATGTATGGGTTACATAACTTTACTTAATTATATAATTCGATGTAAAATCAGTACAAAAATTATCCCTACATAATATTACAAAATATATAATTATTTGGTATAAACTAGTATCTGAATTGTCTGCTGGCTTGTTCAACTGTATAATTTAGATACAATGTACAATTGTGCTTAAGTAGAAAATAGAGAAGGGGCATACTTAAAAATACCTTGATTTTTAAAAAAAAGTTCAATTAAAAACACTAAATTTATTTTTGATACCGTGTTTTTAAATGAGGTTCCAGTATTTCCTGAATATGTTCTGGAAACATTTTCCAAAGCGCTGAGCCTGCTTCATCAGTAGACATCTCACTACAGTTATAGATAGATAGCAGTTCCTTAAAAAACAAAATTAATGTTAAGCATCCACCTTTAATTATTTTTAAGAAATACAAAAAATGAAAAATTCCATTGCTGATTGATAATAGAGCTACTGAAAAGAAAAGTCTGTTTTGAGTCAAACTTGACTCCTGTTGGCCACATAAAACACATGTGCAGTTTTCCTAGCAAGAATGGTACACTATTTCCTCTTCCAGAATATATTCTTGACTCCCTTGTCGAACCTAACCCTTTTGATCTCTCACCCCAGTACTATCTAAGGCCAATCTTGCTTAACTTTCTAAATAGCCAAAGTTGGTTAGATGCTGCTACCTGTTCAGGCATTAGACTTATTAGCCCAGTTAAAATGTTACAACCAAATTCTGGCTCTGTTGTCAAGACAATGCTTCAGATGCCCAAACAAGTTAGAATTAGCAAGACTAAATATAATCTATGGCTCTGCCTTGCTAAGAAAATAATGTATCAAAATGGTTTATTTGCCCATAAAAAAGAGCAACAGGCGAAAGACATGGGGGTTCTCTGGTTGCATTCCCTTGTTTAAATGAAGAGCTAATAAGGAGCAGCACCATTCTCTATAATTCTGATTTACTGTGACCATGTTCTGATGTCATGGTGCTGAAAAGAAAACTACTGAATTTGTTTTTGAATTTTAAAATGTTATTTAATAAATGTTATTAACAGAATAATAGAAAAGAAAATATCCTTACCTGAATTGCATATGAAGCAGAATCTTGAGCCCGGACATTGTCAGCATAAGCAAGGAATGCCCTTGTCAATTCCATGAGTAATCCATATGCAAAGTTTGAATCTTCTACACCCGCCTCAAAAAAAATTTTCTGTCTTAGTTATGTTAATATTTTCATTCTCACTATCCAAGTCTAACTGCAATTTTAGATTAAAATAAAAGGGGCCGGAACTCCAAAGAACAATGACGCACACAATGATTTTCAGCAAGAAAACTCTAATACTTGTTTAGTGACCAGGACTAATTGTAAATAAGAACACTCTCTCTGTCATTCCTGTGTCAAGTGGAAACAGTAAGGGAGCACTGAACAAGTAAATTATATATTAGTATATATGTTATCATTTGATTTCCCTGATATAAAAAAGCAGACCTACTAGTATTACAGATTCCAATATTAGGATTCCTTACCACAAACAGAAGTCCTTTTCCTTGGTTGTCACTTGTTGAAAAATCCAACCTTCCAGGATCTATAGCTCCCAATTCTCCTAAACACTCCCCACAGAGTAGTCGTACATGAGAATTCACATCCTGACAGCCAATCAGGAGGACTGTCACCAGCTGAGAAACAACTGGCTCAACAGTTTCACTATCTGTTGCATATTTTATCAGAGTTTCCTAGAAAAGGTAAAGAAGAAAAGAGTTAATAAATTATGTTCACAAACATCTATCTTTCATTGAACTGTCATTCTTTTCTCATTCTTTCATATAGCACAGCATTAAAGAATTAATACGAAATATAGGAATGAACAGCTTATTTAGGGGTATACTACAAAGTCAGTCCTGGGGCAAATAGGGGAGCTCCTATTTGTAAAATGTTTCCTTGTTGAAAAAAAAACCCCATCCTTACTTGCAAGTTATTTTTTAATCCAAGCATACCACAGAAAAAGGTTTTATCAGAGCACTCAATGCACAAAATTTTTATTTTATCACAGTGTTATTTAGTCAGAATGTGTCCTTGTCCCTGCAGTCTGAAATAACAGAATCTATTTTATCTTTGCTTTGCTTTTGTTGAACCAGTTGACTCTAAGATGCTACAAGAAATGTACATGGAACTATTTCCACCTCCAAAGGACTGTCTAATTTGACTGACAGTGAGTCTCTAGCGTTTTAGGCAGAGTGAGGCATTTTCATTATTTGTTTCCTCAAATCTTTTTAATGTAAAATGCCAAGAAACTTTCTGCATTTGAAGCATGGCTCTGCCACTGAAATATGCTCTCTCATACGGTTTCACCACCATGCAACAAGTTCAACTCTCCCTTCCGTGACACTTTTTTCCCCACCTTTAGCAAACAATACTAATTATGCAAGGAAATACGTAACATCGTATCACTATTTAACATATGTTCTAAAATAGAAATCTATGTCCCTTGAGAATCTCCAAATCCCTCATCATTGACTGTGCTGGCAGGGACAGAAAGAGTGGGAAATCAACAACTGGCAAGTCCAAGCTCTCAACTCATTTTCTAAGACACTGAAAAAGGAAAAGAGATGAACTAAATACAGAGGAGCTTTATACAATTAATCCCTGCCATGATAGAACAACATGGGGAGCTTTTGGGTAGAATTTGGGAAACCATATGGACATGACTGTACAACTGTATGAATCGGTGATGTTGTACTTTGATCATTATGAAGACAGGATTTTCAGGATCTCCTTTTTTCAGCAATGCTGATGAGAGAGTAGGAATAAATTAATTGCAAGAAGATGGAGATAAGCACTTTAAAATTTTTATGAACTGAATCAAGAATTAAATTGAAGAAATACAATTTAGCTATTTCAGACCAAAGAATGACATTATTTTTACTTACCTTAAAATTTTAAAAAAGTAGTTCAAAGGGCAATAAACTCGCTAATTTTGTTGCTAATTATAAGAAAAATGATCACTGCAAAACTAATGAAATGTAGTAATTATTAAGTGTATTCATATTCATAAAACTGTTTTGGGATACAGGTAGTCCACACTTAATGACTGCAATTGGGACTGGCAACTCTGTCACTAAGCGACACAGCCAAGTGAAACATGCGACCATGACTTTGTGACTTACTGCTGGCTTCCCCATTGGTTTTGCTTGTCGGAAGCCGGCTGTGAAGATAGCAAATGTTGATAATGTGACCTCGGGGATGCTGCAACAGTCATAAGTTCGAGGACTGGTCGTAAATCTACTTTTTCGTCGTAAGTTTGAACAGTTGCTGAATGATGACTACCTGTACTAGATATATCAATGTATACAATCTGTTTGCCAAAAGCAGGAGGCTTACTAGGAGTTAAGTGAATATTTCAGCCTGATTCCGAGTTCCATCACTTTACATACTTGGTTTTTATATAATGTTTCCTTTAGACTGGTGAGAGCATGGATCCGAACATCTACATTCTCATGCTGAATAGCTTTCATGGAAAGCTGTAGTGCTGTCTGCAAGTCTGTGCTCCTGGAAGTCTCCTGTATGGAAAGATGATTGTATGTTGCATTTAGTTCTTTATTTTGGGGGCTACATCTAACAAAATATATTTGCATTTCTAGGGAAACCCACAATTTAAAATTTACAGAATGTTTAAAAAACATACAGGTTGTATAATGCTTGATTTGGTAAAATGATACTTCAGCACATGGACATGGCATCTGCATGTAGCACTTTCAACCGAACCTGTATTTTTTCAGGTTCATGCAACAGCTACAGAGGACATCATGTGATTCTGCAGAAAAGGCACGGCTGCTTTAAGGAGTTACAGGCAGGTGGTACATTTGAATCCCCAAATGCCCAAAGTATTTTTTCCCCCTTAAATCTGAAGTAGTGCACAGCCCTAATACGCATGTCACAAAAAACCAAGTAATCTACTGAATTAGAACAACTGAACCATTTATTAGTGAGCTTTCTATCTTATACATCTTCCAGGAATTTAAGGCAGCTTAATTAATTATGTGCCATCAAGTCAGTGTTGACTCTTAGCAACCACATGGATAGATGGAGGTAAGGTAGCTTACCTTTTTGCTTTTCCTGGACAGAGGAACAAAGGACTAAATAAAGGATATGTGGACTTTCATGCATTCTAGGAGATAAAGATAAATGGAAGGCCCAGTTTCCCATTTAATGATTTCTAATGAAAAGAATTAGTTTTGTAAATGCAGGTAGGTCAAATAACCAGGGTTACTAAATGAAATGCTGGAATGTTTTTGTTCTTTCAGCACCAAATGCCTAGTAATTAATTTTATTTCCAAAGATTCATATTCAAAATATAGTAAAAGTAATACCTTTCTATATTCCTGAAGAACTATTTGGATTTCTTTGAGTTCTGGATGATCAGGTAAAAAATAAATTTCATGCAAGAAGTCTTGGACTGCATCCCTAACCAATAAAATAAAATTACAAATACTGACGTATTTTTAAAGCATGCACAATACAATTAAATAAACATAAATTGGAAATGGACAAGAATATATTTTTAATTTTGGGGAAATTACAGCTTGGGCCAGAATAAAGACAGTCTGCCTTTATTCAAACTCATAGCCATGAGTGATTTATTAAGGAACCCTAATATATAATCCATAGATTCTCAGAAAATAATAATCTTCCCTCTCCCTCCCTCAACATGATAAAGAAATGTCTTAGTATTGCTGCCACCTACAGCAAGGAAAAAGAAGGAGAGAAAGAAACATTAGAAGAGACAGGAAGAAACGGCTGCTACAGGGGAATATGCATGTGCTTGATGGCAAATTTTCCATATTTTGGGGATTTATGATATATTGTTGATGGAATTTTAACCTGAGGAAGGGAGAATTTTGCATTTATTACATCTGTATCTTGAGAACCTTTGTATAACCCTAAAAAGGTAGCTTATAGACTTAAAAGTATTGTTACCTGTTCTCAACTATAAGAAAATGGAAGATTGCTGCTGTTTCTTTTTGCTGAATATGTATGAGGGGCAACAGAGCTACTATCACATGACTCAGAAGAGACCCAAGATGAGTTTGATCCAAGCATCGTACAAAGCAATCCCATGCCCTGCAACGGAAAAGCAACGTAACATATACAATATCGTTTCATATTTCTCAGTAACCAGACATTTTAAAATCAGCCATGAGCTAGGTGCACCAGAATAATTTCTTATTTTTAACCATGTATACTATATAGATTTATAAGAGGACACACGAATAAATCAGGGTTTCGATAAAGTTTTCTTACTTGCAACACAGGTGTGGGAAATCATCTTTATATCTCAGCCCCGTCCTTAGTGTTGTCATCATCTTCACTCTCACTGCGCTTATATGTTTAGGGCCCATAAGTTTCATTAAAGCCATCAAACTGTTTAATGCCTACAGTTGAGAAGAACGGGTTACTGTAATACAAGAGTCAAATTCTGGGTTCAGTTAAGGAGCTGGTAATGACCTATATGGGATGCGGTGGCCCTGCGGGTTAAACCGCTGAGCTTGCCAATCGGAAGGTTGGCGGTTCGAATCCGCATGACGGGGTGAGCTCCCGTTGCTAGTCCCAGCTCCTGCCAACCTAGCAGTTCGAAAACATGCCAATGTGAGTAGATTAATAGGTACCGCTTTGGCAGGCAGGTAATGGCGTTCCGTTCAGTCATGCCGGCCACATGACCACGGAAGTGTCTATGGACAAACGCCGGCTCTTCGGCTTTGAAACGGAGATGAGCACCGCCCCCTAGAGTCGGACACGACTGGACTTAATGTCAAGGGAAACCTTTACCTTTAATTACCTATAAAGCCCTATATGGATTGGGACTGGGTTATTTGGGGGTCCGCCTTTCCCTGGTTACATCTACCTGTCTCATCAGGTCCAGCAGGAGAGGCATGATATGGTCCTATCTACAAAACAGCATAATCTGTCCAGACCCAGGAGGAGAACCTTTTCTGCCCTGGCGCCTGCCCTTTGAAACATCATTCTCCCAGACTTTAGATTGGCCCTGACCCTGCTGGCCTGAAGACATGGACTTGCCATTCCACTTGCAGTTCTGGTAGCAATGAAGAGCTTCTACAATGTGTTAGATATGACTCAGTGATTGACTTGGCCGCTGATTATGATTAGTTTCGTTTTAATGTGGTTTTATTGATGGTTTTAAATGCCTGTATATCTGTTATAACCCATTTCTGCTTGGTTGCTGTTTTAACTGTTGTGAGCTGCCCAGAGTCACTCACGAATTGGATTAAATAAATAAATAATAGTCCTTTAAGATTAACAATAGGTTTGGGATGTCAGAATTAGCTATGGAAAATTTAGCACTGCTTTGTTTCTTCCCTAATGCCAGGGAAGAACATGATCCACAAGGGAGTTAAAAAATATTCTCCAGATCCTCTCTATACATTCAGAGTGGTCTTTTACGTATAGGTACGGTTTCTAACTATTTTAAACAGACTTTAATATTTACTAAGACTATATATTTCTTCTCTGAGGGTACTAGAAATTGGGTTCATGAGCAGTATACTGTGTTAGCTACTTAGGGCTCTCCTGTGTAGAAATAACCAGAAATTTTGAATATACAACAAGCAAGAAAAAGTTTTTTCATGTTGCCAAAAGCAAATGAAATTGCAAAGAAAATAACACAGATGCCAAAACTTTAAGGCTTTGCCCCCAACCTCCATTAGTATTAACAAGAAGGCAGTCTTAACAGCCAGAAAGAAAATGCTACCTTCAAGCTCTCCCTCAAAAGGATTTCATTACTAAGTTCAACTAAGAAAAAACATACTCATGTCCATTTCATTTTTAACAAAAGATTTACTCACCATTTTCTTATCTTCAATTCCAATACTGGAGCTCAACAACTGCATGTTGAAAAAGGCCAAGATGCCTAGCAATTTTGGTTGTAAATAATCAGCCTAAATAGTCATAAAACATATATTCTGAGGTTATATTAAAATATTTAAAGATACAGTACTAATAATATCTGACAGCATACTCAGGACTTATATATAAGTTACATTTAGCCTAGACTACAAAACAAGGTAAAATATTTCCATTTCAATCTCATCCTGATGAAGGATAAAAAAAATTTGTTGTTGTTTATTCGTTTAGTCGCTTCCGACTCTTCGTGACTTCATGGACCAGCCCACGCCAGAGCTTCCTGTCGGTCGTCAACAGCCCCAGCTCCCCCAGGGACGAGTCCGTCACCTCTAGAATATCATCCATCCATCTTGCCCTTGGTCGGCCCCTCTTCCTTTTGCCTTCCACTCTCCCTAGCATCAGCATCTTCTCCAGGGTGTCCTGTCTTCTCATTATGTGGCCAAAGTATTTCAGTTTTGCCTTTAATATCATTCCCTCAAGTGAGCAGTCTGGCTTTATTTCCTGGAGGATGGACTGGTTGGATCTTCTTGCAGTCCAAGGCACTCTCAGAATTTTCCTCCAACACCACAGTTCAAAAGCATCGATCTTCCTTCGCTCAGCCTTCCTTATGGTCCAGCTCTCGCAGCCATATGTTACTACAGGGAACACCATTGCTTTAACTATGTGGGCCTTTGTTGTCAGTGTGAGGTCTCTGCTCTTAACTATTTTATCGAGATTTGTCATTGCTCTTCTCCCAAGGATTAAGCGTCTTCTGATTTCCTGACTGCAGTCAGCATCTGCAGTAATCTTTGCACCTAGGAATACAAAATCTTTCACTGCTTCTACATTTTCTCCCTCTATTTGCCAGTTATCAATCAAGCTGGTTGCCATAATCTTGGTTTTTTTGAGGTTTAGCTGCAAGCCAGCTTTTGCACTTTCTTCTTTCACCTTCATCATAAGGCTCCTCAGTTCCTCTTCGCTTTCAGCCATCAAAGTGGTATCATCTGCATATCTGAGATTGTTAATGTTTCTTCCAGAGATTTTAACTCCAGCCTTGGATTCCTCAAGCCCAGCTTGTCGCATGATGTGTTCTGCATACAAGTTGAATAGGTAGGGTGAGAGTATACAGCCCTGCCGTACTCCTTTCCCAATCTTAAACCAGTCCGTTGTTCCGTGGTCTGTTCTTACTGTTGCTACTTGCTCGTTATACAGATTCTTCAGGAGGCAGACAAGATGACTTGGTATCCCCATACCGCTAAGAACTTGCCACAATTTGTTATGGTCCACACAGTCAAAGGCTTTAGAATAGTCAATAAAACAGAAATAGATGTTTTTCTGAAACTCCCTGGCTTTTTCCATTATCCAGCGGATATTGGCAATTTGGTCTCTAGTTCCTCTGCCTTTTCTAAACCCAGCTTGTACATCTGGCAATTCTCGCTCCATGAACTGCTGAAGTCTACCTTGCAGGATCTTGAGCATTACCTTACTGGCATGTGAAATGAGTGCCACTGTTCGATAGTTTGAACATTCTTTAGTGTTTCCCTTTTTTGGTATGGGGATATAAGTTGATTTTTTCCAATCTGATGGCCATTCCTGTGTTTTCCAAATTTGCTGGCATATAGCATGCATTACCTTGACAGCATCATCTTGCAAGATTTTGAACAGTTCAGCTGGGATGCCGTCGTCTCCTGCTGCCTTGTTATTAGCAATGCTTCTTAAGGCCCACTCAACCTCACTCTTCAGGATGTCTGGCTCTAGCTCACTGACCACACCGTCAAAGCTATCCCCGATATTGTTATCCTTCCTATACAGGTCTTTTGTATATTCTTGCCACCTTTTCTTGATCTCTTCTTCTTCTGTGAGGTCCTTGCCATCTTTGTTTTTGATCATACCCATTTTTGCCTGGAATTTACCTCCAATGTTTCTAATTTTCTGGAAGAGGTCTCTTGTCCTTCCTATTCTGTTGTCTTCTTCCACTTCCGCGCATTGCTTGTTTAAAAATAATTCCTTATCTCTTCTGGCTAACCTCTGGAATTTTGCATTTAATTGGGCATATCTCCCCCTATCACTGTTGCCTTTTGCTTTCCTTCTTTCTTGGGCTACTTCTAGTGTCTCAGCAGACAGCCATTTTGCCTTCTTGGTTTTCTCTTTCTTTGGGATGTATTTTGTTGCCGCCTCGTGAACAATGCTGCCAACTTCTGTCCATAATTCTTCTGGGACCCTATCTACTAAGTCCAGTCATTTAAATCGATTCCTCACCTCCACTGCATATTCCTTAGGAATATTAGTGAGCTCATATCTAGCTGATCTGTGGGTCTTCCGTAATCTCTTTAGTCTGATCCTAAATTGTGCAAGAAGAAGTTCGTGATCTGAACTACAGTCAGCTCCAGGTCTTGTTTTTACCGACTGTACAGATGTCCGCCACCTTTGGCTGCAAAGGATGTAATCAATCTGATTTCGGTGTTGTCCATCTGGTGAAGTCCATGTATAAAGCCGTCTCTTAGGTTGTTGGAAGAGAGTGTTTGTTATGCAGAGCGAATTGTCTTGGCAAAATTCTATCAGCCTATGTCCTGCTTCATTTTGTTCTCCCAGGCCATACTTACCTGTAATTTGAGGTGTCATTTGACTGCCCACCTTAGCATTCCAGTCTCCTGTGAGAATTACTTTGGTTATAAGGGCAATATCAAGTCTCATGATTCACTCTCGAAAAACAGTGTATATCCTGTTATAACAGCCTCCATAAAAGTGCTTTACGACCTATACTCACACTTATGACTGTCGTAAACCGTTGCACCACCCTCATGGTCCCATTTGGGCACTTGGCAGCAGGCTCACAATTGTGATCAGTCACAGCATCCTGCGATCACGTGATTGTGATTTACAATCCTTTTTTGCAGGTTTCCAGCAAAAAAGTTCATTGGAGAAGCTGGATTCACTTAATGACCATGGTGATTCATTTAATGACCTGTGATCCACTTAACGACTGTGGTGATTTGCTTAATGACTGTTGTAAGAATGGTCATAAAATTGGGTCCAGTCACATTGTGACTCATTAATGACCGTACTGCTTAACAACCAACGTTATGGTCCCTATTGTGGTCGTTAAGTGAGGGCTCCCTGTACTGCATGGGATATACACTATGTAAAAATACAGAAATTCCTCCTCTCCCTCCAAGAGGAGGGGTGGAAATCACATAAAAAATCCTACACATGGGGGAATGATATAAGGTAACATCTCTATCTCTCTGCTCCAAGAGCTTAAGGGAAGGCAAACTGAATGTTCCATTCCAACAGAGCTTTAGAAAAATAGGAGTTCTTTGAACTGCTGGTCTAGGTTTATCAAAGAGCTAATGCTCGCGAAAACATAATTAGGCCACATTCACAACAAATTACAGGTAGTTCTCGTTTAGCAACTGCCTCATTTAGTGACCATTTGCAATTACAACAGTGATGAAAAAGTAACTTTACAACCAATCCTTGCATTTACGACTTTTACAGGTCTGTAAAACAAAGGAAAGCTGAAGTAAGATTGTAAGCACAGTCGTGGTTTCACTTAGCAACTGCTTCACTTAATGATCGAGTTGCCAGTCCCAACTGTGGTTGCTAAACGAGGACTAGCCGTAGTTCTTATCTGAATAGACATGCATCATACTACCACATATACGACTAGCAGCTCATTCATAACTAGTTCCTGAAAGTCACCTCTCCTTACATCATGACTCTTCTTTCTATAATCTATACTATCTAATTGTCAAAACCATAGATCATAAGTTCATTTTTTTTCTGTTTTATGCAAAAAGTCCACGAGGTGTTTGAAAGTCACCTTTCCTAAAAACATTGAACAAAAAGCAATGCATCATAGTAATAAAATGTAAATAGTTAACTGGGTTACAAGAGATCAGGAGTCTGGTAGCACCTTTTCCAATTAAAATCTGTTATTTATAAATACATACATATCTGTTAGTCGGAAAAAGTGCTACCAGACTCCTGATTTTTTTTGCCACTGTGGGCTAACATGGCTCTCCTCCTACAAAGGTTACAAGAGCTATCCCTTTCCCCCTCAGGAGGACAGAAGAAACTACAGTGGCATTGCTACTTACCATTTGCTCAGGAGATGTGATGTCCTTTGGTCCTTGATATGGGTCATCATTCGAAGCAAATGAAGCTAGAATTGATAATCCATTGAAGACCTGCTGATAGTGCTCCCCTATTCGGAGCAACAATTCATTATGCAATCCCTGAAAATCCTGTCTGAGCAAGCTTCCCAGTTCTATCTCTGTTTCATTCTATAAAACAACACCAGTGGGGAAAAAATGTATAGGCTTTTAAATTATACAAGCACATGCACAGCACAAAAATATTATAGTACAGCAATTCCCATTACTGGGAATAGAAGTGAGCCACTAATCTGCCAAGTGAAAACACTACAGTTCCAAGGGGGAAAATAAATGCATATAATACCCTTCAATGGAAGAACCTGGTACATGAATTCGTTTTTGCTCTGCAACCAAAAGGAGCAGAAGCTGATGATTAAGGCCTGCTCCTTCCCTTGAAGATTAGGTTTATTTCAAAGAGGATCCTAGAATATTTTAGAAGTACCCAGGTAATATACTGTGACTGCAGTGAGTATTCATGCCATTTATTCAATTTTCAATACATCCCAGAATACAATCCCTCTGACTGCTCTGAATTTTCTTGAATAAACCTTAACCTTACCTTAAGAAAATGAAGAGCTCGCTCCAGCTCATCTTTACTACAGAAGCAAACTAAATGAGAGAAGATGTACTTGAAATTGTTAATGAGGATCTCTCTGCGGTTTACGTTTAGTTGTTTTGCTATCATTCGGATAAGTACCGAGGCTGCAGGACTAGCCTTGGCAGCAAGGTCAGGCAAAAGCACTTGGAGAATCCGCTGGGAAAAAAAAAAGATAGCTAGTTTTAGAATGTTATTCCTTCATGTAAGTAAAAGTACACATGTAGGGTCACTCCTAATTCAAAATGACAATGCTAAGTCATTCTAACCCAACAAGTACTCTACAGATGTTGTAGACTGCAAATCCCATGATCTCTAGCTAGCATGACCAATGAAGGTCACAATAATGAGGAAGACTCAGTTACAGGGTTGGCGTGTGTGTTTGTGTGTGTGTCCCTTCATGTCTGTCTTGAATCCTGGCAACTGCCCAGGCAAGTCCCTGAAGTTTTCTTAGCAAGATTTTCAGATGTGTTTTGCCACTGCCTCCTTTCTTGGGCTGATAGTGACTGGCTCAAGGTCACCCAGCTGGCTTCATGCCTAAAGTGGGACTAGAACTCCCAGTCTCCCAGATACTAGCCTGGTTGCTTAACTACTACACCAAAATGGCTCTCCAATTAGAGATAACCAAAATGAAAAAGGTCACTCCAATTTGGACAACTATTTATCAGCGGTAGATAAAATCTTGAATAGTTAATATTTTAAAATCTGTGCACATATCATTTCCAATTAGCCTATATGATTCTGCCCTAACCCAACACTTTCTATTCCCTATGCTCCACTGAGACATTTATGACTAGGCATACTGAAAGTTAAGGTCCACTTAATGAGAAAGGAGCAGCTTCCTATATTTGCCATGACAAACTGTAAAAGCATAAGGATCTCATTACTCACACAAAAAGAAACAGATGTGATATAGTAGTTATCCCAGTGAACTAAGGGCAAGGAGACTTAGGCTGTAGTCCATTCTAAGCCATAGAAGATCACTGGTTGATTTGGGGCCAGTTGCCCTGTCAGGCCAACTTACCTCAGAGGGTTGTTGTGGGAAAAAATAAACTATGCTTAGATATAAGTGTTCACCAAGTAAAACTGCTAGGTGAGGTGAACTAAGTATGTCCTTCACTTCCTGGTTCCTTATTATTTCAGTAACTTCTCTCCTCATCCTGGCTTAAACCCTCTGCTCTCCCCATCTATTCCCTGGACAGCTATACGGAACTTGTAGCTGTTTCATCTTGACAAACTTCATCTCTAAGTGAGCCTCTTATTCTCCCATAGGTCTTTTATCTGACTTTAAGAACTTATTCTCTACAGATTTTGCACAAAACCCCCAAAAACCTTCCATTGATGGCTTTACGTTTCAAGGAATGTAAGCTACAGTTGAAAGAATCTTTCATAAAGCACATGTACTATCAATCTGAAAGAAACTTCCCTGCACAGATCTGGGAGGTCAAAGGAGTATGCAACAGGGAAGACTCGGTTCAAGTAGAATGGCCAACAGAAAAGAATGCAAGAGTCAGAATCCAGCAATTTCCCCTTGCTTCAATTTCTCTTCTCAAGATAGACAAATGTAGAAACCTAATACATCTTAAATTAACACTTACACTAAGAAAACGATTGAGGTCTGGGAAATCAAAAACATTAGCAATTTCAGATAACGTGTCCAGCACCATGTCTCTCTGATGAACAATCTCTTGCTTCTGCATTTCACTGCTTTGCTGGGGAGTGTTTGAAAGCAGGGCCATTTGAGTGGAGTGTAGAGATTCTGCTAAAAACTAAACATTGACAAATGCATTTATTCTTATTTCAATCAGCTGAAAATTAGCATTCTTAGATAAGAATGGTGTATCAACAGATCATTCCACCAATATAAGAAGTATTTCTTAGCTTTTGAAAGGGCTTATAGTTCAGGCAACAAATCCCGTCCCAACTAAAAAAATGTGCATTTAACCACCCCTCCCAAAGCCTAGCTTTCTCACAAGCATGATAGCATAAGCACAAGAAGTATTTTAACGGTCTTCACTTTAATATCTTTTATTGTTTGGGATGAGAGTAAACATAATTCTGGCAACCGTAAAAATGTAAGAGCCTCTTCTGAACCAAGCAAATATGTACAAAGACATTCTGGTTCCACAGTGGCCACCCAGGTGCAAATCAGAAGCTCACAAGCAGCTATGAACAAAACAGCACCCAGCCCTTCTGGCTCCACAGAAGTTGTCTCAGATACCTGAAGCAACTTTATCCCCCATAATTCTAACCATCATTTAAGCCATCTAAAAGGCTAGCTATCATCATATCCCAGGGCAGCACTGCCTTGTGTCATGATACATTCCCTCCTGAGTCTCCCACGGTTGAGCTTCAATTAATGTCCCCAGGTTCTATTATTATGAAGGTTAGAAAATCATTCCATCTCTACATCACACTCAGTTTTATTCCACATGATCATATTGTCTTACTTGCTTTCTTTCAAAACTAAAAGAGAGGAGTGTTTGCAGTTACTTCATCCTTTTAGTTCCCCTTTTCTCTACCTTTCCCAGCTCCTAATATCCTGGCATTCAGTGAAAATTATATTTAATATTCCAAGTTTGGTAATGCTTTTTATTTGCTGTCCATTTCTTTTTGCAGCTACATAATGGCTCAATATTCCATTGGGAGATCTGTCATAGCTGCAAATCCCTTACAGTATTTAGTTAGTCATCACTAGCTCAAATCACACAAACAGATGAATGGGTAAAGTTAGGATGTTTTTACCACCGTGCACCTCACTTGCTTACACAGAGTCACATCTGCCATTTTAACGCTCATTCCTGTTAAGTCTAATAGCAGCTAGTGTGCCAAGAGAAAACCCAATTGCCTCTTGTCCTACACCCACTGATAAACATTAACAGTCTATGAGAAAATGTGGGAGAATAAGAAGGAATGGATATTGTTCACTTACAACATTTGCAGCATCCCGTGGTCACATGATCGCCATACGCAGGCTTCCCTGCCGGCTTCCCACAAACAAAGCCAAAGGGAAAGCTGGCAGGGAAGGTTGCAAGTCGCTCGCACGCTCCCCCATCCAGCAGCAGCCACCCCTGGCCCCACCACATTCGCACAAATTTTGGCATTTCTTACCTGACAGATGGGTTTCTTGTACTGACTGAAAAAAGCCTGAAGTTTTACAGACTTGGCAGCAGCCAGCATTCTGATTTCCGTGTATGCTGATCCTGCGACAGATGCTGACTTGGATAATAAGCAATGCAGCAGGTGCAACAGTGCAAAACGTACCAAATCTCCTGTTGCTGACCTTATAGAGGATAATACTAATCAACATTATGGAAATGTAATATTAACATATAAGATAATGCATGGAAACAAAATATACTAACTTCATTAACAAATATAATGGCTAAACATTTCATTTGCTCAGCAACTATTCAATCAATATTATCAATAATTAACATTTTTCATGTGAGGTCTTCAGGTGAAATATTTATAAATGCAGCAAAAGAAATCTATTAAGAAGCAATACCTTCCAATATCTCCTGTAGTGAGAATCAGTGTGTCTTTCAGCTCACTGTTCCTTGATATTTTTGCATTTGTATAAGCCTCTTTCATTCTGGAAACAAACAGCTAAAGCAGAAAATCAAAAAGTATTAAAGTCGTTGCTGCAAATACAACTTGAAACTGTGCTTTGCTAGCTCGCAAATATACAGTAAATTCACCTCTTTGATGAATCCTTCTTCAGAGTCTGAAGCATTTAATATATATTTGATGTGACTACTAAAGGCCACTCTTACATCTTTATCTGGATCTTCCAACAGCTTTAAGAAAGCTCCGACAACAGTTTTCACATTCAATTTATCTTTTCTGACGTCCAAATGTTTGCACAGTAAAGGAATGTTCTTTATTAAAACTAAACAAGGATATGAAAGAGAAAGAGAAGCACATTCATTTTTTCAATACTACCATTTTTATATATCTTAAAAATATTCTTTTAAAGACACAAAATATTATTCATGAAAGGATTAGATAAAATTCAGTACTGCTTATCAAGTTCATCTACAATTTATTTCTTGTGGTTTAGGTCTCCAAACCCAGATAATATATTCATAACATTAGGAGTTTAAACTGACAATATCCTATCAGGTCTTGTTTTTGCCCAGCAATTCCCACAGTCAACACGCAGCACCAAGCCTAGCTACTTCTCCCTACGTCATATCTGGAGGCAAAGGCATACTGCCCCCCTTATTTTCTGAGACCAAAGCTTTATAGTGAGGAGCAGCACCACAGATCATTCTTACAGGGGATAAAGTTGGAGGGGGGAAGAGGGAGGCAGTGGAATTTGATTCAATCCAGCAGTTATTCACTGAAACATGGGAGGCGGCCTTGTTACTTTTTCCTAGTAACAGCAGCATCAGCGGCACTGAAAGGAGGACATGTCTCATGTACTGCCCAAAGCTCACTATGGAGACCTCAGCATTACTGTGGAGATTGCTGATCATAACTGGTAACAGTTCATTTCCCAGAAAGAAATTAATCTGCAAATTAGAAACCTTCCATGCATCACATTTTGCAAACATCCATTTCTATCAACCTTTTGGTCCAGAAGAATAAATGGAAAGTTCTTGCAGGTAACAAACATAATAGGCACCACTTCTGCCACACTGTGGAAGGAGGGCCTTGCAGCAGTCAGTGCAAACGCTTCCTTCCATTTAGCTGTATTCCAACTATAAAAGTGAGGTGTCTTCTGCACCTGGGTGTGGCGGTGCAGATTGAGAGGGGAGTTTGTATTTGTGAATTGGAGAGAAGGTTGCAGGTGAGAGAGGAGGAAAAGAGTAGGACAATTTGTCTTGGTGCAGTGTGCACCTGGTGGTGGGTAAAAGTGGGCATGGATTCAGACTCACAAGCAGCCAAAAGCTAAGTGGTAAGCAGCAGCCAGCTGGTAACAAACTTTTCCTCTCCCAGCCAAAGGCTAAGAGTGATGCTGAATCCTTGCAGCAGCATACGACAGAGGCAAACAGCTGTTGTTGTTTTTCATAGCATTTGTCCCACATGGTTGCCAAGTTCACTTGTTTTGCATTGTGCTCACCTAGTTCTTACAGTATAGTAGTCAATGTATGATGCAACAAAGGGTTTTTTTGTCAGCCAACTTGTTGCAGAGCCTGGTGCTGATTAGGGCTGAGAGGGAATGATGGGCCCAAGATTACCCAGTTGGCTTATGTGCCTAAGGGAAGACTAGAACCTGGGTCTCTCTACTCCAATGCTTTAACCGCTATACCATGCTGGCTCTCTATAACAAAGGCAACCAATCCTTGGCTGAAAATCCTAAAAACACCAGCCAGCCACAAAACCAGTCAAAAGTAGGATGGTTAAACGTTGGCTAGAACTCAGGCTGAAGTTTCCTTCACAGTTGGGAAAGCAGTGAAAAACATGGCTAACTAAACTTGGTAATTTAAACTGATGTAGACAATTCAACCCTGCCGGTAAAATAAAAGGGGGGAAAAGAGGAAAAGAAATTATAGAAACTCACAGAAACTGTAGATAAGACTTCTTAGAATTGGATACAAAGCAAGTATAGGCACATAGGTAAGTAGTTATACATATAAGATTTAGAAACAGGTATCATCAACTTGGTTTAAAGAATTGTTATTTTTATAAAATAAATCCTCCCTTAAAAGAAAGGGAAGGGGAAAAAAAGCCCTTACACCCCTTGTCTGTATCATTCCCCAAAAGGAAGCAGTTACACACGGTGATAACCACAGCACCAATTGAACCATACTGATCTAAATTCTCACCACATGCTTACTTAACTCAATTTTCCAGGTTTACATAGTAAACCAACCACACAGGAAGGGTCCACACAACAAGTTAGGCCACCATATGGCTGGCTACTTTGTGGTTCAGTGTGCTATGTAAACACTACCTGAGAAATAAAGAATCTATTTTAACTAATCAGACTGATGGTATGTTTATTCAGTATTGCTGGCTCTGTCTGATAGCAGCAGCTCTCCAAGATTTCAGGCAGTTTTGCCTTTTGTGTTTGGAGATTCTAGGCCTTGAATTTGGGGCCTCCTGAAAGCAAAGCATGTGCTCTACCATTAAGCAACACCCCCAGACACACTGAAGTTCTAAGTTAGCCAAAACAGAGATGCTGGAAAAGGGGGCAAGTATTAGGATGCTTGGGAAAACTCCAGGGTTTCCAGAAATAGAAATAGGAAAAAAAGCTGGAAGTGAAACTCAGCCATACCCCAAACACAGCTTATCAAGGAATGTTCCATACCCACAGAATGATTATTACTGAGGAAGACTGGGTGGGGTGTTGGAGTGAGATATCGTACAGCAAACATGGCCGATTACAGCAATAAACTAGAAGATGACCCATTGGGTCATCCTTTCAGAGATAGAATGATCATGGGTGGGCAAAAAAACAGTGGGAGCGGGAGCAACTTCCGACTTCCTGCTGGCTTTCCCATTGACTTTGCTTGTGGAAAGTTGGCAGAGGGTGTTAAAAATCACTCCTCCTCGGCTGACCAGGGGAACTGCCTGTCACTTTGCTGGGGGGAGGAGGAACAAAGGGAGCCATGGACCACAAGGAAAAGTGCACCCCCACTCCCCATCCCAACGTGTCCCCAAGGGTCCCCTCCCCCCCTTACCATCAACTGCTGATACCCCTAGCCAGCCCTAGCTTGCCAGTAGGCATCTGAGTTGCTCCCTTGTCCTTCCCTTGCCACCCACCGCCATTAAGAGATTTCAGATTTCAGTCTCAGTTCCAAAGCAAGCAATCACCACTCGCCTGTCGGGCCTTGCCCCCAGCTGATTAGGTGCAGAGGCCAGAGGGAGGCAGGAAAGAGGGCAGGGATATGCCCCTTGCATCTTCCCAGGTATCATGCAACCTAAAGGTTTCTGGGAAGTATAGTCAGAAGGTGTGGTGGTGCTGAAGTGGCCACAACTTTGCCAAATTTCTATCCCACAGCAAAAATAATAAAGGCGGGATAGAAAATAAAATAATAAAATAATGGGTCCTAGATTTTGGATGCATTCTGTAAGTTAGCCCATTTGAGGTACCTTGGTTCAAAAATTGTTGCCCTATGATGCACCATTTCACCCAACTGAAGGTTACAAACAGACATAAGAGTTTTAGTAGGATATAGATAAGACCTCTCCCATTCTAACGTGCTTATTAAAGAAGGAACTATGCATGAAATAACATTAAGTTAGGAGAAAAAAGAACAGTAAATTATGTTTCAAGTAACTTACCAAGTTTTACTGAACTAGAGATATTGCTTTCAAGAAGATATAAAAAAGGTTTAAATACATCAGCTTTCACTGCATGCTTTTCTTCTTGAGAAGTAACAATAAATCTACTACAGAGGAGACTGCTAATTCTCAGATGGGTGTCAAGCTCAGCTGAGGGTGGCCTTAAATTAAAGCTGCCAGAAAGACAGCAAGCTAGATTTCCAATGATACCAGCATAAGCCTTCTGGACTAGTAGAGATTCATCCTGTATGTGGTCTCTGGAATAAAAACAAAATAAATTTCAATTGTATTTTTCTGTACAACTTAATTTTTTTGCCACACTGTTTTCAAATTATTGAATCTTAACTTATTAAGTCAGTAAATACACAAATATTATGCAGTGTTTTTGATCCCTTTTTTCCCATCCACTGAGGAAAATTAGGAAATAGTCAACTATAGTTTCCTGAAACATCTGAAATAGAAAACCTTGACTAATAGCCAAGGTGCATTAGTCAAATGCATGAAGCATTGGTTTAAAGTTAATTTAGAATATGACATTTTAGTCTAACGTTGGTTTCTGTATCTTGACTTGTTCAGAAAGAAATAGTCATAGGTTTCCAGTTAGAATATAAGGTTCCTGGCTATTTTTGTGTGACAGAAGCAGCAATTACAGACTACAGGTAATTAAGCCAAGGTTTGTCTGAATCAGGCCAATACAAATGACTATATGTAGCACTGTATATCATACTCGTAAACATACACACATTATGCATACATGTTGGATTTTAAATTTTAACAAATGCTTGCTCTTCAGTTTCTTAAGCCTTCCCGCAGAACATTCCTGGGAACTTACATTTTTTAAAACCTCTTACATTTCCTTTTTGAAATCAAAATCATGGATAAATAATGAAGTGACAAATAACTCTTAATTTAAAAAATTACTGTGGTTTCTGTAGCTTATCTAGCTTTTGTGAGGATGAGAGAAAACCTCACAGCTACCAGAACTATTAGAGAATAAAAAGTGACTCAGTATCTTTCCCCTAACTCAAAACAAGTTAACACCAGAAAATAGACAAAGAATCAGGTATGCTATCAGAAGTCGATGCAAATCTGACAAGTAAGATTTCTCAGACATATTTTCCCAAAAATGTATCCAGATACTGTAGTAAATGTAAATAGGAATATCATCTCCCCTGAACTAGAAATATAGGCAAGAGGGTTAAAGGCTAGTATCCATAGAGGCCACATCCCCTCTCTAACCCTCACAATACTTTAAAATAGCAAGGAACCTATGATATGGCCATTCTTCTGCTACAACTTCCACCATATCCTATTGTATTTAGTATATTATATCTGGTAATTGCCAAGCCATTCTTCTTCACCAAAAGTTTATTTGGAATAATCAAATACTACATACAAAAAACATGTGGGCAACGTGGTACAGGCTTTTATGCCTAACTGGTGGAGCAAAATAGGAAAGCCGTTAATACAACTAGCTCTGATAGCTTCATGGGGACTCTGAAGCGCGTGCTGATACACAGTATTCCTCCATTTCAGATGCAATCTCTTTGGAAGCAGAGAAAGAAGAAACACACAATTTGAACGAATTTCAGGTGCTAAAAGGAAAGATAAAGAACAATGAATTTAATGTCAATTCTTACAAACATACTCTGCCCTCTGAATTATTGAAAACTAAAGAGCACAACATATTATTAGAGATATATAAACATTACGATTAATATTTTATGATATTGGTTTAAACTATACAGATAAGCAAACCAAATAGATTAAACCCAGTGTATTTTCTGCAATTCTCTGGTCTTTTAATTCTGCATTCATACTAGAAAAAATATTTTTATTGAAGGGCAATACAGCAAATCTGCACTGGTAATATCATGTTTAAATTACTATGTATGCTGAATGCAGGCTTACTTTTTAGTTTAATTAAAAACCCTGATTCCAGGCATAAATGTCACTGGGAGAATAGAACATGTCTCATCTGCATTAAACACAACTATACTACCTCCCAGCTGACTTCCAGGAACAATTCAGAGTGTTCTAATTTTTAAACACTCTGAATGTGACTTATTGAGCAGCATTAACTCTTGGCTGTTGAGATTACATCTCCACCTTTCAGAGGTATAGCTGATGTTGATCCAAGACCAAGCCTTATTTGTGGCATCCTGACTTTAGAATATTATATCTTAAGAAGGTTGCTTAGTAAACATTAATTAATACCTTCTAAATGACAGGTAAAGAATTGTTTAGACCAGTGTTTCTTAAAGTGTGGTCCAAGGAACCCTGGGGGTACCGCAAGACCCTCTCAGAGGTCTGCAAAATTGCCAGATATTGAAGATATTTGCAAAAATTTATAACGTCAATCTTCTCATTATTTTTTATTTGTTAAAAAAATACAGGGTTTTTTCATGAAAATATTTTATTTATGTCAATATCTAATGGGTTTAATATTTTCTTTTTACATGATTCAATAAATAACAATTCTATGAATGTTCAATTTTAATATTTAACAATACAGTAAATATCAATAAATATAACCCATATAAACAGACCTTTAAGATAGACTAAATAAAGGCAGCTTATAAAAATACACTCTTAAGACACTTCAGAAACACTGGATTGTAAAAACATTCAAAATAAACTAAATTTCAAATATGGTAAGAATTGTTTACTTACTAAAATGGCTTGCCAGATGTCGACTGAAGGTCAAAAGATCCAAATCAAGACCAGGGAGCATGGATGGAAAATCATCTGAATGACTGGAAATCCATGGCAAAGATAGTATTCCAAACATGTTTTCAAACACCTCATCATTTAACTGGACTTTAACTTTTAGGTGGTAGAAGAAATATACACACACTTTTACTGAGATGGCTTATAAAACAGGCAAATACATTATTGACAAAAGAACAGCATGAGGTCATTTTAAGTTTGCGGGGAGACTATATTTTTATGATAGATTTCCATTGGCATAAGAAATTTGATGGTCAAATTTGAAGTTCTGAGGATATGTAAATTGGATTTTGTTAGGTACTGAATTGGTACTATGCTCCAATAAGTTAAGCTTGTGAAGAATTAAGATAAAGGCTCCCTCAAGTCAGGTTTGACTTCTGGTGACTATCTGAACCCATGCATGTATGGTTTTTTGGCAATATGGCAATATGGAAGTAGTTTGCCATTCCTGCCTTCTATGATAAAAAAGAAGGTAAAGATTCCTGTTTAGTTGTGTCTAATGACACACTAGGGGGCAGTGCTCATCTGTTTCCATGGCCAAACAGCCAGCACTGCCTAAGGACACTTCCGCATCATGTGGCCAGCATGATGATCACGGAAACGCTGTTACCTTCCCGCTGAACCTATTTATCTACTTGCATTTGCATGCTTTCAAATTGCTAGGCTGGGGCAAGTGTGGAAGCTCACTCAGCCACGCGGCACTCGGGTCTCAAACCGCCGAACTTCCAACCTTCTGATTGATAAGCCTGGCGTCTTAACCACTGAGCCACCACGCCCCTTCCGTGAAGGTTTTTTATTTTGGGTGTGTGTGTGTGTGTGTGTGTGAATTTCATGATAGTTGATATTTAAATTCTCATCTAAATATTAACTATTCCCCTTAGCTTTTTTTGAGATCAGTCAAGTTTTGAAAAATGTTGCCACTTGTGATTGTTGGAAACATGAAATATATGTAGTGAGATTGTGGGAACAAGTTATATACATACGGGGGCATTTTATATAAGCTATTAATGCTGTGCAGACTTCCAAAATGATTCAATGAACACATCCCTCTGCTCTTCATCACCTTTTTCAAGCTTCTAAATGAATCTCAAAAAAGGATCCCACTGTTTTAAGAGTCCCATTAACTTTAATGACTGGATTACTAAAAACAGTGACACTAATTTAGAAATACAACTTTTTAAAATCTAAAAATGGGCACACAGTATTACCACAAAGCTTTGGTAGAATCTCTAGTAAAACCTAACACAGACTTTCCAATATTTCCAACATTCCATCCAAGACATTATACAGACATGGCTTGAACACTTTTTACATTTCCCTCTCAGCAGCCCTTTTTCTGCCTTTTTAAAGTTGCTGCATGATGTTCCTGGAAATTCACACCATGCAAATCTGTTGCAAAGCAATTCTAGAAGCTGCCCTATTTCCATCATCAATATGGCTACTTTTGTTTTTAAGGTATTTAAAAAGACATCTCACCTTGCATATAAAGTAAGGCATCAATTATTTTCACCACTTTTTGAATCACTGGCTCGAGGTCAGTTACCCGTGAAGCAGGATCCAAAAGCTTCCAACAAACTTTTATTCCTCTCATGATAAATTCTGAAGAAATCCATATTAATTGGACATGTTCTCTTGATTCTGAAGCATTATCATTTTCATGACTGTATAAATCATACAGATGAGCAACTTGATGATCTACTTTGCTGAGGAAAGGAATAAAAAGTAATCTGATCACTGAAACAGTTTAATCAATGACAATTTCAAGTTTAGTTCTCACTTTTCAATAATGGAGATCAACAATTCCTTGAATCAGCAAACAACCCAATCAATTCTAGAGTTCATCTTTAAAAAAATACTGTTTCTACCAAGTTATACATTTCCTTCCACTATAGAAGACCACATCATGCTAATTTGCAAAATGAAATACTGGTCTAGCAATAAGCAGCATGCAAGTTTCTAGAGAGCATCTGGTTGGTAAGACAGTTGCCATTGTACTTTTTCAAAATGGAACTGAAGCGATGGCATGTAGATATTTACAAAACAATTTCAGAAACGTCTTCAGATGTTTTTGTAAGCTCAAATAAAGCAGAAAGTGACAACTTTAATTCTTTTACCTGTTGAAATGTTGTATAGAATGGACTGTACACAGAGCAGCTAGTTGAGCTATTAAAGCAATTCCTTCTACAGGTTGCAGAACTTCCACTGGAAGAATGTCTTGTTCCAAAAGCAACAGTAGAGACTCTGCTTTTTGGCATATCGAATTCCACAACATGCTCTTCATTTTCATGTTCACAGAATGGAGCCTATGAACCAACATTTTAGATACCATTTTAGAGCATTTTACTGTAAAATTAAAAGTGAAATAAAATCTCTGAAAATAGTAAAACTAGATAAAAGTCTGTTTTAAATCTTTCATCTTGAGAAAAATAACTAAACATGTTTAAGGAAACAAAATAGATATACAGTATTAATATCAGGCAATCTTATCTTATGCTATAATGTATATAAAAATAGGGGCTTTAATTGCCCTGATTTTCAGATTTACCTTTAACTGTATTTAGATTTTTGTTTCTTTATGGAATACATGTGATATCTGTGATGAATGGGAAAAAAACTGCAGGCAGAATTAGAAAGTTATTGTGTGACCTCTCTGATATCATGGCAGGAGCTTGGGTCCATTTTTAGCCATAGTTCTGTTGCGTTTCTTACAGTAAAAGCTGCAAGGTGTATTTAGAAAAAGTTGGGAGAGATAAAATTTTGACCCTTATTCACATGACGAATTTACACAATAGGATAATAAATTTGAAAATAGCAGATAATCCCTTTTTTGAGTGTTGAGGCAGTTAAGGACTTTTTTTGTGTGTGTCTCTTCCAGTCAGTTTTTGACTCCTGGCGACTACCTGGACAAGTCCCTGCAGTTTTCTTGGAAAGGTTTTTCAGAACTGGTTTGCCATTGCCTTCTTCCCAGGGCTTTGAGAGAGTGACTGGCCCAAGACCATCCAGCTGGTTTTGTGCCTCAGGTGAAACTAGAACTCATGTCTCCTGCTTTCTAGCCTGATGCCTTAATCACTACACCAAACTGGCTCTCCAAGGACAATTAGATATGTTAATACTTTAAATCAAAGTACTACCAGTCAAATCTAAAGTCAACAGAGTCCTGCAGTTGGAATGTGGATTCTATTCACAACTAAACCTTTCTTAATTATGCAGTTTCACCCAGATGCATTAGTAATGTCTAAAATTCCTAAATTATTATCAGTGTTAGAATATGATTTAGACAATCCAGGCTATATTTAAAGTGATATTAGCTACTTTTCAAGAACTCTGGAATAAGAACTGAAATACAATGAATATTGACTCACTATATTAGTGACTCAAAAATCAGTGGCAAAGGTACTTTAAAAGTATGAAATATATTTCCTTTAAATTTAATACAAGATCAATGTTACAATTTTTTTTTTTCATCCTGGCTAGAATGTTTAACAGATTATTAAGCAGTTTATGAGTATTTAGAAACAAATGCATTGCTTGGAAGGAAACAGCTTCAGTTTACCAAGAACAACTCATGCCAAAGCAACCTTATCTTCTTTGGTAGAGTGATCAGTTAGTTGACCACTGGAATACAGTGGTTATAGTGTATGTTAACATCAGCAAGCATTTGACAGTGTCCTGAGATCCTAGTAGAGAAGATGGCAAAAAGTGAGCTTGACTATGTTACCATTAGGATTGTTGCTGTGGGGAAAATAGGAGGCGGAAGGAATATGTTCACCGCCTTGAGTTATTTATAAAAATAATAAAGGTGGGATAGAAAACAAACAAACAAATAAAATACAGCTGATTTAAAAACTGTATGCAATGGGTACGTCAAACTAGGAGCAAATACCAAGTGTACAACAGAGCCTTGTACAACTATTTATAAAAGACTTGGATGAGAGATTAGAAACTATGTTGATCAAATCTGCAGATGAGACCACAATACTGTACTGGGGATGACAAACACCTTAGAGAACAGTATCAAGATTCAGAAGGATCTTGACACAATTAAGAAGCATATTCAAAACAGATATGAAAATAGGATTAGTAGATCCTTAAAAGCTACCATGTACTTACTTAGGTGGTACTGGCAAATTTTTAGGATGTTTTAAGGATAGACATAAACAAAGCCTTTTTTGAGGAACTTCATCACTACTGCTACAACTTCCCCCATCAGTATCAGAAGTCTCTGGATAACAGCTACATTGCAGCTCCTGGATGATCTCTGCTGTAACAGTCTTCAAAGCTACATAGAGTGGACTCAGCAGATACTGTGTTGAAAAGAAGCAATTGTACTGTATAACATCTTCATAAAAGATCCCATAAATTCATCGACATTTAAACAGGATAAAGTATGGTCATAAAAAACTCACTTATTCATACATACTTCCTTGTAATCACAGAAGGATTACAGTATGTATTCAAACAGGTTTATTCATTTTAAACTTTTAAGCTAAAGTTATTTAACTTAAGTGCCAATGAATTATAAATTCCACTAAACCAGAATCTTACACTGAGGTTACACTGTAACCTCATAAATTTAGCCCTCTGAAATGTAAGTTATTCTTGCTTCTGTCAGTGTAGAAAAATGGATATAAATTGAGAAAGCAGAAGCTGCTGCCTCAAAACCTGCTCGCAGTAGCCTTAGGAGAAAATGACCTCCTGCTTAACACTAAATCTAGTATTTTCCTCAATATAATTCTCTCTTAATTTGTCAGCATTGTGTGGCAAACCTTTGTTACCTCAGACTGAGGCTTACTTTGCCAGTTATTATAGCGTACTAACACACGGTATCTTGTACACAACCCATTTCAAAATGAGAGTATATTGAATTAGAGTACATACTTACATTACTAGGGGATCAGAGCCTAATGTTGGCCATGATTCAAGATGCAAATACTATACTAAGATAATATAATCTTTGCCCTACACAGGCCATGCATACTGTGATGTAAAACTTTACACAAGCCTTAAATCTGTGACCTTTGTTCCAAAAATAAGCAACTTTTTTTTTATAGCACGTACCTCTTGTTCTGCCTGGCTTCCAATTGCTGAGATGAAAAATCTGCAAATGCTGTTAATATAAGTCTTTCTAACTGGAACAGCTGATTCATATCCAGCTGGCACATACATCAAGAAATACTGCAGTATGTGACATAATACTTCTTTTATCTTCATAGACCGAAGAAACCCGAGCACATCAGCTTCAAACAATGCATGAAGTTTTTCCAGTAGTATGTTTAGATAAATAGGTTCAAAAGTCTCATGGGAATAAATTTGAAAAGGAAATAAAGTTCTCACCAATATTAAGAGTGGTTCCTCGTATAATTCCAACTTTCTAGCATCCATTACAGGAATGGATTGCAAAATTCCAAACAGAAATGAGAAGAAACTGCTGGCTAGCTCTTCTGGAAGTCCTCCAAGCTCTAGGAGTTCTGTTAAATATACCATACTCAAAACTTTAACTTTAGAACTAGCATAGTCCAAAAGGGAGCATCCCATTCCAAAAAGAGTAATATCTTGTGGTTTGAAATACATGTAAGAAACAATATTAGTAAGAATTTTTATTGAAGTTATTTCCAAGCATTCCACATTATTCATTCCATTTAACTGTAGCTGGACAGAACTTAAGCTGCCCAGATTTACAGTGGAATTGCAAGAAAATCTGTTCACAATCACAGGCCAAGTCGAAATTATCTTTGTATTCTTTTCATGGATTGAAATCAGATCCTGAAGAAGATGCAGCAGTTCTTTTGTCACCAAGTTAAACAGGACACAGTTCTTGACTTTGAAAAGGCAGAGTAAAGAACAAATGACATCACTAATGTTCTCATGTAAAATATGGCAGTCTGGACTGGCAGCAATTCTCAGAAGTCTTGCTATAATCCAATTGCTGAATTCTAAAAAGAAAAGAAAAAGAAATGTTATGATCATAACATTGATTAGGACTACCAGGTTTAGGCTAAAAAAGTCCAGCGGTAAGAGTTTTCTTTTTAATCTCCTTGCAGCCACCTAGTGACTCTTCGGATTTTTTGCAGATCATATCTGGTAGCCCAACCAATTTCCCTTTCCATTCACTTCTAATCCACATCTGCCCTAGAAGATTAAGGAATTTCTAGAGGAAATTGGAGATAGGCATAGGGTAAGCAAAGAAAGCCCATTTGTACAATATCGGATGTTAATTTTTATTAATTATATTTAACATGAGGTTCTAGAAGGGTATGATTCATTTAAGAGTACATATAACGTTAAAGAAAGACTTTTTTTCAGCTAAACTGGTTTATTTATGGAGTGATATAAAACTGTATTAATTCATATTTCAATCCACTATAATTTGCTGAATTACAGATGCAGTAGAAATGTGTCAGTAAACTCACCAATACAGCTGGAATCTGTGTCATTTTGCTGGTCAGCTCCAGTTACATTTATAAACACAAGTGGAGATGATTTCATGATATGCAGAATAAAGTCAAGCAGCATTACAGAACTTGGCTGGGATTCAGTTTTCTTCATCAGTTCTAGAGCCACTGAAAAGATAGCATAAATAATCTAATAGGAATTTCAAAACTTATTTCCTATTTCAAGTAAAGCGTAACATTTCTTGGGCCTCTATAACAAGTCTGTTCAATTGCAAAAGGATTTCTTGAAGTTAAATGTTGTGCTGCTCATGTATGCTACACATCTTCCTTTCCTTTTTTTTCCAGACGAAGTCATACAGGAAAATAAAATAGAGAGTGCTTCTTTCAAGCTACAGTGAGCCAATAGAGCATAACCAGACTAAACAAATACGGCTTAATCAATTACCTTTTAATCAATCCCCATCTAAGAGTTATTATCTTCATGTTGGCTGAAAGTTAATCTTCCATTTAGCCACAAAGAATATTTTCATCTATTCCTCTCCCTTTGTGCTATTACTCAATAATCAACACTCAATTAGAGGGACTAATGTTTGAGGTTTTGTCCATCACCATGATTTAGGGATAGAATAACATGTGACAAAAATCACATATAGTTTGAGTTTTTTTAAATCTAGCCCATTTACTAACTTTACTCACCAACATCTACATCCACAAGGATTCGATCAATGAACTGGCAGAGTATTTGTCTTGGCTTCTGTACCACAGTATTATATTCTTCTGGAGTAGCACTGAAATTAAGATGTATTTAAAAGTTATCTTATCAAAAGAGCTACCTCTGATACTGCAATATATAAAATCAAATCCAATATTTCTTATGGTCACAGACCAGCATAATAGTGTAATATATACATATTGTGTACTGTTTAGTTGCTTGTATATGTAGTAAAAAAAATAAAAAGTAACAAATGAGCTGTTTAAAGTATTTCCACAATACAGCAATTAAAATGCTGAATTTCAAGCACTATATCAATTTATTTCCTGTTTCAGGAAAAGTGTAACATTTCTTGGGACTCTTAGGGAAAGAGGTTCTGCTACTCTTTTCTTAGAAAGCTAATTTTCAGTTGACAGCAAGGTATTCAGGGCGTCAAACTCTTAAGTAGCTTGTGAAACATTTGAAAAGCATATTTATACAACCAGAGATGGAACCACCCTACCAATGTCAAGTATGCTTGTGTTATTATCAATGCCTTATTGAATAATCACTTACATACAATGAGAATTGTTATTGTAATAATCAGATTCTTTCTGGCCTCTCCATCTGCCTATGTGCCTCCCGACTGAGGATAACTTTATTCACATGTTGAAATGGGCTCTACCCTGCAAAATTTATACCAAAATGCTTTAAGTGTAAGATGCTGCTAGCCAGTTATTTGTCCAACATATAATATTCTTTCATAGACTAGTGACCCTCATAAGACACCCCCCCCCAAATCCATCTCCAACTGCATCAGGCCCTCCAGTGTACTGAATCCCAAGTTGGGTAGTGCCATGCTTGCCATTTTTTTCATCAGTGGAAATAAAATAAGGGAGAAAGGAAAGAATGTACATATGCTGCAAAAATGTATCTGTTGTGTAGTAAAAGCAAAGAAAGCTACAGTAATTAACAAATTCAATTCCCACTAATAAAGATACCGTGCGGGTTTTGGAGTTTCTCTATAGGCTAGGAAAAAACCACCACCACCAGTTCTTTGGATCTACAACGTTGTTCAAGAGCTGGCTTCACCCCCCCTTTTGCCAACCGTATCGCTGAGTTGCAGTTCCACACGACCCGGGAAAGACAAGAGAAGGATGAAATGTAGCATCGCGAGCTCCTGGGAGGGAAACGTGACTGCATAAACACAGCGATTCCGAAGGAAGCCAGAAAGAGACTGAAGGCAAGTAGCAAAAAGACGAGCCACCTTGGCTGCAGACCCGCGTACCTGCCCAGTTCCCGGAGGGCTGGAATCATGGAGGCCATTTCGAGCCCCTGATCAGCCATTCTTAACCTTCCCGACTCTCCCGCCAGTTTCCTTTTGGACCGTTCGCTGTCCCCACCCTTTCCCTAGCTGGCAAGACTCCGAAGACGGTAGCTCGCTTGAGCCAAATTTCCCATAAAGGCGATTCGTGCTTCTTCCGTAACTATACCCCTTCGTGTAGATTAATTGCTTCCCGCAGAGAGAAAAAGCTTGGGGAAGCTTCGTATCAATTAATTTGTAAATTTCAGCTCATTAACAACCCGCTGTCGTGCATCCCCCCCAAAAGCACTGTATCTCCACGAACGCTCAGCGCTTGGTTTTTAAAACTTCATTTTACGTGCCCTGAACTCGGTGCTTACTTCCGAATTATTGCGTATAGGATTGCCCGAGTGATGTAGCAGTCTTTTTCAAACTTATTCCCAGTTGTCTGTATACGATTCTCATATCCGTCTACGCAGAAATACGTCATTGTTAACGTAACCGTGCTGTTTCCCTAGCAGGCAAATCATGTCACGGCGTATAAAAGGGTCGCAGTTCTATTAACAAAAATCTGCATGAAAACCAAAGAAAGCTTGGAAAGATAGGATCCTCTTTGAAAATATCAGAACTGAAAACACAAGTACGCTCAAGCGCTGACAGAGTACTAGTAAGGAGCTATGACTGGACTAGCGGCTGACTGGGTTATGCTTCTTGTCCGCAGTTCTCCCACAAAGCATGTTCGGGAAGGAGGGATGAATAAACGCATTCAGGGTCAGGATATTCCTTGCAAAGGAAAGCTCTCAGGATTTGTGCACATCAAAATGTCAGAAACACTTTGCGGTAACAGTTTGTGATTCTGATGCAACCATTTCCCACACTCTTAGCTTGGCAGCCAACCTCAGTCACAGGTTATGTTCTCGTGAGAACTTATCCAGTGTAACCCATGAATTAACTACACAGTTCACGCAAACTTATCCTCATCTTAAATGTGACTGGCTCTTTGGTGTATCATATGAATGTAGGTACACAACTGTTTCTTAGAATAACATATTCTCTGTGTTTTCAGCAATTGATCTCCCGAGCTTTATTTATTTGTTAAATGTACATCTTGTCTTTCATTAGGACCTTAAAGTAATGTACGCAGCACCCTCTTCTCCTATTTCCCCCCAACAACAACCCTGTAAGATCCAGTCACCTTCCATGGCTGAAAATAGACTAGAATGTGGACCTGCCCACTCCTAGTCCAGCCCTTAACATTACCCCACATTGGCTCTCAATACTTAACAGGTGGAGTAGGCTGGGAACTAGTAATGTCCCAACACTTTAGTGAGTTGCAGGATTGAAGTTGAATTGTGAATGAGATTGAGTGGCTGAGCAGGGATTATGGGCTTTGCAGTCAGACACATTTGTAAAGCAGTCTCTTGGAGCAAGCTGCTTTACATCCTGTCATGATTCAATAGAAGATAAGGCTCAGAATTCTTTTGAAATAGATAGTCTTGTATACAGGGCCAAGAGCATGGGCTTACTATCATTGTCAGGGACCCCTCTGGCTGAGCTTCCATCTTGGAGTCACTGGAAGACAGGAGGGATATAAATTGAATAAATTATTATTACTGTTGTTATTATCTTGGGAACTCACTGAAGTCTGAGATTGTAAAGTCACCTGAAAGCTTAATGGTCAAGCTGGCTCTTCTAAATGGGATGGAAATGACCACCTGAATTACTGCTGCTGCAACACACTAAGCCACACAGTGTGCTTAATGAGTTGCTTGTGCTGCTAGTTTATCCTACTTCAACATAGTGCTTCAGTCAAGCACAGAGGCATTATTTATGGTTACTCTCACTGTTTTGAACTCTGAGGGCTACCATTTCTAATTATTGCAAACTGGAATTTGAAACCAGCTCCCAGAAATCTCCAGCCAAAGACTTCATATGATTTAGAAAATGGGTAAATAGATTTCAGTGAAAATTATCTACTCATCAATAAATCTTATGGGCCTAATTCACATCATGCCGATGGTTTTACTCATGGTTTATTGAATAAATCACAATTTTGCACATAAAGCTAAGTTACAAAACATAGTTTACAAACCATAACGGCTGGGTTCATGCAGTAAACCAAGCCAAAGCCAAACTATATGGCTCAGTGCAGTGTGAACCCAAGTTGTTTTTTTTTTAATTGAACCAAAGTGAATGTGTACAAGGAATTAACTGGTGTCAACTCAGCTCCTGTTCTAAGTACATTCGCTTAAGCTCTATTGAATTGGGTTGAAGGATCCCAATTTCCACCCCTCCACCCCCAGCCACTATAACCCTTGTCTACCACTGTTGGAGATTGCAGGAACTATAGTCCTCCAATACCTTGGGACCATCGAACTGGGGAAAGGTGTTCTAAGACAGGAGGCTTGGGTCTCTGTAAAACTTTTAAAATCACATTACTTTTTGCAGGATACATCAACCAGGTAAAAAGCACCGGTCATAAACTTAGCAGCTCTGTCGCCAGCTCGGAACATCCATGCCACTTAATTAGTTTCGTTTTCATGAGGATAATTGCGGATGGAATTTGATCCCTTACAGCTCTCCTCCCCGCTCCTTTGTACATAACGGCGATGTTTCTGCTATAAACCCGCCTCCCACCGCCGGGAAGACGAGGGGATTGATTTCTATAGCTGTCAGTCAACAGCAGTACGAGGGAGGGACGGGCGGCTGACTGGCTGCAGGTGTCCTCCTGTACTTTCCAAGGCTTAGTCCGGAAAGTGGAGCTGCGGCGAAATCCAGCCACGAAGTGTAGCGGCGTAGAAACAACAGCGGCCAGGTGAAAGGAGCGGAGTCCGGATCCTTGGTGTATGACAGGTACCTTTTCCTTCAAGGGCAGTAGGGCAGGTGGCACCGATTTCTTATTTCACTTTAGCTGTACCTGTAAGAAAGGCGTTCATCAAATGGGAGATTTGTTTTTAGACGGATTTAATCTTATTGTAGGTTTTGTCATGCTACTTGCGTGAGTTTTATTTTGGAGTTCTTAACTGTCACACCCATAACTTCTGAGTAAATAGGCCCTTTAGGGTAAGAGAACCTTATTTTATGAGAAATGCAAAACAAGCCTGCCATTCATAACTCTTTCCTCCAGCGCAAGGTGTGTTTTCAGGGATGTCACAGGAGAGCAATATTAGACAGGCTGAATAAGAAAAGTAGGAAATGTGTTTTTCCCTTTTCAAAGGTAGACCGAGGAGGGTGCCAGGGTGAGTATGAAAGCAAACTATATTTCTGACAGTAAACATATGAAGGAAACTGCTCAGGATTGAAATAGAGGATCTGTTTTAGCAGTTCCCTTGAAACAAGATGGATGAACAAGGCACTTCTAAATAAGCGTAACTCTGAAATATACTCCTCTAAATTGAGAAGAACTTATTTTCTGATAAGTCTTTAGGACTTCTGCTGAAAATGGCAACTGACTCTCCATTCATAGCTTACCACAAACATCTTTGTTCTTTCTTTCCACAAAATATGCACACATCAGTAAATTCCAATTTATTTCTTCTTGCCTTACTTTAAAGATCAGAGATGTATCAGCCGTAGTATGAAAGATTTAGGACAACTCTAGGCTGTGGAACATGATATGTTTACGTTTCATGTATAACTTTAGGATCTTTCTTGCTCATTACAGTGGATAGGAATGGAGGAGAATAAAAAATTCATGCAGTAATCTAATGCTAATTCAGCCCAGGAATTCAAAATTCCTCTATTGTTCTCTGAAGAATTTAAATATTTATCTGTTTCTAGAATTTGCAAAGATACTGTTGCAGATGTTTTTTGATATGACATTGTGAGTACAGATGATATTGGGTCTCAAACAAATTGAGGTATATATTCTAGGATAGCATTGAATTTGGTGTATGAGTTGAAGCTGGAATTTGAATATGTATCCTTGCATAAGAATGTAATAAAGGATCCTGTTCTATATCTTACGGGGTTTAATTATCAACACGAGTTAATAATTTTCCCTGAAGTTCTTGATTACTTTCTTTCCCTCTCACTCTGAGAATTCAAAACTGCTTTGTGGGCAAATTTGTTCTTTCTGATCAGAGGTGTCCAGTGTGAATTATTGATTTTTATTTTTCTTAGCCTTGTCCTGTAATTTTTCAAAATATATGTAGGCTATCTTACCAAAATGTCTCCAATCAATATGACACTTCACAGTGTAATCAGCAAAGCTATATGATCATTTACAAGAGAAAATAATGTTATGTAGTTATGTTTAAATACATATAAAATAAGGTACTAAATAGTGTCTCCCTTCTACATGCGTGCAACTTTTCATTTCTACTGTTACAGGAAAACCCCCCCAGATATAAATAGTTACAAGATGACATGGCCATGCAGCAGGACCTCTCTGATGACCTTAGTGATAATGCAGTTCTGCAAAGGGGCAGAAAATCTGCCAATGTGTCAGAAGCAAATCTTGAGTCTGAGCATTTTTTCCTAATAATGTTACAACTCAGTTAAATGTTTCAGGCAAGAAACTTAGGCAGGAAAAAGCTGAGCATGAGAGACCTTCTGAACTTGTGTTCAGTAGTGCAGTATTAGTTAATTGAGAAAGATGGGCCAGAATTGAGCAGAAAAAGATAATAAAAAGTGAAAGTATAGTAAACGTGTCTTTGCAAGGATATTTCTATCGTGTGGGTACTGTAACATTCTGAATAACCAGTGTGATCACTTTCATTTGTATCCATATATGGTAATGAAAGTGGCCTCCTAAATGACAAGTTAGCTCACTCACCTTTGATCACATTACTTTCTTTTATCTGCTCAGAACAAACTTTAATCCTGTTTCTTTTCAATCTAGCAAAAATGAAATAAAGTGAATTGTCTTAAAGTCTGACAATTAATTTCTTTGCTTTGCAATGCTGTGGATTTCATATCCAAACATTGAGGACATATTTGGCACTGGGACTGCTCCTTGTGTACCAACAGTTTAGATACCAGATATATTTCAGAAAGTTCATAAATGAAAAATGTGCAGTAATGTACACATACAATGTAAACATGCATCCACCTATTTCTGCATGAAAACTGTGTTTGGAGACTCTCATTAAGGATGTAGAATGAGACATGGTGGAGAAAAGAACAAAGGTGAGCAATGCGTTGTCTGATTTTTGGATTATGTCTCTCTCTTCCAGCATTCTCTCTTGCCACATTGTTTAGGAGGGTTCAGTTGACCTTCTGGAAAGGCTTTTCAAGCACTGAAAGGGGTGAAAAAATCAGGAAACATTCCTAAGTTAATTTATTATAAGACCCAAACTAATATCTTCACTGTTAACATTTGGTAAAAGAGTCTTTTCTCAAATGAGCTTTGAATGTTTTTACATGAGTTCCTGAGAATAATGGAGTTGGAAGGAGTTATTTTGGTCAACCCTCAGTGCAGGAATTGAAGTTAAAGCATCCATGAAGCATCCATGTCTAGCCTCTGTTCAGACACATCCTGTGAAGATGAGCCCATCACCTCTCTAAATAATTGGTTCAATGTCAAACTGTTCTTACAGTTATAAAGGTTGCTTTTAAAACAAAATCAATTGGAATGAAAAAAAAAATGCCTTGACCTTCGTCTGCTTGACATCCTTTCAGGTATTTGAAGAATGCTATCATATTCCAGCTTAGTCATCTTTTTTCAAGGCTAAATATAACTAGCTCCTCCAATCTCTCTTCAATCTATTCCCCTGATCATCCTCATTGCCCTTCTCTGAAACTGTTTCAATTTCTGTAAAGTCATGCCCAGAACCATATACAATAGATAAGGAATACATGGATCATGATGAAAGCAGAACAAATTGAAACAATTACGTCCTGTGATTTGGAAATTATACTCGTATTAATGTTTCTAAAATGGCATTGTCTTTTTTTTTTCAGAACATTACACTGCTGATTCATGTTCTGTTTGTATTCAACTAATCTTCCAACTTTTTTTTTGTTACATGATCAAGCCAGGAAAACACACATACACACCCCATTTTATACCTGTTTGTTTGATTTTGTTTCCTACATGAAGCATTCGCTTGTCTTTTGTTAAATTTCATTCTGATATTTTCGGCCCATTTCTTTAATCTATCAAAATAATTTCAAATTTTATTTCTGGTATTTATTTATTTATTTATTTATTCAAATTTTGTTACCGCCCATCTCCCCCAAAAGAGGGACTCTGGGCAGTTTACAACAATATATTAGGTTTCCTACCCGTTTTTTTGTCAACTACAAATTTAATAAGACTTCCTTCCACCCATTCATCCAATTCATTAGTGAAAGTATTGCACAGTAGAGGGCTTAGGGCTGCTCCTCATAGCATCCCACTTCATATCTCTCTCCAGATTAATGAGGAATCATTGATAAGCTTTTACAAGTTTTTAACCTTGTGCGTATCTACTTAATTTTTATGAGTCCAGCCCACATTTAACTAGCTGGCTAATTAGCATGTCATGGAATACTATCAAATGCTTTACTGAAGTCAAGATATATCTATAGCATTCCCATAATTTATTAAGAAGTAACCCAACAACCCCCCAAATGAGAAGAACAAATCATGCTACATTACAAAGCCATGCTGACTTCTGATGATTTACCATATTGTTATCAAGGTTTTTGCAGATTGAACACTTTAAGTTCTGCTCTAGAATCTTTTCATGCCTGTTGATTGGTATGTAGTTTGCTAGATCTTCCTTTACTCACTTTTTGAAAATAGGGACAAAGGTAAACCTTTCTGTGGTCATCCACTATTTTGCCAGTTCTCCAAAATTTCTCAAAGATAATACATAAGAGTTCTGCTGGACTATCAACAGTATCTTTATTATCCTAGGAAGAGGTTCCTCTGGTCTTGGCAATCTGAATTATTCAAAGAAAAGAGATGTTCTGTAACTACATTTCTATCCATCTCAAGCTTCAATCCTTCTCCATTCTACTCTTCACATTTGCCTGGTGGAAAACTTGTTGAAGACCGAATCAAAATAGAAGTAGCTCTGAGTTTTATTTGTTATCTTAGCATTTTGTCATCTTCATTGAGCAGTTGGTATACAGATTCTTTTCCTTCTATTTTTGAACATATCTAAAAAAGCCCTTTTTATTATGCTCTGCATACCTCCTTAAACTTAGCTCATCCTCAACTTTATTTTTCCTGACACTGCTACTACCATTCCATGCTTCCTTTATGGCCTTCCCTTTCCATTTCCTACATACATTATTTTCTGGTTTCAGATGTTTACTAGGGTTCAGATATTTGCTGCTTCTCCTGGCCTCCAATTTTTTTTACCATAAAAATAGTTCAATTTCTTGTATTTCTGAATTACATAATTATTCATTACATTGTTCAAGCATTAGCTTATCAGATCAGTTTTGATCAATAATGACCTTTTCCTTAGGGCATTGTTGGCAATCCTTTACAACAATAGGACTGTTTACTATTCATGAAAATTATTTTGTGCGGTCTTTGCTTTTTTATAGCTATTGCATCATTCTGCTCTTAAACATGTTCTGCAACTTCAGTGTAACATATGGGAATTAAAGCTCAAGATTTAAATCAATTAGAATTTTAATATTATTTGGAATGTAAACTTCTGGTTTTGATTGAGATATCCTAGGAGCATTCCATATTATATAAACCATTTTCAAATTATGTTCTATTAAAATTATTTTAAAAATAAATTGTACTATCCTGTAATGAATAAATATGACTCATCTGGATGATTCAATTTTCAGGAATATTGATTATTCAGGTATATATAATTCTGAGTCCTGGTTTGTGTCTAGTTTTAATCTCAGCTGTTCCTGTTAATTTCAAGTTCAGTTTTATTCCACATAGTTCCAGTGTTATTCTTTTTCCCAGAAACCCCTGAGAATCATGTATCTGTGAGAGAAAAAGGGAACTACAGATTCTTAGCAAAAAGCTGATAGCACAATTCCATACGTACTTATTCATAAGTAAGTCCTACTGAATACAAAGGAATTTACTTCTGGGAAGTACGTATATATTGAAATGCAGCATCTTCTGTCATGAGAACATATATTCTGTTGCTCAGCCCATGTGTTATGCTATGCTGTAATGGCATAGCATGTGATCCCAGTCCATTTAGCATGATATGAACCAGGTCAACAGATGGTCCTCTTACAATGAAGAAGGGAAACGACTTAGAGCCACTTACAGCCTCAAAATGTTGTGATTTGTCTCTATCAGGTGATTCAACAAGCACAAGGTTCTGGATTCCAGATAGCAAAATTGTTCTGATATATTTTGTTCCTTAAGGCAAAATATGGTTCTTGATGCCTCTATTTTACCTACAGAAGTAGATTGGACTGGTGGTTGAATCCTTATGTAATGCTAGCACTTGGTTAGGATCCTCCTCAGCCCCTGAAAGAAGTAGGCCAGCTGCAAAGGAGTTGCTATTGTACCTCCCATGCACCCACCCATGTACTGTATCCCAACAGCTGCCTTGCTGCTCCAAACAGAGCAGCCGCTCTTAAGACCATATCCCACTGGAGTGATACCTCAATCTACTATGGCTCAGACCACTTACCTTGTCACAGGGTGAACCTCATCAGTGTAAACAAGTTCTGGATACCCTGAAACCTAATTAAGTTGAGTTCTGGATATGGCAATGGATAGTCTTAAAATTTAAAATAGCTAGAATAGTGGAATGCTTTTCCATTAGCTTGGCATTCTGCAGCAATGTTCTGAACAAAGGAGTTTGAGAAGTGGAGTTCAACTTTGCTTATAATGTAGCACAAATGAAAACTGCAAGGGGGATGAGGGATGCGAGAGCACATTTGAGAAGTTTTTAGATTGCTAACATTGGTATAATTATAGGAACTTGCTGACTAATTAAATCCTTCAAAATGTTTCAATCCAAAATCTGGCTCTCTGCCATTCAGTTCATATTCTTAGTTAGACTGAATGTGTAATTTATATGCATAAGACAACCTCTTTCTGGATTTCTTTTACACACTCTTCCCTGTCATTAGCAATTCTTTCTCTTTATCCTAAGCCACTTTACCAGAGTTCCTAGCATTCTCAAATTTTACTTCCAAATGTGTTCTTCATCAGAATCATGTGGTTTAGAAGTGTAAGCCTGTAATTTTCCTAATAGCTTTCATTTACAAGCTTGCTGGTAGCTTCAGGCTCTATTAAGAGTCACAGATGTTCTTTTCTCCTCCCTCTGTGTATCTATTCCTTTTTCTTCCCCACCATATTCTCTCTCTGCACTTGCTGGGCAGATTTTGATCACGGCCAGTCAATGCTTCTACTGTCTTTCTTTCCCAAAGTAGGTCAAGAGAGAGAAAGAAACATGAGGTCCCACGTTCCCAGGAGTGCTGGGTGTACAGTTTCTGCCATTCTCTTTGTCTCTGCTAAGCTAGCAGAGGAATGGCACATCCTTTTGGGAAGAGAACAGCTCCCACTTTACAACAAAATGTGCAACATTTAGTGATAGCAAAACCATTGAATGTGGCATTCCTCAAAAATGTTTTAGCTATGAATGGTTAGGAATGGGTGACTGGTTGCTAGAAACTTTAGAGGTTTTCCTCGGGAATGTAGAAAAAGCCCTTCTCTTGTGACTGTTTATAAAGATAAAAAAAAAAGCCCTGAATTCCTAAAGTACCAACCATGTTTATCCAGTTATAATTCTATTTATTTTGCCCTGGTTTATAAATCCCATCCTTTGTATTATCTTTGGCCTCTGAATCACAGGGATGTCTGAGGAATTAGGTGGTGGGCACTTGTATCATTCATCCAGAAGAGACTGATATGACATTGCCATGGGTAAAATGTTTATTCTGTAACATTGTAAGTATTGTTCATAAATTAAGTGTGCTTAAAATGTCTAATTGTTCATTGCCTTGCCTGGCCTTTCAGTTCAGTTATGTGTGCTAGCACTAGAACATGGTAAAGTCCTAAGACTGAAGCAGTCTAGAAATCTTATGAATAAATAAAATGCATTTAAATCTGACATGGATAAAAATTTCCTGTGGTTTGCCCCACACATCTGTTTTGCTTTTGTGAGGAAAATGTAGTTATATGAATCTCTCCTATTGTTGTTCAACTTTTGGGGTGTTTGGGGAAACACCCAAAATAATGTTCTTTAAGCAGGAATTCTTAGCTCCAAAAAAGAAGAGAAGCTTCTTAAAAATTTTAAAAAAAGGGTTGCATGCTAGAATGTAGTAATATGGCAACACATTCTGTGTTTTGAAATACCGGTAGCCAAGTCATTCCAGACTTATATCCTATAGAAACATTGTGGCAGGCCCTGAAATGTTATTGGGTTAAAGCAGTTGGCTGTGGAGAGATTGATCACCAATTAGGGGGGCATTCAGTTGCAGCTGTTGCAGCTAAAAGTGGTACAATTCAACACTGAATTTAAGGGGGCAATTACCTTTTTATACTGTCACATTGCATGTTGGATTATTTATGATATCAATAAAACAGCAAATGTTGCTATTGCTTTTTCAGTCATGCTCCCTTTACATATCAAAATGACATAATGAAACTCTGTTATGTAGAAATTCAGAAACCCTCCTAAAGGGTTGAGTACTTTTTATTTTTCTTTTTATTCTTTTTCTATCCCACCTTTATTATTTTTATAAATACCTCAAGGCAGCAAACATACTGAATACTCCTTCCTCCTCTTATTTTCCCCACAACAACAACCCTGTGAGGTGAGCTGGGCTGAGAGAGAGTGACTGGCCCAAGGTCACCCAGCCGGCTTTCATGCCTAAGGTGGGACTGGAACTCACAGTCTCCTGGTTTCTAGCCCAGCACCTTAACCACTAGACCAAACTGGCTCTAACAGAACTGTAGGTGTGTAAGAATGATCAGTTCACGTTAGATCTGTAGTTGTCTAACCAAGTTAAAAGCCAGTGTCCAGTATTTGAAAGCTGACTTTCTAGACTTACTTTAAAATTTTCAGTGCCATTTTAATTCACTCTTGGCTTTTGACAGTGAGCTTCATATGGACTTATGTTGCTTTAGAGATGCATACCTCAAGTGTACTGTGCTGTGAAATTCATTAATCCCTTTTCAGACAGGCGTGCACAATTTTATGTTGAATTACCTTCAGGAGTAATCAGTTCTTTGGTTTTGGCAGATGCTGTCTGTGTGGGTGATTGGCTAATTGTTATGTCAGTCATGCAACTACTCTTCCTCTCCCCCAAGAGGAAAATTTCAAACCCAATTTGCAATCAAAGTCAAGAAAAAAAAGAAATATCAAAACTCTGGAAGTACAAAAATAAAATCTTTCCTTAATGGAAAATCGTGTCTTGTGTCATGAGTACTGATGGTGAGCAGGAAAGGGCCCCTATCCAGGGGGGAAAATGCATGCGTAGTTTAGAGACTTTGAGCTGTCATTCAAAGAAACCCAGAACAGACCCACCTTGAGTTTTGGGGTTTATCTGTCTGGGTTTTCCCACGCTTCTTCAGTTTGGTAGGATTTTCTGTCTACAATAGCAGTAGTGTTATGTTCATAATCAGAATTGGGTCATGTGATCTCTTTTCCTTTCAAGCAAGCAGATACTTTGTTGTTGTGTTGTTGTTTATTCGTTTAGTCGCTTCCGACTCTTCGTGACTTCATGGACCAGCCCACGCCAGAGCTTCCTGTCAGTCGTCAACACCCCCAGCTCCCCCAGGGACGAGTCCGTCACCTCTAGAATATCATCTATCCATCTTGCCCTTGGTCAGCCTTCCACTCTCCCCAGCATCAGCATCTTCTCCAGGGTGTCCTGTCTTCTCATTATGTGGCCAAAGTATTTCAGTTTTGCCTTTAATACCATTCCCTCAAGTGAGCAGTCTGGCTTTATTTCCTGGAGTATGGACTGGTTTGATCTTCTTGCAGTCCAAGGCACTCTCAGAATTTTCCTCCAACACCACAGTTCAAAAGCATCTATCTTCCTTCTCTCAGCCTTCCTTATGGTCCAGCTCTCACAGCCATATGTTACTATGGGGAATACCATTGCTTTAACTATGCGGACCTTTGTTGTCAGTGTGATGTCTCTGCTCTTAACTATTTTATCGAGATTCTACTTAAATTATAACATGCTTAGTTTTAATCTAGGCTTGATTTACTAATGTGATATACATACATATACATATACATACACACACACATATATTTATTAATTCACAGTTGTACATAATTTTATGCAAAAATTATTTGTGATGGGCAAATATCTTGCATACATCTTTTATATAGCTTGCATTCTGTTCTCTCGAGAAGTCAACATACCTGATTAATCAAGTAGTACAAGCCATTTAATAATTGTACACTTATGATATTGAATCCATATACTGTACTTTGTTTAGTTTTGGCTTAGTATGTTGCATGAATCCAGACATTGTAAATCATGGTTTACAACTTGGTATACACTCAAAATATGTGGCTCATTCAACAGATAATGCCTAAATGGACTCTTTCTAAAGCTTCAGGTTAGTCTTGGATTTCCAGGGCAGATATGGTGAATTGAATGCAGCTTTGCAAAAGCGGACTGACAAACACAGCAAAGACTAAGGAGCCAGTAAATAGACTGGTTCCTTGGAACCTCTCCGGATAAGGAGAGGATGGGAGATTGTCCACGTGCTCTGGATGGCTGCTCCTTGTGAGGAGATCACAGGACAGTGGTTTTCTGTGGGTTTGAGCCCTGGGGGACAAAGGGGTTAGCCATCTTGCTTGCAACCACGGTGGAGTCTTTTAAGAGACACTAAATTCTCAAACCTCACTTTCTAATCACTTTTGGAAATTGCCTATTAACCATTTTAAAGCTATTAGAGACCTTAGGAACAAGTTTGAAAAGTCTTCATTGGATGAATTTATTTTCAACTATGAATAAAAGAAAAATTAATTATAAAGCTTATAATTAAGAACTTAAAGAATCTGAAATAGCAAAAAGCTAAATAAGATATTGATCCTAGAAAGTTATAAAATGGACTAAGGGTCCAGATAAATTTGGGATATTGAAACTTTTACAATAAGATTTTGGAATTAATTATAAAGAACAAACAGCTTCTCATGGGAAATAGAACTGCTTTGGTTTTTGGAAGATATATTAGAGATAAGTAATCTCATGATTTAAAAACCGTACTCTAGAGGGGACTAAAGATTTTAGGCAGAAGAAAAAAATGCAAGCCTATAAAATACAAAACCAGTATAAAGTAACTCAAATTGCATTTTTTATTTATTTTCACAACTGCTAAACAAAGGTTATGGATGGTCCATTTCTCTGCTGCAGGCAACTCCCTGCTACCTTTCCACCTACCTCTTAAACTTCAGCTTTCCTAGTAAGTCTTTTATAGGAAATGATAATTTGATTTAGCAGGTGTGAAATTGACAAGAATTCTTCTTTCCCCTTCTTTGTGGCAGGAGATGAATGAATAGGTAAAGTCTCAGATTACTTGTGTTTTTAAAATTACTTTCTTTCCGTTTTGTGAAGAATGAATGGGAGATGATTTTGGTAATTCCAGCAATGGTGGAATGTAATGGGGTGGAAACAGTGGGGGTATGGATGTGAGCTTGCAAGGAGTTCCTGCAGCCTTAAAACAAAACTATTGTTGGTAGAGTTTATTGCCCTCTTTCTTCCTTCCCTGCTTCAGCCTATAACCATGGTTAGAGATATTTTCAAAAAAAGCCTTGGGTATTAAAATTGATGACAGAATGCTGATTGGCTCATTTCATTCTCAGCATGTCAAGGTCAGATGATGTAACTATAAAACAGTATAGATTTTCATGGTTTTTGGGCTTGAAAGAGGTAGATACAAGAAATATGTCCAAAATCTTGGCGTTTCATTCCTTATGTGAGTTGGAAAATCAAACACTTTAGTTATAGTCTAGAACATTTAAGTTTCTGTAGTTTGTACACCTTTTGGTACTAGTTTTATTATCATAAAAGTTTCTAAAGTGATCGTTTGCTGCATCAAAAACCAACAAAGAGTCTTAGAGTGCCTTAACAATTTGATTATGGTATATGTTTTTATGGGTCACAGTCCATGCCATCAGATATATGCTGTGTGGAGTTAGAAGCATAGATAGTTGGGTATGCATGGTTGTATGTGGACTTCTAATCAGTATGATCGGAGAGAAATGAAATACAAAAAGTTGGATGGTGAAGGTGATGTAATTAATAATGAGATTCACAAAGTAGATGTAGGTGAAAACAAATGTAGCCATCATTTCTATATGCAGTTTTTTTATTTTCTGTATTTTAGTTTCATGAAGCTGTCACTCAGGAATGCATAAAAACATTATATTTTATTTTTAAAGTGAAATGAGGTGAGTTTTATCAGCTATAGATGAAATGAGTGCATACATTTTAATTTTGCACTTAAATCAGGTAATAGTAATTAGATAAACAAGTTCTAGTACTATTTAGAAATAAGACAAATTTCTACCTATGTTTTACTTGACTTATATCCTCTGTTTGTATTATATACTTAACTGGGTCATGGGGAGGGAAGTAGGTGTGACGTGCAGACTCTAAAACCTAGCCAATTAATCCTGATGAAGTTAGATATAATCCCAAACACACCCAGTAATCCATATTATTTGCTGTGACAAGGTACAAGGTAATGAATTGACTGGGGGAAGGGATTGCTGAGTAATTTCTAATATGTAAACAGGGCCATTCATTCTAATTTATAAATCACGGCAATTTTTTTCAATAAAAAATATAATGCTTAGAACAATTGATAACCTCTGTTCTTTGCATGTGACACAGTTTGTGTGAACAGAACCCTGGTTATCATGGACCCTAGCAGGGATTCATTTTAGCTCAAAACAGCACAGGATTCTTTGGAACTAATCTAACATACCTCAGCTGACAGTGTCAAGTGAACATGGAAGCAAAGAAGAGGGCATCAGTCTTTTCCTACTGCCAGAAAGCAAAATCTACAATATGAGCAGCCCTGCAAAACGGCTCTAGGAATGTCATCTTTTTTTCATTTTCATCCTTCTCAACTCAATGGAGGGAAAAAATTATGGGTGATTAAGTCTCCCTTGGCTCTGCACAGTGGCACCGACCCTGATCAGTCCATATGGATTTTTAATCCCCCCTCAACATAAAGGAAGAAAAATAGAAAGTGACAATCTCCCAGCGACCCTTTTGACAGCTGGAATGACATAAAATATTGTTAGCTGCTGTTTGACCAGGACCTTGGTGATCTGTGTTACTGTTTTATGGGGTAAGTGATTACTCTGGGAGAGTGTCTGACTGGATCAGTTGTGATCGCTAGAGTGTTGGCCATTACTGGAGATACCCCCAAAGCTCTGAAGCTCATTGGAATACTGTGGGCTAGTCACTGAGTCTCTGGCTGTCAAATTCATATAGGTAAAGGTAAAGGTTTCCCTTGACGTAAAGTCCAGTCGTGTCCGACTCTAGGGGGCGGTGCTCATCTCCGTTTCTAAGCCTTAGAGCCGGCGTTGTCCATAGGACATTTCCGGGTCATGTGGCCAGCATGACGACACAGAACGCCGTTACCTTCCCGCCGAAGCGGTACCTATTGATCTACTCACATTTGCATGTTTTCGAACTGCTAGGTGAGCAGGAGCTGGAATTAACAGTGGGAGCTCACCCCGCCACGCAGTTTTGAACCGCCGACCTTCCAATCGACAGCTCAGCGGTTTAACCCGCAGCGCCACTGCATCCCACTTGTCAAATTCATATACATGTACAATAAAATGAAACAAAATGCAAAATAAAAGCATAATACACACTAGGCAGCAGCAAATCAGTCATTCCAAATCTAAACCAATACAAATTAAAAGCTTGTTAAAAGCCAGTTAAAAAGCCTGGGAAAATAGAAAGGTTTTCACCAGGTACCAAAATGATGCTAATGTGGATGCCATTTGAGCCTCTCTGGGGAGGAGATTTCATAAATGGGGTATCACCACAGAAAAAGCTTCCTCCCCTGTGCAGACTTACCTCACATACTTTGTGGGGGGACCTGGAGGTGGGTTTCATTATTTATTTATTTATTTATTTATTTTATTCATCAAATTTTTATCACTGTCCATCTCCCCCCACAAGGAGGGACTCTGGGTGGTTAGAAGATCTTAGGGTCTGTGGGAAGGTCCATTAGAAGATCTTAACCAGTTAACTATTTAACTCTTAAAGAGAATAGTTAAGAGGATGAAGCAGAGGAAGAAGAGAGCAGTACTCTGGCCTCCTAAGAGGAAATGCTATATAAATGTAATTAATAATTCATAGGCTACCCTTATACTAAAAGTTTTGGAATAGTGATGTGACAGAAATAAGTTATTTTCTGATATTAAGGGTAAAACAGAGTCAGTCTATAGGAAACATTGCCATGTTCTGCTTCAGTAGAGAGAAGCTACAGCAGAGGGAGGATCATTCTGACATGGCGATTTGGGTGTAGAGTGTGGAGAAAGAGCTTAGAAGCCACGTGGTTAACATAAAATTTAATATCTTAAATAAAACTCTATTAATTATAAATTGTAATGTGTGCTGATGTGAACAAATTAAAACAAGCAAAGGAGAAATAATAATTTTATTTTTCTGATTTTTATACTATAATTTCAGAATGGTTATCTGTGGACCTAATTTAGCAAAATTAAAGAGGTTGTGCCAGGTGTAATTAGTGGTTTGTATCCAGGCATATCCTTTTAAAAATACACTACTGCAGTTTTCCACACTAAACTATATGAATTTGAGTTTTTATAGCCTGTCCCAATTCTGAAAGAATCAGGATGGTGAATAGCCAAGACAGAATACAAATAACAGTGTAATCAAATAGGTTATACGAAAGAGCATCAAAAATGGTGATAAAAAAACCAACAATAATTGTGCTGTCAATCAGCTCAGGTCAAAGGCTCATTGGAAAAGAACATGTGGTAGAATGTGAGGGTGTCCTTGAAAGATGGGGGGAAGAAATGCCACCTAGGGAACAATCAGATAAAAGAGAAAGGAGTCCACAACAGAGTAATGGTCAGAGGAAGAAACTTAGGAAGGGCCTGCCCTAATTACCCAAGCAGCAAATAAGGAGGGCGGGAGCTTTGTACTTTCAGACCTGCAAGGTTCTGTTAATGTAGCATTATTGTAATGTACAATAAAGTAGTATTAGCTCATCTTTTTGTGTTCCCTGCCTGGTTTTACCTGGGAGGGCTGGCAGAACATTATTGACTTGCTTTTTACATGCATGGAGGTAGGGGCCAGACAAACCTCTGGAGAGGGTTCTCTGGAGAGAAAGTGGAGTCTTACTGAGAAGAGCTGCCATCTGTACATTGCATGTAACGTGCAAGGAGGGAGGACTCTCAGGAGGCCGTCTGTAATTAACCAGACTGGGTGGGGAGTCAGATTCTATTCTAGCAAGGCATTTGCCTGATATAACCTGCTGTTGCATCATGTAGAGTTTCAAAGGTAACAACATGTACTTCGAATTGGATCTGGAAGGCTACTGGTAGCCAATGCAGTGACTTTAATGTAAGGTGTTATTCTGGACGGTTGGGGTTGTCTTACCAGCAGTCTTGCTTTTGCATTTTTGTGCAACATTTAGTTCATCTCCAGGGGTAGCCCCATACAGAATGTGTTATAGAAGTCCAACTGTAGTAGTGATGAAGATATGAGTTACTGTTCAGCTTATTACTTACACAGTATTAGTATTTGTAATGTGTGTAAAACATATACATCCAACTTATAATTCAAATGATTTTAATAGCAACTTGTATGTAAACAATAGAGAGTTTTAAAAAGACTCACTAAAAGTACATGCAAGTGTGTACACTCACACATGTCACAGCAAGAGACAGGCAGTACAAACAGGGAAAATCTCACAGGTAAAAACTCGAGAGCAGCAACGTAATAGTAAACATTTGTTTGTCTTCTGTTGTTCCTTAGGCTTGTTGACCATTTTTATTTTATTCTCTTTATTCTTTTCCCCCCAAATTTTGGATAATATTGTTGGAATGTCCAAAATACAGTTTATCATGTTACTCAGTACTAGATCTGTATTTTCCCTTTAGCTTTCCTGCATTGGGTGTCCTGCCCAGAAATGTTGGACTGCATTCTCATAATTTCTAGTCATCATGAAGCTGCACGGGCACCACTGATGATTTCCCTTTTGATGCAGATGGAGACTGAATCTTCTGTCGTATTTCAGCACAAATTAATCCCAATTGTTACTGATGTAACTGTATTTGCATGGATATCCAAAAACTGTAATGCTTGCATAATGTGAAACTTATACTCAGAATAATGAAACTTATACCTAATGCTCAGAATAGCATAAATTCTAATGGATCACAAAGAATATTTCAATTAATTGAATAATATATCTTTCCTGATTATACTTTATAATATGTCTTGTTGATTATTTTTAGACATAAAGAATTGAAGTTAATTGGTGTGGCAATCAAGATGGAAAATAATGTAACAACAATTTCTCGAGAGGAACTGGAAGAACTAAAAGAAGCATTCAGTAAAATAGGTACATTTGCTGAAATTTTCTGGGGTTTTAGCTGGCATTTGGTGAGGATAAAAGATTAAAAATCATATCTACTACTTTTTATTTCATAAGCCTGTCCTTTTCCAAGTCACAAAGTATCAAGACTTCTGCTATGATGATTTTATAATAGATTCTATGTATATTATCAATCTGGAGATTCTACATAATGCTCCTGCTCAGCTGAGACTAACCAGTCTCGTTTTTTAACTTTCTGATTGTTATTCCTAGCTTGTGTCTTTCATAACAAATCAAAAACATACCTTGATTTTTCTTACTGAGATGAACAAGGAAAAGATCCTGGTTTGAACCTAGTGCTAACTGAATGGTGGGAAGAGGCTTCCTGAGAGCAATTAATAAACTACATGTTTGTTCCTGATAATTCTTTAGTATTAGATCAAACTGGAGCAGTGAACAACTATTGTTGTGATCTTTTGAACATATTTGCTGTGTGTTCTAATTAGAGAATAAACCTTACATTTTTAAAAAGGCGATTGACATATTCATAAGACTGCTATACTTTTTATGAATTTTTAAGGACTGTAATACATATATTCTTCAGCAAAGGATCGTTACCTTGTCGTGGTGCTGGAGCTTGAGCACCTCAATGATGCCATGAGCTAAACCGTGAAGGGCCACCCAAGACGGGAAGGTCATGACAGAGAGGTCAGACTAAATGCGATCCCTGGGGAAGGTAATGGCAACCCACCCCAGTATTCTTGCCATGAAAACTAAAGGGATCAGAACAACCAGAGATATGTCGGTATACCATCGGAAGATTAGACCCCCAGGTCGGAAGATGGTCAAAATGCTACTGGGGAGGAACAGAGGATGAGTTCAACTAGCCCCAGACGTGATGACGCAGCTAGCTCAAAGCTGAAAGGACGGCTAGCAGCCACTGGTGCTGGTGGTGAACAGCGAATCCGACGTTCTAAGGATCAACACACCATTGGAACCTGGAATGTAAGATCTATGAGCCAGGGCAAATTGGATGTGGTTATTGGTGAGATGTCAAGATTAAAGATAGACATTTTGGGCATCAGTGAACTGAAATGGACTGGAATGGGCCACTTCACATCAAATGACCACCAGATCTTCTACTGTGGACAAGAGGACCACAGAAGAAATGGAGTAGCCTTCATAATTAATAGTAAAGTGGCTAAAGCAGTGCTTGGATACAATCCAAAAAACGATAGAATGATCTCAATTTGAATTCAGGGCAAGCCATCTAACATCACAGTGATCCAAATATATGCCCCAACCACAGATGCTGAAGAAGCTGAAGTAGAGCAGTTCTATGAGGATCTGCAGCACCTACTGGACAACACGCCCAAAAGAGATGTTATTTTCATAACAGGAGACTGGAATGCTAAGGTGGGCAGTCAAATGACACCTGGAATTACATGTAAGCATGGCCTGGGAGAACAAAACGAAGCAGGACATAGGCTGATAGAATTTTGCCAAGACAATTCACTCTGCATAACAAACTCTCTTCCAACAACCTAAGAGACGGCGTTATACATGGACTTCCCCAGATGGACAACACAGAAATCAGATTGACTACATCCTTTGTAGCCAAAGGTGGCGGACATCTATACAGTCGGTAAAAACAAGACCTGGAGCTGACTGTAGTTCTGATCATGAACTTCTTCTTGCACAATTTAGGATCAGACTAAAGAGATTAGGGAAGACCCACAGATCAGCTAGATATGAGCTCACTAATATTCCTAAGGAATATGCAGTGGAGGTGAAGAATAGATTTAAGGGACTGGATTTAGTAGATAGGGTCCTGGAAGAACTATGGCCAGAAGTTCGCAACATTGTTCAGGAGGCGGCAACAAAATACATCCCAAAGAGAAAACCAAGAAGGCAAAATGGCTGTCTGCTGAGACACTAGAAGTAGCCCAAGAAAGAAGGAAAGCAAAAGGCAACAGTGATAGGGGGAGATATGCCCAATTAAAGGCAAAATTCCAGAGGTTAGCCAGAAGAGATAAGGAATTATTTTTAAACAAGCAATGCGCAGAAGTGGAAGAAGACAATAGAATAGGAAGGACAAGAGACCTCTTCCAGAAAATTAGAAACATTGGAGGTAAATTCCAGGCCAAAATGGGTATGATCAAAACCAAAGATGGCAAGGACCTAACAGAAGAAGAAAAGATCAAGAAAAGGTGGCAAGAATATACAGAAGACCTGTATAGGAAGGATAACAATATCGGGGATAGCTTTGATGGTGTGGTCAGTGAGCTAGAGCCAGACATCCTGAAGATTGAGGTTGAATGGGCCTTAAGAAGCATTGCTAATAACAAGGCAGCAGGAGATGACGGCATCCCAGCTGAACTGTTCAAAATCTTGCAAGATGATGCTGTCAAGGTAATGCATGTTATATGCCAGCAAATTTGGAAAAAACAAGAATGGCCATCAGACTGGAAAAAATCACTTATATCCCCATACCAAAAAATGGAAACACTACAGAATGTTCAAACTATTGAACAGTGGCACTCATTTCACATGCCAGTAAGGTAATGCTCAAGATCCTGCAAGGTAGACTTCAGCAATTTATGGAGCGAGAATTGCCAGATGTACAAGCTGGGTTTAGAAAAGGCAGAGGAACTAGAGACCAAATTGCCAATATCCGCTGGATAATGGAAAAAGCCAGGGAGTTTCAGAAAAACATCTATTTCTGTTTTATTGACTATTCTAAAGCCTTTGACTGTGTGGACCATAACAAATTGTGGCAAGTTCTTAGTGGTATGGGGATACCAAGTCATCTTGTCTGCCTCCTGAAGAATCTGTATAACGACCAAGTAGCGACAGTAAGAACAGACCACGGAACAACGGACTGGTTTAAGATTGGGAAAGGAGTACGGCAGGGCTGTATACTCTCACCCTACCTATTCAACTTGTATGCAGAACACATCATGCGACAAGCTGGGCTTGAATCCATGGCTGGAGTTAAAATCGCTGGAAGAAACATTAACAATCTCAGATATGCAGATGATACCACTTTGATGGTTGATGGTTGAAAGTGAAGAGGAACTGAGGAGCCTTATGATGAAGGTGAAAGAAGAAAGTGCAGCTAAACCTCAAAAAAACCAAGATTATGACAACCAGCTTGATTGATAACTGGCAAATAGAGGGAGAAAATGTAGAAGCAGTGAAAGACTTTTTATTTCTAGGTGCAAAGATTACTGCAGATGCTGACTGCAGTCAGGAAATCAGAAGACACTTAATCCTTGGGAGAAGAGCAATGACAAATCTCGATAAAATAGCTAAGAGCAGAGACATCACACTGACAACAAAGGTCCGCATAGTTAAAGCAATGGTGTTCCCCTAGTAACATATGGCTGCGAGAGCTGGACCATAAGGAAGGCTGAGAGAAGGAAGATAGATGCTTTTGAACTGTGGTGTTGGAGGAAAATTCTGAGAGTGCCTTGGACTGCAAGAAGATCAAACCAGTCCATCCTCCAGGAAATAAAGCCAGACTGCTCACTTGAGGGAATGATATTAAAGGCAAAACTGAAATACTTTGGCCACATAATGAGAAGACAGGACACCCTGGAGAAGATGCTGATGCTAGGGAGAGTGGAGGGCAAATGGAAGAGGGGCCGACCAAGGGCAAGGTGGATGGATGATATTCTAGAGGTGATGACTCGTCCCTGGGGGAGCTGGGGGTGTTGATGACCGACAGGAAGCTCTGGCGTGAGCTGGTCCATGAAGTCACGAAGAGTCGGAAGCGACTAAACGAATAAACAACAACAATACATATATTTAAAATATATTCGGGTGGTGGTGTAATTCTTGATCATAATTCAACCAGTGTATCTTGTAGCAAATTGTGTCCTCTATTTCCAAGATCAAAATCTTTGTTTTCTCATATTTAAATCTAAAATGGCACCTTCTGATTAAAGTACAGGATTTTTCTTTAAGGCTGCAATATATTATTACCTGCTTTAAACATAAACTAGATATACACATCACATTAAACCATTGTTTGTTTTAATCATACAAGCAACACAAGTGAGTTCGTGTAGCATTATTTATCAGAAAAGAACTTACCTGTAAGAGATTCATTGACTGAAAATAACAAAAGTGTTGAAAGCATCTGGGTTAAGATAAAAGGGCAAACTAACAGAAGTGCTATCTTGCTAGGAGTCTGATACAGACCACCAAATCAGTCATTAGAGGTACATGATGATTTGTTAAAGCAGATAATTGAAGCTTTAAAAAATCATGAAATTATTGTGAGATCTATCCAGACATGAGTTGGAAAACTAATTCTGTCAAGCCCAAAATGTCTGATAAATTTTTGACTCATGATAGTGATAATTTTCTCTTTCAAAAGGTTGTGGGCAGTAGGGCAATTTGCTACCTTAGATTTGGTTCTTACTAAAGACTGAGGATATTTAAAAAAGGGAACTTTGGATGCAGCAATCACACATGGTTAGAATTTCCAATTTAACAAAAAGCAAGTGAAAAACACTGTCAACTTAAACATGGTTTTTAGAATGGCCAACTATTCAAAATGGAGAAATCTTAACACATGACCAAGAGAAAGCAGGGGAACTCAGCTCATATTTTGCCTCTGTCTTTGCATACAAAAATCAGGCTTTGAATAGCCTAGACTGTGAAAGGAAAAAGAAGGGTGCAGGCCAGTAGGGATGTGATCAAGAATCTTATGACTAATTTGAATGTCTTCCAGTCTCCATGCCTTTGATGACTAGTACCCTAGAATACTGAAAGAACTGGCTGAAGAGCTTAGTTCATACTTAGTTCATTTCAATTTTTCAATGAAGCATAAGATGTGACAAGAAATGCTTATATAATAACAATAAACACACACACAAACAGATAGATGCCCCCTACAGAAAACCACTAAAAATATAAATGTGTTCCCAGCTAATCTGTTTGAAATGATATTTAAGCAAATCTCTTATACATTATCTGTTATTAAAGATAGCCTAAATTCAAGAAGCTAATAACAAAAGAATAAAAATGTATTACTTTCAGTGTTACACTTTTGCCTTTTAAAACAGTAATTGAAATGACAATAGTAACAAAGCTGAGAAGGTTGTGTTTTTTTTTAATTTTCAGACATTGACAATAGTGGATATGTCAGTGATTATGAACTCCAAGATCTTTTCAAAGAAGCAAGTCTTCCATTACCTGGCTATAAAGTCCGTGAAATTGTGGAAAAAATTATAGCAGTGACAGATAGTAACAAGGATGGCAAAATCAACTTTGAAGAATTTGTATCAGTAAGTAAGCTAATATCTCAGGCTCTGAGTTTATCTGAATATAGTATTAACTGATTATATATGAAACAAAAGGTCATTATTAAAATGTACTTTAAAATGCATGTTATGAGCTATGGCTTTGCTTTATACACCTCATTGCTAAATAGTATGCAATATTCCTAAAATGTACCTGTGCAGCCAGGAACAGACTGGCCTGTTGTATTAGTTGAGGAATGGCTATATGATACCCTGTTTTGTAACTTTCACAGTATTTATGTATTTATTTAAATTTATTAGCCACCCAACTTTAGTAGTTTAGCTTTTGACCAGAAGCTCTCAAAATAGTAATTCAGTTTTGGAAATGAGTAGAAGACCCTTTTAGTAGTTATAACTTACCATATGTGCTTTTGTCTGCATGTTTGTGGATTTTCAGGGCAGCACATGGATCTTCATGTCCGACTATAAACATTCTGTATATCAATTATAATAGATTGTGAAGTGATGGCTGTTACATTTAATACAGCAGTCACCAAATCCTGTACGACTTGGCCCAGGAAAGAGAAATGTGCTGCACAGATCACAAACTAGTGTAAAAACAGCAACAATGTTCTTAACATGAAAATAGTTGTCATGCATATCAAATGGGACTGCGATAGCCATGCACACATAAAAGAAAGCCAAGTAACTCATAATAGGGACATACCGACAGGACCACAACACACACACTGTGGGACACAAACTGGAACAATCCTGCTACTACAGGTCCCCAGGCATCTCTCCAGTTAGAATATAAAGTCCTGTTATGCCACACATGGATTTCAAGCGCTATTTTGGAATGACACAAACAGGCCCTGTTTTCACAATACACTTTAACTGAGATTTGGTGAGGATGGTAAATGTGTTATATGAATGCCAACATGGAGCTAATTGCTCCAGCTAATCCTGTGGGGCTAGAGTTGAATCCAAAGAGACTATTATTTGCATTTAAACTACCACTCCCATTTTATATAAAATTACTTAGTAAAGGTAAAGGTTTCCCTTGACGTAAAGTCCAGTCGAATCCGACTCTAGGGGGCGGTGCTCATCTCCGTTTCTAAGCCTTGGAGCCGGCGTTGTCATAGACACTTCCGGGTCATGTGGCCAGCATGATGACTCAGAACGCCGTTACCTTCCCGCCGAAGCGGTACCTATTGATCTACTCACATTGGCATGTTTTCGAACTGCTAGGTGAGCAGGAGCTGGGACAAGCAACGGGAGCTCACCCTGCCGCGCGGTTTCAAACCGCCGACCTTCCGATCGACAGCTCAGCGGTTTAACCCGCAGCACCACCGCGTCCCTGTAATAAAATTACTTACCTGAGAGTTATTTATCCTTCTCAGCAGCTGTGATTATGATGAACTTATAGGCGCCCTGTGAGAATGGCTTATCTAGGCAAGGTGGGATATAATAATAATAACAATAATAATAATTTGCCCTCTTTTTTGGCCAGTGTGCCCTAGTGTGAGTGATTGTGAAGAGACTGGAAAAGTAATGGAGGAGAGAATAGAGATGAACAATTAAGATATAACAGGTGTGTCCATTGGCAATTTATCTTATAAAAGGCAACTCAGCCCAGGTGGAAAGATACCTGGGAAGAAGCATTTCAGAGACTGCCTCAATGAACTCATTATACATAAGGGTTGGAATTTCATCCTTATGGTTACTAAGATTCTGTATTTATCCCAAGGCTAGCATGAAAAAATGAAGGCCAGTTTGGTGTAGTGGTTAAGGCATCGGGCTAGAAACCCGAAAGGCAGGACTAGACTGTGAGTTCTAGTCCTGCCTTAGGCAGAAAGCCAGCTGGGTGACCTTCAGCCAGTCACTTTCTCTCAGCCCTAGAAAGCAGGCAATGGCAAACGACTTCTGAAAAAACTTGCCAAGAAAACTGCAGGGACTTGTCCAGGCAGTTTCTGAGAATCAGACACGATTGAAAGGATTAAAAAAAAAACTTGAAAAATACTTACTTCCTGTGTAATTCTTGCCTCCTTGACTTTGCCCAGCCATTGAGGCTTGATACATTTACCACACAAAGGTGTGAAAATGAGTGGAAATGAGCAGGGATACACAGGACTTTCAAACCTGCCAATGGTGCAATCCCCAACTCTATCACCATAGATATTCCTTCCCCCATCTCCTTTGGAGTTAAAACCAATAAAACAAAAGACAGGAGGCAGTAGCTGGAGAACGATATAAAGAGCTGATGCATAAAAGTGTGTATGCATATCCTGTGACATGAGTTGGATGCCTGAGAGTGGATGGTTGAGTCACCTCCGTTGCATAAGTAGGGCCAACAGAAGGAAGATGAGGCCATGTAACACTGCATCCCCAAAGGTCATGAGGGAGGCTTGTGAAGATACAGGTAGTCCTTGGGTTACATCCATTCATTTAGCCTTCTTGTTTGGTACTTTAGGCTCCCTACCCAGTTTAGGGGCTAAATTAGAAGTTGTTTATTGTTTTTTTATTGGTAGAAGTAAAGTTTATTCCTTATAGCTGTATCCACGATTTTTAGTGTATTATTATATAAAATACTGTAATTCCCCTATGGTCTAAAAAGATCAAATACGAAGGAATTAAATAATAAAGAATTGTTTCTCAATTACAAATCTCCTTAGTTTGTCCCTTTCTCTTTCATTTTCTCTCCCCCACCCAAATATAATTGACTTCATGTTATAGCTTTCATGCTTCAGCTAGTTGGAATAATTATGTGGATGTGCTAAAAACAGGAAAAAGAACATCAGCAAGTATACCAATGCTTTGACATGGCTGCTCTTCGATTATTTTCTATTCTATTTGATATTGTTTTGTTCCAGGTTATTCAGGAATTGAAAAGTAAAGATATTAGCAAATCATTTCGAAAATCCATAAACAAAAAACTGGGGATTACTGCAATTGGAGGAACATCATCCATTTCCAGTGAGGGGACTCAGCACTCTTACTCAGGTAAAAAAATTGTAATGAGTTCAAAGGAACGTTTTTGTAAACGTAATGCCAGGATTAAAATTTATACAGGAATGTCGATATAGCTCTTATAATTACACGAAGGCCTGCTGAAAGTAAACTTTTGTCCTCCACTGCCCAACTGACTCACTAGATCCCATCTGAGAAGATGGCATTGCCTGAGGTCTCTGGTGCTAATTTTTCCATAATCATGACCATCTCCATCTTTTCTTGAACATTGACTGGAAAGTGAAGAACCTGAATTGAGTGCTATCCATTTCAGCACCATTTTGAGAATGAGATGTTCCTCCTGGGGACTTCTGTCTGGAACTGTCATTACCCAGACAGGATAGAAGCAAGGCCCCTCTACTTTTTAACCAGGATTTATTGATTGATTGATTGATTATATTCCATCAAGTCATGCCAACTCTTAGTGACCACATAGGTCGATCTTCTCCCATCACGATCTGTCCCTAACCTGGTCCTTCAGGTCTTCCTACAGTGCACCCATTGCCACTTTAACTGAATCCATCAACATTACTGCTGGTTGTCTTCTCTTTCCTTCCACCTTTCCCAGTGTTACAGCCTTCTCTAGAGAGCTAGGTCTTCACATAATTTGAGCCTGGCCATTTGTGCCTTGAGTGAGAATTCTGGGTGGATTTGTTCAATGATCCATTGGTTCGTTTTCTTGGCTATTCATAGTATTCTGAGAAGTCTTTTCCAACATCAAAATTCAAAAGCATCAATACTCCTTCTATTTGCTTCTTCAAAGTCCTTGCTGGCCTGAAAACATGGCTTTGACATCTGGCTTGGGGATCTGGTTACACAGGTATAGAGTCTGCAAAGTGGCTGTATTGCTATGGAAACTGAGTGTGTTTGTTGTTTTAAGTTTTTATGGTTTTTAATGTTTTTAAGTGATTGTTGGGGTTTTGTTTTGTTTTGTTGTATTTTGTGTTTTTTGTAAGCTGCTCAGAATTATGTATGTGTGATGGGCAGCTATATAAATTTACCAAGTAAATAAACAAATAAATAACAAGTTTTCTAAGCACATTCCACAGCTTGATGTGATCAATATAATAGAAGGTCTTTTTGTAATCAATGAAGCACTTGCTAACTTCTTTTTGGTATTCTTTGACTTTCTCAATTATCCAGCATGCATCAGCAATAATAACACATGTTCATCAGCCTTTTCTAAAGTCATCTTGAACACCTGGTATCTCCATGCAGGGCTTTAATCTGGTTAGATAACCCTAAGCATTATTTTGCTAGCATGGGAAATTAAGGATATTGTATGATAGTTTGCACACTCTGTTAGGTCTCCTCTTTTTTTAGTATTGGAATGTAGATTGACTCTTCCAATCTGTTGGCCAATGTGTCATTTTCCTGATTTGCTGGAACTTTTACTGAAACTTCTTCTGTTGCTTGCCATATTTCTGTGGGTTCCTGTAGCCTTTCAACTTGATAATGACTAGAGTGCTGATCTAACTTCATCTTCTAGTACTAAAGATTCTTGTAAGGGAATATCTTCTAAGGTATCTTGGATGTCGACATCTCTGTTCTCAGCTTTATGTAATGGTTGCCTTATTCTGACATACTCAGCCTCACAAGCAGGTTCTTAATGAAAACTGATTTATTGAAAGAATAGTGTGCAAATACAAAGAAAGCTGAGAATGAGCAAAAGCGCGCCAACTAAAAACCCTCGCTTCAAACCCGGTTCCGCCCTCGCTCCCACTTAGCAACCACCCCCTCCCAGGTGTTAGCAACCGTTGCCCACATCGGCCTGAGAAAGTAACCTTGAACACATTCCATAACCCAAACATACATTCCACAGTTACAGTAAGGAGATTACAGCCTGGCACGGCTTGAAATCTCCACCCAGCAAACACGGATCAGGAAAGTGACATGCGAAACGTTACGATGTATTCAGACCATTGGAACGATGAACATGACATGTACACTATTTCAGTATACTCCTTCCATCTTTGTTTTTTGAATCAGTTACTATCTGCCCAATGGGATCATTTAGCATACCAATTGAGGCTGGAACCTCCTGACTTCAGAGATATTTTCTTATCTCTTCTGTCTGAAATTTTTCGTTAAGTTTGTTTCCGAGATTTTTGTCTTTCTTGGCCTTGGCTTCTTCTTTCTTCTTTGCAAATTCCACAGTTCGTTTTGACATCTAGTTTGCTTTCTTTTTATTTTTTTTTAATCTTTGGCAGTCTCTTTTCACATTCATCCTTAATGACTTAAGTTCATCCCACTGTACTTCTGATTCTCTATCAATTAAGTTGAGGTCTTCAAAGAATTCTGATATTCTCCTTGGAAATGGTGGACGTATGCTCAAGTTCATATTGTGAAAACTGATTGGCTTTATTCTTCTTTTTTAGTTTAACTTGGAACTTGCATTTAAGCAGTTTGTGATCTGTTCAGCACCTGACCATGTCTTTAATGCTATAACTGACCTCCTCCACCTCCTTTTAACAATAATATAGTCAATTTGATTTCTATGTACTTCGTCTGGTGATGTCCATGTATACAGGTACCTTTTGGTTGTTTGAAGACAGTGTTAGCTATAAAAAAAGCATTGAAATGGCAGACATGCCTAAGTCATTCCCCTGCTTCATTTTGGTTTCCTAAGTCATACAATCCAACTACTTTTTCTTCCTTAATATTTCCAACTTTGGCATTCCAGTCTCCAATCACAAGCAGCACAATTTGGCTTGCATGTTCTGTCACTTTCAGATTGAACTTGATCACTAATCTCATCAACCTCTTCTTCAGCATCAGTGGTTGTAGCATAAACTTGCATGATTGTCATATGAAAGGGTTGTCCGCAAAGTCTAATTGATATTATTTGGTCATTGATTGTACTGTAGCCAAGTAGTATTCTTACTATATTCTTCCTAAGAATAAAAGCAATGCTGTTCCTTCTTTTTCATGTCCTCAGTAGTAAGCAGTGTGATCTTCTGACTGAAAGTATCTAATCCCAGTCCTTCTCATTTTGCTGATGCATAAGATGTCAATGTGTAGTTGATTCATTTCATCTTTCACTGTGTTGAGCTTTCCCATGTTCACGCTTCTTATGTACAATGTTCCCACTGCAGCTCCTGATTCTCTTGTATAGCAATATCAGGAACTAGATGTCCCAAAGGTTTAATCTAACCACATCATAAACACCATCAGTGCTCCAAAAGATTCTCAGTTCTTTCTCAGTAGCATGTTGAGTGATATCCAGCCTGAGGCACTACACCATCAATCTGTCACTATATTGTCAATCATTTTATATTTTATATCCATGTGGTTTTCTTGGTAAAAATAAAGAAGTAATTTACCATTGTCTTCTCCTGCACAGTATGAATTGTTGCCTTTACCATTGTCACTAAAAGGATCATCTGCCTTCAATATTTTCCTATATTGCTTCTGCCCATTATAAGTACCTGTCTGCTTTAGTTGGGTAGGTGGATAACCCCCACGTCTTAGGGAACCTTGCTGGGAATATATACTCTTGGCATACATTCCTGGCATTCTTCACTCATCCCTCTGAAGGCCACCCCTCTGCCACAATGAGGCAGTACAGCAGGACTTGTGGGGGTTTAACCTGTATATCAACCCAATAACACAGTCCCTCTCATCATTCCCCTGAATTATCAGGCTGAGTGGTTCCAGCTCTTTTATACACAGACAACATCATGATAATGTCTATTTCTCAGATGGGAATGAGAAAGTCACTGAGAATTTTGGCTTCTATATGCACTATCTGCCACTCCTCAGGTATGAAAATTTGTTCTAATTTTCTTTCCATTTTTCTACATTTTCATTTTTATCTCTTTTACTTTTGTTTCTAACTGCTGGCCTTATTTATTTATCACACATATTTCTATCCCACTGTAATAAGAAAGACTTTCAGTGGCTTACATAAATAAGACAATTTAAAACATCCACAGTATAATCTTAAAAATCAACAATCATAAATAGGAACAATAAACATTAACACTAAAACAATAGTGATGCTGTAGAAATTGAGAACTCTCAATCTGAGGAGGGTTCTCAAAAACAGCTTGATTTTCAGGAGTTTTATGGCCATAATACAGGTTGCTGGATTCAGACACCATGTGTGTAAACTTTTGCAAGTTTGTTTGTTTATTTATCAAATTTTGCCACTGCCCATCTGCTCCTGAGAAAGGGACTATGGACAGTTTACAATAAAGCTAAAAAATTAAAATACGGTAAAACCACAATTAATACATATAAATATAAATGCAAACTATAAATATAAAATAGAATCCAGATGGCAGTAAAAGGTTCTAAATCAGTTCATGTATATATGAGGACCACTTTAGGGCACCAGCCACCCCCAAGAATGACTACTCCCCTTCCTGCCCCAAGCGAGATGGCAGAGCCAGGTCTTCAACTTTTTACGGAAGGTCAGGAGAGAGGGGGCTTGCCTCACTTCTGGGGGAAGAATGTTCCAAAGGGTGGGAACCACTGCAGAGAAGGCCCACTTCCTGGGTCCCGCCAGACAGCATTCTCTTGTAGACAGGGTTCATAACATGCCCTCTCTGCATGACCAGGTGGGACAGGTTGATGTAATGGGGATGAGACGGTCCCTCAGGTTACCTGGACCCATGCCATGTAGGGCTTTAAAGGTAATAACCAACACCTTGAATTGGACCCAGAAGCAAACTGGTACACAATGCAGCTCTCGCAGCAAAGATGTTACATGTGCTGATCTTGGGGCACCTAAAATTGCCCGTGCGGCTGCATTCTGGACCAGCTGTAGCTTCCGGATACTCTTCAAGGGTAGCCCCACGTAGAGCCCATTGCTCTACATGTAAGATATTGGGAAAATAGAAAGGAAGGCAGGACCATTTCTTTAAAATGCATGTTAATCATGTGCTGGTATAAGATATCAGAATCCTAGTATCTCCATGAGCATTATCTTTTATTTAAAAAAGACGTTTACCAACCACATTCTTTTCAATGAGACAGGAATTAATTGCTAGCTGGTTATGTCATTGAACTCCTATTCATAGCAGTGGATAGTGTAAAATGCCTTTTTTGAACTAATTATGCCCCAGATCACTCCCAGTTTTCCTAATGTGAATTTCAGTGAATGATCATTCGCAGTTATCAAGTAACTATTAGGAAATACAGTTTTCTACACTGTTTTTCTCATTAATGTCTGAAGAATGTTGGCTTTTGGGACCATAGCTGGAAAATCACTGATTTGGTGCTTGTTGTAGTAATAGCATGAGCTCATAAATAGGTGCTATGCAGGTAAATAAAAATTACATAGTATATAAATCAATATAAAAATAAAACAGTACAATATCAGACAATTCCTAATAATATATTAGATTATGGAGGAAGTTATCTGCTTCTTCCATTGACCATCATCTTCTCAAGCTGATAATACTGCTGCATAAGAACACTTTTATGCAAATCAGATGTAAAAACAATGGGACAGCAATCAAATTATTTTAAATGAAGGTCTTTTGCTGCTATATGGTATACAAGTCTGTGCATAAAAGCACACTTCTACCCTGGAAGTAATTCAGTCCAACTTTTTAAAAATCGTTCTCCATATTTCTTGATAAACCATAAATGCAATCTCCCATTTGGAACTTGGCTGTGTCATTTTTGAGGCTAGGCTGAGGCTTTGCCAGTTTAAATGCTGACTAAAACAAATATTCTGGGGTGAGTCCTTGGTTTACTGTACACTTTTGGATAGTTACACCTCCTCCTTGAAAAAGCAAATAGACTTGGATTTTCCTTATTATTTTCTTATTGTGGCTATCACCTCTAGATAAAGAGGTCTAGATAAAGCTTTGGCAGAGCTTTAGCGGAGAGAATTGAACCTTGGTATTCAAAAGGACAGATCAAAAATTTCACATCTTTATTACAGTGAGTTGGTGGGTGCTCCTTTTCTCATACCTAAATATTTTTATCATATCCTTCATGCCCCACAAAGAAAAGCATTCTCACTGGCGCAATTTGATGTCCTACCTTCAATGGTTACTATGGATACATAACACAATATTCTTTATTAGGATTGCTTTTGCATGTGCTTAGACAGCCAGGTTGAGTCTGTGGCATATGTGTTGCTAGACTGCTCTTAAAATGAATTTTCCTCTCTTATTTTCCAGAAGAAGAAAAGGTTGCATTTGTTAACTGGATAAATAAAGCTCTTAAAGATGACCCTGACTGCAAACATTGTCTCCCTATGGATCCATCAGATGACAGCCTTTTTAAATCACTTGCTGATGGTATCCTTCTTTGGTATGTTTAGTTTTTTTTAAAAAATGTTTACCAAAAAACTGGCTGGTGAATTCTTAAGGCATTAACATTGCTTAATTTTGATAGGATAAGCCCCATTTATTTTACTAGGAAAGTCAAGCTGATTCTTTCATTGAAATAAAAATTAAAGCATATACAGGTAGTCCTCACTTACCAATGGTAATTGGGACTGGGAACTCCATCGCTAAGCAACATGGTTGTAAAGCGTGATGTTATGTGACTGCCCCAACTTATGAAGGCAATTCTGGCAGTCCCAGTTGCTGTCATTAGGCGAATCCCGCATAGTAGCAGCATCCGCATAAGTCCCCATTGCTGCTTCTCCACTGCTATTGGCAGTCTCATTGAGGAGTTCTACAATGGAAAAGACAGTTCTTCCCCACCACCATTCCATCCTGGGTATGAATGAACTAAGACTGCTATTTTTAACAGCAGCCTTGGTTGTATATGGAGTGCTTTAATACTAATCCGTACTGATCGCAGCAACTATCCAAGGATAAGTTTTTAAAAATCAGACTTAAGCTAACTGTTTCTAGTGGGGTACTAGTGCCTAAGGGCCATTGTCTTCATTCTTCATGCTGACTCAAAGACAGCTCTGCCATTTTCCATCTCAGCAGGGAGAAACTGTATGTTACATGAACATGTTTATACATATACATATTACATATTGCATGCCTCTTCTGTCTGTGGTGACTAAGTCCTAAGCAAATGCTTCAGTTAATAAATGTTAATTTATTATGAATGTGTGAAAAAACTAAATGAATTCCAGCTTTGTGTGTTACTGATGTTGTTCCACTTCTTCTGGAAACAAAATACGCATTAGCAGTTATGCTATCTTGTTTCCATATAGCTCTATTAAATGTTTTACTATTTAATGTTTACATTTATGGAGAAGTTTAATAAGTCACTTTACACTGTATTTCTTCTACATTAAGCTAATAATTATTTTTCTTTACTTTCACAGCAAAATGATTAATTTATCTCAGCCAGATACAATTGATGAAAGAGCTATTAATAAGAAAAAGCTTACTGCATTCACTGTATCTGTAAGTACAATACAACCAAAATCTAAATAGCTGAATGGCAATTAACAGGATGAACAAGGCAGTAAACTGTAAGGTACAAGACTTATATGGATGATGCTGGGCACTAAAATTTGATTGTAGCTCTCAAGTAAAATTACATTATGAGATAATCCAAGCCAGAAATTTTGGGTGAGAAATGGCATTGATACTTTAGATGTTAACCAGTATTTTAAAACATTTAAAAGAATTCGGTTTGCTTAAAATTAAGAAGGGCCTATGCTCTATCAGCTCTTTCAAAGAAAAATACTTAATATTATAGAATAATTTATTAAATGTTCACTTTCATTTTTTCAAATATGCTGAAAACAGTTCAAATGCCAGCTAGTTTGTGAAATCCTCTCTTAGTCTGTGTCGTGTTCATTTCTACATCTGTTTATTTCTGTCTAACATGCAATTATTTTGACTTTGCTTTTAGGAAAATCTAGATCTAGCACTAAATTCTGCATCAGCTATTGGCTGTACAGTAGTTAACATTGGATCTCAAGATCTAAAAGATGGGAAGCCCCATCTGGTGTTAGGACTATTGTGGCAAATCATTAAAGTTGGTCTGTTTTCTGATATAGAAATCTCCAGAAACGAAGGTAAGTATTTTGAAAACCTATCAAGAGTAATACATTCTATAGCTTAAATATATTCTTTTGTTAGTTTTCTTCAGAAGTTCTGGAACAGAATAATAAAGAGTAGTAGTAAAGAGTAAGCCAGCTTATATTTCTTGAAAATCTTTTCCAGCTCTTATTGGTTTGCTGAGCAATGGGGAAGAATTAGAGCAATTAATGAAATTGTCTCCAGAAGAACTCCTGCTACGCTGGGTTAACTATCATCTGGATAATGCTGGCTGGAAGAAAATAAGCAACTTTAGTCAAGACATTAAGGTATACCTTAGTTAAACTCTGTAGTAAACAACGCAATTATTTTGAATCTGAATTTTAAAATAGAACTAATCCAAGTTTTCATACCAATATTGAACTGTTGCGTTTTAATAAAAAGTATACTAATTGAAATACTTTTTGAACCTAACACACCATTGCTGTACATCACCAACATATGAATGATCAGTTCTTAGATGAATAAAGCTGTGCTAATATGTGGCTTGGGAAGTGATTCTTTCTTCCCCAGCAGGCTGGATACAGTGCCGTAGGAATAGAGTATATGATGCTTGACTGACAGACACGGAGTTCCACGTTCTCTTAAAGCCAGGTATAAATCTTACAGAAGAATAAGACATATAAAATTAAAAGTTTTATGATCACAGGAAAAAAATCATTCCTAGAGTCAAGAACCATGAAAGTAAACTAATACTTAAAAATACAACAGACACAGATTTACTTACTTGTTGATTTATTTATTATATTATTAAACTTGTGTGCTGCACAACTCCCAACAAGTCTGCTATCCAGACAAGTAGGAAAGTTGCAACCGGAAATGTTTAGAACTTTGGTTCCAGAGGAAAACAGCTGGGCCAAGATATCTGTAATTGGTAATTCAATTCATCTATATGTTGAACCTTAAGGAAACTCCCATGTTGTTAGAGGAGTGCTTCTTGTCTGTGAAGCCTCTGTTTTAAGCCAGCAACACTTCATGACGCTATCCATCAAGATCAGCTGCTGTACTTTTGTTAGCACTGTTTGTCCAGGCACCTTTTTACTGCTATAAATCTGCAGATGCATCCTCAGTATGATCCTACACTGTCTTTTTCAAAGGGGGTATCCTCCAAGAGAGATATGACAGTCCATTAACAGGATATGTTCTATACAGAATATGACAGAGGTGGTGGTTGTCCTATAGAAGCCAAACATCTTATTCTCCCAACATATCTCCAAATCATTCAGAACTATACAGGCCTTGAGGCTGGCATGATTATTTCCCTTATATTGAAATTAAAATTATCCCACTCTGTCTGTAGCAAGACAACAGAGCTATAGGTATGACAATTGCTACACCACAGAATGTTCCTGTTCTCCTTGGAAACTTATATAATATATTAACAACTCTTAGTTTTCTCTTTCTGCAAAACAGTGGAGATCAAGTAACTTTCTGGTTTGATTGTTGTCTCTTTGCTTCTAAAATTAAACCTAATGCAGAAATAACAATTCATTTTAATTTAATTTAATTAAATTCTATTTAATATCATATATCATAGGCTGCAGCATACTAGTATAGCTGTTCCAGTATGATTCTCATTTCAGCATTGGACAGACAGTGTACATGAAGCATTTTTGTTTAGAATTTGCATTGTTCATTTCAGGACTCAAAAGCTTACTATCATCTGTTGAATCAAATTGCACCCAAAGGAGGCAACAATGGAGAAACAGCCATTGCCATTGATTTTTCAGGCTTTAATGTAAGTGTGCCAGTAAACCTTTCAGGTTACAAACACAGGCTAAGTTGGAGAACCAAGTTGTAGTTTTTCTACTAAAGAGATCTAGTGCCCAGCACAAAGTTTCCACTAGAGTATGATCTAATGGATTTCTTGAATAGATGATTAAACAGTATGATTTAATAGTTAACTAATAGTATGGTACTTTTAAGTTGATACTTTTTCTTAAAGAATGGATTGCTTCATACTATATGATCTGACCAACTATGTTAAAAATATTTGCATAATCCAGCCAGTTGACCTGGTGATTTAATAATGACTCTTAATGTCACTGGATGCTTTTGGAATGGAGCTAGAAGATGGTTCCAAGAATACTGTTGAAGAATCGAGCCTACAGCTGTGGATTTCATGCCATCCTGTCTCAATGGCTTTGTCTCAATTTATTTCTGTCTCAATACATTATACTGTGGATTCAGTTATGGCTTTTCATCACTATGGTACATAGTCTTAGATAATCCTGACTATTCAGATCCCATCTAATCTGGTTTCAGACCCTGACAACCACAAAAAATTTCCAAAACAGTTGTGTAAGTCTGAAAAAGACATGGCTGCTTGAATGACTCAAAAACTACAGTATGCTTTGAATGTGCTTCAGTGAGTTTGGAGGCATCTCTTTTGAGAGATTTGCACAACAAATCTTATTATCAACCCCATGTAGAGGATGAGAAAATAAATGGAAACAAAACAGATATCTGTTAGTATTAGAATAAATTCTTTTAGGAATGTAACAGCAAAGCATCTTACCCTTTTCACCATTATATAAACTGGTTTTTTTAAACATAATAATATATTCTTGACTGCTTTGTGTTCTCCTAGTCAGATTCTGTTCCTAGAGATTACATAAGAAATCCCTGAGAATTTTATTTTGCTTTTAATGAAAACAAATGTTTCCTTTAGACCTTCTGAGGGAAGAGTATGGTTGGACCACTGTAACTGCTCCAAAACATAAATCCTAGATGCATTTATATGCAATCAGGAACCTTGCAAAAACATGATTCTCAGATTTTCTTTCCAAACTATTTCTAGTTTGTATGTATATTTAGAATTCTATGTCTAATGCAAACTTAGATGAATATGTGGATTTAGAAATGTAAAAATACTTTATTTTAAATGTGTAATTTATTTTTCCCCCAGGAGCCAAATGATTTGAGGAGGGCTGAATATATGCTTCAACAAGCAGATAAATTGGGTTGCAAACAGTTTGTGACTCCTACAGATGTGGTTGCAGGCAACCCTAAACTTAATATAGCTTTTGTTGCAAACCTCTTTAATACATACCCTGCCCTGCAGAAGCCTAAAAACAATTCTTATGATGTCAATTTATTAGAAGGTAAGCAGCTTCAACACACACTGATTGGGATATTAGAGAAATACCTATTTGTATTTGGAATGTTTATTCTTCCTTAATTTAAATAATCTAATTTGTTTTTTTTTTTGTTTGCTTGATTATTTATATAGTGTATTTGCATGCTGCCACTCCCTTAATGGCTTACTGCAGCTTAGAGCGATACAATTAAAATAGCAATAGTTCAGTTAAAATAAATGCTAAACCGGATTAAAGGATTTGAGTATCTTTGAGCTCTTTCTAAACCCTAAGGAGAGTGAAATGCTGCCACATTTTAGGCCAGCTGAGTTTTTGGGCTGTCTTCAAAGGCATCCCATAAAGAGTAATCCAGTCTTGTGGTCACCCAGTACACAAATTTTTCTCCTCCACTTATGGACATGATTTATCAACCAAAGTTGATAAAAGCACCTCCTGATTTTATATAATGGTCCAGGATCAATGCTGGATTCAAAAGGGACTTCCAGATTGCAAATTTGATCCATAAGGGGGAATGCACCCTTGCCAATAGGAGGCATTTTTCCTGAAGTCTGCCTTCTGAATCAGTGACAGCTCTATCTTGTCCATGTGAAGTTTCAATTTGTTCTCTAATATCAAGTCCCTTACAGCCTGATGACATTCAGAACCCCTGGAGATGTCCCACCTAAAGCTCACCAGAAAGGAGAGGTACAGCTGACTGTCATCAGCATACTGATAACAACTAGTTTTGAACCTGAAATTCCTGATAGTTCATATAAATAAATATGAATATAAACTATCATATCTGTCACATAGATATGATGGCTCATATAGTTCATATAAAAGTTAAATAACAAGGGATGCAGGATAGAACCTTGTGGGACCCCATAGGGTAATTCTCAGGGTTTGGGGCAGAAGTCTCCCAGTTTTGCTTTCTGGTAGTGCTTGGAGCAGTGCCTGGGAGCAGAACCACAGCAAACAGCATCTTCAATTCCAGTAATGATATTGTGATCAACAGTATCAAAACACATACAAAGACATTCAGGAATGCCAATAGGATTGCACTTCTATATCTTCCTATCCTTCAGAGGCACCATGACTACCTCTATACTGAATTCCAGCTTGAATTCAGACTGAAAAGGTTCTAAGCATTTCCTATTATAAATGTAAGAATTCCACAAGCATTTTTAATGCTGCTTTTATGCATTAATTCAGCAAACAGGAGTCCTGTCAGAATCCGGAATGATGTTCAACCAGTCCATAGTAATTTATTTAGGATTACCTTGATATTCTCTTTCAGGATATTTTGATGGAGAATTAAATTACCTTTTAATTCTTTTTATATGATGTAAAATGGGGGCATAAATAAGGCCATGTTGGAAGAGGTTCCTGGACTCATGTCATTCAGTGTATTTTAAAATACAGACTGCTAGATGTCTCTTGGAATCCTACAGTCTGAGAATAAACACCACAAATTATCCTGCCATTTCTTGACCACCAATTCTCAGCCTCTGACAAATAGCTTATAATAGACATTTAGCTAGATAGATGTTTTAGGAAAAATTGTCTCAAGCTATTCTAAAGATTCCAAAGTCAGAAGTCATCTCCACATTTTATGGAAACAAATCTCATAAATCAATTCATCATTTTAGGGACTTGGTTTTGTTTGTCCTTTATTTATTATCCATTTCAAAACAAACAAAAACCCATCAACTTCTATGTGAATAAATATGCAGTGTCTAATTATTGGCCAAGTCTGCAGCAGTGAACTATGGTCAGAATTCAAGAAAAATGTGGCACCACTAATGACTTGTTTGATTCCCATTCTTTTCTCTCGTCCATGCACAATCAGATACAGAGCCCAAATATGGGGATGGGGAGGAATGAGGGCCAAAAAGTGTCTATATTTCAGAGGTAAGGTTTTAATACTGGAGGTGAAGTGCTAGTTACCAGGTTTACAGCACATGGAGAAATTTAGTTTTTCCTCCCTTGCTGCCCTTTTTTTAAAAAAATGCTTTTTTTGAAATTGCTGTTTGCAATGTGCAAAAATCCCCTATTGTCACCAATGAAGAATGTAATCTCTCTGCCAACACTGAAACAGCAAGAGAGAACAGAATTAAAAGTTTCCTCTTTTGTTTTTGTAAAACTAGCCTTGACAAATTACCAGCATCCCTCCAGTTTGCAATTGCTTTGTAGATTAAAAATGTGCATATTAAATCAAAATATGTTTTTAGCAGTTTATTTTGGCCTAGAAATCTATTGTCTACTTTTTCTAATTGGCATAAGTATTTATATTTCCACAGATCATATTGTCTTCATAAATAATTATATATTTCAGTTAAAAGTGTATCTCACAGTGTTTTCTCCAACCATGCTCCAAGCTAGATGATTTTTCATGTTTTTTTGGTGGGGGGGAGGGCGGATATGCTTGTTTCCATTCAAAGCAACTGTGGGGTAAAATTGGAAGTTGGAATCACTAAAGACTAGATGTTTCTATACCTATAAACCTAATTGCACAAGGCAGTTAAGAATGGAAAAGATTTTCCCCAGTACAATTGAAGCTCCTCTGCTCTTTTGAATGTAAGAAACCCCTGTTTCTGGAGGTACAGTGGGTGGATGGGGAGGAGTTCCAGTCACAAATTGTCCATATCTTGGATCTTAAAGGCTGTGTTTTTAGGAATGTGTTATCATGAACGTTAAGCACATTCACCTATTGAAAGTTAGGCTAGCTCTCATAAGGTTATATTTCATAACTTTCCAATCTTTCTTCATAAAATGCAGATTTGACTCCTCCTACTGTAGGTACTGTATTTAGTTGGGGGCTTTTGGTTTGTAAGATATTTTGAAATCTGTTTTCCCCTTTTATTCTGTTATGACTGCTCTCTTTGTAACTGTCGTGCTTTTGTGACATACTGGTCTTTTTCTTTTAATATGCCATTACAGCTGAGGAAAAATTGCTAACAGCCTTTGATTTTAAAACCCTATAAAATGCCATCTTAACTTTACTTGCATACATAAATTGATTCTTGGGAGTCATGATGTGAAACCTCACAAATGTGAATTAGAAGTTAAAGTTGTCAAGAGTGAAAATTCTCTTCCCTAAATTCAACTATTCGTTCAAAGCATGTATCAGCTAGAAAGGCTTCCAAAACCAACAGTTTCCTGCCTCAGGCTTGTAGAAGAAAATTATGGAGAAAAAAAAAGGAAAACATGAAAACTTAAACATAGTTCTTAATGTTATATAGTTATTATCACAAACAGTTGTAATACAGTCAGAAGTTGTTAGTGATGTTATCACTATGAACTGGAATGGAAACATTTCAAAGACAGGACAGAATAATACTGCATCCTATATTTCTCTCATCACAGCCTATTGAAATTGCTACAGGATAACCCTTGGAGAACCCAAGGGCTCTTCCTCAAAGCTGTGCTGATATGCATATCTGCAGTCCATATCTTGGCAGAAAAATACACTGATATAATTTGTGCCATTCCATCAGATAAGCCCTCTTTTGCCTGTGTGATAAGGCTGGAGATTAGTCCTGTTCTTACAGTTCACAGGTAGTCCTTGGTTAACAACGGTAATTGGGACCAGAATTTCAATGCTAAGCGATGCAGTCGTAAAGTGCTACGTCAGATGATCACATTGCTTAGCGATAGCAATCCTGGCAGTGCCCATTGCCCTTGTTAAGCGATTCCCACCTGGTCGTTAGGCGAGGACCCATCCCGATCCAAGCCATTCCTGGCTTGGTCCCTCTCAGCCCCAAGCCTCAGTAAGACTGCCTCCTCTTGAACTCCCCCCACCCACCTACAGTATCTCCCCCCAATCTCTTCCCTCCTGGCCACCCTACACTCCACTGGCCCTGCCACCCCCAGCTGACCTTCACCATCTTCTTCCTCCTGCTGCTGGTGAGAAGAAGGGCCAGGCCAGGTGCTCCTCATCAGAAGTGGGAAGAAGAACACAGCAAAGGTCAGCTGGGGGCGGCAGAGCACAGGCCGGCAGCCCTGGAGGAGTGCAGGGCTAGCAGAGGCGGTGGAGTGCAAGGCAGCCAGAAAGGGCAGAGATGTGGGGAGGTAGCCGGGGGGGGGGGGAGTTGAAGCACCCATGTGGTCACAAGTGTGGGCAGGCTGCCAAGTGCCCAAATTTTGATCACTTGACTGTGGTGCTGCTGCAATGGCTGTAACTTCAGGGACCTGGCATAAGTACCATTCGTTCAGCATTGTCATAACTTCAAACAGTCGCTGAACGAGTGGCTGTTAGCTGAGGACTACCTGTAATGCAGGACAGTTTATGGACAGTAATTGATGAATTCCTACTCCATACCCCTTTGCTATGAATGTGACCAGTCATACTGTGTCAAAAGGAAACAATTGAACTCTTGTCAGTTTCATCCCATTTCTGATATATCATAAGTTCTACACAGAATTGGCAGTGTGGCAGTCATTAAGACAAACAGTAAGAAAAAGTACACAAGCACTACGGTCTAGTGGTCTTTCAAAAATTCACTAAACCCATATTTAGTGAGTTTTCCAAGATTTGAATCCAGGCATTTACTTTGCAGTTGCAAGTAAAATTGAAAATGTCTATTATTTCTATTTTTTATCACAGGTAGTCCTTGACTTACAGTGGCAATTGGGACCGGAATTTCTGTCATTAAACAATGCAGTTGTAAAGTGCGACCATATTGCTTAGCGACAGCAATCCCTGCAGTCCCGGTTGCCATCATTAACTGAATCCCACACATGTTAGGCGAGGCAACTTCCTGCCAGTTTCCCACAACCAAAGTCAGTTGGGGAAGCCAGCAAGAAGTTGCAAGGCCCAGGCCTGCAGGCAGGTAAATGGCTGCTGCTGGATGAGGGAGGAAGCGAGGGTGTGTGAGGTGTAGAAGAGGGTTGGGGAGGGTGCACAAAGGCGCAGTGCAGCTTGGGGAGGGGGTGCGAGGATGCACGAGGGAGGGTAGGGGAGTATGAGGCTGTCCATGAGAGGTGCCATGCAGGTTGGGGAGGGTCCAAGTGGGTGCCCAAGAGGCATGGCGCAGTTTGGAGAGGGTCGAGCAGGGTGCACAAGGGTGAGAGGTTGAGAAAGAGCTGCAGGTTGGGGAGGGTGCATGAGAGTGTGCAAGAGGCACCACACAGGTCAGGAAGGCTGCAAGGGGGTGCGCAAGAGGCGCTGCGCAGGTCAGGGAGGGTGGGCATGAGACACTGTGTGGGTCAGGGAAGGTGTGAGTTGGTGTGCAAGAGGCATGGCGCAGATCAGGGAGGGTGCATGAGAGGCACAGGTTGGGGAGGGTGCAAGGGTGTGCACAAGGGTGCAAGAGGGTCCATGGGAGGTGCTGCATGGGTTGAAGAAGGTGCACAAGAGGTGCAGCATGGGTTGGGGAGGATGCACGAGGGTGCAAGAATGCGCGAGAGGCACTGCAGGTTGGCGAGGGTGTGCAACATGCTCCACACGAGTTAGGAAGGGTGCATGGGGGTGTGGCGCGGGTTGAGGGTTCACAAGGTGAGTGAGTGGCTGGCACAGCGTGAGCACAGAGGAGTTAGGGGAGGGTGCATGGGTGGGGGAGACTTACCCCAGCGACTTGCGGCCACTGACTTCCTGGGGAAGCCGGCAGAGAAGGTTGCAAATGGCAATCACGTGATCGTGGGGCACTTGCCCAACACCCAGATCACAATCGTGACAGCCGGGGTGCTTGGACAGCCATAACTCTGAGGACCAATCATAACCACCATTCGTTCAGCGCTGTGGTAATTTGGAAAGGTCGCTAACCACATGGTTGTAAGTCGAGGGCTACCTGTAATTCTATTTTATTTCTTATTATAAAACTAATCAAATCATATTAGAAATAATAATAGTAAAAGACAGAAAAATGCATTACATTTTGATTGGCAGTGCTGAGAGCTGCATGGCTATAAAACCTAATGGAGAAATATATCTTACCCCCAACAGCAATAATGCCTAAAGACGGCTGGATTTTTTTTCTTGCAAAATGAATGTGGAAGTTACAACTATTTCGATAACTGAAAATAAACTATCAGCATTTTTCTATCTTGAGAGAGTAAAAAATAATCACCATGATTGTTTACTCATGTCACCTGTTTATGATCTCTGTATATACCTATTGCTGCCCAACATTGTGGTTACCGAAAAAAAGTGCCACAGGGCAAGGTATTACCATGTTCCAGCTTGTGTTGGTTTTCTATTATTGATTCTTGTTCCACATAAAACAATAGTGTATATTCTCAAGAAGGTATTTATTGAGCACTGAACAAGAGTGAAAAGAGTTATGGTGATGGTAGGGGGCAATGAAGAGGTTTAAGAATTTTATTTTAGAGTGGCATATTAAATATAATGATCATTTTTTTCTTTCCATTCCTTTCAATCAGAATTGCATTCTTTCAGCTTGCATGTTATTTGTCCTATTTGTCCAAAGTGGATTTTCTGCATTATTTAGCATGAAGTTTTAATTTTTATTGTGAACTTGCCAAATATATTCTTTAGCATTCCTTCTTTCTATAACTAATTTTCTTGGAAGCATGTTAATTTATTTTGAAATATTCAAAATATATTTCAATTAGAGATTGAGATACCTTTTCAAACAAATCTTAATAATTAATCCCAAAAGGGATTATGCTCCTAATGTGAATAATACAAGATCAGTGCATAAGCAACTGGATAAAATCTTTAAGTACTTGTATTTGTTCAGCCTGTTGTCAATTGATTCACTGTTGAGTCTATACTATACAACAGGATGAAAATATAATAATGAAATAGTGGTTCCATTATTACTGCATGATCTTAATGGGAACTGGTGTATTGTGAAGAAAAATCAGGTAATTTTAACTTAAGGTTGCAAAAGAAAATATACAGTTTTCCTGAATTTTTGGCATAGAAATGCATAGAAAAAATATGCCATAGTTAAAAATATGCCTTCAACCAATCTTATTGGTTAGTATTATAGCCAGCTGAAATGAACTTTGACTCAAAAGATTGAGAGTCATATAGGCCGCAGACTTGTAGTTTGATGGATGGTCTTAACATAACCACCAAAGTGAACTAACAGTTTTTGACAGAGAGAAAAAGAGATTTTTTGCTATTACTGTGCTCTTAAGTATTTTGCAGATTAAGTATTTGTTTTATAGTTCTGATTTAATTTAGATTTGTTTACTCTTCACCCATTTATGTATCTTTCCACGTTAGGATAGAATTCCCTCTCTCTTGCTTTGTGATACCATTCCTCTGATTTTAAAAATGGGCCAGAAAAAAAAATAATCAGAGAATAATTAAGTTATGTATCTTTCTGCTATAGGTGAAAGTAAGGAAGAAAGAACATTTAGAAACTGGATGAATTCATTGGGTATAACTCCTTATATTAATCACTTATACAGGTAAAATATAAATAAATAAATCCTTACGTCATTTGTACACTGAGCAAACCTCACTTACTTAAGGTCCACTGAAATTACCAACACCCTTAAGTATTTTAGATTGTTCCTCTGTTTCAAGGTTTGATATAAAATTATCTGCGGTAACGCAATAGTACCAACTTCAGTCACATTTTTTCTTAGGACACCTGTGCTGAATCATTTAAGCTTCTTACTTCCTTACCTGCATTCTTACCTTGCCTCTTACCTTACCTTTCTTACCTTACCTCTTACTTACTTTCTACCTACATCTAAGGGCAAGGTTGTGCTATCCAGCTCAAAACTTTTGCCAGTTTGGGCAATATTATTTTTCGGTGGATTGATGATTTGAATATATCCCTAAAGCTGTTGCAGAATTGAACTGGTGGCTGGAATGCGAAGTTGATTTTTACAGAGAGCTGACAATTCTAGGAGCAATCTGAGAGCCTACAGTTGTGTGTTCTTTCTCATATACCTCTTGAATAAGTATTGTCTCAATACAATACTGCTTTCTGATTGAATTAGTAAAGATGGTAATACAGTTTATGGTTATATTGCATTCCATAGGATTCCCCCTGAATGAATCAATGATAACACAATACAGAGAGATTTGAACCTGTTGGGCCTGAGGAAGTGGACAGGATCCTTACGATTGTGAACTCAGCCACTTGCTCATTAGACCCGTGCTCCCCCCAGTTGGCTAAGGCTGCCTGGGGGTGACATGTGGGTGGGTTCTAGCGGTGGTGAATTCATCCTTGAGAGAGAGGTTGTTCCTTCACCTCTTAAGGAGGCATTGGTTCACCTCCTCCTGAAGAAGCCATCACTGGATCCCACCATGCTGGACAACTTCCATCCAGTGTCAAACCTCCCTTTTTAAGGGAAGAAGGTGCTTGCGCAGCAGTTTCAGCAGACCCTGGATGAAGTGGATTATTTGGACCCCTTTCAGTCAGGATTCAGGCCTGGACATGGAAGAGAAATGACATTGGTCGTGCTTTTGGATGATTTCTGGTGGGAGCAGGATGGGGTAGTGCATCCATCCTGGCTCTTCTTGACCTCCTTCTGGATCAGCTCCATGGGTTGGGAGTAGGCACAGTATTGAGCTGGTTCTCTTTCTTCCTACGTGGCTGGCACCAGTTGGTGTTAATTGGGAGTGAAGGTCTGCCTGTGGCCCCTACTATGTGGAGACCTGCAGGGTTGGGACTGTCTCCTATTTAACATCTACAGTACATGAAACCACTGGGGTGAAATTATTTGTTGCCATGGGATGAGATATCATCAGTATGTTGATGATACCAATTATACATCTCTACCCCTGGTGAAGTAAGCGATGTTATGTCTTGTCCCGGTGCCTGGAGGCTGTGAGGGTCTGGATAGGGAACAACAGGCTTCAACTGAATCCTGGCAAGACTGAGTAGCTTTGGGTCTTCAGACCATCCAGATCTGGGACCCTCACAGCCATCTTTGGTGCTGGATGGGATGGCACTGCCCCAAACAGACCTGGTGCATAATCTGGGAGTCCTTCTGGACTCACGACTCCTGCTCAAGGAGCAGGTGGCAGTCATGGCTAGGAGGGCCTTTGTGCAACTTTATGTTGTATGCCATTGCACCTGTTCTTGGGTTGTGAGGCTCTGCTCACAGTTACTCATGCCCTGGTCACCTCCCAAATGAACTATTGTAAAGTGGTCTACCTGGGGTTGCCCTTGAAGAGTTTCCAGAAGCTAGCAGGACACATGTAATACCTCTGGTCCATGAGCTGCATTGGATACTACTTTCCTTCTGGGTACAATTCAAGGTGCTGTTTTTGATCTTTAAAGCCCTATGTGGCATGGGGACAAGTTATTTGAGGGACCGCCTCTCCCCAATTACATCTACCCATCCTATCAGATCTGGCAGGAGAGGCATGTTGTGGATCCCCTCTGCTAAGGAGTTCTCTCTGACGGGACCTAGTAGAAAAGCCATTTCTGCCATGGTCCCTGCCCTTTGGATATCGTCCCTCCTGAGGTGAGGTTGGCCCCAACCCTTATGGACTTCCAGAAAGCTCTCAAAACATGGTTTTTTCATCAGGCCTGGAGATCCAGGTAGCAAGAAGCCTGCACATTGGCTGCACCATATGTAACATTCCAATTTTAACCCTCTCATGAACTTGTTCTTATTTATGTTTAATCATTTAAGTGTTTTAATTGGTTTTATAATATGCTTTAATTGTTTGGTGCTGCCACCCAGAGTCACCTTGTATAAATCTGATTAATAACAATAACAATACTTTAAAATAGTCTTTTTTTAAAGTATGAATATTTTAGTAAATAATTTAAGTGGAAAATTTAGAAAATTTAGAAGCAGTGAAAATATCTGTTTTCTGATACATGACTAATTAAAGGATCATAGGTTTCCTTTTAATTAGAACCTTTTTTTTCTCCCTCATTCGACCAGTGACCTTGCTGATGGTTTAGTAATCTTTCAGCTCTATGAAATGATCCGTGTACCAGTAGAATGGAGCCATGTCAACAAACCACCATATCCTGCACTTGGGGGTAATATGAAAAAGGTTGGTAAATATTTCTGTGTTAGGAATTGTGGTGCCTACTTAATCACCACTAATTTCTATCCATCTGTCTCAGTTACAGGCAAACATGGTGGGGCTAGATAGCATGCATGTAAATTAATATCTGTACTGATAATTTTTGCAGTTCTATATGTGATTCACAAAGCCAAGTAGATACTTGTAACTGAATTTTGGCCCCACTGCAACTAAACACAGAAGTACCTTCCACATTATCATTTGGCTAATGTCCAGACATTGATATACAAACAATAGATGGCAGATCATAACTGAAATAGGTGAAGTATTAACATGGGTGCCAGCAAAAGTAGTAAAGAGTAGAGACATATTCAGGCGGCTACTTGATAAGAGGTCTCAAGATATAATCTACAGAGCCAACTTGGATTAAAAAAAGACAGCAGAAACTTAATTTACTCTTTGATCAATAACAAAGTATTTTATATTTTGCTCACATACAGTGCAGGGATTTTCTTTACTGTATTAGCATAGCATAGTGCAAATATATACTGTTAAAAAAAATACAGGCAAACCAGAGCTCTGGTACCTTCTCCACTATTTCATAATCATTTAAAAAACTTACAGAAAAGCTAAAGATTAGTTGCCAATCCTATATATTCATAGCCAGTTTTGAACATCTGATATAGCAGTGTCATATTCCAAATTTATTATTTTTAACAGAATACTCCTTGGAAGGAAAGAATTTTTAATGCATTTTCCAGAGTAGAAACATACCCTCTACTTTAATGTAAAGTTAAATTACTTCTTAACGCATAGGTAATGTGAGGGCAGAAATGCATAATGAAATGTAAGAATTTAGTATGAAGAATTAATTAGAAACTGAAATAATAGTCATGTCTCCCTATGTGACTTCCCTCTAATATGTTTGGCAAACCAAAATTATACCTTGTTCAAAATGTTTCTAACTGAATAGATTAAAGAAAGTGATTGTTAGATATAGAATGCACTTCTTCCACAGATATTTTTTTTTCCTTCCAAAAGTTTTACGTCAAAATATTTGCAGTTTCTAGGATAATAATTGTGATTTGTGTCTATAAACAAATAATTTCAGATTGAAAATTGTAACTATGCAATACAACTGGGAAAGACAAATGCTGGATTTTCATTGGTTGGAATTGGTGGAAAGGATCTCAATGAAGGCAACCCAACCTTGACTTTGGCATTAGTGTGGCAGTTAATGAGAAGGTGAGGCTTTATTACATCTCACTAAATGTGATAGCTTGAAAAATCAACATGTGTTCTTCACTTATTCAACCAACTGGTTTATAAACCAGTTTAAAATCCAGATAATTACTCTAGGGTTTTTTCCACTAAAATTTTTATCATTTACAATGTGCCTTTTTTTAAATGTAAATTTGCAGTACGCTGCTGTGCACGTCTGCCACACTATAAAGGACTGACCTCTAAGTCCATAAAAATTGTTGCAATCTAGAATGCTATGCAGATAATTATTCTAAATATCTAACTAAATATGTTATGGTTTGTTTTCAATGTTGCTCAAGACTGGAAAATTTATATTTGGAAATTCAGGAAGTATATTAAAAATATATTTGTGTTCTATACCCTTAATCCTATAGTATATTATAAAGATGCTTGTTATCCATAAATGTTTTTAAACACTATTTTAAAAATGCCAAAATTATTTGGAAAGTAGCAACTATGTGGAAAGGGCAACTATGAATCTTTAAGGAGTAGCCTCCTTAAGTGGCTGCTAGAGAGTTTATGCACTACAACTAGGCTTGCAACCAAAGACAGAAGATTTTCATACTGTAAGAACAATTTTGGAATCAATAACCCTCAACACAGCTCCTCCTCCAATCCTTCCACTCAGTTCCCATCACAATCATTTATTTCAGTCTTCCTTCACCACTCAGCATAGTCCCGACCCTGGCTGTCAGTGTCTAACCCATTCCAGCTCTTCCTTGAACCTCCTCCTCTCCAGGCAGCAAACTGAGGTGTGACGGCAGCCCATCTAGGTATCTGCCTTCACTTCCTGTCAGTTCATTAGTCTTCCGAAGATCTTCAAATAGCAGCTGGTCAATGACCATAATTAAGTACTTTAACTTTGCTGCACACAGTCTTCTGACATAACAGAATTCTGGTGACCATGCTTGTCACCTGTCTGACCAACACACATCCTATCTGGCTTCAGCTCCACTATCAGCCAGGTTTCTTCACTGTTTCCCCTGTTGTCACCACTCATTTCTTATTAATGCCTATTCCTGTTCACCCCAATTACTACCATTCTTTAAATACACTTCCTAACTAAAACAAGATTCTCAAAGTATAGTTAGTTATCAGAATAGGTCCACTCAAATACTTGGTTTAAAAAAAACAACCACCTGAATTCCTGTACCATCTTTTGTGATGATGCTTGAATTCCTGTACAGTGTAGTGAAGTTGTGGCTTGTATTATATACAGTATGTGATCTCTTATTTTTTCTCTCAGTGCAGTCACACCTGATGTAGATTTTGTTGAAAACTGTGTTTATCTGAAGCAATACCTGGAAAATCCAGGACAACTTTAGATTTCCTTATCAGTTGCATATACTGTCTATTGCAGGTATACTTTGAATGTACTGTCAGATCTTGGAGAAGGGGAGAAAGTAAATGATGAAACTATCATTAAATGGGTGAATCAAACTCTTGCAAATGCAAATAAGACCACTTCAATTTCTAGCTTCAAGGTAATAAAAAGACTATCCAAATAAAATGAATATTATATTAATTAGAGAAATCTTGGATGGGAATGAATTTATAGCAGAAATTCAACATTTTTTTTAAAAAATTGCCTATAATATTAGATATAAAAATGTAAAAACAGAAGGGACACTGGATGTGCATATGTATACCTATATTTGCAATGGACTACAAATATTTGTAAGTATTTTTATATGAATTTTTCTGTAGAAATATATGAAAATATATATATGAAAATATATATTGTGGAAGGAATGAGGATTTTATATGATGATTAATTAAAAATAGCAGAGGAAGATCATCTTATCAGAGAGAGTGAAATCTTGCACCTCCGCTACAACTGACATATAAGAGTCAAAAATAGAACTTAACAGAGAGTAGAGGTAGTTTATGCATCATAAAAGTATCAAAAGTATCAAAAGTAAACCATCCAGAGAAAAGGATTTTTAGTCGTCAAACGTTTTTTGAGAACAATCAATCCATTATATCACAAATTTTTGTAAAAAGATCCCCAAATCTTCATCTACCAACCAAATACTTTACAGATCCTTGAGTTTTCTATAGTTTTGAGAAATATTTTTTTCTCATGTAAATTGAAATAAAGTTACAGTTCTTATTTCTATCCACACATGAAATTCTGCATTCACTTCAATCGTCTTTGAACAAATACAGTATTCTAAAGTGCATACTGTTCATGGGAGCAAACAAATACTGTAGGAAATAGTTTTATGACCAATTAGCCAAAATATTTTTCAGAAATCCAGCTTATCTGCCTGTTTTTCTCTTGACAATGGAGCATAAGAGATACACTTCAGAATAGTAGTATTAAAGTATACATCATTCTAGGGCACCTCCTACTGATTACTTGATGTCATGGACATGAATGTTCATCTGCTTGAGCTGTTAAAAAGATGCTGACTACAGCAGTAGCACTTGCTATTTTAAGGCAGAAGAAGTTACGTTGTAGTATCCCAGGAACAAAGTTTATGACCCAGGGGACCATCTCAAAATCATAAAGGGATTCCAGAAAGAAGCAGATTACTGTATACCATTTATAATCATGTAGAAGGAAATAGTAATAATAGAAAAAAGCCATCCGGATGAAATTTCTTATGGACATGTTATCTGAGAAGCTGCAGAAAGTTTCTGAAAACATGTTGAGGAGATTTTTTTCTTTGTAATATCATGGACAACCACTGTATAAAAGAGAAAAGGATATGACAAACCAAATTAAAGATGACAAATTAGGATGAAAGAAAATAATTCATTATTGATAACTAACAATATTTTAATGTATTTCATTTCAGGATCAGTCTATAAGCACTAGTTTACCCATATTAGATTTAATAGATGCTATCGCACCAAAAGCAGTCCGTCCAGAAATGGTCAAGAGAGAAGATTTAACAGGAGCAGACAAGCTAAATAATGCTAAGTAAGTCCTTGCAGAATATTTCAGAAGACTATACTGTTGAATGAAAGCAACAAGTAATCCTTTAATGTGCCACAGTTTATGGAAGTATGGAATTTTAAAGAATAATGTTTTAGTATGGGCTAAAGCTGCCTTTGTTAGGTTTCAAATGGAAGAAATATATCAATTGTTCTTCCAACTATTATGATTATGATTATAGTTGTTACTATTAGTAGTAGTAATAATTAAATTTATTATAGTTGCCCACTCTAAAAGAGTCTGGGCTGTTTTTTTGTGTTGTTTATTCGTTTATTCGCTTCCGACTCTTCGTGACTTCATGGACCAGCCCACGCCAGAGCTTCCTGTTGGTCTTCAACACCTCCAGCTCCCCCAGGGATGAATCCATCACCTCTAGAATATCATCCATCCATCTTGCCCTTGGTCAGCCCCTCTTCCTTTTGCCTTCCACTCTCCCTAGCATCAGCATCTTCTCCAGGGTGTCCTGTCTTCTCATTATGTGGCCAAAGTATTTCAGTTTTGCCTTTAATATTTCCTCAAGTGAGCAGTCTGGCTTTATTTCCTGGAGTATGGACTTCTTGCAGTCCAAGGCACTCTCAGAATTTTCCTCCAACACCACAGTTCCAAAGCATCTATCTTCCTTCTCTCAGCCTTCCTTATGGTCCAGCTCTCGCAGCCATATGTTACTACAGGGAACACCATTGCTTTAACTATGTGGACCTTTGTTGTCAGTGTGATGTCTCTGCTCTTAACTATTTTATCGAGATTTGTCATTGCTCTTCTCCCAAGGCTTAAGCGTCTTCTGATTTCCTGACTGCAGTCAGCATCTGCAGTCATCTTCGCACCTAGAAATACAAAGTCTTTCACTGCCTCTACGTTTTCTCCCTCTATTTGCCAGTTATCAATCAAACTGGTTGCCATAATCTTGGTTTTTTTGAGGTTTAGCTGCAAGCCAGCTTTTGCACTTTCTTCTTCCACCTTCATCATAAGGCTCCTCAGTTCCTCTTCGCTTTCAGCCATCAAAGTGGTATCATCTGCATATCTGAGATTGTTAACATTTCTTCCAGCAATTAACTCCAGCCTTGATTCCTCAAGCCCAGCATGTCGCATGATGTGTTCTGCGTACAAGTTGAATAGGTAGGGTGAGAGTATACAGCTCTGCCATACTCCTTTCCAATCTTAAACCAGTCCGTTGTTCCGTGGTCTGTTCTTACTGTCGCTACTTGGTCGTTATACAGATTCTTCAGCAGGCAGACAAGATGACTTGGTATCCCCATACCACTAAGAACTTGCCACAATTTGTAATGGTCCATGCAGTCAAAAGGCTTTAGAATAGTCAATAAAACAGAAATAGATGTTTTTCTGAAACTCCCTGGCTTTCCATTATCCAGCGGATATTGGCAATTTGGTCCCGAGTTCCTCTGCCTTTTCTAAACCCAGCTTGTACATCTGGCAATTCTTGCTCCATGAATTGCTGAAGTCTACCTTGCAGGATCTTGAGCATTACCTTATTGGCATGTGAAATGAGTGCCACTGTTCGATAGTTTGAACATTCTTTATTGTTTCCCTTTTTTGGTGTGGGGATATAAGTTGATTTTTTCCAGTCTGATGGCCATTCTTGTGTTTTCCAAATTTGCTGGCATATAGCATGCATTACCTTGACAGCATCATCTTGCAAGATTTTGAACAGTTCAGCTGGGATGCCGTCATCTCCTGCTGCCTTGTTATTAGCAATGCTTCTTAAGGCCCATTCAACCTCACTCTTCAGGATATTGGGCTGTTTACAACATATTAAAATATACAATTAAAACAATTAAAAACATAACAGCAAAACGTAATGTCCCAGACAGGAAACAACCATATCAAACTAAAATACAACAGATGCTCCACAAACAGATTAATCCCAAGCTTGGGAATATTTCATTCATATAACAAAGTACATTAATGCTGGGAAACATATAACATCTCCTTCTGCCGTGACTAATCTTTGCTGGAAAAAGATTTGCATTAGGCATAGTGATGCAACATCGGAAGGTCGGCGGTTCGAAACCGCGCAGCGGGGTGAGCTCCCGTTGTTCGTCCCAGCTCCTGCTCACCTAGCAGTTCGAAAACATGCAAATGTGAGTAGATCAATAGGTACCGCTTCGGCGGGAAGGTAACGGCGTTCCGAGTCGTCATGCTGGCCACATGACCCGGAAGTGTCTATGACAACGCCGGCTCCAAGGCTTAGAAACGGAGATGAGCACTGCCCCCTAGAGTCGGATTCGACTGGACTTTACGTCAAGGGAAACCTTTACCTTTACCTTTAGCATGTCATACTTACTAGATTTTGACATAAGTCAAATAATATTTAATGGGTTAGATTTAGAATTAATCATATCCATGGCAGGATCATTGCAACTGCAATGAGTCACATTAAAGGTACTCTGCATTGATATCAGTCTACTAAAGCAGTAACATCTTTTTACAGATTTGTGTGGGAGCCTGAAAAATAAATGTGCATGCTTTAGCAGTCCTCACAAAAGGACTGAAGCACTTCTTCTGAATAATTTTTGAAGCAAGTACAGCCTTACTCTACAATATATGCTAATTGAGTTAATCTAGGGTAATTACTTATTGTTAGTATGGCCTAATTTCGTTAGTATGCTCTAATTTCCCCCTTTCACAAATTCAATTGAAAAACAGAATTGCTTTCCTGAATCAATGTCTGGGATAAGACATCATTTATACCGGGATGGGTAAATGTATACTCAATCCAGGTAAAACTGATAAAGTTGTTACTAGGCAGATAGTTTTGGAAATATCTGTTACGTGTACAGCCGAACTTTCCCGAAATTACCATGTTTGTGATTGGGAACACTTCTGAATCATGGTGGCCTGATAGGGAGTGTTTTGAATCACATTTAACTAATGTGAGCTGTAGCTATTGCTAGAATATAGAACCCTGACCGTTGTCACTCAGGCTTTGTCATTTAGAGATTAGATTATAATAATAGGGTCTCCATGAAGCTATCCTTGAAAGCCATCTGGAAATGACATCCGACTTTCTGAATTGTTAACAGTTTGAAATTAGTGTATATCTACACAGCCCTTTCCTACGACTGTATTTTCAGTATATTTCTATAAGCTGAACAAAGGTAGAGGCTGGTACTCTTTTACTGTCATTTTATATAATGAACTTCCAAGCTGTTTTCAGGGGCAGTCTCACAGAGAATTCAACATAGTGCTACAGCTTTGAATCTTTGACGTTCCCTTTTGTGAGAAGTCAGTACGATCTCACTATCCTTCCCAAAGCAACAAAGTGTTCTTTTTCTTAATGTTCTTTTAAAATGTTACGGGTTAGTATACATTCCCCATTTTTTTTTTGCTACTTCTTTCTGAATTGGTTTGGGTTTCACTTCATTATTTAATTATATGATTTATATCCCATTTTTCTGCCCATATGACACTCAAGACAACTAAATAATAAATCTTATTTGAATCTTATTAAAACAGTTAAAATCTCTGTTACAACTAAGTCAGACCAAAAAGGGCTGGCTGGAATTCAATGCAAGGTATTGACACCTTGGATTGAGTGAAACTTCCAAGAGAATACATATTGTTTACAGTACATTATTATTTTTTATTTCTCTGCTATAATTGTATACTGTGCAATGTTGTGGGAAATTCATATTTTATAATATTTTACATAGTGTTTTATACATTGCATAAAACTGTTGAAAAGTAAATAGACAAAGATAGCTTAAAACATTGACACATATCTTTGACTGTAAACTATTCATAGGTTGGTGAAAAGAATATGCTGCAGTCAACTTTTGTTAAACAATGCATCTTTAAAAAAATATAACTATTACAGCTCCTCTGAAAAGATAGTCCTCAGAGTTGGGGAACTATCTGGAATAGAATGGGATATAGCATGTAGGATTGTGATAGGTTATGATTGGAGAGAAGAGTGGAGAAAATTTATTGCCTCGTTAGCAAAGACAAAAGTTACTAAGTAAAGCATCATTAGGTACACCTTCATTGTAAATAATGCTGAATGAGTAATTTTTTTCCTCTATTTCTTTCCAAGATATGCTATTTCAATTGCTCGGAAAATTGGTGCTCGTATATATGCCTTACCAGATGACTTGGTAGAAGTGAAGCCAAAAATGGTTATGACAGTGTTCGCATGTTTAATGGAAAGAGGACTAAACAAAATAAAATAAAGAAGACTTTTTTCATTTTCTGCCATGATAAACACATTCAATGCCTCATTGTTTACAGACTAAGGTGAAGCAGATAATTTATATACATAAAGTAAAGATAGAGTATTTTAAATGATTTCTTTTTTAATTATCATCTGAAATGTGTATTAGTATGTGAGCTAACATTTCTAACATGATGCAATAATTGTAGTTAACATTACTATGTTCAGCAGTTTTTTTAACCTGTATATGATTTATTTTTCTCAATGCAAAGATTCCCAAGATTGTGAAGTGCTGTTTTAGGAAATGCTGTGAAGTCAACATTTTTAACTGATGAGATAAATTTCAATTGTTGCTGGCAAATTTCACTCGCTATGGTTATAAAATAAGGAGACAATGTTTTAAAGATGGGTTTAGTTATTCTCTATTTGGAAATTAATAAGTAAATAATAAATAATGAGGGCCAGTGAAGTTGTAACAAATGTACTTCAAGCATGATTTAGGTATTGAGAAGAAAATACTCCCTTACCAGTCACTTTTTTCCATTACCCTGCTGGTGTAAATTATAGTTAGCTGTTATGTGAGTAGCTCTGTTCTCCATGATTTAGATTTCTTGTTGGAAAATGACTTCACAGAGAGATGGTACTAACTGTAAACCTTAAACACTGATGAGACTGGGGAGGGAAGAATCAGCAAAATTTGCTCTGGAGAGAGAGAGCATATTCCGTTTCAGTCTCAAATCCCATCAGCATGGACATGGAATGAGACATCTACATTGGCTCCAGAGTAGTAGCTTTTGTTTATTAAATTGTAAACTTTTTTATATTTCAATTTCTCCGAAAAAGGAATCTATAGAGAATATGATAGCGTGCTACCTTAGTTACCTTTATGACACAATCAGGGATGTGACAAAGTAGAGATATTTTGATGCAGAAGAGGAATGTTGGTGTATTCAGATAGCTGTGCTTGTATGCCTCTAGTACTGCTAGGACAACCATTATATGTTAGATGCAGGATTGTACTGTTAATTAGCTAGTTAAATATTGGGAATTAATTTATTTTTAATTTGTAACACTGATAGTTAAAACATACAACTTGTGCTGTTTGAACTTACACATTCCATTTCTTATTCTGTAAAAATGTTTGTTTGGTATTACTACTTGTACATTTTATAAAAAATACTATAGAAAAATCAAACTGTTAGGGTTTGAGGTCTAGAATAAAACTAATCAAAACATGTATAATGATATCAAGAAGCAAATCATATATATATTGTATGCCTTCTGTGTGTGTGTGTGTGTGTGTGTGTGTGTGTGTGTGTATAAAAATCAAAAGAAATAGCAAGTCCTGTTTTGGGCCTCCCATAAATGCAGTGGGCTTTCTTGAGAATATTTTTAATGTGTGTGCATGCTCTGTTTGTTCTATATATCTATTTGTTATATTAGCTACTAAACAGTAGGAGGCACTACAACCAGTTTAAATCTTTTGGGGATTCTTCAGGCCTAGATATCCTCCATACTAGAGGAGGATTTGGCAGATACATATACCTCATACTGGCCAATAGCTAATATAAAATCTAAAGCTATATAAGCCCTCCCACCTCGCCATAAGGGGAGGTGGTCTTGAGGCCTCTAGCATTAGGCACAGAACAATAAAAACTACAAAACTTTCTAGTATGAAAGCATATAGAAAAATGGAAGGCATACCTACATAATACTGACCTATCTATCATATTTGAAATTAAGCAGGTTAATTCAGCCTTTTTCAGTTTGAGATTTTGCTTTAATTATGCCTTATTTTCATTAATTAATTCTACTATGACAATTTTCTGCCTCAAAATGGCTATATATGAATCTCGGTTGGATAGAGTTCTGGCAGCTGGAGGCTCAGATTGCCAATTCATTGCTTTATAGTATACTTGTGTGTAGGCCTGGAAATGTTTTAAAGTTACTTTAAAATTCCAAACACTTCTTTATTTTTGTTATTTTGTTGAAATGCTATTTTGGGGACAATGGTTGTGGATATGAGACCTTGCCAGAGCCCCAGTTTATCTTTATTTTCTCTAGGATCTAAATTCTTTTTAATTTTATTTCCATTAATTTCCTCCTTTCTTCTCTGCTTTGCATTCATGGTTTTGAAATTACTTGTTTCAGTTTGCTTTCTCTGCAATGAATTGCTGTTAGAAGCTGCAACAAAAATATCTTAACAGAAGTAAGCCAAGCTGTATCAATTGTGTGGCTTTGTTTGGTTTCATTATTTCTTTTTCAATTTGGATTTCTAAATTGCATAGATGAGGCTCAATGGCCCCTTTAAATTATCTTGTAATGCATTTACTGGTCTTTCTTGATAATAAATAACTGGAGATTCTGTGCATTAAATGAGAAGGACTGCAATTAATGTGCTAAAGCAACAAGCATTTTGGAGTAGAGCAGGCCTGTACAACATGCCCCCCGCCAAACAGCCTTGTGTGGGCCACTGGCTTTTTTTGAAAATTCAAAGAATCCATTGCCACCAGATGTCCCTGCTGTCCTGAAAGACATGCTGCCAAGTGCCTCTAACACCTGTCTGATGCTGCCAGCCCCATCGCAGCAAATCACTAGCCACCATACAATTGATTGGTGCACCAACTATTCTCTGTGGCCTGCAATATTTTTAAATTTATAAATGTGGCCCTTTCCCCATTATGAGATGTGCAGACTTGGTGTAGACTGTGCTGCCTCAGAGTTGTAACCCAAATTCCTGTATGCTTGTGACAGCTTGCATTTAGCTCTGGTTTCCTGCTGGCTAGTCATGTATCCACTTAGATATCCAAACAAACACATTGTGCTCATTTGTTGATAACAGAAGCTGAGATAGGAACATTGTTTAGTCACCCATAGGAAAATATTCCCACAAGAGGAAGAATGGCTTTTGGGCTGGCATCAGAAGTGGAGGCTTCAAATACCCAGGAACTCTGGAAAGGAGAACCAGGGGAGAATGGAGGTAATGGCTGATTACTTAGATAGCCCTAAATAGCTTTGGCTGTGAAACTCCATAGCTTTAATAAAGAATTTAGTTGGGCGTGGCAGTATTCGCACTGCTGAAGGCTTGTTAGTTGGAGAATGACCTGAAGTCCATTAAGGGGAGGATGGTAAGCTCTGGAAAGATTGCTGATGCAAAGAGGAGGAAGCACTTTAGAATTTTAGCTATTTAACATAGAGGATCCCTCAGAGACAAGAGAAGATCAAAATTCAAAGATTTTCCACTCTGAGGAAAGCCAGATGCCAGCCTGACTCACAGAGGGAAAATCATCACCAGAATCTGCAAGCCGCTCTAAATTAGGAGGAATGTAAATATATCAGACTGGCCAATACAAACATACAGGTAGTCCTTGAGTTACAACTGCAATTGGGATCAGAATTGCTGTCACTAAGCAATGCGGTCGTAAAGTGTGATGTCACGTGATCGCATTGCTTAGCAATGGCAATCCAGGCAGTCCCAGCTGTTGTTGTAACCCCAGAAACTTGAATCATTAAGCGGGAAGCCAGGCAGCAGAATGAGTCCCAGGTAAAGACTGTGGGGGTGCCGCAGGGGGGTGGGGGAGGTCCTGGGAGGCCCAGGACAGGTCACGCAAGAGTTGAGGGAGGGGGTTGCTGCAGTGCAGCATGAGCTCAGGAAGGCCATGGAAACAGCATGCGCAGTGCATGCAAATGCAGGGTAGCCAGGGAAAGACAGCATGGGGTATGTGCATGCATGTGTGCAAGCATAGGGAGGCTGGGGAAAGGATGCAGAGTGTGTGCAAGTGAAGGGGGGAAGGAGGGCATAGTGGCATGTGAGTGAAGAAAGGCTGGGGGTGGGGGAGGCTTACCCAAGCAACTTGAAACCTTCCCTGCTGGCTTCCCCATTGACTTTGCTTGTGGGAAGCCAGCAGGGAAAGTTGCAAATGGCAATCATGTGACTGTGGGACACCACAACCAGTGGTAAGTCTGAACTGGTTGCCAAGCACTTGGACGGAACTTCGAGGACCAGTCGTAAGTAGCTTTGTTCAGCACCATCGTAACTTTGAATGGTTGCTGAACAAGTGGTCGTAACTCAAAGACTACCTGTATGCTACTGGTTCATTTCTGGACTTAATTCAAAGTGCTGGTTTTGACCTTTAAAGCCCTCAGTGGCTTAGGACCAGGTTACCTGGAAGAGTACCCCTTCCTGTGTGTACCTACCTTTCATGGCCCAGTAGAAAGGAGAGCAGAACAGAGGTTCTATTAGATTATTGCCAAGCAACAGAGTAAACATTCCGATGAGTGGCAGTTGGCTGCAGCCTATATAAAAGACTTGGCTACCGTTGTTCTCTCTGCCGGAAACAACGTCTAGTTCAGGTGTGATCCCTGTGTAGAATTTCTTGAAACCTACCAACCTTGACCCAGCTCTTGAAACTTGGACCAACTTTAGATGTCCTAGGCAAGCCTTTGCTTTGTTTGACATTCCTGAATACATTGCTAACTCTGTTACCTGAAAATAAACCTGATAATCTTCCAAGAAACTATGTACGTGTGTGAGGCTGAAATCTGAAGTAGGATAGTTTGTTTCCAGCCCCAGTTAACTCTTTTTGACTGGGAGTGAAACCCTTGTTACAGCCTGGAGCAGTTACCTGGAATTTTTACACTTCATAATTAGTTTTTCTTTAAAAAGGTGATATTAGCATTTAAGCATGGCATCCATGCCTTTTTTTCAAGTTCAGGAAACCGTGTTTTCCTTTTACCCAAAACCCTTTCTTTCTTTTATGTGCAAAAACTAATCTTTTCAGCAACTAAACAATAGAGAGCATATTCTGAAAGTCATTGAATACAATTGCAAGTTTTAAGATGATACAAACCCGGCTGGGAAAGGGAGTGACATAACCCATAAATTTGCCACTTGTGGGATGTTATCTAGATTCAATGTTTTCTGTTGTTCAATTCTCACATGTAATCAATGTCTTTTATTGTTTGATTACTTGCTTTATCATGTATCACACACACCAAATGTATGTATCATTTATCTCTGTACCCTATAAAAGGACTTGACCCCTCCTTAATAAAGGCTTTTGCTTTGGCCTGAATTGCTGTGTGATTCATGTTTTCGGGTAGGCAGAAAGCCACTTTGCAAAGTTAGTCTCTCTCCCAAATTCAGGGACCAAGTTTTTATTAGCTCCATGCCAAACTCGGGGTGCCTGAGTTTCTAGGCAACAGAGCAACTTGTGTCTGAGAATGCCCAGCTGATACATCAAGTTGCTCTGCTCTCAGCTCAGCTCCAAGCCTTGCAGGCGGCAGCACCCTCTCCATGCAGAAAATGTCCTATTGCCTGCCCAGAGAAATTTGATGGGACACTCTCTTAATTTCCTGCCTTCTGGGCACAATGCAATCTATACATGAGCTTAAGAGAAGACGACTTTCCAGCCAACAAACATCAAGCAGGATTCATAATCAGCCTTTTATCTGGAAATGCTGCCAGGTGGGTCATGCCATTGTTAACAGTGGTCCCTACTGAACAATTTTAATGTGTTTAGTCAACAACTTCAAGCAATGTACTGTATAGTGACCCTGTGAAAACTCAGCAAATCACCATATCCGAAAGCTGAAACTAGGGCGCAGCTCAGTGGCTGAATGTGTAAGTGCTTTTAGGCTCATTTCCCAAGATCTGGCCTGGAATAAAGCTGCTTTGATCAACCAATTTCATGAAGGGTTGGCAGACGATGTTCTTGATGATTTAGCATGAACTGAGTGTCCAGGCACGATATAAGAATTAATTCAGCTGTGCTTGCAGATAGATGGGCGCCTACAATAGTGAAAGGCCAGGGCCCGTACTAACAAACCTGTTGTTAAGCCTGCAACACCTCAGCCCAAGTCTAGTCTTGAGAAAACCTCCACTGAAAACATCCCCATACAGATTAGGGGTGTACAGCCTCATTTGACAGATGCTGAGAAGGCATGAAGGTGGAGAGAGGGGCTTTGCTTGTACTGTGGTGGTCAGGAACATATGGCAACAAATTGCCCTGCCAAGAAATCCAGCTCAGCGCTCTTGGGAAATGGACCTCACCCAATTTTAGGTGGGCTACTAAATCGGGACCAAGTTCTGGCAATGCAAGCCCAAACACCATGTCCCACTCCATCAAAACACTTAGTAGTTTCAGTGTCATTGCGCATACCAGGGAAACCTGTTTTGGAAAACTGGCCCATGCTTGGTTCTGGAGCTACAACCAACTTCATGGACCTTCAATTTGCTGCAGACCATGGCATTTGGAAGTATACTCTCCAACCATCCCTAGTGGTTGAAACAATAGACAACCACTACGATCAGGTCCTGTGGTTTGGGCCACAACACCATTGAACATGCAACTAGGAACTCATCAGGAAAAGACTGAGTTCTACCTTGCTTCAACATATCATTTTCCCATTGTCTTGGGCTTGGAATTATTTCAAGCACATGATCCACAGATTGTGTCCACAGGAACCATAACTTTCCCTGTTCCTTGTTGTAACCACCACATGACTGCCATCTCTGCGACTTAAGCTACCGAACAAGAGGGAGAGATACTTCAAGACCTTCCCTCCAAATACTGAGACTTTGCAGATGTATTTAGTGAAGGAGAGGCAGATCAGTTACCACCTCATTGACCATATGACTGCTCCATTGATCTGATACCTGGGGCCCAGATTCCAGTTGGGCATCTCTACTCCCTCTCAGAACCAGAGTTGGCTGTGTTGAGGAGTTCATTATCAAAAATCTAAAGAGGGGTTTTATTCGAGCCTTGTCCTCTCCTGTAGAGGCTCCCATATTATTTGTAAAAAGGAAATCAGGAGAACTTAAGATTGTGCAATGGCTACAGGCAGTTAAACCAGATTACTGTGCGTAATCATTATCCTTTGTCACTTGTTTCAGGACTCCTAGAATGTCTCCAAAATGCCCAGGTGTTTGCGAAGCTGGACCTTAAGGGTGCTTATAAACTGGTACGAACCTGGAAAGGGGATGAGTGGAAGACCGCGTTTTGCACCCAGTATGGGCACTTAAAATACACAGTCATGCCCTTCAGATTAATTAACATTCCTGCAGTCTTTCAGCATTTCACGAATGACGTGTTCCAAGATCTTCTGGACTGCTATGTCATCATTTACCTCGATGACATTCTGATTTTTTTGAATTCCCTTGCAGAGCACGTACAACAGGTAAGAACTGTATTACAAAGGCTTTGAGAAAATTGTTTGTTTGCCAAGCTCTTCAAGTGTGAATTCAAAAGGACTACCATTGACTTCCTAGGCCATCGCATCTCTTCCATTGATATTGCCGTGGATCCTGATAAGGTGGATGCTATCTTATCTTGGCAGCCTCCACACAAAGTCAGGGACATACAATGCCTGTTGGGTTTTGCAAACTATTGCCGGTCTTTCATTTCTTGGTTTACCAAAGTCACAGCCCCATTAACCAACCTCCTCCAGAAGAAGGTTCCCTTTCAATAGGATGAGAGGATCCAGAAAGGTTTTGAAACTTTGAAATCTGCATTTGCCTCTCAACCCATCCTTTGCCACCCAGATCCAGTAAGACCCTTTGATGTGGAAACTGATGCCTCTGATGTAGCAATATTGCTACAGACAGACCCACATTCTTCCAGTCTCTTCCCCTGTGGGTATTACTCATGGAAACTAAACACAACCGAGAAGAATTACATCATCTGCTGGCAATCAAAGCCACCTTTAAAAACTGGTGACATTTACATGAAGGGGCCAAATATCCGGTAGAAGTCCACACAGACCATCAGAATCTTGAACATCTGCAGACACCCAGAAAATTGAACCAAAGACAAATCCAGTGGTCACTGTTTTTCTCCTGTTTCAATTTCAAAGTTATGTACATTCCCAGCAGCCATAATAAGTGGGCTGGTGCCCTTTCCAGGAAACTGGAATTTGAACATTCTGACAAACTTCCAGCCTGCCACTGTCGTACCCATAGAAAAGTTTGCTGCAACTAATGTTCCAATAGATTTGTTTCAGCAGTTACAAGAACAACATGTAGACAGCTATGCCCAGGCCCACTGGAGGGAAACTGAGGCTACACCAAACAACCCTCCACGATATTGGACTCTGGAGTGAGACCTGTTATTTTTTAAAAGCCAGTACTATGTGCCCAGTGGGTGCCTGCAGGGTACAGTTCTGAAACTGTGCCATGATAGCCCACTCGCTGGGCATTTTGGCTGGTTTAAGATGTTTCACTTAGTGGCTAGAGATTTCTGATGGCCACATCTCAAGATGTTGTCATGTTCCCATTCCGATGTTTATGGTTCCTCGTAACGTTTCACATGTCATGTCTGCAGTTGCGTGCCTGCCTGGCCACGCTGGTAAATTTCCTTTGTGCTGACTTGTGATCTTCTGGAATGTATGTTTGGGTTATCTCTGCTGTTCAAGGTTACTTTCTCAGGCCGATTCTAACGGTTGCTAGCATCTGGGGTGGGTGGTTGCTATGCTAGCCTGAGGGGAGGGTTTGCAACGGGAGCAAGGCTTTTTAAGTTTGTATTTGGCGCGCTTTTGCTCATTCTCAGCTTTCTTCGTACTTTGCATACTATTCATTCAATAAATCAGTTTTCTCTAGTAATTACTGATGAGACTCCTTTTATTGGAATAGGCAACCGTTACAGATGTAGACCAATATGTTGCCTCTTGTCCAGTTTGCCATCAATCCAAGGATGTTCCAGGCAAGCCAGTTGATGAACTTCTACCATTGCCCATGCTGGAATGATTGTGGCAAGCTGTGTCCCTTAACTTTAACACTGAACTACTTCTGTCAAAAGAAACAATTACCATATTAGTGGTAGTGGACACTCTCACCAAGATGGCTCATTTCATTCCCTGGGCAGGCTTACCCACAGCCAAGAAGATGGCAAATCTGTTTCTTCAGCATATCCATGGATTGGATCCATGAAATGTCCGAACACCTGATTTCTGATCAGGGCCCACAATTCCCTGTGTGGTTTTGATGGGTGCTCTTTGATGGCGTTAGGAGAGCTGCTTGGGGCTTACAGATAGATCCCAACAAGGAGGATGGTAAGCAGAGCTCTGGGAGCGAGCAGCAATCTGAGTGGTTAAAGGAAGCGGAGTCAAGTGGAGAGCAGTGAGAACAGGTACCGCTGATTGATGAGGACGAAGACATTGGACTACTGCCTCCCCCCAGTGCTTGAGAGCGAAGAGCAGAGAGGCGAGCAGAATAATGGAGGTGATTGCACATGAGAGGACACGCCCTTCTCTGGAACAGAGGCTACATAAAGAGCGCCGTGAGCCAGGAGAGGTTGTCAGGGACAACCGTTCGTTTATAGATCCTTTGCCTTGCCTTGAATCTGAAATAGAACTGCCTTGTAATAGTATTGACTAGGACCATGACTAATTACAATTACCTTTGATTGTACCTTGCTGGAAAACTGAGTTTATTCCCTCATAAAGACTAATAATAACAACATTTTGACTCTCACTGACAGGAATTCTTGGAGCAGGGTCAATTTCCTGAATGGGTGAGGTGTTGCTTTTATTGACTGTCATTGTTAATAAACCTTGAATTGTTTCTGTGTGTGCATGTGCCTTAGTCGGAACAGGACAGATGTTTTAGGAGTGCAGATCCATCTTTCCTCCATATATCATCGTCAGTTGGATGGGCAAACAGAATGTGTGAATGCCATCCTCAAGCCATACCTCTAGCGTTATGTAAATTATCACCAGGACAACTGGGTTGAGCTTCTAGCTTCAGTGAAGTTTGCATACAACAATGCACAACACATCTCCATGAAGATGTCTCCGTTCTTAGCGAATTATGGTTTCCACCCTCAGTTCTTTCCTCTGGATTCTTTCAGTTCATCTTTTTCAGCTGTGGATCAGTTCTTACAGGAGCTGAAGGCAATCCACCAAGTTCTTCAAGACCAAGTACAGGAGGTGAAGGACTCCTATACTTAACTGACCAACATTGTCAACCTTGGGCCTTGTCAGTTGGGGACTTGGTGTGGATTTCCACCAAACATCTAGCTACCCAATGACCATCCAAAAAATTAGACTACCAATTCCTGGGACCTTTTCCCACTGAGGGTGTTATTAACTCCGTAGCCTATCAGGTTACACTACCTACATCAATCAAGGTGCACCAAGTTTTTCATAGGTCATTGTTGAAGCTTAATGGTCTAGGAAGCAACTATCGTTCCAAGGTTCTGCCTTCACTATCTGTCATAGTAGATGGTGAGCCTGAGTATGAAGTGGCACATATATTGGATTCCCAATGGTACTGAGGCAGATTGCAGTACTTGGTGAACTGGAAGGGGCATGATCCAAAGGAATGCTCATGGGAAGATTTGTCACAAGTTCATTCACCACATCTAGTATGCCAGTTCCATCAACGATACTCCCAGAAACTTAAGCTTCACATTGAGGGTGGAGGGGGTTCTACGAAGGGGGATAGTGTCATAACCCAGTAGAAAAGAGGGCAGAACAGAGGTTCTATTAGGTTATTGCCAAGCAACAGAGTAAACATTCTGATGAGTGGCAGTTGGCTGCAGCCTATATAAGAGGCTTGGCTACCTTTATTCTCTTTGCTGGAAACAACACCTAGCTCAGGTGTGATCCCTGTGTAGAATTTCTTGAAACCTTAGACCCTTGGACTGGCTGCCAACTTTGATTTGGCTCTTGAATCTTGGACCAACTTTAGATTTTGTAGGCAAGCCTTTGCTTTGTTTGACATTCCGGAATACATTGCTAACTCTATACCTAAAAATAAACCTGCTGGCTGGGGAATTCTGGAAGTTGAAGTCCACACACCTTCAAGCTGCCAAGGTTGAGAAACATTGCCCTCCACCAAAAGAGGTGATGTGGGTCTCTACAAGAAAGAGAGAGACCTTTCTGTGGCACCTCATTTATTGAATCCTCTTCTCAGACAGACCTGACTGACAACTACATCAGCAACATTTAGGTTCCAGGTGAAATCCTTTTTATTCTCTCAGATTTTTAATTGTATTTTAATTGAATATTACTTCATATTGTCTTATATTTTGACAGCTGCCTTGCTGCTGCCAAGTTTGTTGGGTGTCTTTATTTTGTATTTTATTGGATGTATTCTAATTTGAATTGTGTTTTTTCTTTTTTAGTGTATTTATTGTAAACTGCCCAAAGGGCTTTGGCTGTTGGGCAGTTTAATTTTTTTAATAAATAAATAAATATATTAAGAGGCATATACATATATTTATTTATATACATATATAATATAAATGAAATATATTAAGAATGGGAAGCTTCTGGTCACCCAGGAAGAGCAAAGCAGAAGATGGGTTGAATGCTTCCAGGAGACCCTCAATCGACCAGATCTGACCAATACATATAATTTCAAAGAAGAGAATGCCCAACAAGAGCTCCAGGTGAACTCTGGTGGAATTACTATTGAAGTCGAAATTGTGATCAAAAGCCTTAAAAACAACAAGGCAGCTGGCTTGGGTGAGATATCTGCAGAGATCCTAAAGTATGGTGGTCAGGCTATGGTGAAAGAGCTGACAAAGCTGTTCAATAAGTGTTGGCAAAGTGGTGCAGTCCTAAAAGACTGGTGAAGAGGTGCTATTGTTAAAGTCCCCAAGAAAGGTAACATCTCTGAATGTACCAACTTGTGGGGCATCACCCTTCTCTCAGTACCCAGGAAGGCATTTTGTGCAGTCCTCTTGAGATGACTGCGAAACACCATTGATCAACTCCTGAGAGAAGAACAAGCTGGATTCTATTCTGGAAGGTCCTGCAATGAGCAAATCTTTACCTTAAGAAATATCATAGAACAGTGTATCAAGTATCAGCACCCGTTAGCCATTAACTTTGTCAATTTTAAAAAAGCTTTTGATAGCGTCCATCGAGAGTCCATTTGGCAGATCCTGTGTTTATATGGCATGCCGACAGTCTTTGTTGTCATCTTTAAAACTTGTACCAACAATCAAGCTGCTGTGTTAAGACTGAGAATGGCCATATGGACTTTTTCAATATTACCACTGGGGTTAGACAAGGTTGTATCTTGTCCCCACTCCTCCTCCTTGTGGCCCTTGATTATGTCATGCATCGAGCTGAAGTATGCAATGGGACAGGCATCCATTGGACTGACTGAAGTTACCTTGGTGACTTGGATTTTGCTGACGATATCACCTTGTTGAAGACGAGCTGAAACTACAACATGCAACAACTGTCTTGGACGACAAGGCAAATAAAGGCCTCAGGATAAGCGCCAGGTAATCGAAGATCATGCACGTGAGCTCCACGGCCCCAGTACAGGGAATTGTACTTGGACTGTAGCAGTTATAGGAAGTGGAGAGGTTCACCTATCTGGGTAGTGTGATCACCTGGAATAGAGATGCAGAGGTGGACGTTAAGTGCTACATTGGGAAGGTGACAGCCGTTTTTCAGAGAATGAATAATTGCTGGTCCTCGCCATCCATATCACTGAAGATTAAGCTCCATCTGTTCATTTCTATTGTGATCCCGACAGCTACTTATGCCAGTGAGACTTGGAAGGCATCAGCAAGTATCAACAAGAGGCTTGATGTCTTCCAACAGAGATGCCTCCGCTGAATCTTAAAGATCTGATATTTTGACTACATCACCAAGGAGGTGGTCTGAAAGAGTGGCTCGTATAAACTTCATAACATCGTCGCACGTAGAAGACTTCAACTGGCTGGTTATATCTTCCACATGGAGAACAACCGGATCCCTAAAGTGGCAATGAGTTGGACGACTCCTGACACTAAATGTCATGCGCTGCCTACCTCCGAGTAACACACAGACACTGATTCCGTTGAAGCAGGCTCTGGTTTATTCGTAGTGTAGATACAGTGGTAGAAAAAAGCTGAGAGTGACAGGAGCGCGCCGGTGTGGGGTTTAAATACCCCGCGCCGGTCAGCGCCCCCTCACTCGAGGTTACATCACCCCCCCTTTGTCCAACATGCTGTCTTGCCGGTAGGTGAGGGGTTGCGAGGCCCCGCTGGCGCTCCGGGATCGCCCATCATCGGTTTCCCTATTCCTCCAGTGATTGCTGTCAGCTGGGCGATCTCTGTTGCGCTAGCGCTAACAGCTTGGGTGTGCCTCGCGATCCGTTTAGCCATTGTATCTTGTTCTTTCGTCTTTGTGAGTTGATGGCTGCTTATCTTGAGCCCCTTCCCCTGTTTCCTTGTTATTGTCATGTGTGCCATTGCGCTGATGTCTTCAGCTCAACGGCACTCATGACATACTGCCCCCTGTCCGAATAGTGCCCCCCCCCCGGCTTTCCAGTTTTTTTTTTTTTTTTTTTTGAATTTCCCGCCGGAGTGTTTTCGCCCCTCCCTTTGTTCCGCCCTCTACCACGTGTCCCTCTAGGGTGTGTTCTCAGTGCGCATGCCCCGGTCACACCCTGGGCGTGTGCATGCTCCAGCCACACCCTGTTTGTTTGGCTCAGTTCGGCGAGGAGAGAGGCGTGGCTGGTCGGGTGCTTATCAGCTCCAGGTAGGGCCCTTATTTTTATTCTAAGTGCGTCGCCTTTGTTGTGTGTGCTCCTGGGCGTTGCCCCCAGGATGCACTGTTGACTTGATTGCCACTCCCCCATGGGCCCGGGGTGGGGGGAGGGTGCTGGCGACCGCTTGTTACTGCCTCGTGGGCCCGGGGCGGGGGGGGTGAGTCCCAGGGGGGGGAGGTCCACCCAAGTCGCGGGCTTGGGGGGGCCCTTTCCCTTGGGGCACGGTAGGCGGGGGAGGCCCGTGGGGGAGGGGGTATGCAGGTGCCGGTTTGCTAGTCTTGCCTTAGGCTTGTCGGGGTACGCCCGGTGAAAAGCCCGGGTCAGGTCAGGCGCGTTAACGTTGTGCGCCGCCACCCATTCTGGGTGGGGGAAGTGTTTCCACCTGACCAAATAGTGTAAAGTTCCCCGTTGCCTGCGGGAGTCGAGTATGTCCCTTACGTCAAAGTGATGTTGGCCGTCGATCATCACCGGTGAGGGCAGTGGCGTGCTTGGGTGCCATCGTGAGGTAGTTGCCGGTTTCAGGAGGCTGGTGTGGAATACCGGGTGGAGTCTCCGTAGGTTGTGTGGCAGGTCCAAGCGTATTGCCACCGGGTTCACTATCTGCGTGACTCGGAACGGCCCGATGTACTTAGGCCCCAGTTTTTTCGAGGGTTGGGGCGACTTTAGGAATTTGGTGGATAGGTAGACCATATCCCCAGCCTGAAACGTCGGTTGTTGGCGCCGGTGCTTGTCGGCCTGCTCTTTGTAGGCCGCCTGTGCTTCCTTCAGCGCTGCCGTGATTATTGGCCACGATTCCGCAATCTTCCGTCCCCAGTCGCTAGCGTCCACCTGGGGTTCCGGGGGTTGTGGTAGCTCCGGTATGGGGACGAAGTCGTGCCCCGAGACTACCTCGAATGGAGTTTTCCCCGTGCTCGTGTGAACGGCGTTGTTGTATGCGACTTCGGCGAACGGGAGCAGTTCGGCCCAGTCGTCTTGATGGTAGTTGGTGTATGAGCGTATGAATTGTTCTAGGGTGGCATTGAGGACCTCTGTGGCTCCGTCCGTCTGGGGGTGCCAGGCAGTGGATAGGGCCTGTTGGGTCCCCGTCAGCTTTAGGAAGGCCCGCCAGAATTTAGAAGTGAATTGTGTGCCCCTGTCGGTCACCACACGTGCGGGACATCCGTGTAACCTGTACATGTGGATGAGGAAGAGTTTGGCTAGTTGTTGTGCGGACGGGACCGATGTGCAGGGGATGAAGTGGGCCTGTTTCGAAAAATAGTCTTTCACCACCCAAATGGCCGTTTTCTTCTGGCTGGGTGGGAGGTCCACTATAAAATCCATGGAGATTTCCTCCCATGGGCGGGAGGGTTCTGCCACCTGTTGTAAAAGCCCCAAGGGTTTGCCTGGTGCCCGTTTGGCTCTGGCGCACGTTGGGCAGGACGCTACGTAAGCTTTCACGTCCCGTCTTAGCGCGGACCACCAGAATTGACGCCTTGTTAGGTGCAGGGTCTTAAGGAACCCAAAGTGTCCCGCTTGCTTGGTGTCGTGGGATCTATGCAAGATCGCTTGGCGTTGCGCGTCCGGGACATAGATTCTGCCTTCCCCCCATGCCAGGTCCTGTGCCATCGTTACCTTGTCGGGGTTTGCCAGGAACCAGGGGTCGGTTTTGAGGGCGGCGGCGAGGTCCGTGCGTATTCCCCCTGGTAGTTGCGGTTGGCGTCGTCTGGTCACAGGTTGTCCCGCCGTCGGTTGCGCCGTAGAGTCGAGCTGCCTCCGAGCGCCGCTCCGGGTGGTCACGGCCATCCCCAGTTGAGAAGCGGATAGGACCGTCCCAATGGTGTCTGGGGCGGGCTCTTCGTCTTGGGGCAGTTGGGAAAGGGCGTCAGCCAGGAAGTTCTTTTTACCCGGCATGAACTTCAGCTGGAAGTTGAAGCGGCTGAAGAATTGGGCCCATCGGACCTGTTTTGGGCTGAGGTGTCTGGGCGTTCGGAGGGCCTCGAGGTTCCGGTGGTCGGTCCAGACCTCGAATGGTTGGGCGGCTCCTTCGAGTAGGTGTCTCCATGTTTCCAGCGCCGATTTTACCGCGAAGGCTTCCTTCTCCCAGACGTGCCATCGCCTTTCTGTCTCGGAGAATTTCCTCGACAGGTAGGCGCATGGTTTCAGGAGTCCCGTGGGGTCCTTTTGGAGTAGGATGGCCCCCAGGGAGAAGTCTGAGGCGTCGGCTTGGACCACGAATGGCCGTTCTGGGTCCGGGTGCGCGAGGATTGGCTCTGTGGTGAACAGTGCTTTCAACTTATTGAATGCGGTCTGGCACGCGGGAGTCCAATTCAATACTGTGCCCGGGTTCTTGGCGCGTCGGGTGTCCCCCACCCCTTTGGTTTTGAGGAGGTCCGTTAGGGGGAGGGCTATCTCCGCGAACCCCTGGGCGAATGATCTGTAAAAATTCGCGAAGCCGAGGAAGCTCTGGAGTTGGCGTCTGTTGCGGGGGCGTTCCCAGTTCAGCACCGCCTCGACTTTTGTGGGGTCCATTTCTATGCCATCTCCGGAGATTCGGTACCCCAGGTAGTCTAGGCGTGCTTTATGGAATTCGCACTTTGCGGGTTTGGCATAGAGCTGCGCCCTTCTGAGCTTATCGAGGACTTGTCTGACTAGGGTCACATGTTCCTCGTGCATTTTAGTGTAGATAAGGATGTCGTCTATGTAGACGAGGACCCCTTTGAACAGGTGTTCATGCAGGACCTCATTGATGAGCTGCATAAACACCCCCGGGGCCCCCGCGAGTCCGAACAGCAGCACTTTGTACTGGAAGGCGCCTAGGGGGCAGTTGAACGCAGTCTTCCATTCGTCTCCCTCCCTGATTCGGATGCGGTAGTACGCCTCGCGAAGGTCCAGCTTGGAGAAGACCTTGGCCGTGGACAGGTGGGCGAGCATGTCTTTTACCAGGGGTAAGGGGTATTTGTTGGACAGGGAAGCCGCGTTTAGGCCCCGGTAGTCGGTGCAGAGCCGTAGGGTGCCGTCTTTCTTCTCCCGGAATAAGACGGGGGCTCCGACCAGTGAGCATGCTGGCTCTATGAATCCCCTCTCTAGGTTTTTATCGATGAACTCCCGGAGGGTTGCCATCTCCTTCGGGGTCATCGAGTAGATCTTCGGTCTAGGTAAGGGGACGTCGGGCAGCAGGTCAATCTGACAGTCCGTCTTGCGGTGGGGGGGTAGTTGGTCAGCTTCCGCCTCTCCGAAGACCTCGGAGAAGTCAGCGTATTGTTCCGGTAGGTCTGCTGTGGTAGCTGCGTTGTCCTGTGTAGCCGCCTCTGCTCGTCCCACAGTGGGGTTGGTTCTGCCCGCCGGAACTGGCGCCCGGTACTCGCCGTCGCCAAATATGAAGGTGCGGGTCTCCCAGTCGATGCGCGGGTTGTTCGTCGCGAGCCATGGCATCCCCAAGACTGCAATGGGTCGTCCGATGTGGGTGACAACGAACGATGTGCGTTCGGTGTGAGTGCCCATTTGCAGGGTGACCGGCTTGGTCTGCATCGTGGCTGGTTTCCCTCCCGCTGTTGAGCCGTCCAGCTGATGGAATGCCAGCGGCGTGGGGAGGGGGGAGCAGCGGAGGTCGAGTTTGGCAACTAGGTCGGGGTGGATGAGTTTTTTCGAGCACCCCGAGTCCACTAGTGCCGCGGCCGTGGTGGCTCCATTGCCGGCAGAGAGTTTGATTGCCGCCATTATAACGGAGCTTTCGCCGTTCCGTCGAGGTGGTCCGCGCTGCTGTCCCACCGCCTGCCTCGCAACGCGTTTCAGGGCAGGCGGGGAGCGTTTCCCGCCGGCTGGTCTGGGTCTACGGCGTCCTCTCCCCCCCAGTAGGCGTCCCAGCCTTCCTCTGGTGTCGCTGTGGCTCCGGTCATTCGGTGGTGAGGGGGCGGTGGCGGGTTAGGTGGTTTGAGGCTAGTTTTCGGGGCGGGTTTAGGCACACTGGCCGGCGGTCGGTTGGTGAAGCAATCTGCCGTCTTGTGCCCCAGTTTTCCACACCTCCCACAGGGCCCGCGATTAAATTTCTTCCTTGGGTATGTGGGACCGGCCGTCCCCACGTGTGGCGCGGGTACCTTTTGGCAGGTGTTGGTCGTGTCTTCCGTCATTGCCATGAGGAAGGTGCGGTGCGCGTGTTCTGCTTTCCCCGCGAGGTGGATCCACCCGTGTAGAGTCTCTGGGTCGTCGCGGTAGAGGGCCCATTGGAGTACGTCGCGGTTGAGCCCCCTTTTGAACATTTCCAGCAGGGTGGTCTCGGACCAGTCGTTGACCTTCCCTGCGAGGGCTTTGAACTCGAGGGCGTAGTCCGGGACAGTGCGTGCGCCCTGTTTAAGTCTTTGGAGTGCGCTTTTCGCCCTCACTTTGGCTAGTGGGTCCTCAAAGTAGCTCTTCATCTCGTTGATGAAGGCGTGGAAGTTGGCGAGGGCGGGGGAGCTGGACTCGTACAGTTGGACATACCAGTCCGCCGCCCGGTCTTGTAGTTTGATCGCCACGGCTGCGATCTTGTCCGCTTCGGAGTCATAGGAGTGTCCGTGCCTCCCCATGAACTCCCTGGCGTTCGTGATGAAGAACGACAGTTTCGCGGGGTTCCCATCAAAGAAGATGGGGAAGTCCTTTGGGGCCCGGGCGTTTTGTGAGCCCCTTCCTCTCGCTTCCCGGCCTGTGGCGTCGTCCGCCTGTGCCGTTTGTTGACCGTCCTCTGGCCCGTGGGAGTTCGGCGCCTCGCTCGGGGCGTGGACCTGTGCGGGGACGTCGTTGGGCGGCGCGGGGGACATCAACGACTGAAGCATGGTCCGGAGTTCCTTCAGTTGGGTCTCCATGGCCGCGAGTCTAGCTTGTGCGTCCCCGTCCGCGATCTGCGCCGCCGCTGGGGCCGGTTCCATCGGTGTGTCGGCGGGGGTGGGTCGCCGGTGGGGTTCAGGCACTCCCGACCGTTGGCCCGCTTCCTCCGCCGTCGGCTGGGTTGCTTCTTCGTCCTCCCCCGTGCTTACCGCCGTTGGGCTGCCGCTCCACGCCCGTGGCTGGGGTGCGATGTGGGGCGCGGGGTTCTCCGCTGGTCTCGGGAGGTATGTTGCTCCCTCCCGTGGCCAGGTTGCCTCCGTCGCCATCTCCCCTTGGGGTTGGAGCTGAGGCTCGGGTTGGGCCGGGTGGGCGTCCATGGCTCCGGGAGTCCGCGGTGCCTCTGGCCTCGATCGGTCCTCCTCTGCTTCTTGCCGTGCGGCTCGCCCCCCTTGTCCGCGTCGCGCCGGCCTCATCGTTCCTGGTCTTCTCGCCGTCTACTCCTCCCGCGGCTCGTTGTCGTCCGGTGGGGCTCGGCGAGGCTGAGTTTGTGACTCTCAGCTTTATGTCCTGCGCTGCCTACCTCCGAGTAACACACAGACACTGATTCCGTTGAAGCAGGCTCTGGTTTATTCGTAGTGTAGATACAGTGGTAGAAAAAAGCTGAGAGTGACAGGAGCGCGCCGGTGCGGGGTTTAAATACCCCGCGCCGGTCAGCGCCCCCTCACTCGAGGTTACGTCACCCCCCCTTTGTCCAACATGCTGTCTTGCCGGTAGGTGAGGGGTTGCGAGGCCCCGCTGGCGCTCCGGGATCGCCCATCATCGGTTTCCCTATTCCTCCGGTGATTGCTGTCAGCTGGGCGATCTCTGTTGCGCTAGCGCTAACAGCTTGGGTGTGCCTCGCGATCCGTTTAGCCATTGTATCTTGTTCTTTCGTCTTTGTGAGTTGATGGCTGCTTATCTTGAGCCCCTTCCCCTGTTTCCTTGTTATTGTCATGTGTGCCATTGCGCTGATGTCTTCAGCTCAACGGCACTCATGACACTAAACGACAATGAGGATGCCCTTGAATAACATGGCAAAGAACATTGACACAAGACCTGAAGGCATTGCAGATCACATGGAAGGGTGCCAAAATATTTGCCCAAGACTGAAAGAGCTGGAGAACCCTTACTACCTGATATGCCACGTAGCATGGACCTGGGAGAGAGAGAGAGATCCAGGTGAAAACACTTAAAGGTCCATAATATTAAGTATATAGAAAAATGTTTAATCAAATTGCATTTTAGAATCTCAAGAGGTTGTCCCTTATCTAGAAATGGCAAGAAAGAGGTAGCAACCTTGCTAGCTCTGCTAAGGAATGGTGCTGGAAATTCAAAGGAAATGCTAAATGCTTGCTTTTATGCCTGGATTTGTGTTTTGCATTGGGTTCTATCAGGAAGCTCATGTGACAAAGCTACATTAGGTTATTAATGTACCTTGCTCAGACTATTTCTTTTTTTTCCAGCGGTACTGTATTTTTGCATTAGCTGTGCAGCTATTTAAGAAACTTACTTCTAATTCTTTAAATATATAAATTCAAAAAGAAAAAGCAACTCTTCAAATACACATATGGAACTGCTTTCCTAATTTCTTAGTTTTCTTTAACTTATATTTTCCCCAAACCATTTAACCTTCTTAAATGTAGTTATTTTCATTTATCAGTTTGGAGCCAGTGTGGTGTAATGGTTAAGATTTTGGATTAGGAGCAGGAAGATCTGGTTTCTAGTCCAGTTTTAGTCATGGAAAACACCTGGGTAATTTTGGGCCCATGTTACTTGCTCTTAGCTCAAACTATGTCCCAGAACTGTTGTGGGGAAAAATAAGAAGAGAGAGTGCTGTGTAAGTTGCCTTGAGCTTTTGAATGAAAGTCAAGATACAAAAACCTGAATGGTGATGCATCATTGATTGATTGATTATGTGCCATCAAGTTGGTGTTAACTGTTAGTGACCACATAGATTTTCTCCATGACAATTAGATCCTAACCTAGTTCTTCAGGTATTCCAACTGTGCACCCAACACTACTGTAACTGAGTCTTGCTGCTGGTCATTCTCTTCTCTTTGACCTTTCCCACCATTAGAGCTTTCTCCAGATAGCTAGGTCTTCACATAATGTGTCCAAAGTAGGATAATTTGAGCGTGGTCATTTGTGCCTCGAGTGAGAACTCTGAGTAGATTTGTTTGACAATCCATTTTTTTGTTTCCTTGGCTACCCATGGTATTCTCAGGAGTCTTCTCCAACACCAATGTTCAAAAGCTTCAATACTCTTCCTAGCCTGCTTCTTCAAAGTCCAGCTTTTGCTTCCATAGAGGTTCACAGGGAATGCCATTGTTTGCATTATTTGGAACTTTGTAGGTATAGTCACATCAAAGCATCTGGATATCTTTTCCAAAGACTTCATGGGTGCTCTACCAAGAGCTTGTCTGCAGTGTATTTCTTGAGTGCTTGTTCCTTTACTGTTGATAGTTAATTCTAAACGACAGAAGCTATGTACTACTTCAATATCCATTAACAGTTCTAAGGCTGGTTGTTATGCCTGTTGTCATTAATTTGATCTTTATATTTAATTTTAGTTCCATTTTTTTCGCTGGGCTCCTTGACTTTTATTATTAGAGCTTGCAGATCCTTTGCATTTTTGGCTATCAGGTAGTGTCATCAGCATAGTGCAGGTTAGTGATGTTTTTTCCTCTAAGTTAAAACCATGCTCATCTTCTTCCAGTCCAGCTTTTCTTAATATTCAGCATATACATTGAATAAATAAGGGGAGAGTATGCATATAGTCTTGCCTCACTCCTTTGCCATCCTGGAGCCAATATGTTTTGCCATATTCTGTCTGTACTGTGGCTTCCTGACCTGTATATAAGTTTCTCATGAGGACAGAGAGATGTTCTGGGATTCCCCATTTTTGAAACTTGACAAGATTGACACAATTGAAGGCCTTTTTATATCAAGGAATCATATATTGGCTTCATTTTGGTTTGGGTTTCTCAATTATCTAGCGTGCATCAGCAATAATGTCTGGTGTTCCTCATCCTTTTCTAAAGCCAGCTTGAACATCTGGCATCTCTTTTTTCATGCAGGACTCTAATTTGCATTGGATGATCCTAAGCATCATTCTGCTAGCATGTGAAATTAAGGGTACTGTACAATAGTTTGCACATACTGTTGGTAATGGGATGTAGATTGACCTCTTCTAATCTGTTGACCAAATCTGTGTCGTTTTCCAGATTTGGTAGCACAGCTTGGTTAGAACCTTTACTGATTCTTCTTGTTTCTTGCCATATTTCTGTGGTGCACCTGATTGATTGGTTGAAAGAATTAATTACATTCAATCTTATATTAATGCCCTAAGCTGCTGAAACTGTAGTAATCAATAAAGGGATGGAAAGGACTTGAAGGTTGCATGAAACTTGGCAGGGAAAAGAGACCTGCTGAATGACCGCCCATGTGCGTGCGTGTCCGCGCACGGCTGCGCGCGTGCTAGGGGCAATTCCAAGGAAGCTGCAAACAGGACCTGCTTTTACGTTCAGGGTTATATTTCCTCCCCTTACAATTTGATCAGCCAACCGCTCGATCATCTACGGACTGACGCGGCCCCTGCTGCTCTCCTCTTTGTTCCCCCGCGTTTTTGACAACGGGATGGAGACCGCCCGCTTCTGTCGCCCACCTTCTGTGGAAACGGTTGGAACGGGCGGCCGTTAACGGTCTTCAGAAGCGGAGGAAGAGAGAACAGAACGAAAAGGCGCTTTGCGCGTGCGCGCGGAGCCTTCGACCGCTCGCGCTCCGGTTTGACAGCTCTGCGTCTTTCGCTCTCCCTTCGGCTGGCGCGTGAGGCCTGCCTCTTTCGAGTGAATCCCAGCGGAGTTGTCGGTCTGGGGGACGGGGAGGAGGAGGAGAGGAGGAGGAGGAAGGTGGCTTTCCAGAGCGGCCTCTCCGATGAGCCTCAGCCTACTGCGGGGCCGGCGCTATGGCTGCTCTGTACCAGAGCGCAGACCCGTCGGCCTCGGCTTCCCCGAACAAGCTGCTGGCGCTGAAGGATGTCCGGCAGGTGAAGGAGGAGACCACCCTGGACGAAAAGCTGTTCCTGCTGGCCTGCGACAAAGGTAGATCTCTGTCTCTCGCTTTTTCCTCCATTTCCGTAAGAAAACGGTTTTCTTCCGACCCGCATTATTAGCCGGCGGCGGGCCTTCGTCCAGGAATCCGCCCAGCATCCAAGCGATCAGCGCCTGAAGAGGCCGGGATTCCGCTCCTTATTCCTGGACGTATCCAGGATGAGACACTTAATCCGGATCATAAACAGAAAGTGATTCGTAGAAAGGGGTAGCACTCTGGCTCTGACCACAGGGTGATGGTTGTATTGAGGAAGAACAACAGCAAAGGTGTCTAAAGCGCCCATCTTTTCCTCCCTTTCCCTTTTATGGGAATGTGCGTCTGTCAGCTTGGTTGCTGGAGGGTCTTGGCTAAACAGCCCAAAGTAATGAGGTTGACAGGCAGCCCCGTTGTAACGTGTGGTTGCTTTTGCTCATTCTTCTCTATTCCTACATTTTAAAAGTGGACGGGGGAAGAGGGTGATTTTCAGGAAATGCTTCCTTTTTGTAATCAAGATTTACATGTAGCTGACTTATTGAGGGGTACAGTAAATATTTTTAAAAATCACTAAAAATTAAAATCTAAAATGCTAAAATAGGTTTTTGTATATTATTGGTTTAGGTGATTATTACATGGTGAAGAGACTTTTAGAAGAGAATAGTTCTGGGGAGATGAACATAAATTGTGTGGATGTGCTTGGGAGAAATGCTATTACCATAACTATTGAAAATGAGAATCTAGACATTCTACAGCTTCTGTTGGATTATGGATGTCAGGTACTGTGACTTTGTTCAGTTAATAACATCAGTATAAATTTGAAATTTCTGTTCTTTTTGCCTGCCCTTTCAGAACAGTATCTATCCAAGTTTCACTTCCTTTCTGTAACTTAACAATGTGTATTTTCTTCCATGGTAGAAAGTAGTTTGTTATGATTTGTGCTTTAATTTTCTTCAGTCTACAGATGCATTATTGGTGGCCATTGACTCAGAAGTTGTGGGAGCTGTTGATATATTACTTAATCATCGACCAAAGCGATCCAGTAGACCAACAATTGTTGTTAGTATTGCTTTAATTCTGTTTGAGGGTGCTTTTCATGATACTCAAATCTTTGAGTTAAGCGTATATTTGATGATGGGAAAATTTTGATCTTGGAAACTTTGGACAGCAAATGTAAGACTTTTTGATTATATATATGAAAAGGGGCAAAATTATTCATTTATTATTTATAATTATTTATTAGATTTATATCCAGGAATTCAGAGTGACATATACAGCACTCTGTCTACTCACTTTTCCCTACAACAACAATCCTGTGAGTTATATTGGGCAGTGAGCTTCCATGGGTGAGGGTCGACTATTTTACTGATTATTTATAAAGGATAAGGATTTTAAAAGTATTAGCTTAACAATTATTGGCACTCTGCTGCTTGAATTATAAATAATCAGACTGAAGGTTGTCTTAGAAAAGATTTCAAGTAAACATTTTTTTTCATCATTTCGAATACTGTTACACAAAAGTGTGCTTGCAGCTTTGGGTACTTAAGAGGGAGGAACATGTAAGAAGCATAACTGAATTTAGCCATTCTGCTTCTTGATGGCCAGTCCCTAAAAGAAAGAGGAATAGCATTTGTACATTAGAACCTTATATGCCTTTTTCATTTCAGGAAATAATTCTTTGTGTAACAAAATGTATTCAGTTAAATTTGTCAGTCATTGCATTCAGTTTAGTAATTTTGAAATTAAAAATGTATAAGACCTTAAAGTATATGTTTTTGTTTCAAATTAGATGTGTCTTAGATTTGATCTCTGCATTAGCAATTAATAAAGCTTAATTTAGTTTCTCAGACTTTTGTCTGTCTCTTGCAGAAATTAATGGAACGTATTCAGAATCCAGAATATTCAACAACTATGGATGTTGCACCTGTCATTTTAGCTGCTCACCGTAACAACTATGAAATTCTTACAATGCTGTTAAAACAGGATGTCTCGCTACCCAAACCTCATGCTGTGGGGTGTGAATGTACATTATGTACAGCCAAGAACAAAAAAGATAGTCTACGACACTCAAGGTTACAATAATTAGGGTTGTAATTTGTGCATGCAGTTTTCCCACTGTTTTTAAGTAATAACCACAAAGAACCTTAGTTTAGATTTTAGAAGAAACTGAACGCTCATGACAAGGATGTATTTCATGGAGTGTATAGCTTTGCTTGCAAAAGATGTTAGATTCAGTCCCTGCCATCTAGAATTGGGAAAAAATAATTGGATAACTGTTTATGGTAATTATACATTAGTGAACAAGATGGTTTAATGATCTCACTGGTTGTAAATCAGTTTCCTACTGTATTCCTAGCAGTCCTGGAGAGAGGCTTTTGTAAACAAGGAACTTTTTTTTTTTCTTTCATGTTACTATAAATTGCTAATATGTAGCCAGGCTTGTAAAATACTTTTGGGTAAAAACATGTGGATTTACATGAAGACATTCTTAATAGCAATTAGTTGTCATTCTTTTGAAATGACATAAAGGAATTAAAACATGTACAGTGTTATTTTTCTATTAGATCAAGAGAGTACTCTTAACAATTTAGATCTCTACATAATTCAACATCTGTAACTTACCGCTGAGCCATTTTCTCATAGAAACACAGATAAAACAGAATTCATTAATGTGGATTAAAACAGCAGAACAATACTTGCTTGTTTTGTCTTCCTAAAGCTCAGTAGGTAAGGGGCCAATATGACATTGGGTGAAAACTGTTCCATACTTATGCATATCCTAAGTATCCACTCCCAAACAGACTGCAGAGGAGATTCTACTTGGAGAAGGCAGCTCTGAAGCTAATGGGGAATTTAACCATGTAAGGTTTTACAATATAGGTCAAAACCAACATTTTGAATTGTACTTGGGAACATATTGGCAACCAATGCAGCAATGGAAGAACTAATGTTTTTCCCATATAGTGGCTTTCACCAGGCAGCAAGCAGAGTTGCATTCTGTACCAGCTGTAGTTTCTGGGTATTCTTCAGAGGCAGCCCAAAATAGAATGCATCGCAGTAGTCCACTCCAGAGGTGATAAAGGCATGAGTCACTATTGCGAAGTTTTCCTTCTCCCCAAAAGACTGCAATTGGCACAAAAACAGAAGCTGGGGTAAAGGCCCTTTTGGCCAGAACTTCCACCTATTGATCAATCAGAAACTGAATCCAGAAAGATACCCAATCATTGACCTGCTTCTTCAGGGAGAGTACAATCGCATCTAGAGTCAAACAGGAACTGAAATCAAACCAGATTGTCTACATGCAAAAAGGATCTCTGTTGTACAAGGAATCTATTTTGCCACATCCAGTCGCTCGCAGCCTCCAATGCTAGATAGGAACATGTTTGTTATGTTCTTGTCATGAAATTACAAATGGTGGATATAATATCCCAAATTGTCCCAGTTGTTTTGAGTAGGATTAATGTGTTTGCACGTCTTGAGAATTTTAATCTAAAACAATTGTCCTTTGAGCAATAGTGGATGGCACAGTCCATCTTATAATCAAGTCTTTAATAAAAGTTCTCAGTATTTAAACTAAAAACTGCTAAGAACTTTCTTAGAACATGTGCCTTGGTGATGGAGGGAATTCTTTTGCTTACTGGTAATGGTATATAAATATATCAGATTTCTAAAACAGATTTCATATTAACAATAGTTGAAATGATTAATCAGATGAAAACTGCTTGTCTTAAGATGTGTTCTGTAACATTGCCACTGCAGATTTCGTCTTGATATTTATCGATGTTTGGCTAGTCCTGCCTTAATAATGTTGACAGAAGAGGATCCAATTCTGAGAGCCTTTGAACTTAGTACAGACTTAAGAGAATTAAGCCTTGTAGAAGTTGAATTCAGGTATGGATAATATGTATTACTATTGCATTTTCAGCAGCATGATATAATTAGATGCAGCATACCACAAGTGAGCAGGGCTCACAATATACATCTTGTAAAATGAGAATTTATAATGCAAACTCATTAATGTTTACTGAGAAATGAGTCACACATTTCTATAGCTCTTATTCCCAGCCAAACATACTAAGGATTGTACTCATAATCTCCAAATAAAATATTTGAATGTCTTGTTACTAAGGAACAAGTACCAAATGCAAATGCAAAGCATAACTGTTTTAAACTAATGGTATGGATTTGTAATTAACTTAGAAGGTCCTGCATAGACTTCAAAGATTTATAGCAAATGACTACTTAAGGGCAAATCTACACTGGATGTTGCTGTGTTTCTTTTTGTTTCAATCACAATTACTCTGGTTATATGTCAGTAATTACTGGAGAATAATAAGGGAGGTTTAAATACACATACAGACATATCTTGATAGATCACAGTGGCAAACCACTTTGGCACTGTTGCCAAGAAAAATATATGGTTCATCCATGAATAATTTATTCCCTACGTTGATAACGTAATTCCATTCTGCATGGCAATGAAATGAATTGTTTTAATTTCTAGAGCAAACAATCCATAGGCATCACTGAGGACTTTAAAAGATAAAGTCTCCTTCAAGTCAGGCTTGAGTCCTGGTGGCTTCATGGATATCATCCTAAAACCCTGAAATTTCCTGGTGATTTGCAATCCAAATACTAACTAAGCTTCCACAATTAGTAAAAATCAACACAGTGCTGCTGCCATCTCTAACATTTATTAATTTTATTAATTTGTTTTTACAATATTTATAACCTATCTCAGTCCTAACAAAGGGTGCAACAAAGCACCACCCCCAAACGTATTAAAACTTATATAATAAAAATCAGCCATAATTCTAGTATATGAAATGTGTCTTTCTCTTAACTTAAGGGATACTTTATGAAAATCAGGTTAAATTATTTATTTAAATTATTGATATCTTAGATTTATATCCCACCTTTCTTCTAGGAAGGCAACATACAGTACATAGCATTCCCTCTTCCAGATTTTTCCCATAGCAACTGCCCTATGAAAGTAGGTTGAGTTGAGAGAGAATGACTGATGCAGTCATCCATATCTGAGGGATTTGAACCTGGATCCCCCTGGTCCTAGTCCAGCACCTTAACTACTGTACCAGCTTTCCTTTTTAAAAGTTTGTCCTTTTTCAGTGATTTAAATAATTTATTTGAACCATCTTGATTTTAGCTCTTTCCAATCTGGTATCTACTTTTGTTCAGGAAGGACCTTTCTTCTTTTTTGTTTGCACAGTAAGTGAAATTAGCATTAGAAGTAAGGTTTCTCAACTTATTTCCTAGAAATGATTACGAAGAACTAGCCCAGCAGTGTAAAACCTTTGCTAAAGATTTGCTTGCTCAGGCACGGAATTCCCGGGAGCTTGAAGTTATATTGAATCATACTGCAAGTGATGAGCATGTGGATAAACGAGGATTGCTAGAAGAGAGAATGAATTTGAGTCGCCTAAAGCTTGCCATTAAGTACAACCAAAAGGAAGTATGTCAATTTTGGTTTATTAAATATACAATCCTCTAACAAATAGATGAGATAAAACAGATAAGTATCTTAGTAAGTTTCCAACTTCTAACAATTACAAAAATTATAGTACTAATTCAATAAAATCTATTAAATTTCTAATGGAAACAAAATGTGAATTAGCAGCCTAGCCCAATACTTTTTTGTGTAGGACAGTGGTCAATGTATTCATGTGGCAAGATCATGAATGGCAAGGGAGAATTAATGCTATGTTGGTATGAGTTCCTTATTACAGCTCAGCAGGTTTCCCTGCTTTGCTGCTCTGGTTCTCACCACATACATCTGTTGTGGCACAGTGTTTTGCTTTTACTTCACCCTGTTCCTATTGGCTGGCATTATGTAATGGTAATGAAGTTGCTGAAGTTAATTGCCTCTATCGATTGAAGGATAAAATATGGTGCAAGGTTTTTGTGCAGAAGATGACTGGCACTAATGTAACCAATACTTTCATATTGCAGTCCTCACTTGAACATTTTTGAAGTTTCATTTTGTGCTCAGCATTTCCAGTCATATTGGGTTTTTTTATTATTATATCTGCCTGCAAGTCAGTAACTGTTGTTACAATTCTGCTGTTTTTTATGTTGGAGAAAAGCCATACATGTTGCCATATTTTAACCCTGGCAAGGCTTTAGTACTGTGTGTGTCTGTATGTGTATATTTAAAGAGAGTTACTCTGCAAAATGGGAGATCTGTTTCACACATAGTTCTGGGAAAGCAGAACCAGAAGTAATAGATATTGTGGGATATGGTTGCCGTAACAATTAACATTTTAAATATAATTCACATTTTATTATTTTGGGGAACCAGTGGTGTGTGTGTGTGTCTGTGTGTTTGTGTGAATCAAACTAGTCAGTCCAACAAAAGCAACACACCCTGTCACAATGCAGGCCTTGCCTTTTGTGTACATGTGTGTTTGATGTGACATATACAATAGGTTAAAAAGAGGTGGAGCTTACAGCGCAGTGCAACTTTCATCATTCTGATGAAAGCAGCTGGGGCAGTGGGCACCATACAAACATTTTTTGCAATTAATTGTTCTAGTATTAGCAAACATATAAAATGAGAATGAATATTTGCTTTAAACATACAATGAAGTTCAATTGATTGCTTGTATTTAATTATACAGAATTTACATGTTTAAAATGAACTTACCCTCCAAATACAATTATTGTAGCTAATTATTTCTGTCAACTTTGTTAAACAAAGAATGTAAGTCATTGGCTCCTTTAGAAAGTGCTTATTTATGTAAAAATATTTTTCTATTACAGTTTGTTTCTCAGTCTAATTGCCAGCAGTTTCTCAATACTGTCTGGTTCGGACAAATGGCTGGTTACCGCCGCAAGCATACATTTAAGAAGATTTTGACAGTCTTGACAGTTGGCATCTTTTGGCCACTACTATCTTTTTGCTATTTACTGGCACCACGATCTCGAATAGGCAGAATAATTCATACTCCTTTTATGAAATTTATCATTCATGGAGCTTCATATTTTACATTTCTGTTATTGCTTAATTTGTACTCTCTTGTCTACAATGAAGATAAGAAAAACACAATGGGACCAGCATTAGAGAGAATAGACTATCTTCTAATACTGTGGCTCATTGGTAAGTATAAAGAATACTAAACTGTTAAAATGCTGACTTTCTCACCCTCCATTTTGCTTAATAATGTGTAGTACTGTGAATAAACGTTAGATGGCCATCTTGTGTACTGTGTAGGGCTCCTTACTTATATGGGGAAAAGTCTAGATTTCCTACAAGAAGTCCACAGAATACTTGCTATATTAATGCCCAAAATTGTTGTCAAATTTATAATTATTGTTGTTATATTGTTATTTTAATGTTATTTTCTGTTATTTCTGACAGAAAACATGAAATCTTATAAAATAGTGAAAACCTATTTTTAAAATAAATATAATGTAAAAACCTTCATGAGTTAACTAGTTATAGACTGGAACTGGGGACACCAGGTTCAACTCTAGCTGGCCATCAAATTCACTCCGTGATCTTGCATTCTTTAAGGAAGAGCAGTACATAAAGGTAGTATTAACAAACGTTTCTGACCAGTTTTGTAGTGCAATTTTGTAGTTTCAGTCTATGAGAAATGCCTGCTTAAAAAATGAACCTATACCAGCAGATAAGTTGTCCAACCCTGTTGTTCTCTCAGAACACAGCTTCTGAAATAGCCTTCAGAAGTTCTCCAATTCTGAGCAAAACTACTGTTTCTCCATGGTGAGGAGCAAGAGAGAAATGGTAATATTAACTGCATTGGAATCATGTGAGTCTGCATGTGTGTGCCTGTGTAGAAGTAACAGGCATGAAGAATCTCCAGCCTGTAGGCTTTATACAGTCCACTAGGTTTTCCCAACCAGCTCAGTTGAGTTTTCTTAATGGTCTCATCTTCTCTACAGCAAAACTCCATAGTAGCTTGTGGTCCTTTTCACTACTGACTGACAGCCCTTGAAATTGTGTGACCAGAAAGAAAGCAATCCTCTTGCCAGACAGGTTTCTACAACCTTGAATTAAAACCATTCTATTTTTATTATTTTTTCATTTTTTATTGTTAGCTGGGCAGAAAGGCAACCTGTAAATCAAACAAATAAATGCCCACCTCCAATACACATACAGTGCTGATCTACTTAATATCAGCATGGAAACAACTATTTTTCATTACCCAGCCACTGGTGGTAAAGAAAAGTAGTAAGACTCTGTAGGCTATAGAAAGAGCATCAGAAGCTGCATTCTGGATGCAGGATACTGATTTGTTTGTTACAGTGGTTATAAGCCACATAGTCTTATAAATATTATAATTATACTAATATAAAATAAAATAAAATAATAAGACCTCTGGGCAGAACATAAATGAACTGAATTGAATTGCCTGTATGCATGATGGCAGAGTTAGAAAAATGTGTGCTTCAGTCACATAAAAAGTTATAATAACAGGAAGGCAGAAGATAGCAGAATAGATGCAGATGGAGTATTCTCATTCTTGCATCAGGTCTATGTCTGTAAATGTGTTAGTTGATCCTTCAAGAATCAGCAACTCTAGTAGAACCAGCAAGGGGGAGCAGAGACAATATCTCTCAGTATCATTGCTTTTTAAGGCTGTGTAAAGCATTCAGAATTTTGGAAAGCGTATTAGCATAAGGAAAGCAACTATATTCTCTGGAAGGGCTGTCTCATTGTGTGCTTGTGTGCACATGGAGAATGCTTCTGCTGGAACTGCCAGCAAAGTAGCTGTGCATGGACATACATGTACAGGCAGTAGGGGACAGTCTTTGAAACAGCCATACAAGCTTTCCAAAGGATGTGCCTGCTTTCATATGTCACATGAAAGGATGGGTAACTTTGTTTGCCTTAATCTGCTTTGTAAAACACTTTTTCCTAATGCTTTGCACCACTCATGGCTTTTTAAAATAAATCCAACAAGCTTTGGTTTGATTTTATGTGAATCAATAAACTTGCAAATCATATTTTTGTTCCCTAAGACTGACATAATCCTATGAAATAATAATTGCTCCATACATTTGGTATGTTCATTTGCTGGAACTCTCTACATAGCTGTGGAGGCATTTGATAGCCTTAAAGAACCAACATTTTTTACTGTGCTATCCATTAAGACTTAAAATATCTTCAGACCTTTACTACAGAAAGAGTAATACTAGGAAGTGATGCCAGTTACAGAAATATAATTTTTCATAGTAAGATGTGAAAACATCTGCAGTCCTTAAACATTACTTCTTTTTAATCACACTGATGATGAGATTGAAAGAGAAAGGTATTAAATGGGAAAGAATGCCAAAAAGTAAATAAAGCCACAAAACGAAGCTATTACAGCATGACCCATGGAGCTCTTTATAAGCTTTGAACATAATAGTTCAGCTTATTGTCACATTTACATCATATCAAAGTTTTGGCCTGTAGGAATATTTTGCATTTTAAAAACATGCCAGTGAACAAATGGCTGCTGTAGTAATGAGGCTGATCACAAGATGATGTGAATTCCTTCAGTCAAGTTGCTGTGCCATCTGCTACTTGCCAGTGGCTAAATAGCTTACCAGTTGTTAGTACCAGATTTAACTTAGCATGTTGTATGAACATATTGTTTTTGGCATCTGAGGTTTCCCTCTAATACAAATATATTAAATACATTTTTCCATTGGCTGACAGTTGGAAAAAAAGCTGTTGAAAAATATCTAGGGAGGGAGAGAAAACCCACTCATATTCTTAGCAATGTAGTCTTATCCTAAAACAATATTGTATAATATTTATGATTAAATATTATTGCATATTTATAGTAGAAGATTAATTTTTATAAGGTAACATTCTTTTATTTGGAATGTACTGATCATTATCTAGTTCAGGTTCAGTATTGTGTTATCATATATTGTAGTATCATTGTAAGCTGTCTCTGTCACTAAAAACTCCTTGGAATGAGTTGTCCTTATTAGAGTGACTGTGTTATTTAAAATTATAGCCAGACAATATTGAGATTGCTTACCCTTTTTCTTTCTCTGTTCTAAGGAATGGTATGGTCAGATGTTAAAAGACTTTGGTATGATGGCTTGGAAGACTTTTTAGAAGAATCACGAAATCAACTTAGTTTTGTCATGAATTCTCTGTATTTGGCAACTTTTGCTCTCAAAGTAGTTGCCCATAATAAGGTAAATGGTGATTGTAAATTAACATCAGTATTGAATTACTGTATTTTTCAAGAATTGAAGTTTTAAAGACATTTCATTCTTAAAATTGTCTGGTATGTTTTTGAGTTTAGACTGTATAAATTTAGTGCTGCTACAGGAAGTAGACATTTTATTTATTTATTTATTTAAATTTATTGGCTGCCCATCTCCAGTGGACTCTGGGCGGTGCACAAAACTAAGAGAGACATAAAAACACTAAATCAGTGTAAAGAGCTTGCAGTGTTTCTTGTTGTTTGCTAAAATGCTTTTTAGGATAAATAAATAAATATTTTACACACACACACACACACACACACGTATACATATACATACTGTATTTCACATAGATACTTTAGTAACCACTTTGCTGTATAGTAACATATTAAATGATGCACTATTAATTTAATGCCAGAAGAAATGTGTTTCATGAGAGATACTGCTAAATTATTCATCTGTTATAACTGAAGTAATGGCAGTTTTGTTTAAAAATTCCAGTTCCATGATTTTGCTGAGAGGAAGGATTGGGATGCTTTCCATCCTACACTTGTGGCTGAAGGTCTCTTTGCTTTTGCTAATGTTCTCAGTTATCTTCGACTGTTCTTCATGTATACAACAAGCTCCGTCCTGGGTCCACTTCAGGTACCTTGTTACATGGCTTTTGCATATTGGTGTGATAGTAGCATATGAGCACCATTGTTAGATTTACTGTGGGTCTCTAGTTTTTCAGATCTAGACCTTCTTAATTTAATGAAACCCACTAAAATCAGTGAGTGTATACACAGTTGCCCTGTTGTTTGTTGAACTAGCTATGTAGGCTTATGCCTATATGGGTAAGGCGTGGTTGCTTCATTGAATCAAAATTGTAGAAACAAAATTAGAATTAAATTCCACATGGCTCAACTGGTAATATTTATTTATTTATAAAACAATCCATTATTTATTTATATATTCTTAGTGTATCAAGGGGCACTGTTTTTTTCCTCACTATAGCTGAACATTCAAATATGTACATAAATGTGAATATGCATAAATTGAGAACCAGTTTGGTATAGTGGTTAAGGCTTCAGGCTAGAAACTGGGAGACTGTGAGTTCTAGTCCTGCCTTAGGCACAAAGCCAGCTGGGAGACCTTGGGCCAGTCACTCTCTCTCAGCCCTAGGAAGGAGGCAATGGCAAACCACTTCTGAAAGACCTTGCCAAGAAAACTGCAGAGACTTGTCCAGGCAGTTTCCAAGAATCAGACACAATTGAACAGATTTAAAAAATGTGCATAAGTAAATAAGTAGTATCTATGAAATATTGGAGGAGAGAGTTCTGTTGTCTGTATTTATTTATTTATATCTTATCAGTTTTTAATCACAATTTCTCTTGAAAATTCCTGATTAATCTTTTTATAACCATTAAAAGTACAGGCTTGAATTCACCTTGAAAAGATTCAATATGTAATTTAATTAATTAATTAATTCTTCGAATTTCTATCACACTTCAAATTTCTATCATACATTTCTATCACTATCAATTTATGTGCTGAAGCTACAACGTGCATTTTCATTAGTCCTCTGTAAGCAAAGTCAGCATTCTAATATACCCAAACAGGCAACAAACACTCCATTCAATGAGACACTGAAACTGAAATGACTACAGATATAGCAATTGCCAACACTCTGCTTTACAGAAATAGAAGGTAACCTTTAAATACCTATAAATGGCATCCCATCAAATGAAATGTGAGGCATATTAGTGCAATACATCCATATCCATAGATATTGACAAAATAGTAAATTTTGCTTAATCATCAATCCTTATTTGAAAAGCTACTAAAAATTGGGTAAGTTTTTAGATTCATTATAAATCATTTCATGGAAATATTGGTGTCAAAAATACCATAGAAATATCTTAATTAAATAAATTACTGCTATAAAAATAGTTCTAATTGAAATGGTTAATTATGTGAAAAATGGTTATTAAGGGAAAAGAGTTGGAAACACATTTTATTTATATGCTAACATATATTATACACATAATTCTAAGTGAAATCAGTGATTAAACTGCAGTTCATTTTAACAGGGACCAGGTGGAGATTATCAGTTGTAAAGCTCTATGAACAGTTTGAAATATGTGGTGCTAAATTATTTGTGAAACATTAGGAACGTTTTACTCCTATTACTTCCAGGGTTTCAGGGGGAGGGGAGGGAGGATTAAGAGTTAAAGTTAACCCTAGATATATTTCCTCAAAATGGAGATGTATAGGGCTATAATTTTCAGCAGGGAGAAAGGTCAGTAAATAGGTAGATTTACTTTTAAGTAAACAATAATAGAAATGTAAATAGGTTTTTAAAATAGGTAACTTCCTGTGATCTGGTTTCATACTGTCTTTAGTCATTAAATTTTAGAGGACAGTATAATTGTTTATATATATTTTAATTAATAGTTGCTATTTTAAACTGAATATTTAGAATACTATTTATCTTTTCATTTTGATTGAAATGAAATGAAATGAAACATTCCATTAATTCACTTAGTGAAACACATAGTTGTTTTACTCTTTTGTGATATCATAGGAATATGGTTGGAATTTTCTGCTTGTCTACTTTTTTCTATTTTTTTTTTCAATATGCAGTTACCTGGTGTTTCGTAACAGTTTAATTAATATCCAGGACTATGTATTTTACAGATTTCAATGGGGCAGATGTTGCAAGACTTTGGAAAATTTCTTGGTATGTTCCTTTTGGTATTGTTCTCATTCACGATTGGGTTGACTCAACTGTATGATAAAGGATTTACTGTCAATGAAGAGAAGGACTGCGCTGGGATTTTTTGTGAACAGCAAAGCAATGACACATTCCACTCGTAAGTTTCAGTGCTTTCTGGCTGTGCATATTGCTTGTGCTTTGCTTGCACTTAGGGTGAACATGCTAATTACTAGAAGCTTTCTAATTGTGCTGCCAGCTTGATAATAAAATTGCCAATTCCCTTACCTTAAAATTTTTGTTGATTCCATAACGTATTTAAACGGCATTTCACCAGCATGTAATTGGCTTTAAGAAAAGATAATTTTACTACAGTCTTGTTTACACAAATAGATTTTGCTTGTTAATTATATAATATACCCTACAAAGCAATCATAATGGTACATTTTGTATTTGATATCAAAATGCATTCAATAATAAGTTAACTCCTGTTATCATCCAGAAGGATACAATTGAAATTGCAACAGCTGTCTTTTCTCTCATGCTCACAACTGGAAAAAGAGTTATACCACACCTCCACCACCACTTCTTCCCTCTCCATTTGTACTGTCCAATACCATAGCTGTTTTATTAAAAAAGTTCAAACAATTCTTGACACAGTAGCCACTCATCCTAGAAGCAAATATGATTAGCTGTCTCTTATATACTTCAGCATGGATGTCCATGCCACTTTACATGTGTTTAACCATAACTCAAAAGGGACGCGGTGGTGCTGCGGGTTAAACCGCTGAGCTGTCGATCGGAAGGTCGGCGGTTCGAAACCGCGCGGCGGGGTGAGCTCCCGTTGTTAATCCCAGCTCCTGCTCACTTAGCAGTTCGAAAACATGCAAATGTGAGTAGATCAATAGGTACTGCTTCGGCGGGAAGGTAACGGCGTTCCGTGTCGTCATGCTGGCCACATGACCCGGAAGTGTCCTATGGACAACGCCGGCTCCAAGGCTTAGAAACGGAGATGAGTACCGCCCCCTAGAGTCGGACTCGACTGGACTTTACGTCAAGGGAAACCTTTACCTTTACCTAACCATAACTCTGTTCCATCTTACTTCTGTGTTAATCTCAGGACTTTAAAATTTTGCATGAATTTATGTTAATATATTAGTGTTTATTACTATATTTAAAATTTTTTTCACTACTGTATTTTAAAATGTTTAAATATATATTTTGAGACAAAAATTGATGTATGTAAACCAATGCAGATTAAAATCCAACGCACATATTAGTTCAAGGAGTAGCAATGGAGTCATTTCAGATCCACATTTATAAAGGTCATTTTTATCCTGCAAAACACATATTATGGAGTACTTGCTGTTTTCACACTAAGTTTCACTTTGCTGTCTACTGTACAGTAGCATGTGCTTCCTCTCTCTCACTAGGCTCCTATATAATTTTAGAGCTAAAACATTCCAATGAATTAGAATAGAGTTATTTCTCATTTTAATCTGGATTTTAAAAACCATGAGCAATACAGCACATTTACTCTTTCTTTATGTGTTTTCAAGGGTTATCTAACCAAAGTTTTTTTTCTATCCTTAGGTTTATTGGCACCTGCTTTGCCCTATTTTGGTATATATTCTCCCTTGCACATGTAGCTATATTTGTCACCAGATTTAGTTATGGTGAAGAATTGCAGTCTTTTGTGGGTGCTGTTATTGTTGGCACATATAATGTAGTAGTTGTGATTGTTCTTACCAAGCTTTTAGTGGCGATGCTTCATAAAAGTTTTCAGCTAATAGCAGTAAGTACTTATAGGGTTTATTGTTTTTATTGCTTTAATAACACAATTTCAGCTCTGAATAATAATGTGCTTCTGATAGGATATGGAATTTGCCATTTTCAGTGAATACTTTAGAAATGCCTGAAGAACACTGATAGAACTCATCTGTCTTCATCAATAATTTATGAGCTAAATCCTGTCTGCAGTGGGGGGAGGAGTCAAAAGAGTCAAGATGGTGATTGAACTGTCTTTTATGTTTGTGTGACACACATTAAAAAGGAACAGGACTTAGAGGTAGCACCCAGTGTTTTGACATAAAGCTGTGTTTAAATTAATCATGATTTAGCAAAATTTCTGAAATATTTATATATTTTAAATAATTTAGAATCATGAGGATAAAGAATGGAAGTTTGCTCGTGCGAAGCTCTGGCTTAGCTATTTTGATGATAAATGCACGCTACCTCCACCTTTCAATATCATTCCTTCTCCCAAAACAATCTGCTATATATTTAACAGTCTCAGTAAGTGGATTTCTTCTCATACATCATCGGGCAAAGTTAAGCGGCAGAACAGTTTAAAGGTAAGGAAATATATATATTTAGTTTTTTATTGTTCATTCATTAATTTGGAAGATTTATATAGCCATCTAAGGGACGCGGTGGCGCTGCGGATTAAACCGCTGAGCTGTCGATCGGAAGGTTGGCGGTTCGAAACCGCGCGGCGGGGTGAGCTCCCGTTGTTAATCCCAGCTCCTGCTCACCTAGCAGTTCGAAAACATGCAAATGTGAGTAGATCAATAGGTACCGCTTCGGCGGGAAGGTAACGGCGTTCCGAGTCATCATGCTGGCCACATGACCCGGAAGTGTCTATGACAACGCCGGCTCCAAGGCTTAGAAACGGAGATGAGCACCGCCCCCTAGAGTCGGACTCGACTGGACTTTACGTCAAGGGAAACCTTTACCTTTACCTATATAGCCATCTAACATATGTAATTGTAACTCTGGGCAGTGACATCAAATAACCTCTCCCAAATAATATTGCAAATACAAATCATACATCAACAAAAAGCAAAACCCATAAACAAATGCATCAAACAATATATAGCTGGGCCCATCAATTGCACATTCCATGTCCCAAAAGATGGGTTCATATATTGCCTTGGCCCAACCCCTGGGGAAAATCCAAATTTTTAAAGCTTTCCTGAAGGCTAACAGGGCACAGGGAGAGAGAGAATTCCAAAGGATAGGCAACACAACACTGCAACAGAAAAGACATGCCTCCTAGGTCCTATCAGATGACATTACCTCAAGGAGGAGACCTGGAGCATGCCTATCCTGTAAAGCAGTGCTTCCCAAACCTGGGTAAATTACCCAAAATTGGGCAAAAGTGTTTTTTCTTTGGGTAATGACACACAAACCCATTAAATTGACTTAAAGTATTTTACCTACATTGGTAAAAAGAACTTTCTGATGAACCATTTGGAGTAATGAAGGAAAAGGTTTGGGAAGCACTCCTGTAAAGTGTGCGGGACAGGCAGAAATAACTGGAGACAGGTAGTCCTGCAAATAACCGGGTCCTGTGCCAGGTAGAGATTTGTGGGTGATAATCAGCATCTTGAATTGCACTCGGAAAGCTTTTGGGAGCCAGTGCAGCTTGCAAAGTAGTGTTAGACAAGGGTACCATTTTCTCATAGAAAACAAATACAGTATCACAGTCTCTGAACTATTTTCATCTGTACTTAACCTATTTTATCCTGAGGGTTGGGCAACCTTTCAGTGGTTGAGCCTGAACTCATCACTCTGATTGCAATCCTAAACTGCAGTTGTGTTTTTTCTACTGGCTACTTGGGTTCAGTTCGTAAAGCATACTGACCTGTACTTAAATAACTAAATAAAAATCTGAAGGACTGCCTCTCTCCAGTCATCTCTGCCCATCCAGTTCAGTTCAGCAGGGCAGGCATGCTCTGGGTCCTGTCAATTAAAGAATGTCATCTCAGGAACTGTGCCTCCTCTGTTGCAATTCATGCCCTCTGGAATGACCTTCTTCTAGAGATTCATGTGACTCCCACCCTTATGACACTGAGTCCTCATTGACGTTCTTTGGGAAAGGGTGATTGTGGAATCCCCTTTTGTCCTTTTGCCTGTTTAGTTTGGTTTAGTTTTGTTCTTGTTTTGAATACTTTGCTCTTCCAGTTAGTTGTATCTTTTTATTTATACATATTAGTTTTTATTGTAAGCTGCCCAGAATAGTTTGGGAGTTGGGCAGCCATAAATAAATAAATAACATTTCATCTTTTAGTTACACATTAATAGATGAAATATTATAATAGTATACCTGATTGCCAATTTTGCAAGCTACCATAGAATAAAAATGCCCTCAAAAGAAAAAAAAAATTCAAATGCTACTTGCCTCATTTTCTGACCTCTGCTGTGGTAGTCCTTCAGCAAAGGATCGTTACCTTGTCATGGTGCTGGAGCTTGAGCACCTCAATGATGCCATGAGCTAAACCGTGAAGGGCCACCCAAGACAGGAAGGTCATGACAGAGAGGTCAGACTAAATGCGATCCCTGGGGAAGGTAATGGCAACCCACCCCAGTATTCTTGCCGTGAAAACTAAATGGATCAGTACAACCAGAGATATGTCGGTATACTATCGGAAGATGAGACTCCCAGGTCGGAAGATGGTCAAAATGCTACTGGGGAGGAACAGAGGATGAGTTCAACTAGCCCTAGATGTGATGACGCAGCTAGCTCAAAGCTGAAAGGACGGCTAGCGGCCGACGGTGCTGGTGGTGAACGGCGAATCTGATGTTCTAAGGATCAACACACCATTGGAACCTGGAATTTAAGATCTATGAGCCAGGGCAAATTGGATGTGGTTATTGGTGAGATGTCAAGATTAAAGATAGACATTTTGGGCGTCAGTGAACTGAAATGGACTGGAATGGGCCACTTCACATCAAATGACCACCAGATCTACTACTGTGGACAAGAGGACCACAGAAGAAATGGAGTAGCCTTCATAATTAATAGTAAAGTGGCTAAAGCAGTGCTTGGATACAATCCAAAAAACGATGGAATGATCTCAATTTGAACTCAGGGCAAGCCATCTAACATCACAGTAATCCAAATATATGCCCCAACCACAGATGCTGAAGAAGCTGAAGTAGAGCAGTTCTATGAGGATCTGCAGCACCTACTGGATAATGCGCCTAAAAGAGACGTTATTTTTATCACAGGAGACTGGAATGCTAAGGTGGGCAGTCAAATGACAACTGGAATTACATGTAAGCATGGCCTGGGAGAACAAAACGAAGCAGGACATAGGCTGATAGAATTTTGCCAAGACAATTCACTCTGCATAACAAACACTCTCTTCCAACAACCTAAGAGACGGCTTTATACATGGACTTCACCAGATGGACAACACAGAAATGAGATTGACTACATCCTTTGCAGCCAAAGGTGGCGGACATCTATACAGTCGGTAAAAACAAGACCTGGAGCTGACTGTAGTTCAGATCACGAACTTCTCATTGCACAATTTAGGATCAGACTAAAGAGATTAGGGAAGCCCCACAGATCAGCTAGATATGAGCTCACTAATATTCCTAAGGAATATGCAGTGGAGGTGAAGAATAGATTTAAGGGACTGGATTTAGTAGATAGAATCCCGGAAGAACTATGGCCAGAAGTTCACAACATTGTTCAGGAGGCGGCAACAAAATACATCCCAAAGAAAGAGAAAACCAAGAAGGCAAAATGGCTGTCTGCTGAGACACTAGAAGTAGCCCAAGAAAGAAGGAAAGCAAAAGGCAACAGTGATAGGGGGAGATATGCCCAATTAAAGGCAAAATTCCAGAGGTTAGCCAGAAGAGATAAGGAATTATTTTTAAACAAGCAATGCGCGGAAGTGGAAGAAGACAATAGAATAGGAAGGACAAGAGACCTCTTCCAGAAAATTAGAAACATTGGAGGTAAATTCCAGGGAAAAATGGGTATGATCAAAAACAAAGATGGCAAGGACCTAACAGAAGAAGAAGAGATCAAGAAAAGGTGGCAAGAATATACGGAAGACCTGTATAGGAAGGATAACAATATCAGGGATAGCTTTGACGGTGTGGTCAGTGAGCTAGAGCCAGACATCCTGAAGAGTGAGGTTGAGTGGGCCTTAAGAAGCATTGCTAATAACAAGGCAGCAGGAGACGACGGCATCCCAGCTGAACTGTTCAAAATCTTGCAAGATGACGCTGTCAAGGTAATGCATGCTATATGCCAGCAAATTTGGAAAACACAAGAATGGCCATCAGATTGGAAAAAATCAACTTATATCCCCATATCAAAAAAGGGAAACACTAAAGAATGTTCAAACTATTGAACAGTGGCACTCATTTCACATGCCTGTAAGGTAATGCTCAAGATCCTGCAAGGTAGACTTCAGCAATTCATGGAGTGAGAATTGCCAGATGTACAAGCTGGGTTTAGAAAAGGCAGAGGAACTAGGGACCAAATTGCCAATATCCGCTGGATAATGGAAAAAGCCAGGGAGTTTCAGAAAAACATCTATTTCTGTTTTATTGACTATTCTAAAGCCTTTGACTGTGTGGACCATAACAAACTGTGGCAAGTTCTTAGCGATATGGGAATACCAAGTCATCCTGTATGCCTCCTGAAGAATCTATATAATGACCAAGTAGAAACAGTAAGAACAGACCATGGAGCAACGGACTGGTTTAAGATTGGGAAAGGAGTACGGCAGGGCTGTATACTCTCACCCTACCTATTCAACTTGTATGCAGAACACATCATGCGACATGCTGGGCTTGAGGAATCCAAGGCTGGAGTTAAAATCGCTGGAAGAAATGTTAACAATCTCAGATATGCAGATGATACCACTTTGATGGCTGAAAGCGAAGAGGAACTGAGGAGCCTTATGATGAAAGTGAAAGAAAAAAGTGCAAAAGCTGGCCTGCAGCTAAACCTCAAAAAAACCAAGATTATGGCAACCAGCTTGATTGATAACTGGCAAATAGAGGGAGAAAATGTAGAAGCAGTGAAATAATTTGTATTTCTAAGTGTGAAGAGCAATGACCAATCTCGATAAAATAGTTAAGAGCAGAGACATCACACTGACAACAAAGGTCCGCATAGTTAAAGCAATGGTGTTCCCCATAGTAACATATGGCTGTGAGAGCTGGACCATAAGGAAGGCTGAGAGAAGGAAGATAGATGCTTTGGAACTGTGGTGTTGGAGGAAAATTCTGAGAGTGCCTTGGACTGCAAGAAGATCAAACCAGTCCATCCTCCAGGAAATAAAGCCAGACTGCTCACTTGAGGGAATGATATTAAAGGCAAAACTGAAATACTTTGGCCACATAATGAGAAGACAGGACACCCTGGAGAAGATGCTGATGCTAGGGAGAGTGGAGGGCAAAAGGAAGAGGGGCTGACTAAGGGCAAGGTGGATGGATGATATTCTACAGGTGACGGACTCATCCCTGGGGGAGCTGGGGGTGTTGACGAGCGACAGGAAGCTCTGGCGTGGGCTGGTCCATGAAGTTACGGAGTCGGAAGCTACTGAACGAATAAACAGTGCTGTGGTAGTCAATCACAAACAACAGTAAAATGTGAAAGAATAGTCTCAAGTCCCTTCCCAGATAAAGAAAGGTCTATCAGTTATTTTGGTGGTCTGTCAGATGACTTTTTGTTCTAAAAGTCCTAAAGCTTCACTTTTGTTTTCTACTACGACACTAGTCTTTATCTGTATGAACAACTGTATTATAAAAAAAGGTGCACTTTTTTCTTTCTGTAATTCCTTCTTGACCACTAATGAATACATCCAATAGTGCAGTAACCACTTTAAAACAGGAAAGTGTACTTACTGTACTTAGACTGTAGCCATTAATGTTACTTTATTTATTTATTTGATTGATTGATTTCTATAGCCGCCCAGCTCAACAAGTGACTCTGGGCGGCTTGTTTATATAGTTCCTAGTTTAGCATAAAATCGTATATTTTATTTATTTATTTAATTTTTATCCTGCCTTTCTGTTTTAGCTACAGAAAAGTCAGCTGTTTCTAAGTCTATTTCTGAATTTTTCTTGAAAAAATGTAAGGTAATACATGAAATATTATAAAAGTATATCTGATTAAAATAGGTTATATATTTTTAGGATAGTCACATGCATATGTATTCAGAAAATGGTTACAGTATTGAATTAGGACCAGGGAGATCAGGTGCAAATCCACTGAGTCATAGAAAATTGAATCCCATCTCTCAGCTTAATAAAATATAAGAAGAGAGATTCTTGTATGTGCTACCTTGAGCTCCTGGAGGAAAAGCAGAATATACAGGCAGTCCTTGCTTAACAACCACAATTTAGCCTGGAGTTTTGGTTGCTAAGTGAAGTGAACTTTTTGCAATGGTTGTTAAGTGGACCACGTGGTCATTAAGTGGACCACGTGGTCATTAAGCGAATCACAATGTTCCCCATTGATTTTGCTTGCCAGAAGCCAGCTGGGAAAGTAGAAAATGGCGATCTCATGACCACAGGACACTGTGATGGTCATAAATGCAAACTGGTTGCCAAGTGCCCAAATTATGATCATGTGACCATGGGGCCTGTCAGCTTGCCTCTGACTTGGAAAGTGAAACTATTTCCGAGACAGAGGAGGAATTGGAAACTTACCGGACTGGAATTGGAGAAACGAAACTCCAGCATGATGCAGCAGAGCGGGAAGAGCTTACAATGCTGATTGGGCGAGATCTGGAGGAGGATTTGAATACGCCAATCAGTGCACACCAGAGATGGGCTGAAAAGCGTGTGAAGGAGAAGGCAGCTCAATTGGCTGCAGGAGACTCCAAGTGCGCCAAAAATGTCATGAGTATGGATGGTGAGCAGGAGGAGGCCCCTATCCAGGGGGGGAAATGCATGTGTAGTTTAGAGACTTTGAGCTGTCATTCGAAGAAACCCAGAACAGACCCGCCTTGAGTTTTGGGGTTTATCTGTCTGGGTTTTCCCACGCTTCTTCAGTTTGGTAGGATTTTCTGTCTACAATAGCAGTTAAATAAAACACTAGAGACTTTCTCCTTGTCTCAGCTTGGTTTTTGCTTAGCTAGGACAAAAAATAGGGATAAAAGGCAGCCGCATGGACAGCGAGCTGCCGGAGACAACCGATCCTCTAACTCTGCAGCTTTGGGAGAAGAATCCTTACTGGAATCGGAGTCAGCGTCTGTGGCCAAAGAGGAACCAGCGCTCGAGCTTCACTTCGAAGACAGATTGAATCCTGCTTCCGCTGCCAGCAAGGATACAGAGTCTGCTGTGCCCAGCAGCCTTCATCTTGCTTCTAGCCGTGAATCTCCACGATACCTTCAGCGGTGTGAGTCGGCTTCAGCTTTCCAGTGCCGCCACCTGTCCACAGTTCTACGTGACTGCACATTGCAGACCCCAGCGTGTTCAGAAGTTTCACACCTATCCTGTTCGGGATCTGGATTCATGGACCACAAGGTCCTTCCAGCCGAGTCCAGCTGAGTTCCACGTTCCAAGCCTTGCTCCAAGTCTCCAGTTCAGTGAATCCAGCCTAGTCTGAGGCTTCTAGCCAAGTTCCAAGCCTTGCTGCAAGTTTCCAGTTCAACGAATCCAGCCTAGTCTGAGGCTTCCAGCCGAGTCCAGTTTAGTTCCCAGTTCCAAGTTCCAAGCCTTGCTCCAAGTCTCCAGTTCAGTGAATCCAGCCTAGTCCGAGGCTTCCAGCCTAGTTCCCAGTTCCAAGCCTTGCTCCAGATCTCCAGTCCAGAGAATCCAGCCTAGTCCAGGGCTTCCAGGTAAGTCCAGCCTAGATCCAAGTTCCAAGTCTTGCTTCAAGTCTCCAGTCCAGAGGTTCCAGTCCAGTCCGGGGCTTCCAGCCGATCCCAGCCCTGTTCCAGTTTCAAGCCTTGTCTTCAAGTCTTCGGTTCAGAGTAACCAGCCTAGTCCAGAACCACGAGCAGAGCTTAACATTGCTCTGAGTTCAGGTCCTGCTCCAAGCCGCTAGCTCATCCTTTTCTGCTGCTGGTAGTCCTGTTCCAGGTCCAGTGAGTCAGAGATTCAGCGTTAATGTCATTCCACTACTGTTCCAGTTCGAGAACTGTTGCCTCCAGCCTTTTTGTTCCAGTTGGATCCAGTCAGCGCAGTTGGGCTTGTTTAACCCAGTTTTGCATATCAAGGACTTATTTATGGTAAATAGTTATTAATAAAGAATATTCTTTGAGAACCTGTCTGGTGCTTAGTCTGAACAGGACAGGGACACTGCAACAGTCATAAGTGTGAGGACCGGTCATAAGTTATTTTTTCCAGCACCATTGTAAGTCCAAATGGTCACTAAACAAATGGTTGTTAAGTGAGGACTACCTGTAAATCTAACAAAGGTTAAGAAGGTTTACAGCCTACTTCAGGTGACCACAATAGGACATCTGTGAACATCTCCATTAGCATTTGTCAGACCTCCTGACCCACTGATTCTTTATAAAAATAAGAAATTATCAGGCTGCAAAGCAAAATGTGACATGTATCTTTATTTCCAAGGTTGCCTTTGAACTCCACATGCCACAGTGAGCCACATAAATTTAAAGGAAGGTTGGGGTATGGAAAGTTTGAGAGGGAAAAAGCTGCTGGGGAGCATTCTCACTGGTTCTCATAAATGAGTGATTTGTGACTGGCCATGCCTACCGTATTAAGCATATTTGTAATGGAAAGCATAATTTGTTGGGCTAGAAATATACTACATACTTTAGAAATTAAATTTTAATCTATATATCAAATAAAATAATGTTGGAACCTTGTAACTTTTATAAAATAATTTTATGGAAATAAATAATAGGATAATCAAATTTAAAACAATATTTTAATAGGAAATATGAGCTTGCTCAGTTTTACACGATTACTGAAATTTGGACTCTGTTTTTGAGACAGATATTCTCACTTCTCATTTATTTCGGATCAATGTTTGCTCTTTAAAGCAACAACTAACCTGACATTGCTGCCAATTTGTCCAGGCTGAGGAGGAACAAGTACTGCCAGAAATCCAGTTTGGGGCTTACAAGGCATCAGTCAGCCTTTCTTTCTGATTTGCTCAAACAAGCTGAAAACCAGCTTCTCCAGGGAGACAGGAAAAGAGCTCTGACAATGATCCTGCCTTATGTACACAAGCCCCCTGAAATGTGTGACACACAGCCCTCAAATTTGCTTGTGGCCCTACTCCACGGTTCACAGCTCACTATTTGAAACTGGAAGATTTTGGGCATCAAGAAGCTAATTACTCCTTTTGTATTGCAATATAATATTGTCTTCTTTCCCACAAGTCTGTTATGAACAATTTAAAAGCAGCATTTGACATCCTTTCTGCTTCACCTCAAAATATTATTTAAGGATTTGAAGTCTGGATGCAAAAAAACAATAAAATAACTGTAAAATGTAATACATAATGGTAAAATACGTTAAATCCAAATCTAAATTTTGAAAGATGATGCCAATTCTAGTCTTCCTATACCAAACGCTAATTTAAAAATTGTTCAGTGACCTTTTAATCAAAACAGCAACAGGAAACATGGAGGCTTCTTAGTTTTACAGCTGTTTGAAGAAATATATCTAAGGTGCTGTTTTATTAGTTATGGTAATTATCTGTGATCCTTTTGATAAGGAAAACAATTGAAGAATCATTCTATAAAAGAGAGGTGTTTTTGTTTTAGGGCAAGCGTATTTTAACATGCACTGGAAAACATCAATTCTGAGCCAGATTGCTAATCAGTTGTTACTCAAGATTATAAACTTTCTTGTACAGGTAGTCCTCGCTTAATGACCGTTCATTTAACGATGGTCTGAAGTTACAACAGCCTTGGGAAAAGTGCTTTATGACCTGTATTTGCACTTACAATCATCACAAATCATCACACCACTCCCACGGTCATGTGATCGCAATTCCGGCCCACATTTATGACCAGTTGCAGCATTCTGTGGTCACGTGATTGTGATTTGCGACCTTTTTTTGCTGGTTTCCAGCAAAAAAGGTCCATTGGGGAAGCTGAATTCGCTTAATGACTGTGATGATTCACTTAATGACCCATGATTTGCTTAACAACTGTCGTAAAAATGGTTGTTTAATCAAGTCCGGTCATGTGGTGATTCACGTAACAATCATACTGCTTAACAACCAATTTTCTGATCCCTATTGTGGTTGTTAAGTGAGGACTACCTGTACTTAGTTTTCGATTATGAACACTTGTTACTGTAGATAAGTAGATGCACATTTGTACATAGATAATTGTCTAATTTTTCATCAGCCTTACCAGGTAGACCAGACAGGAAACACAACCAGTTCAGTTAATTCTAGAATCTTGCAAGTGTGAAAGTACAATTCTCCTCCCTACTCTTTTACTCCCAAGAAATTAGGGATGGTCTCTTCTGAGCCTCTTGCCCTGCCTACTATTCAGCTGTGGACTATGCTGTCTCTAATCTGACCGTTCCCTGGGCAGCATCTCTGGTCCCGGTCTCCCAGGGTCATTCCCACATACCATTACACCAATAGAGGTTGCTGGGGTGGTAGCTTCTGTACAATTTCAGAATTTATCCTGGTCATTACTGTATGCATATTCTGTATACTGCCTGAAGTTCAGTAAGTAGACTTTTATTGCAAATAAATAAATATAAATAAATAAATGGGGATAAAGTGACTTCTGAGACACAATCTTTATAGCAGTCAGCTCAGACATTACAAAACCGGCCAGATTAGTCAAAAGTTGTCATTAATCCAAAGGAAATGGTTAAATGTTAAAACATTTACAATAGGAAGTTGCAACTTAGTTATTTGTTCGGCTTTATTGCAGCTGCTGACCAATCTTATTGGCCATCATTTGCAGTTTATTCATGGAATTTGTGACATTTGGGAAAGACTTTATTTGGGTGGTTAGCCTGTAGTGATGATGGAGTTTGATTTCCTGTGAGATTTTGGATATCCAAAGAATTTAGATTAATATTCAGTTTTAAAAAATGATTTGCCATACTCATTTATCTAATATGTCATTATTTACTTAAAGGAGTGGAGAAATTTGAAGCAAAAGAGAGATGAAAATTACCAAAAGGTGATGTGTTGTTTAGTCCATCGTTACTTGACTTCCATGAGACAGAGAATGCAAAGTACTGACCAGGCCACAGTAGAAAACCTGAATGAACTCAGGCAAGATTTATCAAAATTCCGAAATGAAATGAGAGACTTGCTTGGTTTTCGGACATCAAAGTATGCCATATTTTATCAAAGAAACTAATTTTCAAACTTTTCTAATGGTTCAACTCAGGCACCTACACTTGCAGGGTGTTGGGTAGGGAGGGAATCTGGTTCAAAAAAAGTAATTTTATTAATATATTTTTAAAATGCAATGTATAAACTGTTGCCAGATTCTGTTGTGAAACAATAACTGGTGATTTTGAATTAATTTGAAGCTTATGATGTATATGGTATGTAAACTGTATATAGTCTGCTAAATGGAAATATTTTGTTATATGTCAGATTTGATATTCTCATTATCATATAGACATCAGACCAATTTACCTGTACACTGTTGCACTTTTGAGAAGGGGATGATGTTTAATTTTTTTTTTCTTTTCCATGTATGAAATGAAGGCACAAATTATTTTGACATGTTTTCAACAGTTGTACCTTTCTAAATTAATATAGACACGAACCAGTTTTTAGCATATTTTTAAAGGCTTTATTTCTGAAAAGGCTGTCAATTAAGTTCGTAATACCATTTTTAAAGGATTCTTTTGGAGTTGGGCTAATATTGAAAGGCCCTATTGTCATCTCTGTGACACTTTTGGTCCTCAAAGGCTGATGAATGATACCAAAGAATTTAATACTTTGGAACTGAATTTATGGTTTCATTTTTATGTAAAATGGTGGCTGAGTAAAATTTCATAGAGAAAATCTGAAGGTGCCATTTTTATCTGTATCTCTAGCACCTATTTATATCAAGTTGTTTCCAAGATGCAGTACTTGAAATAATGGATTTCATTAGATTTCATTATCTGCTGTAGATAATTCAGAATTAGCTCTAAGCATGGTGCTTCTGTTGACTGTATTAGTTATTATAAGAATTAATCTTTATCATGAAAATAATATTGAAATATTTGAAATATTTGAAATATTTTATCCTCTTAAAATATTTATAGTAAAATACTCTGATAGTGTAATGGATCAAGTAAAATGCAACAAATATATTTTCACTGATTTCCTTAAAAGCATGCCAGATTTAACCAGATTACCTGCCCTGCTTCAGGTTTCAGCCTTGCACACAAACACAGTTTCTTGGAAGATTATGAGTTTTATTTTCAGGTAACAGAGTTAGCAATGTACTCAGGAATGTCAAACAAAGCAAGTCTTGCCTGCAAAGTCTAAAGCTGGTTCAAGTTCAAGAGCCAGGTCAAGTTGGTAGCCTGTCCAAGGGTTTAAGGTTCAAGAGTGAAATTCCTACACAGGGATCACACCTGAGCTAGACGTTGTTTCCGGCAAAGAGAACAATGGTAGCCAAGCCTTTTATGTAGGCTGCAGCCAACTGCCACTCATTGGAATGTTTACTCTGTTGCTTGGCAATAACCTAATAGAACCTCTGTTCTGCCCTTCTTTCTACTGGGCCATGACATTACCCTCTCCATGTTCACAAGAAATACTTTTTAAAGACTTCATTAGTTTTAGTCTCATACTTATTTTTTAAATACATTTTACTTTGGGGTTTCTTAATATATACTGTATATCCATACTCAGTGTAATTATGTTTATTTATTTTGTAAATATACTAATTGATTATTTCCATTAAATTCTGCAAGCTAAGGCTAAAAGGTGCTGGTCACCTATGTGATTGATAACAATATTGGAAATAAAGAGAGAATGAAATTGAAATAAAATATTTCTCCTGAGGCTTTTTTTAATACACCCCCCCAAATCTATTTTTGTACCACAGAATTATAAAAAGTGATATGATTACAATGTTGATGATTCTTTTGAATTGTCTGTATATTTCCATTTGAATAATAACCTGAATTTATTATCCCCTCCAAAAAGTTGGTAGATTCTTGGACTATAAATTCAAGATTTTTACTTAAGATACACGACTATTTTGTGTTGTATATTGTTACCTTGTCAGCTGAAACACTACAGAAATAAATTGGCATTTTTTAAAAGTAATACTACTCTAATGTCTATACTCATCAAAATAATTCCTTTTGCTGTTTGTGATACTGTTTATTTTCCTATGTTCTTTTTGTTTCATTTTCTACCATTCAGTCAAAACCATAAATAATGTTCTTTCATTATTTAGCAGTCTTAGAAAAATAATGACAAGAAAAATATTTAATATGTTATCTCATAAATAAGTTGACACTCCTATTAGATGGTTTTCTTTTGGTACTTTGTAATACTTTTAAAGGAGTATTAAATTACTAATAATTTGTTCTGGACCTAATAATCTGAATATACCCTGTTTTCTGCTCCCAGAAAGTCTCTTTAACAACAAAACAAAAACAAAACAAAACCTGATGAAGAACAACACTTTTCTTTGTCAATATCGTTCTTCAAAAGCACAATACTGGAACAGGCAACTCAAAAAAGCAATATAGAAAGAAGTCAAACAGAATAATTTGCAATGTGGGGCTCAGAATTTCTTTACATAGAAAGCAGAATCCAAGATGGCACAACATCATTTGATAGCTTTGGGTTAAGTAGCCAACTGATACACATGGACTATTGTTTGAGATATTCTACTTCATCTTGTTTTCTAGAATAGTTGTCTGTCTTAATTCAAAGGTTGTGGCATTACCTATTTAACTTGCATCTATTACATGGCCAAGAAATTCAAGAATAGCATTTAAAAAAAATAGCAAAACATAATACGCTAAGATCTTGCTTTGTCCAACACAGTATGGTTCATGTTTAGGCATATTGGAATTTGGGATGTTCAGATTCAAAAGTAATGAGATTAGATTTATACATTTAAAATATTACCTTTTTGAGCTGTAAATTTAACATGATAAAACTTAACATCCAAAAATTATAAGTCAACCACTTGCCAAATCTCAATAATATGATCAGTGTACCAAGCTGGCTCTTTTTAACAGACTTCATCTTATATATTAGAAACTGTCAGAGTAAGTGTCCTGCAGAGCTATACTGATTCTGATCTGATTGGAGATTCTAATGAAGTTCAGAGTCCAAAGTATATTTGAATCAGAATCTTCTGTGATTGTTCATAATCCTACATTTAGTTTAGGGCCATTCAATAGTCTTGAGCCATTCAAAGCCAGATTAGGTTTTTTTTTATCGAATCTGCACATTAAACCATTAAAAGCAATATGATGAAAATCAGGTTCAAAATATGGATTAAAATGTATAAAGATGAAAGTATTCTTCTGTTTGGAAAATTACTGTTTGTCAAATGATCATAAAAAACAAGAATGTTATTCTTGTGCATCATAATTGTGGACCTTTTTGTACATGTCTTAGGATTTTTAGTGCTATTACCATTCCCAAAATGTTTCCTAGTTGTAAATGCAGTGGGTTGAAACTGATTTTCCTCCCTTACTGTATTTTGATTGCATGCTCTGAATCAAAATGCTACTGCAGGAAATATTAGTTCTAAGCCTGAAAAACGTGAGGAGTTAGTTTTTTAAAATTTGTTTGTTAATTAAGGTGTTTCATGATTGATAATATAATGAAACTGGAAACTTAAATTTAAAATGAATTATCAATTTTGCACTTGTATCATCACTAATAACAGTATAAATTAAGAGTTTCAGTGTAGTAGAAGTTTGTTGTTTCAAGTTGCTGAAAGTTTTGGAATACAGCAGGCATATCAAATACATTTTTCTTTTGATTACTTGCAACACAAATCAATGACGATTACATCACTATAAAAATATACCAACTTGGAAAGTGCAATTTTTGTCTGTATGAAGAAAAACCAAAAATAAATGATGAGAGATGGCTTCAAAAATTCATACTTCAGCACCTTTTGTTTTTTAAGACATTCAGGATTTTTTGGTTCTTAGTCTTGAAACTCACAGTAAAACTGCTGGGCAGGATTTTACCTCTGCCATCTTCTTCTACCTGGCCCATGATGACATAGTTTAAGCCTATTGAAAGACAGGGAAATGATAAATTTTGCTTCACAGTTGTAAGGATAACATACCTCAACTGACCATTAAACTCCTCTGAGGCAAACAAGGTACTTTATAACTCATAAGTTATCCAACCTATGCAATCATATACACATGCAAATATTGGTCAAATGGAAATATTGCTCAAATGTTACATGTTCTGTTGACTCTTAAAAGCTATTGTTTGTCTTTTTCTTCAGTTAAAATTTCTTCGGCCATATTTTTGGCCATATATTCCACTAGTCATGGCCCAGTTGGTTTCTGCTGTGATCTCTCATTTAACAATATTTGATAAAATAACTGTTTAATTTATATCCATGGTCTATAACATTCACATAGCATTTCTACAGTTTTATGCCACTAGTTGGATAACTGTAGTTAGCTGTAGTGCTTAGTTAGAAAATTTTATTCTAAAAGCAGGCTTCTTGTTGGCAATATCTTGTTGGTTCCTGCTTTAGGTTAGGCATGAAAGCCAGCTGGGTGACTTTGGGCCAGTCACTCTCTCTCAGCCCAACTCACCTCACAGGGTTGTTGTGGGGAAAATAGGAGGAGGAAGGAGTATTAGGTATGTTTGCCACCTTGAGTTATTTATCAAACAATAATAAAGGTGGGATAGAAAATAAATAAATAAAAATAAATTCAACCATGGGGAATGAGCAAGCATGATTCTCATTTACCATGTAATGAGCTTAGATATTTCACTCCTCCCAAATGTAGTGTCTCCATTCTACTGTCAGGATATCAGTCTAGCTATACTGTAGAAGCTTTCCAAAGGGAACTTTGGGCTGAGAGAACCATAGTAAATAAATTGTTTTTTTCTAATCTGATAAAAAATATGATGAAGGGAATTGGCTGGTCTCTCCAAGAGATAACCAGAAGAAAAACACTTTAATTACTGCTGTAAAGACTACATTGAATTGCAGTTAATTCTTCTAGATTGTATTTACCTTCATGAAAGATTTCTGCAGAACAGAATGAGATTTGATAGGTTTTGGAATCTCTGAATATATAGAGCAGCTCAAATAACTCATTCTAAATAGGCAGCATCAAAGCGATGAGGCAAAAAGGGCATAGGCTATGTGACAGTCCTATATATAAAATTATATTTTTATTTATCTTATCTAATTACATATTATTTTTTAAATGATCAGATAATCACTTCAAATTGAGATTTGTCCACAATTTTCATTATGCCTAACTAACAGATCCTGCATAAATTTTCCTTTTTTCCCCCTCTTATAGGTAGATAGCTCTCTGTTAGTGTTCACTTACTTGATGGTAAGACTTGAACCTGTAGTCACTTTTAATCCTCCTGCTTAAAACTATCTATATGTTTTTGTGATCATGGATAAGATGTAAGCATATTCCACCAGAAGTTCCACCAGATGTGCAAATTTCTTTGCACATCTACTTTGAGTTCCTTGGTAAACAGTGTGGGGACTAGGCTAGCAGGCAGGCCATGCTTCAGCTATTCTTGTAAGCAGGTAAACACCTACATACAGGTAGTCCTCGACTTATGACCATTCATTTAGCAACCATTTGAAATTACGACGGCGCTGAAAGTGACTTATGACCGGTTCTTGCACTTACGACCATCACAGTGTCCCTGTGGTTATGTGATCAAAATTTGGGTGCTTGGCAACTAACACCATTTGCAACCTTCCCAGCTGGCTTCCAACAAGCAAAATCAGTGGGGAACCATGTGATTCGCTTAACGATTGCTGCAAAAGATGTCGTAAAATTGGGTGCGATCACATGACACATTGCTTAATGACTGCATTGCTTAACAATAAATTTTCCAGTCCCTATTGTGGTCATAAGTTGAGGACTACCTGTACTGGTTATGTCCACATGTGTATTTAGTTATAAATGTAAAACCTAGTGGTGAGGTTGGGAATCTCTTCCATATAGCTGAAGATAACAGGTTACATCTAGATTTAAATGTGTGCAACAGGAATACTGAAAGCAGATTTCATTGCCCCATTCTCCCTGGCAAATCATCCAGTAACCCACACTCTTATAAATGATACATAGAGGAAACGGACTCTGCTGAGTGGGGTGGACTGTTATGTAGAGGGCTGAGTAACAAAAACCAAGCAGGGACAGCTTCCACGAGTAGAAGCCAACCCTATATGATTTTGCACTTACTGATGCAGGGATTCTTATCATACTGACACAGAAAGAGTTTTTTAGCATTCACTCAGTGTTTACTTTTTCATTGCCATTTAAACACTGTGAGAGCTAACAAAAGAATCTAACATCTAATTAGTTTTACTGAAACCAGAACAAGTCCACAGTCTAAAAATTACAGGTATGACCAATACAATTTCAGATCTTAAAGTGTTGGGCAAACATGTTTATGCCTCCTAATAACACACACTTATTTTAGTTTTCTGAACTATGAATTCTTTTATGAGAGCCAAAATAGCTTAAGCAGTCCTGTTTCAACTCACCTGCATTATTAATATATATACATAGAAAAACTGAAAAGGTTTTAACATAAGCAAAATTTATGGTTGTTCCATGGTGTTTACTGTTACTTAAATTGTTTGTCTTTACATTTTGTTCTATGAATGAGCAATTTAAATATAGTTTCTGGGAAAAATATGAACATGAAAACAATAAAAAGGAAACATGTCACATGCAAAATTCAGAATTCCATTTGAGTCTACTTACCTCTTCTGATAAGAGGACACTGTTTACAGACAACAGTAATCTTGGCACTCAGATTTTTGCCTGCTTGCTGGATTGCTAAATTTCCTTCTTTGTATATATTAATGATCAATACAGTTGCAAATAAACTTCCACCTCTGGTGCTGGTTGTGATAACAGATCCAGTTATTACTAAAAAGAACAATTTAGGAGGAATAGATTGCAGTAAACTTGGAAAACAATGAAGCAATTTTTTCCACCATTCAGTAGTGGAAAAACATAGCTAGAAAATGTAATACATAAAAGAGAGTCTGAATGAATAAGTAAACTTGAATTAAGTTTTGTTATTTACAGAATAAACAATGGAAACAAAAGCGTGTTGCATTGCACAGCTTTAGTAAAAAGAGGAACCGCAGCTTAAATGTCCATGTTCAAGTATGAATATTGGACAAATAAACTTGTTTCTGCTGGCTTAATACATTGCATGCTAATTGTATTGGTTAGTTGCACTGAGACATAACATAAAGCAATGATATTTATAACTAAAAAAAAGAGGGGTTGTGAGCCTTTACCCTGACATCATTAACTATAACTACATTACAGAAACACCTTCAGAAGATAGTAAGGAATTAAGAGCAAAGCAGTATGTACTATGAATTTATCACTTTGAATAAAAAATACATGCTGTTCCAAGAAGACAACATGCTGATGTTGTCACTGAATCAACACTTTCATACAGCAACAGTTTCCTTCTGTTCAGTCATTTGTGTTTAGACTGGAAAACTCTTCTGACACAAATTCACACTGTCTTCTCATCAAACTTCTCAAGGAATATAACTAAGTCATAGACTCCAGTGCAAGAGATGCAGTTGTATAAGCTGAAAGAATTTCCTTGTGCGCTAATGGTAGCTTACAGATAAATGCTCCAACCCTCTCTTGTAAACATACATCCCTAAGTCACTGGTGGGGGGGAGGGGAGGAATCTGATCTTACCAAAGTTACTCGAACAGTAATTGCTCTCAAGCGTGCCACTCCTTTTGCATTTTTGCTGGCACAGGCTCACTGTAGGTTTCAAGGCTTTCCAAAGAGACCCAAAATGAAGAATTAAGTGTTTCAGAACTTTATTAAAAAGGACTTTCATTTTTCAAGTGCTGTTTTTACGTTCAGTTACAGAAAAAAATATCACCCCCAAATCAAAACCCCAAACAATCTAGACAAGCCAGGTTTTAATAAACCAATGTTCTATACCAGCTCTATAGGAATTATGCAATTATGTATGACAATGATGCCTGAATTCATGGAAACACAGATGACAGGCTTAGATTCAATTCTGAAAGAATACACAGCATCTAACAGGCAAAATATGTCTTTTGTGAATCCAGAGGTTTCTCATGATTACAGTCAGGATCAAGGCAGAGGCAATATGGAGAGAAAAGCTTGCTCTTGACTGAAAAACAAATCCCTAGCCTTAACAAGTCTAAAAGCTGCTGAATATACTTAGCAAGTATATCTCCACTTTTTTAAGTAAGGACAATATTTTATTTCAGACAAGCAATATCACTCCATATGTGATGTTCCTGCCACTTCTGTTTAAACCAAACAATTCTTTTCGGTTACTTAGTTACATTAAAATTTATAGCAGATGAGAAAAATGACAATATACCTTGAATTGTTTTTCCCTAAATGATTTAGGTGAAGACTCCATACTCACCTGTGATGGTAGAAAGAGTTGTGGTGATGGTTGACAATGTGGTTGTTGGTAATTTTTTGGGTCTGAATTTATAATGACCAATAAAGCCATCCGCAGTTAAACTTAAATCAGACAAAAACTGAATAAGCAACTCATTTCTTTCAGATATAATAGGCCTAAAAGAGAACAATGTAATGCTTTCATTGTTAATAACTCTGCAGACCATAGTACATAAGCATCCTGCACATGTAAATATTTTCAATGAAACTGAACTTTTCTTTGTTCATTTCCATATGAAACATAAAGATTTACTTTGAGAGAAAAGTAAGCTTCCCAATTCCTAAATAAATCTTTCTACAAATATTTACTTTAACTCTTAGGAAAATAATGACAGTGAAATAAGAGAGAATAAATGGATGTGAAACAAACTGTTAGAAAGTACTTATGGATCCAAATACAAAAAATATAAGTGTACAAAGCTGCAAAATTCTCAGCATGTGTTTATCATTAAGGACTTGTAGAGAAATACTCTACTAGTAGAACATCAAGTCTCTCTGTCTCTATCATGATATATTTATAGTGATTAATGATCAAGACAAAACTCATAATTGGAGAAATGAAGAATGAAATTCACACTTGGGCTCATCTAATTGGGTCTAAATTCAGTATTAACTTTCAAGCCTGGCCACCTTCCCCTTCAAATGCAGCCAAAATAATGCATAAGTCAAGCTTAGTTGGAACAAAGTGTTATAAACAGTATCAGAATTGGTGGGAGGAACAAGGCAATCAAAGGAGCTGTGGAAGAGAGAAAGAGGAAAGAACTGGGCTTAGCCAGTTGTAGAGCAAACCCACCAGTTTCTAATAGCCTAATTTCTAATTTCTACAGCTAGAAATTCTTTGATCTTCTTAGACATTTTTGTGCAGTGATCTTGCAGCAATGAATCTATACTTGTTGACTGTGATCGGTGGGATGATTTGCTAATAAGTTGATCAGTAAGATCACAAGGCCAGGTTTGATGTCAGACAAACAACACATGTGCCACAGACTCAGCCTTGTCTGAGCACACACAAAGGCGATCCTGGTAAGAAATATTGTGATATCCACCTGTAGTGACCACTGAGGGCAGGGTATCAAATCATATCAATGTAAAAGTTCTGCTATGAGTGACAAGGAAGAGATGATAAAAAATATCTAGCTGTATGAAAAGGAGTACACGTGAGCTTACAGTAGCAGAATTTTTGTATCTTTTTGGACTTCGAGGTATAAAACTCTAGGATTATAATTAGCAGGAATCATCAATACTGTAATGAAACAATACTCTATCATTCAAATTTGGAACTATAGTAGCTTTTAAGGAAGAGAAAATCAGTTATAAATGTCTAAATTTGAAAAGCTATTGAATTTATAACCTCTTTTGAGACTCTTAACAGGGTTTCATTGAAAGGTAACTGCCCCATCACCTTGTTCCATCCCTCTCACCATTTGTTACAGCATTTGAAAAAACGTAGTTTAACCAATAGGCTTACTTACGCTGGTGGGCTGTCTCCGCAGTACTTTCCAATTCTCCTGGCATCATTAATCTTGCCACCATTAAACACTGCCACATAGTCATATCTGCAATAGTTATCTCTCTCCACATCAAATTTTTCAAACCTTAACTCTATGAGCTGCAAGATAATGAGGGATCTAGTTAAATTAACACTTGTTATAATTTACTGTTGCTATGAAAATCTAGCATGTATGTGTGTGTGTGTGTGTGTATATGTATTATCATGATTATTCTAGAGCAAGAATGGGTAGATAGGAAATTAAAGACTAGAATATATTTGGCTTTGTTAGTAATTTCATTAGGAGGATTATAACCATGAGAAGCAGATCAAAAAGAAAATCAAAGTGGCATGAAAATGATTTCAGAAAATTACATGTAGATACAAAAAGCAATCAACCTACCAAATATGCTTGAAGATATTCAATTACTATGTGTCTCCTGCCATAATATAGCTTATGTAATAGAAACCTAGGCAATAATAATAATAATAATAACAACAATAATAATAATAATAATAATAATGCAGAGCAAAGATTGAATACCCTGCCTTAGCATGAAATGATTGACATATCGGTAGGATTTTCTTTCCATAAAAATCTTCTAATTTAAAAAACTGAAATGGGTTGACAGAAAGAATTCTTCACATACAAAACATGCACACACATGCACAATCCCCCCCCCAAACTCAGTCTGTGTAATAAATATTAAAATATAGAAAACAGAAAAAATAGAGAGAAAGGAAAATAAAAAACAAAGAATATAAAGTAAGAATGTATTTGGTCTATATCAGGTTCAGAGACAGAATGTACTGTATAATTTGCATGGCAATCCTGTGGCTCAGTCAAAATGCTCTAAAGTTGGAGAATAATAATGAATTCAGAATTCTCCTACAAACAAGCAGGGTGGGAGAGAGGCAGAAGCAGCATTTCCTGTACTGCCTGTGTTTTGGTTTTATTTTCATTTTGCTGTTGTGAGCAAAGAAAAATAGAAAGGTTTAATGGCTAGTCTAAACACCTCCCTGAGCTGGAGGCACAGAACAGAGGTACAGCTATCCTATCCCACCCTTCTGAGATTTTAGAACAGATTTTCTTTTCCCATTGGAATAAGACTATATTGGATCTCCTCAAAAGAGCCCCTTCTCAAACCTTGAAGGGGAGTACCCAAGTAATTCTACAACCTCTGATACATTTTTTCCAGAGGCATAAGATGCAACCTTATCCTAAAAATCAATATTGTCTTTCATAGGACATTGAAGAAAACCAAAGCTAATGTTATTGTAAAATTTATATATCTGATCAAAATAGAACTTACTATCACAGCCATAGCTACACAATTAATAAAACGTTATGAGTACCAGAAGCTAAACTTAGTCTGAGAATAAGAACACTGTATTATATAATGGACATGTGGATGTTGTAATAGAAAATAAATACTCCTGCGATGTCGCAATTATTGATTTTATTCTTTCCACAATCTAAAACATTGTATACCTGTAACCGGTATAATGACCTTATAATCAAGGAATAGATTTTGTTCTAACAGCCAGGAACCATGCTGGGACAAGGAATAGGTCTCTAGTGTTTTATTACTGCTACATTAGACAGAAAATCCTAACAAACTGAAGAAGTGTGGGAAAAACCCAGACAGATAAACCCCAAAAGTCAAGGCGGGTCTGATCTGTGTCTCTTTGAATGGCTGCTTAACTCCTCAGTACTACGCATGCATTTTCCCCCCTGGATAGAGGCCCCCTCCTGCTCACCATCAGTACTCATGACAGATTTGCTAACTGGTTAGAACAATTACGTTTTCTGAATGCAAGCAGCAACATCTTCTAACTGGGTAAATTAATAGTAACTTACAGGCTATACCAGAAGTTGGGCTGTGTCAGCCCTTCAAGGTAGACCAGACCAGGAAAATCAAGTTATGAATGCTTGTACTACGTTTATTATAAGGTTACAGTAACAGAATCTTGCAAATCTGAATACACTCCCGCATCCCCCTCTATCTTTGTGAGAACTAGAGAGGGTGAAGCCTGAGTCACTTTCTCAAATTACATTTCTGCCTCGGACTCAAATTTCTTTTATCTGACTGTTGTCTTGGTTACGGCTCTTCCTCCTGTTCCCCAAGGGTATTCCTACTGCCCATTACAGGCTGAGACTGTAAATTGGACTGGGGTAAAAAGCCACTGTCAGGAAGTACTTAGAGAAGGTATGGATGCTTTAAACTGTTGGGATTATATGGCTAGAGCAGAACTGGGAAAGAAGAGGTAGAGTTGGAAAGGAGAGAATACTTCTATAAATAGGAGAAAAACAGATGAAGGCCAAGGCTCTGTATTTTAACACAGCTCACCTGGTTCTTTGGAGCTACAATGTGCCAGGAACAGGTCACCCCTGCTGGGTAATCACGATCAGGCCAGTTAGGAGTTTTAAAAGATCCAGTTGGTTTATCTAATCGTCCACCACAGTACTGGTCTCCTAAAAATACAAAACACACAGCTAGCATAAAACACAGTTTCACTTAGCACAGTTGCTCAAATCTCATATGAATCCATGGCAATCTACATCTAGGCCTGTTACATTAGTAAAAAATAGTAATCGCAGTTGTAGAAAAGCCACCAAGTATCAGCAAAGCTCCTAGCATCAATTCATTATTAAATCCTTATATAGAGTAGTATGGTCTTCTAATCCATTCATTCTTTACCACTTTTTCTATAATCAGAGTACATTTTAAAGGAACCAGAAGCTGCAGCTATGCACCATCTCCTCTCACCAGAGGGTACGTTTAGTCTACTGTTAATTTGTTTACTGGCCCTTTGGGCTGAAGGGTTGATAATGTCTGACAGGACAGGGACTGTATAATACTCATTCAAGACTATTTATTTTCCTCTACTCAGGAGGTTCAGAAATTTAACAAGGACTTCAACAGTTAAAAATTGAATTCACATTTCTTAATCTAAAAACCATGAGCTTGTATATATATTTTATAAATGACAAGTATTTAGAAGTATATGAATATGCAATATGCTATTGCTCTGCCTCCTATGGAAAAAATACTATAACTCCAGATATAAAGGACTGGATTTTAGAAATATGTGATCAAGCCATTTTTGAGAAATTATATTCAGTTATTCAGATAATGTCATATTATCGCTCCCTTTGGAAAAAAAAATTCCACACAGGCTTGGTGAACACCGCAAGCTTAGTTTCCCCTTTTAAAGACTTATAAAATTGGGATAACTTGGAATATATTTATAATTGCTATTGTTCTGCCTCCCCAGACACAGACTCAGAAAAGTAAAATTTTGGCAAAACCTTACCCTAGTGCAAACAGATTCTAACATGATTTTTAAATTTTAACATTTTCTTGGTAAAGAAAGAATTGTTTTAGACATACATTTTTGGATGGCTGGTAAGCAAACCACAATTCTACATGCTGTTATCTTTAGTAAGACTTCTGCCATGAAAATATAGGTTGGTAGATTTCAGCTTTAAAAACATGAAAAATACCTCTTTCATGTGGCTCTGCTGCAGAATACTTTGCGACAAAGCCGTTTCCAGCTGTATTGGCATCTGAAATCATCTGCACCAACATCTTGTTGCTATTGGCCACAAGAGCACCAGGTCTGAAAGTGCCACAGAATCGGCCAAGGCGCTGACCATTGGCATGGCCATTATATACATCCACAAAGTCATATCGACATAAATTATCACTTTCCAAGTCTATGAATCTAAAAGAAAGAACAACAACCTTCCCTTCAGGAACCTGTAGAAAGAAAGGATACCAGAGCTGAATAATCAATCTTTTCTGAATTGCTCTTAAGTTATAAAACCTACTATTTCTATATTGTATTTTAAGTATTATCTGTTGTAAAATGGATACCGCTTTCTCAAGCCCCCTCATGTAACACTCTTACCAAAGGCTTTGTTTTCTGTAGAAATTTTGTTACCTCCCCTTTCCAATTTTCCAATTTACAAAATATTATTCATCTTTTATTGTGTGATACTAACACTTAGCAATAATGTTTTGAAATAACATTATCTTTGGGATATCATAAACGCTTTCCGGAGTAAGCACTCACTTCTGTAGTAAAGAAGCATTACTTTTTTATTGATTTTTTTATTTAGACTTTTATGCCACTTCAGTCCCAATTACACTTCATGCTTTTGCTATATTTTTGCCATATTAATATAATGTGTGCCCTGAGTCACTATCTTGCACAATCCACAGAATCTTTTGCCCATTAAAAATATCCTTGTAAGGGCATATAAACCATATCACTGCAATGTTATTGGTACTGTAGTGCTGGGAAAACATTCATGCTTCTTTACCATATAAATAGAAGATCCTGCCCCATTGGCAGGAGACTGTAACTTAGTGGTGAAATACAGGCTTTGCATTCAGAAGTCCTCTGTTCAATTACTGTTCAAACACGAATGGGAAGTTCTTCTCAGATACCTTTGTTTACCCTTCAGTGAAACACACTCCCATCTCCATTGAGATATGACCTATGGAAATTAGCTTTGCAGCCAGATGTTTTTACCATGAGGATTCATACAGTATCTCTGGATCAGCCATCCCCAATCTTTTGGAGTCGATGAACACATTGGGAATGTAGAGCACACACTGTGCACCCTCCTTCAAAATGGATGCTGGGGGGGGGTGGGGGAGAGATCTATTGGTTCACAAGTAGTTAAAAAGCATAAATTTGCCAGAATACTAACTTTACACACGCACACGCACACAGACACGCACACCCCTGGATGGTTCCCACTATCCCTCCTCATCTTTGCTCTCCTTTTTGGGGGTGACCACACTTAGAAACAAAGCAAGCACTAAGTTACTGTTCTTACTTTATGAGAAAGCTTACAAGGCACAAACATGGGCCAGAGGCATTCTTAGAAATGCAGATGATGTTGGAGGTTGACACCATTCAACATGCCAACTTCCATTTTTAAATTAAAACATTTACTTTAAAATATTAAAGGAGGGAGGTGGGGGAGAGAGCCTGCTATCTGTCATGGAAGGTATACTGGTGCTCACAGATACTATGCTAGGGATCTTAGTGCAAACACACACACACACACACACAGTAGAATAGGACCCTTATGAAATTTTCCAGTCATTTTTCAGTCAAATTTAGTACTATGTGCTAAGAAGAAAAATCAGGCAAGGGCTGGGAAAGCTCCAGAAAAGTTGCCATATCAGTGATTTAATTTTCTAAATGTTCTTGCCTTGCATATTTCAAGCAAGTTGGGAGACTCCAGCAATATAAGGAAACAGGGTAGGATTAAGGGAAGAGGGTAGGTTTTAGCATTAACAACAACTAACAGTTAATGCAAGATGACATGCATAAGCCATATTCAAAGCATTACCATTTGTTAATCACAAACCATAGGTGGCTTGGATGAATTCAAGGGTACAAATATAATTTAAGCTGAACAAACTGCTACACTGAAATGCTTCAGGAAAGAGAAGAGGTTCCTGGACAGGAAGCTAAAGTTCTCAAGGAGGGGCAGAGTGGTGAAGAGAACACCAGAGGAAATGGGGAAGAGGGGGAAACTTTGGCAGAAGCAAGTGCATGGAAAAATGTGTCCTGAGGAAGCAAAAATGTTAGAGGCTGGATGCCAGTGGAACTTGGAACAGTGCCAGGCTCTTCCTCTAAGGCATGGCTGGCTGGGGAATTCTGAAAGTTGAAGTCCACACATCTTAAAGTTGCCAAGGTTGAGAAACACTGGTATATATGGATGCCTTGACACCCCTTTCCCACATTCTCTTCAACACTAATGCAGACCTCCCCCCATCACCTTTTTGGTACCATTGTTACTCTGATACCACAGTAACCAAAGCAACATGGGGAAAAATCGTTCTTTTCTTCCCATGTTCCTCTGGAGGTCCATGGAAACTTTGTAGCAGGAAGAACTGAGGATAACATTTCACAGAAATCAAGTAGCAGTGCTCTTCCACGCTTAATTGGTTCTAATATTCTCAAATAAGTGGCATAGCAAAAAGAGAATTGTGGAAACAAGGGGAGTAATTGAGAAATTTGAATCTGAAAACTTTATAACTCCTAATATTGAACATTTACAGGGCACACTGCATAATCTATTAGTGAAATATGATTCAGAAAGTGAACAGGTCAGTGATTGTATGATTAAATTGATGCAAATGTTGAATACAGTTATAGAGATGAAACAGTGGGAATTTCAATGAAAAAAAATTTAAATTTGAATATTATACTTATAGAGAACCAAAGATGCTTTATGACTGATGTATTCTCCTGTCGTGATTGCTAAAACGAATGCCTCCTTTTCTCCAAAATGCTGGAAATACAATGATCAGACTGGATTTTTCTTCTATATATGGTGGCAATGTTGTAAAGTTCAACAATACCAGAAATTAATTTATGGTAGAATGGACAAATTTTGAAAGTCATAATTTTGAAAGTCATAATTCAATTCCAACTTGAGACATCTTTATTAAACTTCACCAAACCACATATTCCTTCAAAATATACTGAATTGGCATTATATGTGGTAACAGATGCAAGAATTTTATATGCTTTTTACTGGAAAATATGTCTGATCTCCTCTACAGAAGAATGGTTAATTAAACTATGGGAGTATCTTTTGATGTCTAGAATAACTGTAAATTGAATTGTAAATATACAATTTAATCTTATTTGGAAACTGTTTCTGGACTACAATTTTATACATGGAATTGTGCCACATCTCAAATTTGGGTTATACAGTTTGTTTGTTTATTTATTATATATATATATATATATATATATATATATATACACACACACACACACACACACACACACACTTATATTTATATATATAAAATATATATAGCCTACACAACATTTACAGTATTCTTCTAATGTATTGTTTATTATTTATAGCTTTTCTTTTTCCCTGTATTGATTCCAATTGTGCTAACCAAATATTTTTACAATTCAATAGAGTCATGTTTTGCCTAGAAATTGGATATGAAATGTCTTATACAGTTGACATTAAGCTAGTAATAGTGTTTTAGACTATATTAGCCATATGATACTTTAGATTTGCTAGTTGTTCAAGGTTTGTTACTTATCCACCCATATTTTACTGTTTATACTGTTTTTCCCCCTCCCCTCCCATATTTAAATGTGTATTTGTATCAGCATTATTTCTTTTCCTTTTTTCTTGAAATTATAATAATAAAATTTATACACAAAGTAGCAATATTGCTACATTGCAGTGTAAGTGTTTTAAAGAATAAAGGGAAGAAAAAGGAAGCTTTGCAGTACTGTGGGCAGGCCGTGGGAAAGCGAGGGGAGCATGTCTTACTCAGCCTAGTCAGAAACTGAAAGGATACCCACTAAGAGCTATAAATGTTAAATGGAATTATGTGCTTCCAGAGAATGTGAGAAAACATGGACTGAGGAAAATCATTGACTTAATGCTCCATAGCTGGAAAGGCAGCCAGTGAAGAGGCAGGATATAAATCTCACAAACAAACTGATGATGATGATGATGATGATGATATGGGCCAATCTTCACATTGTAATGATTGCCTATTCCAATAAAAGGAGTCTCATCAGTAGTTACTAGAAAAAACTAATTTACTGAATGAATAGTATGCAAAGTACGAAGAAAGCTGAGAATGAGCAAAAGCGCGCCAAATACAAACTTAAAAAGCCTTGCTCCCGTTGCGAACCCTCCCCTTAGGCTAGCATAGCAACCCCCCCCCCCCCCAGATGCTAGCAACCGTTAGAATCGGCCTGAGAAAGTAACCTTGAACAGCAGAGATAACCCAAACATACATTCCAGAAGATCACAAGTCAGCACAAAGGAAATTTACCAGCGTGGCCAGGCAGGCACGCAACTGCAGATATGACATGTGAAACGTTACGAGGAACCATAAACATCGGAACGGGAACATGACACACATACAGAAATTCACATTACCTCTTATCTGGAAAAGGGAAGCACAAATGTTTGAAGAGCACCTATTTTTCAGAATGGCAATAAGAAAACTTTCATATTAGCCAAGACTAATCTTGTGTCCAATGTAATTTCTCTAGTTGTTGTATAGACTGCCCATTCTTAGAAGGATTACTAACGCTCTCCCCTTCCACAGCCACTGCTGTATTATTATTATTATTGTTGTTGTTGTTGTTGTTAATCCATTCAATCATGTCTGATTCTCAAAGACTGCCTCGACAACTGTCTGCAGTTTTCTTGGCAAGGTTTTCAGAAGTAGTTTGCCGTTGCCTCCTTCCTAGGGCCGAGATAGAGTAACTGGCCCAAGGTCACCCAGCCAGCTTTCATACCTAAGGCAGGACTAGAACTCATGGTCTCCCAGTTTCTAGCCCAGCACCTTAACCACTACACCAAACTGGCTCTCGCTGCATTATTACTGGAACCCTTCATCCATTTTTCAAAATACTGCTGTTCTAAAGTAAAGTAGGTAGGAGTAGTCGTTCCTACCAGACACCACTGTTGCACAGCTAATTACTTTGGCTCACTGTCATACCATGAGTTCTGCTTTTGCCAGTATTCACCCAAATATTGAAAACCTACTCAAACAAGGGAGAAGCCCACACAGGTAATACAAAAAAAGAGAAGAAGATACAAACAATGGCTTGCTTCAACTTTGCAAGTGTACATAAAGGAGTGGTGCTGGTTCCAACAGTTATGGGTGGGGTTTTTAAATTAAATAAATAAATTGTGAGTACTGACTAATAAATTAAATGATCTTTTTACATCTTCTATAAGGAAAAGAAATAGAAAATATTTTGAACACAGGGGTGCCTACAGGGTGTCAAAAAAGTCAATCTGGCGGCCCCAGCCATGTGATGGTACCCCCACCCCTTTTATGGATGTTGTGAGGCATGTAAAACACAGTGAGGCTTTGATTGCATGGTTGTGGCCATCATCTTGACTTTTTTGAACCCACCCCACCCCACAGACACTGCTGTTTGGACATAAAGGGACAGTAGCATGTATAGTAACCCATTTTGAGTTTTGCAACACTGCGAGGCATACCTTACAATGTTTAAAAAAGAAATCTCTTTCAGCTACACTGAGCTTTGTTTTCAATTAATTACACAGAATAGGAGGAGCAACCATTTCAAGGAATGGAGCATTTTGCAGAAAAACTGCTCCTGACTCACTTTTTGAATGGACAATTTTCATGGACAGATGTTGGCTGGCTTCCAAAAATGCAGTTACTCACCATACATCAGATTTATTTTTGTGAGTATGGGTAAGGTTCTGTTAGTTTCTGTGGTAATATTTTCTGAAACAAAGTTTTACCTATATTGCTGTCTCAGCAGGAAAAGAAATATTTCTATCTGGCTTAGCAAGCGAAATCATCAGAAACTAAACTGATTTTTTAGATGTTTAATTCAGCTATTCAGAATCTGATTCTGCACTATTTGAATCAGGACGATAATGCCTCAGTTGCATTATTATTTGCAACCTCTCTTCTACCCATCCTGTTAAAGAATGCTTAATAGATTATGAGGCTTTTTCTGGCTAAAAATTAAAATCAATTACTTGAGAAGATTTTTCAAAATATACTTTGCATCTCAATAATTGTAATGAAATTCTGCTACTTGTCATATTGAAATTGTCTACTTGAAGAGCCATAGCAGTCTTGAATATTATTTTTATACTGTATTCTTAAAGGCTCTGTGTCTATACTGAGCATTCTTCCATTTTTCCTCTTAAATCACTGAGGACTGACAAGAAAGGGATTATTTTAAAACCATCGGTATGTGATGCCTTGTGTTTTGCCCTCTACAAATTGCTACATGAGAGTAAGAAAAACAGCGGAGGGAGCACCATAGCTTGTGGATTGTGTCAAGCCTATAATACAATGTGCTGAATGACCTGCTTCTATAGTTAGAAAAAATATATGGGAGAAATAAAAGACAAAGCATTTTGGCTACAATTTAATATCTTCTTACTCAGCTTCATTGGTAAGTCAGTCACAGAAGTCTTAAACCTACTTAGTATAAAATTCCTGCTACTCAGTTACTGCTGCTGCAATTATTAAGTTACATCAGCTTCCAATTTTTTGGTAGGGGAAAATATACAACAGCAATGCAGTAAAAATAATGTAATGTGGTACTTGTTGAACAGGGTAGGTACCAAGATGCATCCTTTGGAATAGGAGCTAGAGGCGAGAAAAAAAATAAGCTATCAAATGCTGTAGCAGACTTGCACTGAATTATGTCTGTTCGATTTCACAATTAGGAGAAGAGATCCCAGGCAATGGAACAAGCAGCCAATGTCTCCCAGAGCCTGTTTCTGGGGATTGAAGTGAAAGCAACCTTTAAACTGATAATGGCAATATAGCATTTGCCCAAAGACTACGACATGCATTTCTCAGCTAAATGATGGAGAACCAAGCACTGATTGATTGTCCTTCCCTGAATTCTTCTTGCTGCTCCACCAAGGTACTATCTTGCAACACCCACTTCCAGTTCACCAATTTACCATGTAAGGTGCCTGGCATATAGCTTGTTTATATGTGCAAAAGACTTATTGAGTGTCAATTTGACGGGGCACTCTTGCCTCCATTTTGATGTAATGGGAGAGTAATGGAACTGCTCCAGCCTGCTAGAGTCTGTAATGTGGGATCTGTATGTGTAAACCACGCTGCCATTATTGGTGATCACAAATCAGTGTATGTCTTTAGCAATCAGTGTATGTCTTCAGCCAAAATTAAGCCTTATGTAGTGGCTTTGCAGGAATCCAGTTTACAATAACTTTAGAATGAGGCTCCAGTGAAAGTGTTCTTATTGTGGTATCACCAAATAGGCCGCAGAAATATCAGTGTGGATCAATAGGACTTTTCGGGATGCCAGGGGCTACTAAGTGCCCCAAAACAAAGGAATTGTTTTATTTTGGTACCAGCAAGGCATGTTTTCTCCAACTACGTTTCTGGGCCTTCATCTTTTTTTTTAAATTATTATGGCCTGATAAAATGCTTTTCTAAGATAAAACCCAATGGGTGCAAGCACTATTAACCCTGTAGGCCCTACATCCTTTAATTAACCAAGCCTGAATACATGTGCCATAAACTTTGGTTTTATGGCAATACATGTGCTATAAGAGCAATGTTTACAGTCATGCTAAATTAAACTCCAGAAGAAGATTATTTCCAAAAATCTTCCATATAGAAGGTTCTTTTCTCACACAGAAATAGACATTCCACAAAACCATGTAAGAGGCCTAATTCAAAGAAGCATGTTTGAAAGTGTAGCATCTTATAGTAAGTTTGTTTGACAACAGCTGTTAAATGTTATAAAACTTCAATAAAGTATAACAGAGAACAAATGTGGTATGCACATATTTAGTGTTGTTCTAAAATATTATTGTGCTTCCAATCTCATGTTTATCTTGCATGTTGCTTATTGTACTTTTTTAAAAAAAAAATTAAGCGGTGGGGACTTATACATCTTTCCTCATTTGAATTGTCAGCAGAAAAGGTATTACTTTCCTCCATATAATATCCAGAAATGTGGTATTTAATCTATCACCTTTCTAATAATACATGAAAAAGCCTTTCTTTTCCTTCCAAGGCATTTAGTGTCTTTAGTTACAAACTTGGTAGAAAAGGAACTTATGGTCTGGGTTCACATAAACATTAAATTAGATGAGTCTAGATAGCTAGCTGTTCAGCACATTGTGGAAACACTGGCATTTTCTGATATTTTGTATAAATAAGGCCATCACATTAAGCCATAATATATTTCAAACAGGTTTTGATTTAGAGCAAGAGTCCAAAGTCTATTGAGATTAACAGCTAAATTTTCATTGTACATAAAAGTACATTACTACAATCCATTTACAAGTGATTGAATTAATATTAACGTTTGTGAACAAATATCATATGTTCTGCTTTTGGTTGCTGCAGACATGATATTAATGTATCATTACAGACAATCATCACACAACTGAAAGCACCAATGGTATGACTGCATATTATTCTTTGGGGGGTTTTGTGATGTCAAGATTTCTTACTGTGATTTTCCAGGTACATTTGCTGTTTGGAGGGTAGACTCCTGGGAATCCTTCACTTCCAATAAACCCTGATACTCCGGTTAGTATACCACCGCATTTAAAAGCCCTGGGAAACAAAGAAAAATTATTTTTGAGATAGCATTATCTGGTCTAGATACAACAGCTGGCACCTAATACACCACTGTCAAAATGCATGGAATATTTGTTAAATGCATTTAAGAGATAGCTAGCTATTTAAAATATAATGCAATATTACTGCCTTAAACTGATGATTATGTGCCGTCAAGTCATTTTCGACTCCTAGTGACCACATCTGGGAAATACAAATACAGTATTGCTGCGTCAGGAGTACCTCAACATACTGTAGTTGTGCATGTGTAAATAGGCAGAAAAAAAGACAGACATAGATATAACTTGATACATGAGATGTTGAATCACTTAATTTCAGGTAAAATGTCCTGTGTCAACAACCACATATTTGCACATATACACACCCTGCTAAAGTGGTTTTGCAGTTGTATATTAGCCTTTATTATAGGAAAATAGTAACTATAATATTATAGATGTATCTACAGTTGTTTCTTTCAAAATGTTTGGAAATTAAGGCATGAGATAACCATTCTGTCCTCTCTATACCTTTCTATCCTTGCAAATATTCCTTACTGCTACCATGTCCACACATTTGTTCCTTAAGCTTCTCACCCTTTTTTTCCTGTCTTCCCCTTCTTCTCAACCTACTCTCTTCCTCCATATATTCATTTTGCAGTTTGATCCTCATTATTTTTTTCTATATGACCAACCATCTCAACTTACTTCTTTCATACTGGTTACTCTCATTTTTATTCAATCCACTTTCATTCAGCTCCCCTTAATTTTTGACTCTTCTTGTTTTACCACCTACACTTCTCAGCTACCCCATTCTCACTGCATTCAATTCATTTTCATGCTTCTCCTGAACTACCAAGCTTGCACTTTGGTATCACAAAGTGAGCAGAGGCAAGCTCTTGTCGCACACACCACATGGTGAATTCCCTGCTAATGGAAATAACGTACAGCTCAGTTTCAGCACAACTTGGCTTGTATGCCATGAGTGCAAACAAGGCCATTTTACTCCAAACATATACTATTCTATGCAAACTAGGATCTCTTATCTAGAGACTACTGTGCAAGCCAACATATTGTTGTCTATGTCCCACCAACTAGAAAGTATATGCAGTCTCTTGACAACATCTCAGGACTTTAAGTGTAGATCAGCTGATTTTGTTACTGGATGCTTAACGTAACACTGTGACCAAGTGACTAAGTTTTTCTTTTGCTCTTGGCCAATGAACCTGGGGTTTGATGCCTTGTTCAAACTTCTGAAGTGCCCTGAATTACCATGTGATGGTAGGAGCACAGCTCAGCAACTGGCAATTCATCCAACATAAATCCACCTATTTCTTGAAGGTCAAATCAAGACAAATAGCTATATACACCTGTATCATTTGCACATATATCAGGAGGCGCATAACCTGAGATCTTGGCAATGCATGTTGAAAGATTTTGCTGCATCTACCAAATGCCCTGCAGAGAATGCTGCTGAACTGAAATGTTAAATGTGTTAAAATATGGAAAGTATCAAAATACATGGGCAATAACTATATGGACTATATTTTGATTACTTAATTTTAAATTAAATTAAAATTTAGCATTTGCCTTGCCCCATTCATTTCTTTTTCTTGGTCCTACCCACTTTTTGAAGTTAATACTATTTTGTTAACGCTAATCCAGAAACTGCCTTGCAAGCCCTCATAATGTTATCAAACTCCCACCGCTTAGGAGGTATATTGATGTATTTACTAAAACATGCTTAGGATGTACCAGAAAACAGAACTAAGAAATATAATGTACAGAAATATATCTGTAAAATAAACTAGATTTTAACAAACTATAGACAAGTATCAGAATTAGTGTATATGTAAAATGTCAAACTAATATTAAGGATTCATATCTTAACAGGAAGGAAAACATATTGCAAATACAGTGTTCAATCTGTTTTGATGTTATGAAGAATCATTTAGCTATAAAGAAATAAAGAAGGGAGAACCAATGATCTCCCAAATTTTGGTAACAAACCCAGAAGTCCCAGCCAATACCTCCAATGGTCACAGGTTTTCATCTCTGGCTTTAAGATTAAAGCTAATGTCTAACCTCTGAAAATAAAGGATTACCATCCCTAAAGTTGTGCTAATTTATAAGAACAAAAATAGAATTCTACCCCATTCCCCCAAAGCTAGTCAAGGTTTGAAATACTTAGTTGCCTAGAATGCTGACTGATTATTGTTTATGTGCCATCAAGTCATTGTTGACTTTTAGCAACCACACAGAAAGATTTTCTCTATGAAGATGTATCCTGAATATGGTCTTTCGGGTCTTCCAATGGTGTACTCATTGCCATTGTAATGGAGCCCATCTATCTTGCTGCTGGTCATCCTCTTCTTCCTTTTCTGTCCACCATTGCCAGCATTAGGCTTCTCCAGAGAGCTAGAGGGTAGGATTATTTGAGCCTGGCCATTTGTGCCTTGAGTGAGAACTCTGGATTGACTGGTTTGATGATCCATTTGTTTGTTTTCTTGGCTACTCATGGTGTTCTCAGGAGTGTTCTCCACACCAAAGTTCAACAGCATCAATAGTCTTCCTATTCTGCTTCTTCCGACTTTTGCTACCATGAATGTCACAGAAAATACCATGGCTTGCACAATTCTGATCTTTGTTAGGTATAGACAAACCATGGCATTTGAATATCTTTCTCAAGGCCTTCATGGCTTCTCTACCAAGAGCTTGTCTGTGGTGTATTTCTTGACTGCTTGTTCCTTTACTGTTGATGGTTGATCCTAAAAGGCAGTATCTATGTGCTACTCTGATATCTTCATTGTCAGTCAAGCTACCTGTTTTCATTAGTTTGGTCTTCTTTATATTTAATTTTAATCCTACTTTTTCACTGTGCTCCTTAACTTTTATTACTAGAGCTTGCAGGTCCTTTGCATTTTTGGCTATCCAAGTAGTATTATCAGCACAGTGCAGGTTATTGATGTTTCTTCCTCCAGTTTTAAAACCATGCTCATCTTCTTCCAATCCAGCTTCCCTTAATATATATTCAGCATATAGGTTGAATAAATAAGAGCAGAGTGTGCAGTCTTGCCTCATTACTTTGCCAACCTGGAGCCAGTCTGTTTCGCCATGTTCTGTCCATACTGTGGCTCCCTGGCCTGTATATAAGTTTCTCACGAAGACAATGAGATGGTCTGAGTTTCTCATTTTTCTAAGCACATTCCACAGCTTGATGTTAATGGCACAATCAAAGGCCTTTCCAGAATCCAGAAGCACATAGTGACTTATTTTTAGTATTCCTTGGCTTTCTCAATTATCCAGCATGCATCAGCAATAATTTCTCATGTTCCTTGGCCTTTTCTAAAGCCAGCTTGAACATTTGGCATTTCTTTATCCCTGTAGGGCTCTAAATCCTAAGCATTATTTTGCTAGCATGTGAAATTAAGGATACGGTATGATAGTTTGCAAACTCTGTTAAGTCTTCCCTCCCTCCCTCCCTCTCTCTCTCTTTGGTACTGGAAGATAGATTCATCTCTTCTTCTGTTGCTTGACATATTTCCATGGGTATTCCGTTAGTAGCCTTCAGACTTGCTAATGACCTGAGTTGTCACTGATGGCGAGCTGGAAGGGGCCTCTATCCAGGGGGGGAAACGCATGCATAGTACTGAGGAATTAAGCAGCCATTCAAAGAAACACAGATCAGACCCGCCTTAACTTTTGCTGTTTATCTGTCTGGGTTTTTCCCACGCTTCTTCAGTTTGTTAGGATTCTGTTTTATGTAGCAGTAATAAACACTAGAGACCTACTCCTCGTCTCAGCGTGATTTCTGACTGTTAGGACATGAGTGCTGATCTAACTTCAGTACTAGAGGTTTTTGTAAGTAGGAAATATCTTCTAAGGTATCTTGGATGTTGACATCTCTACTGTACAGTATTTCAGTATACTTCCATCTTAAGTTTGAATCAATTACTATCTGTCCACTGGCATCTTTAGCGTATCAATTTGAGGAAGGAACCTCCTTTGGAATAGAGAGATCTTTTGAAAGACTTTCCTTGTTTTTCCATGTCTGTTTCCTTCTTCAGTGGCTTTACAGATGTTGTAATACTGCTTCTTGTCTCTTCTAACAGCTCTCTGAAACTCATTAAGTTCCTTTCTGAGATTTTTGTCTTTTTTGGTTTTGGCCTCTCTTCTCTTCTTGTTAATTTCCAGAGTTCGTTATGATATCCAGTTTGCTTTCATCTCTTTCTTCATTTTTGGCAGTCGATTTTCACATTCATCCTTAACAACTTCCTTAAGTTCATTCCATAATTCCTCTGGTTCTCTGTCAATGCGGTCCAGTAGAAAGCTGAGTTACAGTTAAAGAAGAAAAACACAGGAATGAGAGTTGGGGAAGGAAGGTTAAATTTGCATGATATGATTGATTAGGACCCTGAACAAGACTCATCCTGTGGTGAAGGATATGCTGCAATTTTCTGTCACAGGTTCTTCTTATCCAAGGCATGTCTCTAAAATAATGTCTGTTTAACTACTGCAGCCAACTTGGAACCAAAATGGAAACAGATGAGAAAACACATATAATTGAAGTATCTGAAAGAAACTGTCAGGACATCCTGGATTCTGTAAACAGAACCCAAGTTGTCACTTGCTATTACTTCCATCTGTCATACAGATGGGAAGAGGGATCAGCAGAAGCTCATTTCAGGTTGCTAAGTGTAGGGACTGGGTGCCTTAGGAAAGCATCTAATTCCAGGAAAAGTTTCCAACCAACCATTCTAAAATGAGAGCATCACTTGGAATTCTGCAGTTCATAGAATGGAGTCATTCACACCCACACCAGCATGTTAATGATGCTGCTGCATCAGTCATAGTTATGTGCTTAACATAAATGCATCATTTTTAAAAATGAAAATAACACCACCCCTGCTGATAAATGGACTTGGTGATGACACTAAAATTGCAGCCCAGACTTGCTGAGAAAGAAGGAAACACCAGCATACTTAGGGGATCCCCAAGAATTTTCAGAATTTTTTTAAACAAAGAAACTTTAAACAAGCCATAAGGGGAGACTCTCACCACTAACTTCTAATGAGGCTGGAATTCACTTAGTAACCATGGTGTGGTGTAATGGTTAAGGTGTTGGACTGGGAGCAAGGAAGCCCAAGGAACAGCCCACCCCAGCCACAGAAGCTGACTGAATAACTTTGGGCCCATCACTTTCTCTCAACGCAACCCACCACATATGGCTATTGTGGGGAAAAACAGGAGGAGGAAGCACTATGTAACCCTGAATGACAAGTGAGATATAAATTGAATTAAGAATGCTGTCTTTTGAAAAGAAAAAGAAAGAAGAATCAAATGAAATATTCCCCAAGAGTATATACTGGCTGGATCTGAGAAGAGGAATATACACAGCAACATTTTTCCCAGGCCGTTCTTATACACGTCTAACAACATTGGCTTCCACACGTATTATAAAGCAAACTGATTTGTACAATTTAGACAAGAGGATGAACATAGGTTTTCCATGCATCTGTGTAAGAAAAATTTAACGTAAAGCATCCCTGAAACTCCTTATTAAATTATATTATCCTTCCCCAGGACATAGCAAATGAACAGATCTCTTCACTGCAATTTGCAGCTAATATGCATGTGTATATTTAAATGGTGTATTGTATCTGCAAATATGTGGTAAGCATGTGCTGGAGAACTGTGGATATCCACAGCTTGGCTCTCTGATACTATCCACTGTATGGCCCAGTTTCCCTTCAATTGGCTGGATGAACAGGAAGCAAATCTTAATGCCATGTAATTGTGACTTATCTTTCCTTCCCTAGAAAAAAACATAATAGTAACACTTTTTCAAAAATAAATCATGCTTACGAAGCTCGACTCAAGAAATAGACACTTAGATACCAATGCACTTTCTCCCTAGAATCTTGTTCCCCAATCCAGAAATGTAAGTCTCATTGTTATTATGAGATGAGGAATATGCACTCTGCACATGTTTAGAAACACTCATTTTCACCTTCTCAAATATTTCTAGTATTCAGTCTTTACAGCACAGACAAAACTTTCCAATGCTTTTAAAAGGGGCGGGGGAGAGCGACTAACCGCACACCTTCTAGGCTTGCAAATGTCTCCTTTCTTTCTGAAACTTGCCCTTGCACGCTAAACGAGCTTTCTTCTTTTAACTGCACGCGAGGGAGAAACGCGGGGGGAGTGAGGGGTGATTTGTCTCCTCAGCAGAGACGAGGCCCATCGCCTCAAGCCACAGGTGGGGCAGAGAATACACCGCAGGAAAGTTCCGGGCAAGGAACCTGCGCTAGCCGTCCTCGAGGCACCGAACTCCGCCGCGCGTCTCGGACGTCCAGCCCGTTCGCCGGGAGGGAGACCCCGGGCTGCGGTATCTTGCGGCACCATGAGCGCTTGAAGCAGAGGGGGAGGGTCGTCGTCACTAAGCCCAGAGACAGTGGCAGGGGAAAAGCGGTTGTCGAAGTCGGCAGGCGAGGCGGGCTGGCGTTTCCGCGCGCTGCGGCGACGGCAGCGGACTCGTGGCGGAGTTACCTCGGTCTTTGCAGCTGCTGCCGACTGTGGGAGGGCTGAGCGGCCGCCAGAAGCAGGACTCCCAGGGCCAGAGCGCGCGAGGCTGCGGCCGCTTCTCGCATCTTCCTCTCCCGCTTCGCCGCCGTCAGCGGGGAGTTTCGTTGGAGGCCACCTGTATAAAGCGGCTGGCAAGAAGCGCTGCCCCCTTTCCGTGAATATCCCATTTGTTCGCGGAGGCGAGGGGAGGAGGGAAGAGCAGAGCTCCGGCGGCCTCCTCCTCTTTCCGAGGAAGGAGGCGGCGAGCGCGGGGAGGGGAGCGAGCAAGAGATAAAACAGGCGCCCCTCGAGGCATTTACCTTGGTGAAGGTGGCGCAGATGGCCTTGAAAAAGTCGCGTCCTCGTCCCTTCTCGTCCTTCCCAGGCGGAGGGAACCTTCGAATGAAATTCGTCGATGGAACTCGCGGCCTCAAACCCTGGGATGATTACAAGCTTAGAAATCCCACCCCGAAGATGCCAAATCCCATTTGCCTCAGCGTACGCCTAGGGGTCAGAGTTGGTGGGAAATGTAGTATAACTGGAATACCGCAACTTCTCCCTCTCTGGGTTCAGGGGGATCGACTAGCTTTTCCTGATTTGGTGCTTTCTCCCACCTCATATATGAGACATCAGTTCTAGTTTTGCACTATGGCAAATAGTTATTGCCAAGCTAATGCTCAGGAAACTTGAGGGTTAAGTCTGGGTTGCTCAAAACTCATTACTGGGGGTGAGGAGAAGTAACCATTTGGATTAGGCTAAAATGTGTTTTTGCAAATTGTCTCAGTATTTGAGATTACTGGGAGCAGTGTTGGAAGAGAAAAAAAATGCTGTTTTCATTTCTAGGCAGTATCCTGGCTATATTCATAGAATTTGCTTGCCCACAGTTGGTTTCGCCATGCTTATGCATTCCATTTTTTGGCTTGGCATAATGACACACTGATCCATAAGGCTTGGTGTACACCAAGCCACAAAGTTAAGATGTCTTCTAGACTGTAGTTCTGGCTGTTTGTGAGAAGGATTAGTTACAGCACAGTATGATGGCCAGCTGTTTGCAAGTACAATCATCATCAGGGCTGTTGAGCTTGGAGCATTAAACAGGAGTAATCAAAAGCCCAAAGCATACACAAAGACCAAACCTCAGTTGGGGAACCAAATGCAAACTTGTAACATGCAGTTTCTACATCCACACTGAAGTCTCATATCGCACATAGGCTTTCACAGTGATGACGTAAGTTCTGAACTATGTTATATGTACTTCTGAAATTATACCATGGCACACATTTGGGCCTGTTAACAGGCCTCCTGTTTCCTACATTTGGGGGCTGTTTTTATGTAACAATATCCATCTTACAGAAAAGTTTGCTTTATACATTTTTGTAAGTTTTGGTTGGTCTAATAGGAGTTCCTGCTGATGTTTTGATCACCCTAAGTGCAAACATTGTACAAAATAGACCAATTCATAATTTTCATTACAAAAAACAAGCCAGTTTTTCTTACAAGTTCATAAAGACAAAATCGAGGCTTAACTATTCTTGCCCTGTAGGCACTACAGCAACACAGTTTTTTATGAATGTGAAGCTGAAATAATGTTCAACGAAGTAGCAGTCTCTGATACTGTGCAAAAATCTGTAATCAATACACACTACAATTTAACATTTTAAACCATAAACTTGAGTTTTGAAAATAAAGGATCACGTTCCATATTTATTTATTTATCAAATTTGTCACCACCCATCTCCTCCAAACAGAGGGACTCTGGGCAGTTTACAGCATAAAACAATAACTATACAATAAAATTCCAGTATAAAAATAGGCTAAAACAATTTTAAAAACTACCTAATATACTAAAATTCCGATGGCTATGATCTTGCGTAGGAGGGGCACTTCAAGGCACTAGCCAACCCCAAGTATGATTATTCTCCTCCCTGCCCCAAGCCCGATGGCAGAGCCAGGTCTTCAATTCCCTCTTGAAGGCTAGGAGTGATGGGGCTAATCTCACCTCTGGGGGCAAGATGTTCCATAGGGTGGGTGCCACTGCAGAGAAGGCCCGCTTCCTGGACCCTGCCAAACGAAGTTGTCTTAGAGACGGGGTCCACAGCATGCCCTCTCTGCACAATTGGGTGGGATAGGCTGATGAAGTGGGGATGAGGCGGTCCCTCAGATAACCCAGTCCCATGCCATGTAGGACTTTAAAGGTGATAACCAACACCTTGAATTGGACCTGGAAGCAAACTGGTATCCAGTGCAGCTCGCGAAGCAAAGGTGTTATATGCGCCCTTGTAGGAGCACCAAAAATAGCCTGCGTGGCCGCATTCTGGACCAGCTGAAGCTTCCGGATACTCTTCAAGGGTAGCCCCATGTACAGAGCATTACAATAGTCTATATGGGAGATAACAAGGGCATGAGTGACTGTCCGAAGGTCCTCCTGATCCAGGAAAGGGTGTAACTGGTGTACAACATGCAACTGTGCAAAGGCCCTTCTGGCCACGGCTGCCATCTGCTCTTCGAGCGGGAGCCGTGAGTCCACAAGGACCCCCAAGTTATGCACTGAGTCTGTCCGGGGCAGCGCAACCCCATCCAGAACCAAAGATGACAAAGTCCCGGAAACGGCAGAGCCCTTAACCCACAGCCACTCCATCTTACCAGGGTTCAGCCGAAGCCTGTTTTTCCCCATCCAGACCCCCACAGCCCCCAGACACTCAGAGAGGGTGGTCACGGCATCACTTCACCCGGGATGGAGATATACAATTGAGTATCATCAGCATACTGATGATACCGCATCCCATGGTGACGGATGATCTCACCCAGTGGTTTCATGTAGATGTTAAATAGGAGAGGAGAGAGAACCGAACCCTGCAGCACCCCACAAAGGAGGGGTCGAGGGTCAGATCTCTCACCCCCTATCACCACCGTCTGTGACTGGCCCTGGAGGAAGGAGGTGAACCAGCGCGGAACCACGCTGTCCACCCCCAACTCCCTGAGCCGACCCAAAAGGATACCATGGTCAATGGTATCGAAAGCCACTGAGAGGTCAAGAAGAGCAAGGATGGATGCATTACCCCCATCCCGCTTCTACCAGAGATCATCCATAAGTGCAACCAATGCCATTTCTGTCCCATATCCAGGCCTGAAACCTGACTGAAAGTGGTCTAGATAATCCGTTTCCTCCAGAACCCTCTGGAGCTGTAATGCCACCACTTTCTCAACCACCTTCCGCAAAAAGGGGAGGTGGGAGACTAGACGAAAATTATCCAGCACAGTAGGATCCAGCAATGGTTTCTTGAGGAGGGGTTGTACCAACACCTCCTTAAAGACAGTTGGGTACACCCCCTCCCTCAAGGATGTATTGACCATTGCCTGGACCCAACCACACATCACCTCCCGAGCTGCCTTCACCATCCAGGAGGGACATGGGTCTAGATGACAAGTGGTGGCATTTACTGTCCTGAGGATCCTGTCCACTTCCTTGGGTCCAGCAGGATCAAACTGTTCCCAGATAACATGGTAAGTACGTTCCCTTGGTATCTCCACAGACCATGTATCACGCTTGGAGTCTAACGTAGAATGGATCCGAGCTATTTTGTCTTGCAGATGCTCCGAAAACTCCTCTGCATGGCCCTGTAGGTGGGTCACTGCGCCCACCTTTCCCAAAAGGGATTGACTTATTTTAAACAGGGCCGTCGGGCAGCATTCATGGCATATATAGTCTGAATGTAGTGGTGTAAACAATATTATTGACGATTTTTGAGAGCTTTAGACTGGATATTTAGTCACAGTTTTTATAACGAAAACATTTAACCTTGTTTTCTTTTCTACTTCTTAAATTAGTGTTTTGCCTGTGCTAGCCTGCATAAAGACTGTATTTGATCTGCTTTGAACACCTGGAAAATTGATTGGTGTCTTTGAGCTTCTTTTATTTCCCTTTGTTTAATCTCCTTACATTTCTGGTTTCCAGGTTGTATTTAAAGTATAATTACCAGCCAGAAATATAGTATGGATGGATGTACCAGACATTTGCTTATATATTTTTGTTTGTCTTATCAGTAGCACGCTATTCCACTGTCCTTGGGATCAGTTTGTACAATTAATATGAAGATTTGTCCATCCAAACTGTTCCTGTTGTTTGGGGTTCTGGGACTGTTAGTTCTTGAAAGAGCAAGTAATGTTGGAAAAGACATTTCTCTCCCAAAGTCCTAGTTTAATTGTATGGGTACATACTTTATGACCTTAAGAAATGGTTCTCAACCGTAGGACATAGAAATGATCTAGATGGAACGTGGGGTAAATCAAAGAAACTTTAATCCTTCAGTCTTAGTGTAAATGATAAATATAATAACAGTGAATGTGAATATATGAATGTTCTTTTTTTTTTTAAAAAAAAAGAGGGAATTTTAGCTCTATCGTGGTGGGACCCAAGTTCTTTGACAATAATTGTTGGGAATGGCTAACAGCAGGTGGCAGCATCTGGCAGACTTTCACTGACCTCAAAAAAGCTAACAAGGTCAGTCCTGGTTAGTGCTTGGATGTGAGTCCACCAAGAAATCTCCTAACTGTATGAAAACTTTGGAAATTGGAAAAAAAATCTGGAAGGAGGCAACTTAAAACCAATTGTACATGGTTGTCAGGGATGTTTTTGATTGATTCATGAAAATAATGGAAGATAATCACCAAAATATAGTTTCACAAATATTAGGACATATCTTTGCATAAATAGTATCAAGAATTATATAATCTAGACTGAAATTTTCTCCATAGTTGTAAGTTTGTACAAGGATCAAATGAGATGCTTGGTATGAATCATGATTGGTTTGATTTCTACCCCCAACCAGCCATATTTGTAACAGACTCAAAAAAGATATTTTTTGGCATTAGCGATACACGCTAATACCACCTCCGGTTTCACAGGTCAGGTGTTAAATGTTGTCTGACCTCCCTGGAAGCCTGAGGCTAACTAAATCCAAGTAACACTGAAGTATGAGAAAAATTCCCTATTTGAAGATTACCAGATCTGGAATATGGAAGTCAAATAATCACTAGATGGAAGTAGAGAGATATAAAACTCCCTCTGCTACCACCTAGTGGTTCTCTGAATTTTTGCAATGGCTAAATAAAAAAGCAACCATATCAGTGCTTCTACTCAATAGTATTTGCTTTGACAGATCTTCATATTTTCATTACAAGATATTGTAAAATGCTACCTTTTAATAATATGTTTCAACACATTAAAATTAATTGACCAGTCTTTTAAATTTTAATGTTTATGTTATCTATATTTTTTTTTGTGGAAAGTGATTTGTTCCATTTTTATTATAAAAGGAGGCATTTGAAATTTTGGCCAGCATACAAGGCCTTGGTCAGTTATTTGTTTAAAATAGATTCAATCTTACCAATTTAATTTTAATATTGTAGGAACCCCACATGTAAAAATGAATGCTATTGCATTTTTTCTTAAAATGTTACCTTAAAATGTTTGTAAACAGCTATGTTACATTTGCAAGACAAATAAACAGGATGTATTTTATATAGTTGTAAGACTTACTGCAATGCCACTGGAATACATATACTATTTTCCTATCTATGCCTCAAATGCATTTTATAGCATTTTAGTCCTATGTGATGCAATGACTTGCTACTTACTATAATAAGGTCCAATTTAAAATGTTACAAATAGCTCCAATATTACACTTTTGGAAGAATTTGCAATCCTATGCATGTTGCCAATTAGTACCAACTTTACCTGATACTAGTCCCTGTTGAAGATTTACAGCAGGTAGCAGAACCTAAATGACCTTACTTGATCTTAAAAAAACCCCAAAAAACTACTACTAAGGGTTAGATCTAGTTAGTATTTGGATAGGAGACTGCCAGAAAGTCCCAGGACCACTAGCTAGATTGGGAAGTCAAAAAATATTCTGGAAGAAGGTAACAGCAAACCAGTTCCATAATGTTGCCAAGAAAATTGTATGGATGCAGTTGCCAGGAGCCAAGCTCAATTTATGGGCATCTTTACTTTATGCTGAAACTTGTTTGCTATTAACCCAAGTAAATTAAAAGGCAAGTCATTCACTTTAATAATGTTTACATTTCTTTTTAGAAATATCATAAAAAGAGTTGAAATTAAAGGGAGGTGACATTCTTTAATTATCCACTGGACACAATCTGTATAGAGCACTTCAGGGCAAGCTTTTCCACAGCCCAGGAAAGCAAACTTCAAAGAGCTCTTGAAAGGACCACCCTCACACAAAGCCAACTTTTGGATGGCTCTGAAAGGAACAAGGATGTCAGTATTACTACTGATACTGAAATAATTCGTGTCTCGGGCATGACTTAAATACTGTAACACTTTATAGAGGTTCCTTAAAAAGTAAACTAATTATTCACCAACTTTTTTTTCCCCTGCCATTCAATTGCATCCACTCCTCGGCAACTGCCTGGACTAGTCCCTGCAGTTTTCTTGGCAAGGTTTTTCAAAAGTGGTTTGCCATTGCCTCCCTAGAGCTGAGAAAGAGTGACTTTCCCGAAGTCACCCAGCTGGCTTTCATGCCTCAGGTGGGACAAGAACTCATGGTCTCCCGGTTCCTAGCTGATGCCTTAACCACTAGACCAAACTCATTCACCAACTATAAGCCCTAAAACATGTACCTCCATATCTGAGAAATTGATTGTGTTTGCATGATGCCATGAGCCACAAAGACTGACAAATTTTGGCCTAGCACTTTTTGTGAAGTCAGGTCATGGGGTTAGTCTATGGTTCATTTATACATCATAATGAAAATGTGTTTTCCTTCTACCACAGAGCATCCAGAATATACAGTTCTATCCATAGAACAAATGCAACCATTGATGACCTACTCCAAATTAAAATGCAGTGAAACTTTGATTTAATGAACCAGTTGGAGGCTCCATTATTCCCAACTGCCCATTCAACCAGAGAGGGTTCATCCACAGTGCCAAGCCTTACATAGCTGGAGAGGTCATGGAAGCAAGAATAGTGAAGTATTTTTAATGCTAGTCTGGGGGTAAATAAAATTCTTCAAAATAACATTTTAATTCTCATTGAACTCACATTGTATAGGTAGAAACCAACAGAGACACAACAGACCTTCTATATTCCATAGGTTTTGTATTTCTAATAGTGATAATTTGTTCCATATGCAAGCAAATGAGATTGAATTTGGGGTCAAATATCTCCTCCTTCTGTGGAACCAATCAGCCAGAATGTGGGGCAACAATGGAATTTGAAGAATGGCCACCTTACGGACTGTTGAGGATGAGTATGTTGTTGCCTTGGGAGAAACTGAAACAGCATGTAACTCTGTATATCAATACCATTTCAGCTTAGGTTGTGCAAAAAAGTGAAATCTTTGCTTGATAGATACAATGGCTCAGTCTTATGGAGAAGTTTTTTAAATTTCCACCTTTGAGAAACCTATATAGATCTTGGCTTTGTGTTTTGTAGTCAGCTGTATGATTTTGCAGGTATTAGATGATTAACCAGATTCCCATTTTTAGCAGTCAGTATATGTATTATTCAGTATTAACACTACTTTATTATATGAATATGATACACTATAATAGCTGCTATACCCTAGGTGTTACATACAACAGCTTTGTATTTAATTTCAGATCATGTTTTCTCATGGGGATGTTACTGTTACTTTTTCCAGTACTCCACAGTAAAGTGTCTCTACTTCCTTCCTAAACATTTATAATATTTTTTTAACTTGGACTGTTATTCTATTATTAAATTCCCTTGACTATGCTTGTTAAATGAACAATAGGAAATGCATAATAATTCTGTTATGAATAGTTTCCATCCTTGAAAACACCTGCTGAGATAACTAATTAAAGATGTAACTACAAAGTAGCTTACTTTCTTTCAATGGATGTCATACTGACTCACCTTGTTTATCTACTTCATTGCATTTGTTCACCTTTTCCCCTTTCCTGATCAGGGCTTTCATATTAGAAGGCATTTGTGATTTGATTGTTTGTGTTGCTCTGGGTCAATGTGGCTTTTCCTAGGAATGTGTTTGCATAGTTTTGTTTCTATAGGGTTGTCCATTTAAATTTTAGAAAAATCACAATTGATGCTTAAATTCATCAATAACACAGGAGACATCTTTCACTTCACTGGTAAGTGTAATTGTACAGAATTTTTAGGTTCCAGTTTAGCAACTGTGTGTGTGTGTATGCACGCGCACACACACACACGCAATTACCAGTCCTTGTTTAACGTTTTATAGTAATGGTGGATGTATGCAATAATGGATAGTATTTATGCATGCTTATCTATTGGACGAAGAAAATAGAGTATAAGTAAGTTTGGAAGACACATGGAGGATAGTTTAGTTTAGTTTATATGATTCAATTGATAATATTGTACATCGTATATTTGCAATTTTCTGCTGTCCATCTATATAAAACAATCAAAGTTAATGTGGGCAACATAGAGCTGATAAGTTGCAGTGCAGGTAAACAAATAGTTGTGCCTCTAACTGTTGCTAAGTCTGAACAAATATAGGTATGCTCTGAGTTTCAACACTTTAATTGTGATCTTATGCATGCTTACTAGGGAAGTACTGTTGAACTCAATGGATCTTACTTCAGAGAAGGCATGTATAGGGGCTTGTATATATGTATATGAACTATGAATATTTTAACAGGATGAAATACAATTGGGTTTTTCAGTGCCATCTTTCTAGAATTTATACAGTCCTCTAAACTGTGTTGTTGGTGAGACAAATATTAATCCCCATATCTGTTGTCATATCTTCTTGTCAGAAGACAAGGATGGCCTAAGGGGCATATTATAGGCCCTATTCATCTTAGATTCCAGAGGGACTCATCTTGCATTGCCTCTTCTGAGGATGTCTCCTGAAGGTAATAAGACAGGTCAAGCAAGTGCTTTTTGTCAACAGTCAAGACAGGAGATAGGACAGGACCTAGTCTGGGAGACAAGGAGCAGAAATAATATCAATCTTAGCATGATGGATGCTAAATTTACAACACTGTTGCTGTTTGTTATGTTATATAGTAGTATAATTACAGAAATGGTCATAGTTTCAGGTGAGAGTCAATATTAATCACAAAGATTCATCAGATCTAACATTTATTCCCATTCAGTTCATTCTGCATTGAATGAATATGTACAGTGACAATGTATCTCCCCCTACTTTTTTCATATTAAAATAATACACTGTTTAAGATCAAAGAGGTTTTTTTTAAGGAATGGGGTTTAATCTTGAAGTTATTTCCTTTATTTGGGATGAAAAGCATTTCTCTATAACACTAAATGAGAATGGTAGGGGGTAAAGCAAATGGAAAACAAGTTGATTTTATTCCAATAATGGATAGGAATACTAAATACAAAACCAGCCAGTTTCTTATTCAAAGTTATTAAGCTAAAGAAAACATTGTGCCTAAACTACTTGGCTCTGCAGCACAGAACAAGTTAAAAAAAAATCATACAATGGCATAAATCAAAAGTTGGAGAATGTAAACTTGATTCTAGTCTAGTAAATAAAGTGATACTTCATATTTATCACGAGATTTAGGCCAAAATCCTATACTGCAAATCTGCTGGCTGAAGAATACAGAATTTGGCAGAAATCCCATTCCATTTTGGAAGACTAGATACACCAACTCCATAACAAATGCATCCCAGATACAGTGATAATATAAGTAAAATTGGCGAGAGGTAGTGCTTGTGGAGAGCACACGTACATTGAAAGTATTTAAGTCTTTCTCACACAGAACACAAGAATGGGAAATCAAAAACAAACATTCAATTCCTGTCAGGGGCATAAAATAAAATGCCTTCAGTAACATTTTTAATTAGCTTTAAAGTCCTATCGAGGGCAAAAATAAGATGTTCCCTCACTTCTGATCTGCACTGCAAACAAGGCAGAGCAAGACAATTACTTAACCAATGACAGCAATAGGCAGGAACTGAGCACATGTACAACCACATTTCTCTTCTCTCTTCCTCTCATCTTGATATCTAACTTGAGACAGACAATACAGTGGTTTAGATAATAAATCACAATTGGCTGTTTTGTTACAGCACCCAGAACCATAACTCCTGGTTAGCAAAGGCTGGGTTCATACAACACACTAAGCCCAAAATATTTATTTAGTGTGTTGAATGAACCAAATCATTGATTGTGTCCTCACAAAAATATCCGATGGAATGCTGCTCAGGTGTCTTGCTTGGCTTCTTTTGTCAGCAGGAGAAAACCTCTGGTCCTTCATCATGGTTTATGTGACTCACAGGAAGGGGGTCGAACAGACAAGAAGATGGACATGGCATCACTATGTAAGCCACACCCCTTTTGTACATGCACATACATACAAAAGGAGTGGGACTTGCATTACAATGCTATATCTGCCACCTTTCCTGTTTGACTTCTGGTAGTTGCCGTTGTACAGAAACCCATTTGGAAATTTCTAGACCTTACAGAGAGATTTGGCAGAAGCCTGTCTCCTTATGTACTACACTGGTAGGTGCGTCTTGTTTGATTTAGACCACCACTAGGACAGCATGTTCATTCTTGAGATCTTCATTCTACTGAGATTCCTACTTTTTAAATTATCATTTTATTTATTTTGTTATTCATCTCTTCTGGATCTGCAGAACAGATCTGTTCTCAGGGAACTTTACAGCTGTAATGGGCACCCAGCCTTCACCTTTATGGGCCTTATAGCAGTGTGAATGAATACCAGCACTGCAGAAACAGTTCCCCCCCTTGGAAAGGCATAATTTTCATCTTTTTTGCCTCAGTGAAGGTGACACAGTAAAGTCTTTTAGGTGCTCCTGGTTGTTTATAAAGTAGGCTCATTGTAATCATACCTCCTGCTTGCAGAATACTCTTTGGAAGCAAGCTGCAAAAACAGCAGACTCTGAAGTTACTATTTCTCCCTCCACTGAGCCTTTGACTATGTCACAGAAATTTTGGGCAGTTCCCTCATCTCCTCAAAATATCAACCAACATCCCTTCACCCACAGAGGGTTTTCAGGTGTTTGCTGCACCAATATTGACTCTGAGAAAATTACCCATTAAAGGTTTAAATCCTTCCAGAAGGCCCATTTCACCCAATTCTAATCAGGGCAAAAAGGAAAAAAAAAAAGAAAAAAACAGGATAAAGGCCCTGTTGACTTCCCCATCCCAGCTTTGGCACCTTAAAATTCTTCTGCTTAATTGATCCTATTTCTATCTTCCACCTCTCTAATGAACTCCCCAATGTGTACCACCCAGTCCTCACCAGCTCTTCTTCAGGCTTAGGGGTTATTCTCAGAAGGGCGGCTTTGGGATAGATACCTCTTGAGAAAAGTTTCCTCACTTTGGAGCTGAGCCATTTGTCCATCTGAAGAGTACATGGACTCTAATTCTCGCTACACTTCGGCTTGCCCTCAGCTCGCCTAAGCTGCTGACGTTGCACCATAGGCACCTTCTAATGATGATTTTTTTTGGTTCAGATTTTAATGCTTTAAATACCTTGTCTATCTATTCACCATCTCCTTTTACACTGTCACACAAGTTGGGAACTAAGCATGCAGCTCACTCTCAGAAGTCTCAATTTCTGTGGTGAATAAATTAGTAGATTATTATATTTCCATATTTATCTATACATAGATTTGTATACTACCTACTCCACAGATTCAAGGCAGTTTACACTCATAAAACAATGTAAAACATACATATAACCACAAGATTAGACAGTAAGCTTCAATATGGTAGCCAAACCCAACAGCTATTCCCAGTAAGATGCTGTCAGTTTTATATAGCACTTTATTCTCTTAAAGCACTGCAGAAGAACATGGTCTTCACTGATTTTTCTGAATAACAACCTAGAAGGAGCAATCTGACTTTGGAAGGGAAGAAAGCTGAAACCAAGAAAACCAGCCTCTAGGGCATCATCCCCCTTAGTTTCTGGAGGATGGGCACCTGGAGCACACCATTTTGGCCTGTATCTATTGCATGGGCAGTTTCTACTTGAAGCAGACAGTCCTGAAGATAGCCAGGACCTGAGCCATTAAGGGCTTCATTGGTAATAACCAGCCATTTCAATTGGGCCAACCAGCAACAAGCGCAGCCCCTGAATTATCAGTGTCACTGTAAGGATTGCCTATTCTAAAACACCATCAGACTCATAAACAGAATCATAAAGATATCTGATTTATTAAAGAATAGTATGCAGGATCACAAAGAAAGCTGAGAATGGAAAAAGCGCGCCAAATGCAAACTAAAAAACCCTCCGTGCGAACGAGATCCCTCCCCCCGTAGAATCTTCCCAGGCTTACAATCCCAGGTGCTCCTAACGACTCCTGATGGTCCGCGGGAAAAGTCCTTGAGCCGAGCACATAACCCAAACACGTTCCATTGAAATGAACATAGATACAGAGCTTGGCACAAGGTTTCCCAGCAGCTCCCTCCCAACAGAAACGCACGTCAGCACCATGGCATGTGAAACATTACGATGTACAGTGCACATTGAAACTGTCATGAGTAAGAATGGCGAGCAGGGGGCTCCCATCCAGACTGTTAAGCGCATGCGTAGCACTGAGGAATTAGGTAGCCATTCCAAGAGACACCGATTGGGCCCGCCTTAACCTTTGGGGTTTATATGTCTGGGTTTTTCCCATGCTTCTTCAGTTTGTTAGGATTTCCCTGTTATGTAGCAACAATAAAACACTAGAGACCAGTTCCTTGTCTCAGCGTGTTTCCTGGCAGTTAGGACATCAATCCTAACAAACTCCTACTCCCATCGAAAGAGGGAGGAACAAGAAATTAAGGAGAGACATTTGGAAATGTCTTCAGAAAACCAAGAAATGCGGCTCGCCATCCAACAATTGGCAGCAGCCCTGCAGCAACACCAACAACAGGTAGATCTACAGGTTAACACATTACAAGCTGCCATGCTACAGCAGTTACAACAACCAGTTCCGATTAACCCACAAACGGCGCCAGCAGCAGCAGCAGCATGCCCGCCAGTAGTCTTGAGATCCCAGGGCAGTCTACCAGAGAAGTTTGGAGGAGAAGCAGGACAGTTGAGAACCTTTCTCACACAGTGCACAATGTTTTTCGACAGCAGACCAGCAGAGTTTCCCACAGACAGAACCAGAGTCACCTTCATCCTAAGCCTGCTAAAGGGACCAGCAGCCAAATGGGCTATTCCCATGGTGGAGAACAACAACCCGATTCTCGACTACCAGAACTTTTTGGCAGGGTTCCGAGCACACTTTGACGACCTGATCAGAGAGGCCACAGCCAGCCGGGAAATTCGGAAGCTTAAGCAAGGTAACAAGAGGGTGGGAATCTACATTGCTGATTTCAAGTTGTTAGCAGGAGATCTGAACTGGAATGAGAGTGCATTAAAAGACCAATTCAAACAGGGGCTGGATGAGGAAATTAAGAATGAATTAGTGCGCCAGGGAACACCAGCTACCCTAGAAGCCTTATATCAGTTGTCCGTGGTCATAGATGCCAGGCTAGAAGAGCTCAGACAGATGCAGCTGGGGAGAAACAGGGCCCTCAGAGCGTTTCCAGGATTTCCGGCTCTCTCCGTAGCATCCACTCACTCAGGACCAGAGGAGCCAATGCAGATTGGGGCGAGCAGGAGGCTGATTTCCGAGGCTGAGAGGCAGAGAAGGAGAGAGAGAGCCCTTTGTTTCTACTGCGGAGCCCAGGGGCACATGGTGAGAGCTTGCCCAGCGAGAGGCCAAGCAACTTCAGTAAGACCCCCAGGGCAAGCAGCTGAAACAAGAGCCATCTCCGCCTCTGCTTCCAACCAGGGAAACTCCATCGGTTTCCCTCCACAGAGCTCAGCAGGGATACCATCAATCAATTAAGGAGGGCTCATTCTGAGGATTCCAGGCAAGCCTTTTACTACTTACCCGTAATAATGCACGTCAGCCCAGAGCACCAGGTCAAGCTAGAGGCCATCGTGGATTCCGGAGCTTCAACAAATTTTATTGATGTGCAGACCGTACAAGACTTCAACATCCCGACGAGAGAATTGCCATGCCCCATAGAAGTGGAGACCATTGATGGCCAGCCCCTCAAGGCAGGGCCGATTAGAAGGCTCACAGAACCGGTGCAACTGACAACGGGTGACCACACTGAGTGGATCCAGCATTATGTTACTGCATCGCTTAATGTGCCTGTAATCCTAGGCACGCCTTGGCTGAGGATCCACAACCCCTTGCTGAACTGGACTACAGGAGCAATCTCCTTCCCAGCTAAGGAATGCCAGCACCACAAGATTCAAGCCGCTCCATGCTCTCCAGCAACCAACACAGTCACGGAAGCAGGGGGGGTCCAGTTGCCAGCCAAGTATGCAGATTTCGCAGACGTTTTCAGCGAACAAGAGGCCACAGCACTACCCCCCCATAGGGACTGTGACTGCACCATTGAGTTGTTACCAGGAGCCAAGATCCCAGCAAGGAAACAATATCCCATGTCCCCCAAGGAGTTAGCCACCTTAAAGGATTACTTGGACTCCAATCTCCAAAAGGGTTTCATCCGACCATCTACGTCCCCAGCGTCTGCTCCTACCTTCTTCGTACCAAAGAAGCCCGACCCGTTGGCACCTGCAACCCAGGAGACACACATGAGAGTGGTCCACGACTTCAGTTTTTTAAATAAACAAACAAAGAGAGAATCCTATCCTCTGCCCTTAATCTCGGAGCTGCTAGATCGCTTGCAGAAGGCACGCATGTTTACCAGGTTGGATCTCAGGAGTGCGTACAATCTGATCCGGGTGAAAGAGGGGCACGAATACCTGACTGCCTTCGACACCAGGTTTGGCAAATTTGAGTACCTTGTTATGCCCTTTGGCTTGTCTAATGCAGGAGCCATATTTTCCAGATTTATGAATCACGTTTTTGCTGATTTACTAGACAAGTACATGGTCGTTTATCTAGATGACATATTAATTTTCTCTGAGGATGCCACAACTCACGTAACCCATGTACGTAATGTTTTGCAAAGACTGAGAGAGAACAGGCTGTTCGCCAAGCTAGAGAAGTGTGCCTTTGATTTAACTGAAGTACATTTCCTGGGCTATATAGTATCCACAGAAGGCATATCCATGGATCCTGCTAAGGTCCAGGCAATTCTCTCTTGGCCACCCCCCCGAAATGTTAAAGATATACAAAAATGGCTAGGATTCTGTAATTTTTATCGCCGTTTTGTCCGGGCCTATAGTGATCGGACCAGACCATTCACACAGCTCTTGAAGAAAGGCTCAAAATTCGTATGGGGGGAGAGGGAGCAAGCAGCGTTCCAGGAATTGAAGCAGCTTTTTGCTTCCCAACTGCTCTTAAGGCACCCTGACCCCACGAAGCCATTCATAATGTACTCAGATGCTTCAGATGTTGCCATTGGGGCAGTGTTATTGCAATATACAAACAAGGCAGAGAATACATTGCTTCCTTGTGCCTTTTTTTCACGCCTACTCTCACCAGCAGAGAGAAACTATGATGTTTTTAACAGAGAGTTGCTGGCAATTAAAGCAGCATTCCAAGAGTGGAGGCACTGGCTAGAAGGGGCGACCTTTCCTGTGAAAGTTTGCACCGATCAGAAGAATTTACAGCTTCTACAGAACACCAGATCCCTCACCCCACGCCAGATCAGATGGAGCCAGTTTTTCTCCCGTTTCAATTTTGTTATTTCTTATGTGCCCGGGGCGCAAAACTGCTTGGCAGACGCCCTGTCTCGATCCTTTCAGGCAAAACCCCCCACTCACCAGGAAGTACAGGCTGCTATATTACAACCTCACAACTTTGATCAGCCGATGAGGGGGAGCCAAACAGAGAGTTTAGCAGCAGGCAGCCAAGCAGAGAACCTATTTTCAAGAGCCAGAGCTCAGCAGCAACAGGACCTGTATGCCAGGGCCAGGATGGATGACCTCCAGAGGGCCCCGCAAGACACTGCCTCCCCATTCAATGTGGAGGCAGGAATCCTCTGGCATAGTGGGCGATTGTATATTCCCCCTTCATTGAGGGAAGAAGTACCGAGACTGTGTCATGACCACCAAACGGCAGGCCACGGAGGCGTTTTCAAAACTCTCCATAGAGCTCTGAGAGACTACTGGTGGCCTAAGATGGTTGCAGACATTAAGGGCTACGTTGCTTCTTGTCACACCTGCAGACGAGCCAAGCCTCTCCCAGGGAAGCCCACAGGACTCTTGCAGCCCCTACCCACCCCCAGTAGGCCTTGGGATACTATCTCCATGGATTTCATCACTGATTTACCCCCGGTCCAGGGCCTGACTTCCATACTGGTGGTGGTGGACCTTTTCACAAAGATGGCACATTTTATTCCTTGCAAGGGCCTCCCATCTGCACCAGCCACAGCGCAGTTGTTCATAGACCACGTTTTTAGGTATAGAGGCATGGTGAATCACTTGGTGAGTGACAGAGGCCCACAGTTCACTTCCAGGTTCTGGAGGGCCCTTTTCCAGTCATTAGGGGTCCAGATCCACCTGTCATCAGCGCATCACCCTGCCAGTAATGGGCAGGCCGAAAAAATTAACCAGTGGTTACAGCAGTATCTCAGGTGTTACACCACGTATCGGCAAGACAATTGGCCAGCCCTGTTGCCCATGGCAGAATTCACTTATAACAACTCTGTGCAGTCATCTACCCAGATGTCTCCATTCCAAGCGCTCTATGGGGTTAACCCTCGGGTGTTGCCCACCTCCTCCCAGCAGGGAACTGTTCCAGCCGCAGCTGATTTTCTTAAAGAGCAACAAGCCGCACAGGCGTTGTTAAAGGAGCAGCTGAACAGGGCAAAGAGTGCTTACAAAAGGGTGGCAGATGCTCACAGACAGGAAGGGCCAGCGATTGCAGTAGGAGACAAAGTGTGGCTCTCTACCAAGTTTTTGATCTCTACCAGACCCTCCAAGAAATTGGACTCTAAGTTTGTCGGCCCTTTCACTGTGGTGCAGCAGATAAATCCAGTAGCTTATCGTTTACAGCTCCCACCATCCATGAAGATCCATCCAGTGTTTCACAGAGCCTTGCTAGCCAAAGACCCTCCCCCAAGTAACTTGCGATCGCAACTACACCCCCCCCCCACCTCCAGTAATTGTGGAGGGAGAGGAAGAGTACGAAGTGGAGGAGATTCTGGACTCTAGGAGGAGGGGAAGGGGCATCCAATATTTCATAAACTGGAAAGGGTACCCCGAGGAAGAGCGCACGTGGGAGAATGCCAGGGATGTACATGCTCCAGCACTGGTTCATCGTTTTCATCAGCTTTTCCCTCACAAACCCAAGCCTCGCGTTTTACCCGAGATTCCTCTTTCGCCTGAACAGGCCGAAGAAGCCCAAGCTGAGGAGTTTGTGAGTGTGTATTTCCCCCCGCCCCCGCCTGAAGCCTTGACTCCAGTTACAGAGGAGGTGCATTTCCCAGGGGGGAGGGGGGCTGACCCTGCTAACTCTCTAGATGTTTTTCAGCAGCAGCCACCTGGCTCAGAGGCGTTATCGGATTGGGAGGGCAGCACTGCTTCGTCCGTGGAGCAGTTGTCCTTTGAAGAATTGCCTTCTTTGCCCAGTTCCCATGGGACTTTACAAGCAGACAACATATCTTATCAAGACTCTGGAGGGGAGGGGTCTGAAATGGAATATCAATCTGGAGGGGAGGGTGATGTCATGAGTAAGGATGGTGAGCAGGGGGCTCCCACCCAGACTGTCAAGCGCATGCGTAGCACTGAGGAACTGTTCAGCCATTCAAAGAGACACAGATCGGGACCGCCTTAACCTTTGGGGTTTATATGGCTGGGTTTTTCCCACGCTTCCTCAGTTTGTTAGGATTCTTGTTAAGTACTAGTAATAAATATTAGAGACCAAGTCATTGTCTCAGTGTGTTTCCTGGTAGTCAGGACAGTCTCAGCAGACAGCCATTTTGCCTTCTTGGTTTTCTCTTTCTTTGGAATGTATTTTGTTGCCGCCTCCTGAACAATGTTGCGGACTTCTGTCCATAGTTCTTCCGGGACCCTATCTACTAAGTCCAATCCCTTAAATCTATTCTTCACCTCCACTGCATATTCCTTAGGAATATTAGTGAGCTCATATCTAGCTGATCTGTGGGTCTTCCCTAATCTCTTTAGTCTGATCCTAAATTGTGCAAGAAGAAGTTCGTGATCAGAACTACAGTCAGCTCCAGGTCTTGTTTTTACCGACTGTATAGATGTCTGCCACCTTTGGCTGCAAAGGATGTAATCAATCTGATTTCGGTGTTGTCCATCTGGTGAAGTCCATGTATAACGCCATCTCTTAGGTTGTTGGAAGAGAGTTTGTTATGCAGAGTGAATTGTCTTGGCAAAATTCTATCAGCCTGTGTCCTGCTTCGTTTTGTTCTCCCAGGCCATGCTTACATGTAATTCCAGGTGTCATTTGACTGCCCACCTTAGCATTCCAGTCTCCTGTGATGAAAATAACATCTCTTTTAGGCGTGTTGTCCAGTAGGTGCTGCAGATACTCATAGACCTGCTCTACTTCAGCTTCTTCAGCATCTGTGGTTGGGGCGTATATTTGGATCACTGTGATGTTAGATGGCTTGCCCTGAATTTGAATTGAGATCATTCTATCGTTTTTTTGATTGTATCCAAGCACTGCTTTAGCCACTTTACTATTAATTATGAAGGCTACTCCATTTCTTCTGTGGTCCTCTTGTCCACAGTAGTAGATCTGGTGGTCATTTGATGTGAAGTGGCCCATTCCAGTCCATTTCAGTTCACTGACGCCCAGAATGTCTATCTTTAATCTTGACATCTCACCAATAACCACATCCAATTTGCCCTGGCTCATAGATCTTACATTCCAGGTTCCAATGGTGTGTTGATCCTTAGAACATCGGATTCGCCGTTCACTGCCAGCACTGTCGGCCGCTAGCCGTCCTTTCGGCTTTGAGCTAGCTGCGTCATCACATCTGGGGCTAGTTGAGCTCATCCTCTGTTCCTCCCCAGTAGCATTTTGACCATCTTCTGACCTGGAGGTCTCATCTTCCGATGGTATACCGACATGTCTCTGGTTGTACTGATCCATTGAGTTTTCACGGCAAGAATACTGGGGTGGGTTGCCATTACCTTCCCCAGGGATCGCATTTAGTCTGACCTCTCTGTCATGACCTTCCTGTCTTGGGTGGCCCTTCATGGTTTAGCTCATGGCATCACTGAGGTGCTCAAGCTCCAGCACCATGACAAGGTAACAGTCCTTTGCTGAAGCATTGCCAACTATTCACCCTGTATGATTAAGTACTGTCATTTTTCAGTGGACCAAGGCACCTCTCTTGCAATCTAATTTTCCAGTGGACAAGATGCAAAAAGTCCACACTTTTCCGATGGAAGCAACTCCTTTTGCCAGGCAGGAACTAAACATGGCTTCTTATGCAGCTGACAAAGCAGCCAAGGTTTGCCTTGTCATGCCTGGTTCTGTTCCACAGTGAGGCTAAGGCTAAAACTGAAAATGTTCTACTTGACAAGGATGGTGTATTCAGCAATAAGATTTATAAAATGTGGATAGAATCCAAAAGTTTTATTCAAGAGCTCCCTAATGGGATCTTCAGCAATCTATTTAATTTCTTCTCCTGCTACCATGGTATCATGCTTTCAAAAAGACATCAGGCTTTTCAGATGGAAAATATCTGCTGCCCTGCTTAGCAAATCTGTAAATGTCTATGTCAGGGATCCAAATGATGTTTTTAATCTTGATATTTCCCAAAACTAGTCATTTGGGAAGCACTTCACTCATTTTCAAGGCCTTCATAACTCATAATCTGTGGGTTTTTGTTCCTCACGGTTACATATAGAGTTTTAGTCTAACTCTTCACCAAACAGTCCATTAGCTATCAAGGCATCTTTACTATTGTGTGAGAATAGAAAGTTTCTCTCATTTTACAGAAAGAGATGGTGATTAAGAGCATTCCTCCAGGGGACAATGCTCTTGCTTTGTCCCTAAAAAGGATGGTGGATGTAGACATCTCCCATTTCAGTATGATATTGATCACTTCCATTCTCCCTTTCCTACTTGAAGTTGGCTTACATCTATAGACTTGCTGGATGCTTATTTTCACATTTGCATAGTACCATACCCTAATTTCTTCCTTCACTTTATGTAAGTGGATCCACCTACCATCTTTGAGTTTTATTATTTAGCTTTTTCATGGCCCAAAGATTATTTTCTGGGCATGGCACCTATGATTTTCCTCCATTTCTAAGGCATAATTCTGTTCTCTTATGTAGATTAAAAGCTTTTTGCTATGTACTCCTGTAGAAAGCTATTCTACCATGTAGTTCAAATCTTTTCTCTTTTACAGCACTTCAGTCTTTGGGTCAGTTTTGCAAAGTCTGCCCTTCCTTTGAAGGTTATTTTTTATTTATTATTCACATTTCTATCACTGCCCATCTCCCCCTAAAAGGGGGACTAAAAGGGGTTATCCAGTTCATATGGGAGACAATAAATATCATCTGAGGAATTGCCTTCCTGTTTTCCATTATTATGATGCCATATACTTCAAAGGCTCATATATAAGATCCTTTCCCTAACAGAAGTCAGTGTCTGCATCATTTTCCAACTGTTGGGCCACATGGCAGCTGCAGCTTCAGTTTTCCACTCATTTACACTTGGTGGTATTTCACCAGATATGGACATAGCATAATTTTTCCTTGTAGTTCTGCTGTGGCAAAGTATTCCTATGCAAAACTTAGACAATCTCACCAAAGGCATTGCATCTGCACCTTCTTCCACAATTTGTGTCCTCACCACCATTCCATCTCCTTATTTGGATGGGGAGCTCAGTTTCAAATTTTCTGCATCCAAGTTGCCTATACTTGAGCTCTTCACAGTTTTGAAGACCCTCCAGATCTTCCAGGGCTGTCTCTGCAACCAGACTGTTCAGATTATATCAGACAGTTCTGTGGTGATCTAGTAGATAAAGAAGCAAAGAATTACAAAATTCAAACCTTTTCTGCATCTAACATCACAGATCTGGCAATGGTACATTGATCACTCAAATTCATTTAGGGATCTACATGATGGAAAGTAAAATATTCTTGCTGACTATACCAGAATGGTATCCAGAATCTGAATCTGAAGATAGGGGTGGTTTATAAATACAGTATTGTAAAACAATCAATCAATCCTTCAGTCCAGGAAACTCCACATTTGACCTGTTATTGATATGTCTATTCTTTGCAGCAGGAGCAGAACAGATCCCCAGCAGTTTCTTTTTTTGTTTGGAACAAATCCCTATTTTAAATATTTCTGCATCCTGTATCACCCACTTAACTCTCCATCAATCAAGGACAGGTTTTCCATCCAGACAACAATTCCCTCTACATTATAGCATGGAAGATTAAATTCTGTGATCCTTCCAGGATGCAGGAGAACAAGTTATTTTGCCTTCTTGTAAGCATTTCACTAAAATACAATGTCCATTACGATTGGCCTTTCCTTCCATTTAAAACATTGGGGCTTGGCTCTTCAGTAAAAATATAATTTGCTGCCATCATTTTCCCCAGCTAGAAGTAGTTTTTTCCAACTTGCTGATAAAACATTTTATGAAATACAAGAAACACTCCAGATCAGTGCTGTTCCCAAAATGTATGAGGCAACTGAGGTAAGAAGACATGGTAAGAATGAAAGACAGCTGATGAGAAGAAGGGGCAGTGAATCCTGTTATGATGCTACTCAGCAAAATGCATGTAGAACAATGAATCAGTTGTGACTAGTGGAATAGCCAAGTTTGCTGATGACACTAAATTGTTCAGAGTGGTAAAAACAATAAGGGACTGCAAAGAGCTCCAAGGGGTTGTCATTCAAAGTAAGCAAGTGTAAAGTGATGCATATTGGTGCCAATAATCCTAACTACTCATATAAACTAATGGGATCAGAGCTGGCAGTGACTGATGAGGAAGGAGATCCTGAAGTAATGGTGAACAATTTTATGGAAGTGTCAAGACGGTGTGCATCCTCAGTAAAAAATGCCAAGAGCACGTTAGGGATATGAAGAAACAATATTGAAAATAGATGTGCCAATATCATAATGTTGTTATATAAACCCATGGTGTGACTGCATATGGAATATTGTGTTACCAATAGAAGAGAATATTTTGTGCAGTTCTGGTCACACTTCAAAAAGAATATAGTGGAGCTAGAGAAGGTGCAGAGGAGGGCAACTAAGGTGATCAAGCGGCTGGAGCTATGAAGCAAGGATGCGACACTTGGGTTTTTAGGCTACAAAGGAGGCAAATGAGAAGGGACAAGACTGAGGTGTACAAAATTATGCAGAGTGTAGATAAAGTGGACAAGGAGATGCTATTTTTCCCTTCCCAAATTACTAGAACTAGAGGTCACCCAATGAAATTGAATCCTGGAAGAATCAAACAAAAGGAATTTTTTTTTTTACACAGCACGTAATTCAAATTTGAAATTTGCTACCATGGTTAGCTTCAAAAAAGGGTTGGACCAGTTCCTGGAAGTCATAGGGATCAATGGCTCTTAGCCTCGGTGGCAGTGTCACTGTCTCTGAAGGCCATCTGCTGGGAGGCCAGTGGGTTTTCTTATGCAGTTGATTGGCTACTGTAAGAACAGACTACCGGGCTAGATGGGCCAGGGGTCCAATCCAACAGGGCACTAGTTACTTTCCTATGTAATCAGTTGGCTATTGGTCTACACAGAACCCTTTTCATCTGCTTAGTTGTGGAATACTTCTCTTTCTAGTAGGAAAGTTTGGCTCGTGACACCATTACTCCACTGTGCAGTATTGTTGTTGAGAAAGGAAAAATAAGGAAGACGAATCTCCCATGATGAGTAGGATTCCCATATTCTGCAGTGGTTGATATGAAGTCATGTTTGCATTTTGGACTGAAGTCAAGGGAGTGCCTGTTTTGCCCCTGACATAACCTTTTCCACCACAGGAATGATGGAATATGCTGCTATAAATGTGATTAGCTGCCTCCAAGAGGTGAGTTTCCCCCAACCCCTAGGTTTGTCTGGAACCCTTTCGCTCTTTTGAAGCATCTCATCCCAAAAGCTATATAAGCCCAGTATGGTATAATTTCCCATTTTCTTGTGCTCCTAAGCAGTGTTTATGGAACAGCATAAAAGGTTTGGCATGCCTGCCTGGGAGGACTGTGGATTGGCAATAGTGCAATTGTAACAGGCAGAATGTACTGATGCAGGTTGTTATAGTAGAATCTGTTCCTATCATACTGAGGTCCCAGGCTTCTTTTATATCTGGGTGGTGCATAAACATATTTGGCATAGCCCAACTGGAAAATGCTCATGGAGTTTCCAGAGACCTTGGGGACACAGTGGTCACTTCTCATGAGTCTTCTGCTTGTTTATGCTTCTTTTCCCTTCTGAAGCTGAATCCAGACACATCGCCCATTCGGCTAGCAAAACAATAGGATAAGTTTGGTCCCAGAATAGAGAACAGGCCTGTTTTCTTTAAGAAATGCTTGAAGATGGACGAATCAATTGCTCCATTCTAATATAAGAGTTTTCAGTTTTCTTACTTTGGCTAGTCATAGCATTTAATCATTCAAATCTTTATTAGCATTGTGGATCAAGGGCCAAGTTTGTACTAGATGCTGCCTGATTTCACTAGGGAAGCTCTTGGCTCACAGTACTGCAGACTTGTAATATGAACCTGATATACTGCAAAAAGCAACAAAAGAACAAATATGCAAGTGAAACTAAAAAAGAACTATAGCTTTATCTTCCCTCTAGTCACTAATAAGACTAAATGCCCATTTTTAACTGCATAGGAACACAAGAAACTGTCTTACATCAAGTTAATAATTGGTCCATTTATTCTTTTACACTGACAGACAGCAATTCTCCTGGTTTCCAGGCAAGTGTCTTCCATAGTCCTACTATGGATTGATCCTTAAGCCCTTTCCATGTAGTGTGAATGATCTTCTAGTGAGCTGTAAGACTGTTCATCTAGTTAAACAAATCAAAGTCAGTTTTAAATCATTTTGTTACATTTGCTAATTTTTAAAAATTTACTTAAAATACAATTTCCACCATCCTATAATTAAATCCTTAAAATAGATTATCAGATAAAGAATGAGTCAAATTCTAATAAAAAAAAACCCAACTAAGGCAATGCACAAGGATCCATACTATGCAATAAAAGCAGTGGCACAATTAAGTCTCTAACAAAAACTAAGAATGGGAACAACTCAAGCATTAAAAACCTTAGTAAATACAAGTCTTAACTTGATAAATGAGGACATTGTTAATTCTGACAATTTTTTCAAAAACGAAAAAGAAAAAATACTGTGACTGGTTACACACCATGATTTATTTAACCATGGTTTACTGAATAAACCACAATTGCCTACATTCACATGATATACTAATCCATAAATATTTAATAAATCATTTAATAAACAAACCACACTTTAAGCCAAAATGGAACCACATTATGATCTAAGACGCACTGAACTGTGCCAGATTAGAGCATGCAAGCTGCACCTGGATATCATGAAGGTGGGGGCTTGAGATTGGGTAGAAATATTCCATTGGCAATGATAGTGACAAGGGATCCAAATATCCCACATACATCTTAATTAACAAGGAATTTCTCAAGCAAAAATACAGTCCCAACTATTGTTGCTTCAGTAAATGGCCTTGTGATACCACTTTTCTGAAAAGACCACCTGCGAACGTACAGCACTGTGAAATCAGTTTAATCAAGTTGCAGCAGGAGAGAGAAAAGAAGCAAGCACTGGGAGGTGACTGGCTTTCTCTCTCTTAATCACCACCCAATAACAGTGATTCTATCACAATACCAGAACTATTTCCATTCCATCTGGTTGTTGTAAGAACTGAAACTTTTAAAAACTGGAACTGGAGTTTGCATCCTTCTCCACCCCTCTTCTTCTGTGCATGCTTTTTTAGAAGCCAGATTTTAAATTTCAGATGAATGTAAAATGACCCCACCCCAAAGCTTAGACAAAGATTACAAACCCACATTCTTGAATGCTGCCCAGCTTCTTTGCTTTGCCAACTAGGATTGTCAACTCCCACTGAAAACAGTTTTAAGATTTTCCCTCATCACTCATTTATGTGTGCACAGGTGTATATAAGCTCTCTGTGTGTGTATGTGTGTGTGTACTAACGATACACACAGCTTGCCAAAATCAATCCATGTTCGAGCCTTCTAAAGCTTACTGTGAAAGATCTACAAGACAAAAATAAAACTACGTGTCTTCATGTTGACTTCTACACTGCTTTTGACCACTATCTATTGATGTCCAGTGCACTATCCAGCTATGTGGGTTTGTTGTAATTTTTTTAAGACCTCAAAATGTGAACACATGTAACTATCTGGTTGCCAACATTCCCATCTTAGCTTATTTTAGTTACCAAGGGGCGGTGACTGTGATGGATTCTCATTTGCATAAGGCATCTCCTAGTAACTTTTGATACTGTTAAACATGGTAGACTTCTAATCTGCTTCTATGAGATAAGGTTCAGAATCAAATTTATCTGTACATACAGTTTCATAATCTGTGCTTGAGCAGCCTGGTAATTATACTTTCAAGGCACTGGGACAGCCACCAAGAGCTGTAGGGTAAAGTGTCATCAATATGCTGATGACACCCAGCTCTACTATTTGATAAGAAATGAATCAAGAGATGATGCGCATATCCTAAATTTATGCCTGGATGCAATACTGTTGGATGGCATCCTATCTTATCCTATCCTATCCTTTTATTGAATTTATATGGCTGCCCACTGACAGGAAGCTCTGGCGTGGGCTGGTCCATGAAGTCACGAAGAGTCGGAAGCGACTAAATGAATAAACAACAACATATGGCTGCCCAGCTGAAAAAATGTGATTCTGAGCAGCTTTCAAGAAACAGGATAAAAACAACAAACAATAAATGAAGAGAGTGAATCTCCACAAGATCAGAGGTTTATGGGTGAGTGATTTCTGAACATGGGAACTGGAATGTCAGTAAAAGAGCTACATGATTTGGGATGCTCCTAGTGTAATCAACTGTTACTAACCACTCAAATACCCTTTGTGAGGTCTCTGCTGAAGACTCTTTGTGAAGTCCTGGTCCTTACAATCCTAACATTAACTCTCAATACACGCCATAAAGGATATATGACAAGTTATTTATTAGGATGTGATTCCAAGCTCTTTCATTGCCATGGATGAATTTTCAGGCCAAAAGCTTTCCTTACAAACATTCCAGTCACTCTCCTACTTCCCCCCTCCTTTTTTCTTCAATTAACTGTCTAGTGAAGTCTCCTTTCCATTCAGGCATCTCTTTGTTCCAAACAGTATCAGTGCAACCTTGAGATACAGTCTTTCTCTAAACTTTTTCTAACGCCAGAGAATGGAATGCATTCCTCCTCCCCACTCCTTTGTTCTTCAGTGCTCCAAGCTCCAAGCGTTGTTCTATACATGTGTCTAAACTCTACTTCTCTAATACTACTTAACCCATGCTCAGGTGTGACCTCCAGATGCCATTAACTATTGCTTCTGGATTGCTTCACCCTGACACTTCCCCGCCCCCATCCAGGCCTTCCTTTTTGACTGACAGAAACAGGTTAAGCAATGTACAAATGTTTTAAACAAACTGGTCAGAGATTATACTCCAGAAAAAGGGCAAGGCAAGACAAAACCAAATCAATATTACTTGAGTTAAATCTTTCTCTTCATCTGCTCAATTGTATCTGACTTTCAGAGACTTTATAGATTGCCCCTGTCCATTATTCCTGATGTCTTACACCTTCAGGTAATATTTCTAGGTTTAAACCACTATCCTGCTTGATGGTATCTATCCAGTATGTTCTTTGCTGTCTTTATTTTCTAGTATCACCAAATCATTCATCTACTTAATTTTTCTAAGGGATTTGAAGTCATGATATGACCAAAATAAGACAGCTTAATCTTGGTAATTTTAGCTTCCAGTGAGATTTCTGATTGATGTAGTCTAAAACCTTGTTAATTGTTTTTGCTGTCCAAGATATGCAGTGGCCAGCTCCATACCCATTAACTTGAAGGAGTTTTCTTCTAGTTGTTTTTATTTTGCAATTTTCTCAACCGTAGGTGGTTCTAAGAAAAACAATAGCATTTACTGTTCTGCAGTTGATATTAAGACTGATATCCTTGCTTTTCAGATCTTTTCCAAGCTAGTCATTGCAGTGTGCCCAAGTGATATTCTGTATTTACTTTCTGTTTGGTTTCTGTTGTCTCCTGTTTGGTTTATTTTGGAATTGGGGAAATGAAGTCCTGGGCTGATTCAATTTCTTTGTTCATGATTTTTATCCTGGGGTCATCATTTCCAGCTGTTGTGTTCTTGATTTTTAGCTGCAATCTTTTTCGCTTTTTGCCTGTTTTATATTCTCTTCATTTTCTGCCAATAGAGCGGTGCCTGCACTTCTTCAGTTGTTAATGTTTCTGCCACCAACTGTTATTCCAGTTTCCAAATCATCTATGTTAAGGCTCCTCAACATTGTCTCTGTGCATAAATGAAGAGAGATGGGGATAGAATACAGCTCTGCTGCACACTTTTTCCAATCTTGAACCAGTCCATGTCCAAGTTGTTCTGACTGTGGTTTTGTTGTTGTTGTACAATGATTTTATTAACTGAATCAAGTGTTATGGAATGTCCATTTCTTCCAGGTACTTACATAATTTTTCATGTTCAATGAAATCAAAGACTTTGCTATATGAAGCATCCTTTTGAAATGCATTTGCTTATTCCATATTCCATCAAACATTTGCAATGTGATCTTGAGTCTTTCTTCCCCTTCTAAAGCCAGCCTGTACTTTGGACAGTTGAGTTAAATGCTACAGATAAAAATTAATTATCTATAAAATAAGGCACCCCATTTATAAAATTATTCCTACATGTACATACCAAAACCGTTATTACACAGACTATTCTTGTACACACAGGTACACACATATTTAGAGAAAATAAGATGTCTACAGGAATGAGGGCATAAAACCATACTTGCTTACTCTTTAAGTAGTAACTGACTTACTCTCAGGTAAGTATGCAGTCTGCTAATCCATATATAGCTTTATTTATTTAGCTTAGCTCATTCGGTGATAGTTGGGGTAGGAGCTATGGAAGAGTCTGTTGGCTTATCAAGTTGTTTTTGTTTGCAATGAGGGTACTTGTCAATATTGGTCTTTGTGCTGTGTTGCTAACACGAAGAAACCAGAGCATGCTTATGCTATCCCGTAGTTAATGCCTCTCATTCCCAAGTAAATAGGCCTAGGCCTAGGTTTTTCAGTCACTGAACCAGGCTTATTCTCCTCTTGTTCTCCTCTATGTGTAGTGGGTGAATGCCTGTCAATGAAAACTTTCCACTAGTTGAGGAACCTGGTTTTCCTGGCTTCTGATTTCTGTGGAGAGTAGCTTCATTGCTGACGTTCAATGGGGCTACTACATATGGGCTGCAAATTCTGGAGATCAGTAGATGGCAGCAAAGCGTTACAGGAAATATGAACTCTGCAAAAATCCAGTGGTTTTCCAGATTGTTGCATTCAGATATGGCCACCCAAGCACTTCCTTTCTTCAGGTAGAGGATGCACGCTTAACCTTACGGCAGTGGCTTCTTCCCAAACTCCGTTTCTTCGGCAGTTAGTCTGCAGATCCACCTATTCACTGGCTTTCAACATCATCCTCTATTACTCTCCTTCCCAGTTCACATGTAATTTACATTAAAAATGCATCTTTTAAACTAAATACAGCTAGTCCTTGCTTAATTACCACAACTGGGACCAGTAACTCCATCACTAAGTGATGTGGTCATTAAGCAAGACATCACATGACTGTGACGGACTTACAATCTCACTTCCACCAGTCATTAAACAAGACATCATGTGACCATGACTTGCAATTTTACTGCCAGCTTCTCCATTGATTCTGTTTGTTGAAAGTTGGCTGTGAGGTGTGCAAATGTTGATCATGTGACTGTGGGATGCTGAGACCATTGTAAATACCCATCAGCTGTGGATCGCCCAAATCTCAATCATATGACTGCAGGGACACTGGAACGGTCATAATTACTAGGATAGGTGTAAAGTTATGTATTCAGTGCTGTCATAATTTTGAACAGTCACTAAACAGGGCAGTTATTAAGCAAGCAATACCTGTAAGTATTATAAAAACTTACAGTTTAGGGGTAGGTACCAGAGGACAGGAATTCAGTGGTCAATTAAATAAGTTCAAAGATGACCATAGGCTGGCCAGTTTATATCTTACACATACCACGCACAAACATTTACATATACTAAGCCATAACATGGTTTGATTTTGACTTAACATATGAAATGAACCCAATCAATTGTGGCTTAATCAACATGGCTTAGTATAATGTGAAACAGGCCACAATAACCTAGGCCATAATGTGGCTTATTTTTGACTTCGCATGATGTATGAACCATTCATTCTGACTTATTATGTACTGTATGCTAATATGTAAGTAAAGCTTGTTCATGATAGTATTGTGTTCAAACCATGGTAAAAACCTGTCTTTTATTTAATTCACAGAGTTGTGAAGATAAAATTAGGAAACCACCAACTGCCCAGAGTCCCCCCCCTTGGGGGGAGATGGGCAGTAATAGAAATTTGAAAAATAAAATAAATAAACCATACACATTATCAAGAAGTTTTGAAGAAAATACTGATTACAAATTTAATATTTGTCAAGCTCAAAGACATTAGAGAAATGAACTTACCTTTTATCTGAGTAGGCTTATTTCAATTAAAATAAGAAAGCTAATAGAGTTTTTTTAGTATTAGAATATTGTTATACCTATATATATTTTTTGTTGAAAGTTGTTTCTCTTGCGTACAAATCCTGCCAATCAAGAAATGGTTAGGTATTTCTAATATGAAATACCATTATGATGGAAACAACAGATTAAATAAAACTACAAGAAGTTCTTTTAAGGAAGTGCTGTCAAATGTTAATATGGGTCAGTTTATCAAATTAACAAAGAAATAATAAAAAAAAAAATTTCAGGCAACCAACCAACCAATACGTTTCCCACAATTTGCCTGGGGGTGGGGAGTGCAGTTTAAGATATGTCTTGTATGCATGCTGTCTTTTCAACACACGTGGTTTTGGATGAAAGAGAGAACTCTTCAGATTATGGTATAACAGACCTTGCCCACTTCCAGTTGCTTTCAATAGAAGCAGAAACAGGTGTCATACTGTATGTTCTATAACATCATCTAAAAGGAATACTTTGTTCCAGCAGTGTAATTTTAAAAATAATAAAAGAAACATGAATCCTTAATGGAAGGTGGTCCTTGTTTGCATATTTAATGCAATTTAGAAGTTAAAAACTTAAAAAAGAACAAAACCAGAAAAGCCTTCAAGAACATTCCAGTATTATCTTTGCAACAAAGCTAACAGATTAGCTTTTAAATCTTAGCCTACTTTAGATACATGACATATAGTTTTGTTGTTTTTGTAATGATTGCCTATCCTAACAGACTCAGACTCAGAAGCAGGAGCTTAAGAATATCTGGTTTATTAAAGAATAGTATGCAAATACAGAGAAAGCTGAGAATGAGCAAAAGTGCGCCAAATACAAACTAAAAACCCTCGGTACAAACGTAATCCCTCCCCTCGCCCAACCGTTTCAAATTCCCCAACCCCAGGTGCTGGTAACGAGTTCTGCTGATGTCCTGGGAAGAAAACCTTGAACACAGTAGATAACCCAAACACATTCTATTCCCCTGAACACAGATAACAAACCCAGCAGAAGGAGTTCACAGCCCCCTCCTAGACAGAACACACATCAGCAACTTAGTTTGACATGCGAAACGTTATGATGTACAATGCACATTGAAACAGTGAACATGACATACCGCCCCCCCAAAACAAAGTAAAATATCAAGGAGCAGGCTTCAAAGGGTAAGCTAAATGAAAGCGTCTAACTAAAACAGGAGCGTTAACGTTGCGAGCTGCCACCCATTCAGGGTGCGTGAAATGCTTCCAGTGGATAAGGTACTGAAGTGTGCCACGGAGCCTGCGAGAATCAAGGACTTCTTTCACTTCGAAATGCTGCTGCCCGTCAATCATGATCGGAGCAGGGGGGGGAGGCTGGGCACGCCACTGGGAAGAGTGGCTGACTGGCTTGAGCAAGCTGCAATGAAAAACAGGATGCAAACGTTTCAGATTATGAGGCAAATCCAACTTAAAAGTGACCGGATTCACAATGCCAATAATGGGGAAAGGTCCAACAAATTTTGGCGCCAATTTCCGTGACGGCTGCGTGGACTTTATGAACTTGGTGGACAGGTAGACCTGATCGCCAACTTTAAAATCAGGCTGAACATCTCTGCGCTTGTCAGCTTGCAATTTGTAAGCAGACTGGGCATCAGCCAAAGCCTGAATTACCAGCCACGAATCAGCCAGTTGGGCCGCCCAATCAGAAGCAGAACAGGGCTGGGTAGAAGGTTGTGGCAACTCAGGGATGGGCACAAAGTCCCGTCCCGAAACTACACAAAAAGGGGTGTGCCCAGTGCTCTGATGGACAGCATTGTTGTAAGCCACTTCAGCAAAAGGGAGCAAATCAACCCAATAGTCCTGCTGGTAATTTATAAATGCCCTTAAAAATTGCTCAAGGGTCGAATTTAAAACCTCTGTAGATCTGTCAGTCTCAGGATGCAATGCAGTGGACAATGCCTGCTTGGTGCCCACCAATTTCAAAAATGATTTCCAAAATTGGGAAGTAAACTGTGTCCCGTGGTCCATGACCAAGCGGGAGGGGCTCCCGTGGAGCCTATAGATGTGAATTAGAAAAAGGCGTGCCAACTGTGGGGCAGAAGGGATAGAGGCACATGGAATGAAATGGGCTTGCTTGGAAAAATAATCCTTTACTACCCAAATTACTGTCTTCTTCTGGCTGGAAGGTCAACAATAAAATCCATAGAAATCTCCTCCCATGGGCGGGATGGGCTCGCCACTGGCTGCAGGAGCCCTTGCTTTTTTCCCCCTTTTCGTTTTGACATGGCACACACAGTGCAGGAAGCCACATAGTCTTTTACATCATGCCTCAGAGTGGGCCACCAAAACTGGTGCCTAACCAGGTGCAATGTTTTCACAAACCCAAAATGCCCAGCCACCTTATCATCATGAGAACGGGTCAGAATTTCAGCCTGTAACTGTTCAGGCACGTAGAGGCGATTTTGCTTCCAAGCTAACCCATTTCATTCCATGTGCCTCTATCCCTCCCTGTTGTAGCCTCCTCCCATCTAAAAGAACAAAATCTCTAGCATTAATTCACTCATGCAGAATTGAAGTAAAGTCCCTTAAAAGGTGCTACAGTAAGTATTAATTCCCCAAGCCAAACTCATAATGGAGGATATTGTTTTGTTTAGTGCAAAGGTCCAACCAAGCAGCTCACCTTCCTGGACATATAGCTGGATTCCGTCATCATGGAAGGATTTTATACACACCTAAAAAACAGGGAGGCTGGGGCATACCCAATTTGAGAATATATTATCAACCTGCACAGTTAGGGCATATGATTCCATTCATTATGGAAGACCCTTCTAAACTGAAACTATTAGAGCCAAATAATTTTATAAATCAATGGTTTTTTTCACCCAAAACTTTTTTCTAGAATAAACAAGACTGTAAATGTTTTCACTAAAACGATACTTTAAAACTGGAAGAGTAAATACGTAGTTTTGATGAAGGATACTTCTCCTTTAACTTCTTTAATAACATATACAGATCAGGATAATCATTATGGTCTGGCTTAAATGAAACTGTTGAAAGGACACAATCTTTGAAGATTAAAAGATTTTTATAGCAACAGGGAACCTCTCAAGATTGGCTAGAGCAATGAATAGGTGATAAGTTACCATAGTTCTGTTATAAACTCAAATCTCTTTTGTGTAATAGGAATGTTAGAGCTTCAGCTATTCAGCCTTAACACCAATTCTGGGAATTTAATACTTAACTATCTAGAATAACCAGAAGGTATAGGCTATTACTGCGATTAGAAATATGAGATCCACCCCATGGTTTAAAGCAGGGTTCTCCGAAGTGGTCAATATTGACCCCCAAGGATTGATGGGACTATTCAAGGGGTTGTTGTTGTTGTTGTTGTTGATGTTGTTATTATTTGCAGTAGTATTAGTTAAAATAGATTTATTAAATTATTTCCATATAATTAATGTTTGGGAGTTGATGAACAATCTGAAACTTCATGAAGGGGTCGATGATCTGAAGTTTGGGGAACCCTGGTTTAAAGGAAGCTTGGGATACTTGGGTCTGGGATATACAGGAGATAAATTAGCAAGAATTAAGCAAATTGGGTGGATACATCTCAGCTTCAATGTAAGAACTGCAGATTATATGTTGCTGGTACTTGACTCCAGTTAGATTAAAACATACATAAGAAGAATTAGTCTTCCAAATGTTGGAGAGATTGTCAAAAAAAAAAAAAGGAGTCTTTCTTTCATTTGTAGTGATCATGTCATAAAACTATACCCTTTTGGTATAAAATTTGGGGGGAGATAAGTACGAACAAAGAATTCAGTGCTCCCAAGTTAGGCTTGATGCATTTATTTACAGGACTGAATCTCAAGCTTAAAAATAAGGAACTTATTATTTACTTAATTTTAGCAGCTAAAACAATAATTGCCCAATACTGGAAACCTAACGACTGAATTACCGTTACTCATCCAAACTGCCCAGGTAAAGCAAGTAGACACCTATATTGGTCAGCAGCAATACAGGAAGATGCTGGAGGCTGATGATTACTTAGATGACAATGGCAAAAGCATCAATTAATATTGTGTAGGAGAAGGCAATGGTAAACCACTCTTGTATTTTTACCAAGCAGACCATATGGAGAGATTTAGAATTAACAATGAAGATATTCAAGTGGTAGATAGCTTCTGCCATTTAGGATCAACCATCAACTTTCCTTGTAAAGGAACAAGCAGTCAAGAAATATACCATACTAGTACTTGGTAGAGCACCCATGAAGGCCTTGGAAAAGATATTCAGATGGCATTATGTATCTATACATAGAAAGATCAGAATAGTGCAAGCAAGGGTATTCCCTGTGACACTCTATGGAAGTGAAAGTTGGATTTTGAAAAAGCAAGATAGCAAGGGTATTGATGCTTTTGAACTTTAGTGTTGGAACAGATGCTTGAGAATACTATGGAAAGCCAAGAAAACAAACAAATGGATCATTGGACAAATCAACACCAAGTTCTCACTCAAGACACAAATGACCAGGCTTAAATTATTCTACTTCAGACACATTATGTGGAGACCTGTTGTTGTTTATTCGTTTAGTCGCTTCCGACTCTTCGTGAATTTATGGACCAGCCCACGCCAGAGCTTCCTGTCGGTCGTCAACACCCCCAGCTCCCCCAGGGACAAGTCCATCACCTCTAGAATATCATCCATCCACCTTGCCCTTGGTCGGCCCCTCTTCCTTTTGCCCTCCACTCTCCCTAGCATCAGCATCTTCTCCAGGGTGTCCTGTCTTCTCATTACGTGGCCAAAGTATTTCAGTTTTGCCTTTAATATCATTCCCTCAAGTGAGCAGTCTGGCTTTATTTCCTGGAGGATGGACTGGTTTGATCTTCTTGCAGTCCAAGGCACTCTCAGAATTTTCCCCCAACACCACAGTTCAAAAGCATCGATCTTCCTTCTCTCAGCCTTCCTTATGGTCCAGCTCTCGCAGCCATATGTTACTACAGGGAACACCATTGCTTTAACTATGCGGGACTTTGTTGTCAGTGTGATGTCTCTGCTCTTAACTATTTTATCAAGATTTGTCATTGCTCTTCTCCCAAGGATTAAGCGTCTTCTGATTTCCTGACTGCAGTCAGCATCTGCAGTAATCTTTGCACCTAGGAATACAAAGTCTTTCACTGCTTCTACATTTTCTCCCTCTATTTGCCAGTTATCAATCAAGCTGGTTGCCATAATCTTGGTTTTTTTGAGGTTTAGCTGCAAGCCAGCTTTTGCACTTTCTTCTTTCACCTTCATCATAAGGCTCCTCAGTTCCTCTTCACTTTCAGCCATCAAAGTGGTATCATCTGCATATCTGAGATTGTTAATGTTTCTTCCAGCGATTTTAACTCCAGCCTTGGATTCCTCAAGGCCAGCTTGTCGCATGATGTGTTCTCCATACAAGTTGAATAGGTAGGGTGAGAGTATACAGCCCTGCCGTACTCCTTTCCCTATCTTAAACCAGTCCGTTGTTCCGTGGTCTGTTCTTACTGTTGCTACTTGGTCATTATACAGATTCTTCAGGAGGCATACAAGATGACTTGGTATCCCCATACCACTAAGAACTTGCCACAATTTGTTATGGTCCACACAGTCAAAGGCTTTAGAATAGTCAATAAAACAGAAATAGATGTTTTTCTGAAACTCCCTGGCTTTTTCCATTATCCAGCGGATATCGGCAATTTGGTCTCTAGTTCCTCTGCCTTTTCTAAACCCAGCTTGTACATCTGGCAATTCTCGCTCCATGAACTGCTGAAGTCTACCTTGCAGGATCTTGAGCATTACCTTACTGGCATGTGAAATGAGTGCCACTGTTCGATAGTTTGAACATTCTTTAGTGTTCCCCTTTTTTGGTATGGGGATATAAGTTGATTTTTTCCAATCTGATGGCCATGCTTGTGCTTTCCAAATTTGCTGGCATATAGCATGCATTACCTTGACAGCATCATCTCGCAAGATTTTGAACAGTTCAACTGGGATGCTGTCGTCTCCTGCTGCCTTGTTATTAGCAATGCTTCTTAAGGCCCCCTCAACCTCACTCTTCAGGATGTCTGGCTCTAGCTCACTGACCACACCGTCAAAGCTATCCCCGATATTGTTATCCTTCCTATACAGGTCTTCTGTATATTCTTGCCACCTTTTCTTGATCTCTTCTTCTTCTGTTAGGTCCTTGTCATCTTTGTTTTTGATCATACCCATTTTGGCCTGGAATTTACCTCCAATGTTTCTAATTTTCTGGAAGAGGTCTCTTGTCCTTCCTATTCTATTGTCTTCTTCCCCTTCCGTGCATTGCTTGTTTAAAAATAATTCCTTATCTCTTCTGGCTAACCTCTGGAATTTTGCATTTAATTGGGCATATATCCCCCTATCACTGTTGCCTTTTGCTTTCCTTCTTTCTTGGGCTACTTCTAGTGTCTCAGCAGACAGCCATTTTGCCTTCTTGGTTTTCTCTTTCTTTGGGATGTATTTTGTTGCCGCCTCCTGAACAATGCTGCCAACTTCTGTCCAGAGTTCTTCCGGGACCCTATCTACTAAGTCCAGTCCCTTAAATCTATTCTTCACCTCCACTGCATATTCCTTAGGAATATTAGTGAGCTCATATCTAGCTGATCTGTGGGTCTTCCCTAATCTCTTGAGTCTGATCCTAAATTGTGCAAGAAGAAGTTCGTGATCAGAACTACAGTCAGCTCCAGGCCTTGTTTTTACCGACTGTACAGATGTCCGCCACCTTTGGCTGCAAAGGATGTAATCAATCTGATTTCGGTGTTGTCCATCTGGTGAAGTCCATGTATAAAGCCGTCTCTTAGGTTGTTGGAAGAGAGTGTTTGTTATGCAGAGTGAATTGTCTTGGCAAAATTCTATCAGCCTATGTCCTGCTTCATTTTGTTCTCCCAGGCCATACTTACCTGTAATTCCAGGTGTCATTTGACTGCCCACCTTAGCATTCCAGTCTCCTGTGATGAAAATAACATCTCTTTTAGGCGTGTTGTCCAGTAGGTGCTGCAGATCCTCATAGAACTGCTCTACTTCAGCTTCTTCAGCATTTGTGGTTGGGGCGTATATTTGGATCACTGTGATATTAGATGGCTTGCCCTGAATTCGAATTGAGATCATTCTATCGTTTTTTGGGTTGTATCCAAGCACTGCTTTAGCCACTTTACTATTAATTATGAAGGCTACTCCATTTCTTCTGTGGTCCTCTTGTCCACAGTAGTAGATCTGGTGGTCATTTGATGTGAAGTGGCCCATTTCAGTTCACTGACGCCCAGAATGTCTATCTTTAATCTTGACATCTCACCAATAACCACATCCAATTTGCCCTGGCTCATAGGTCTTACATTCCAGGTTCCAATGGTGTGTTGATCCTTAGAACATCGGATTTGCCATTCACCACCAGCACTGTCGGCCGCTAGCCGTCCTTTCGGCTTTGAGCTAGCTGCGTCATCACGTCTGGGGCTAGTTGAGCTCATCCTCTGTTCCTCCCCAGTAGCATTTTGACCATCTTCCAACCTGGGGGTCTCATCTTCCAATGGTATACTGACATATCTCTGGTTGTACTGATCCATTTAGTTTTCACGGCAAGAATACTGGGGTGGGTTGCCATTACCTACCCCAGGGATCGCATTTAGTCTGATCTCTCTGTCATGACCTTCCCGTCTTGGGTGGCCCTTCACGGTTTAGCTCATGGCATCATTGAGGTGCTCAAGCTCCAGCACCACGACAAGGTAACGATCCTTTGCTGAAGATGTGGAGACCTAGCTCTCTGGAAAAGATTCTAAGGATGGGAAAAGTGGAAAGAAAGAAAAGAAGAGGATGACCAGAAGCAAGGTGGATGAACTCAGTTACAACGGCGATGAGTGCACCATTGGAAGACCTGAAAGACCAGGTTAGGGACAGAGTATCATGGAGAAAATCTATCCACATTGTTGCTAAGTCTTGACACCAACTTGATGGTACATAAACAATCTTACTTATTTGCTTACTTATTTAGTATACTTGTATAGTGCATGCTCCCAGTCTGCAATTGTCAATCAACCAATAAATAACCATTAATGTTAACAGTAAAATAACTGAGTAAAATAAGAATGCACAATAATATAAAAACTTATAAAGATTGCAACAATAATTAAAGTAACATTAAAAACAGGAAGCAAAAAAGAAATTCTGGCTCATATGAAGGAAAAGTTGAAAGATAGCTATGTTTTTTCTAAAGCATCAATGAAATGAGAGAAGGGAAGTCCCAAAGTTTTTTGCCCATTTTCCTTTACCACATTCACTGCTAGGTAAATGAAAATTATGTAAATACCACCTTTAAATGGTAACAAGTAAATTCAGTCCAGAGGAGTAGACCAGAGATAGCTGCTTACAGTGGGAGAAGATGTAATCAATAGCTTGTTGGGTTAAAACTGGGGAACCTGAAGCCAAACACAGGTGGAAAGTTTCAAATTTGGAACACAGATTGTAAAATATTTATGTAGCTGAAGATCTTATTTTATGAGTGATAAATTTTCCTTTAAAACACTTCATCCTTAGTTTTACTTTTCAGAAAATTCCCTAACAGTAGAAATCAAAGACATTCAAGATCCGATTCTCCTTAATATTTATTAGACAACCCTGTGACCTGTTGGGTCATCCTTGAGAGAATGGTAGTATAGTCTGATGTGACCGGAATGAACATTAAATTTCAGGCCGACCATATCTTTTTTTATTCCAATGCTGGACGGTCCCGTGATCATCTAAGAAGAGTATATATCATAAGTAGAAATGTAATTGTAGTGGCAAACAAACTTCAAGAATAAGTCAATATTTACTTACCTAAGCAGATTGTCCTGACTCCCAGGAAACACTCTGAGACAGGGAACTGTTCTCTAATGTTTTATTGCTAATACATAACAGTAATCCTAACAAACTGAAAAAGCGTGGGAAAAACCCAGCCATATAAACCCCAAAGGTTAAGGTGGTCCCGATCTGTGCCTCTTGGAATGGCTCACCAATTCCTCAGTGCTACGCATGCGCTTAACAGTCTGGAAAGGAGCCCCCTGCTCGCCATCCTTACTCATGACATCACCCTCCCCTCCAGATTCACATTCCATTTCATCCCCCTCCCCTCCAGAGTCTTGATAAGATTTGCCGTCTGCTTCTAAAGTCCCATGGGAACTGGGCAAGGATGGAAAGTCTTCAAAAGAAAACTCCTCCAAGGACGAAGCAGTACTGCTCTCCAAGTCAGATAACGCCTCCGGGCCAGGTGGCTGCTGCTGGAAAACATCTAGAGAGTTAGAAAGGTCAGCCCCCCTCCCCCCTGGGAACTGTAAGCCCGAGGTTGAGGGCTGTGGTTCCCCCACCTCCTCTGTAACTGGAGTCAAGGCTTCAGGCGGGGGCGGGGGAAAATACACACTCACAAACTCCTCAGCTTGGGCTTCTTCGGCCTGTTCAGGCGAAAGAGGAATCTCGGGTAAAACGCGAGGCTTGGGTTTGTGAGGGAAAAGCTGATGAAAACGATGAACCAGTGCTGGAGCATGTACATCCCTGGCATTCTCCCACGTGCGCTCTTCCTCGGGGTACCCTTTCCAGTGTATGAAATATTGGATGCCCCTTCCCCTCCTCCTAGAGTCCAGAATGTCCTCAACTTCATATTCCTCCTCCCCCTCCACAATTACTGGAGGTGGGGGGGGGGCCGGTTGCGATCGCAAGGCACTTGGGGGAGGGTCCTTAGCTAGCAAGGCTCTGTGAAACACTGGGTGGACTTTCATGGATGCTGGCAGCTGTAAACGATAAGCCACTGGATTTATCTGCTGCGCCACAGTGAAAGGGCCCACAAACTTAGAGTCCAATTTCTTGGAGGATCTGGTAGAGTTCAAAAACTTGGTAGAGAGCCACACTTTGTCTCCTACTGCAATCGCTGGCCCTTCCTGTCTGTGAGCATCTGCAGCTCTCTTGTAAGCACTCTTTGCCCTGTTCAGCTGCTCCTTTAACAACTCCTGTGTGGCTTGTTGCTCTTTAAGAAAATCAGCCGCAGCTGGGACAGCTCCCTGCTGGGAGGAGGTGGGCACACCCGAGGGTTAACCCTGTAGAGTGCTTGGAACGGAGACATCTGGGTAGATGACTGTACAGAGTTGTTATAAGTAAATTCTGCCATGGGGAGCAGGGCTGGCCAATTGTCTTGCCGATACGTGCTGTAACACCTGAGATACTGCTGTAACCATTGGTTAATTTTCTCTGCTTGCCCATTACTGGCAGGATGATGTGCTGATGACAGGTGGATCTGGACCCCTAATGACTGGAAAAGTGCCCTCCAGAACCTGGAAGAGAACTGTGGGCCTCTGTCACTCACCAAGTGATTCACCATGCCTCTATACCTAAAAACGTGGTCCATGAACAACTGTGCTGTGGCTGGTGCAGATGGGAGGCCCTTGCAAGGAATAAAATGTGCCATTTTTGTGAAAAGGTCCACCACCACTAGTATGGAAGTCAGCCCCTGGACCGGGGGTAAATCAGTGATGAAATCCATGGAGATTGTATCCCAAGGCCTACTGGGGGTGGGTAGGGGTTGCAAGAGTCCTGTGGGCCTCCCTGGGAGAGGCTTGGCTCGTCTGCAAGTGTGACAAGAGGCAACATAACCCTTTATGTCTGCAACCATCTTGGGCCACCAGTAGTCTCTCAGAGCTCTATGGAGAGTCTTGAAAACGCCTCCATGGCCGGCCGTTTGGTGGTCATGGCAAAGTCTCAGTACTACTTCCCTTAATGAAGGGGGGATATACAACCGCCCACTATGCCAGAGTATTCCTGCCTCCACATTGAAATGTGAGGCATTGTCTTGCGGGGCCCTCTGGAGGTCATCCATCCGGGCCCTGGCGTATGGGTCCTGTTGCTGCTGAGCTCTGGCTCTTGTAAATAGGTCCTCTGCTTGTCTGCCTGCTGCTAAAATCTCTGTCTGGCTCCCCCTCATAGACTGATCAAAGTTGTACGGTTGTAATATAGTAGCCTGTACCTCCTGGTGAGTGCTGGGGCTTGCCCGAAAGGATCGAGACAGGGCGTCTGCCAAGCAGTTTTGCGCCCCGGGCACATAAGAAATAACAAAATTGAAACGGGAGAAAAACTGGCTCCATCTAATTTGGCGTGGGGTGAGGGATCTGGTGTTTTGTAGAAGCTGTAAATTTTTGTGATCAGTACAAACTTTCACAGGAAAGGTCGCCCCTTCGAGCCAGTGCCTCCACTCTTGGAATGCTGCTTTAATTGCCAGCAACTCCTTGTTGAAAACATCATAGTTTCTCTCTGCTGGTGAGAGCAGGCGTGAAAAAAAGGCACAAGCAAGCAATGTATTCTCGGCTTTGTTTGTATATTGCAATAACACTGCCCCAATGGCAATATCTGAAGCATCTGAATACCTTATGAATTGCTTCGTGGGATCAGGGTGCCTTAAGAGTGGCTGGGATGCAAAGAGCTGCTTAAATTCCTGGAAGGCTGCTTGCTGTCTCTCCCCCCAGATGAATTTTGAGCCTTTCTTCAAAAGCTGTGTGAGTGGTCTAGTACGGTCGCTGTAATTTTTTATGAAACGGTGATAAAAATTACAGAACCCTAACGACCTTTGGACCTCTTTGACATTTCGGGGAGGTGGCCAAGAGAGAATTGCCTGGACCTTAGAAGGATCCATGGATATGCCTTCTGTAGATACTATATAGCCCAGGAAATGTACTTCAGTTAAATCAAAGGCACACTTCTCTAGCTTGGCGAACAACCTGTTCTCTCTCAGCCTTTGCAAAACATTACGTACATGGGTTACGTGAGTTGTGGCATCCTCAGAGAAAATTAATATGTCATCTAGATAAACGACCAGATACTTATCTAATAAATCAGCAAAAACGTGATTCATAAATCTGGAAAATATGGCTCCTGCATTAGACAAGCCAAAGGGCATAACAAGGTACTCAAATTTGCCAAACCTGGTGTTGAAGGCTGTCAGGTATTCGTGGCCCTCCTTCACCCGGATGAGATTGTACGCACTCCTGAGATCCAACTTGGTAAAAATGCATGCCCTCTGTAAGCGATCTAGCAGATCCGAGATTAATGGCAGAGGATAGGATTCTCTTTTTATTACCTTATTGAGGGGACTGAAATCGTGTACTACTCTCATGGGTGTCTCCTGGGGTGCAGGTGCCAACGGGTCAGGCTTCTTTGGTACGAAGAAGGTCGGAGCAGACGCTGGGGAAGTAGATGGTCGGATAAATCCCTTTGGAGATTAGAGTCTAAGTAATCCTTTAAGGTGGCGAGTTCCCTGGGAGACATGGAATATTGTTTCTTTGCTGGAACCTTGGCTCCTGGTAGTAACTCAATGGTACAGTCACAGTCCCTATGGGGGGGTAGTGCTGTGGCCTCCTGTTCGCTGAAAACGTCTGCAAAATCCGCATACTTGGCTGGCAACTGGACCCCCCCTGCTTCAGTGACTGTATTGGTTGCTGGAGAGCGTGGGGCGGCTTGAATCTTGTGGTGCTGGCATTCCTCAGCTGGGAAGGAGATTGCTCCTGTAGTCCAGTTCAGCAAGGGGTTGTGGATCCTCAGCCAAGGTGTGCCTAGGATTACCGGCACATTAAGCGATGCAGTAACATAAAGCTGGATCCACTCAGTGTGGTCTCCCGTTGTCAGTTGCACCGGTTCTGTGAGTCTTCTAATCGGCCCTGCCTTGAGGGGCTGGCCGTCAATGGTCTCCACTTCTATGGGGCATGGTAATTCTCTGGTTGGGATGTTGCAGTCTTTTACGGTCTGCGCATCAATAAAATTAGCTGAAGCTCCAGAATCCACGAGGGCCTCTAGCTTGACCTGGTGCTCTGGGTTGACATGGATTATTACTGGTAGGTAGTAAAAGGCTTGTCTGGAATCCTCGGAATGAGCCCTTCTTAATTGATTGATGGTCTCCTGCTGAGCTCTGTGGAGGGAGACTGACGGAGTTTCCCTGATTGGAAACAGAGGCGGGGATGGGTCTTGTTTCAGCTGCCTGCCCTGGGGGTCTTACTAAGGCTGCTTGGCCTCTCGCTGGGCAAGCTCTCACCATGTGCCCCTGGGCTCCACAGTAGAAACAAAGGGCTCTCTCTCTCCTTCTCTGCCTCTCAGCTTCGGAAATCAGTCTCCTGCTTGCCCCAATCTGCATTGGCTCCTCTTGTGTTGAATGAGCGGCTGCTACAGGGAGGGTTGGAATTCCTGAAAACGCTCTGAGGGTCCTGTTTCTCCCCGGTTGCATCTGCCTAAGCTCCTCTAGTCTGGCATCTATGACCACCGATAACTGATATAGGGCTTCTAACGTAGCTGGTGTTCCCTGGCGCACTAATTCATTCTTAATCTCTTCATCCAGCCCCTGTTTGAATTGGTCTTTTAATGCACTCTCATTCCAGTCCAGATCTCCTGCTAATAACTTGAAATCCGCAATGTAGATTCCCATCCTCTTGTTACCTTGCTTGAGCTTCCGAATTTCCCGGCTGGCCGTGGCTTCTCTGATGGGGTCGTCAAAGTGTGCTCGGAACCCTGCCAAAAAGTTCTGGTAGTCATTGAGAATCGGGTCGTTGTTCTCCACCATGGGAATAGCCCATTTGGCAGCTGGTCCCTTTAGCAGGCCTAGGATGAAAGTGACTCTGGTTCTGTCTGTGGGAAACTCTGCGGATCTGCTATCGAAGAACATAGTACACTGTGTGAGAAAGATTCTCAGCTGTCCTGCTTCTCCTCCAAATTTCTCTGGTAGACTGCCCTGGGATCTCAACATTATTGGTGGAGCTGTTGCTGCTGCTGCTGCTGGTGCCGGTTGTGGGTTAATCGGAGCTGGTTGTTGTAACTGCTGTAGCATGGCAGCTTGTAATGTGTTGATCTGGAGATCTACTTGTTGTTGGTGTTGTTGTAGGGCTGCTGCCAATTGCTGGATGGTGAGCCGCATTTCTTGGTTTTCTGAAGACATTTCTAAAAATCTCCGTAATTCCTTGTTCCTCCCTCTTTCGATGGGAGTAGGAGTTTGTTAGGATTGATGTCCTGACTCCCAGGAAACACTCTGAGACAGGGAACTGTTCTCTAATGTTTTATTGCTAATACATAACAGTAATCCTAACAAACTGAACAAGCGTGGGAAAAACCCAGCCATATAAACCCCGCAGGTTAAGGCGGTCCCAATCTGTGCCTCTTGGAATGGCTCACCAATTCCTCAGTGCTACGCATGCGCTTAACAGTCTGGAAAGGAGCCCCCTGCTCGCCATCCTTACTCATGACACAGATAAACAGATAAATGACCACGGGTGAGCAAAAAAGCAATGGGAATGGGAGCAACCTCCGACTTCCTGCTGGCTCCCCCATTGACTTTGCTTGTGGGGAGCTGGCAGGGAGCATCGGAAATCACGATCATGTGACTGTGGGGATGCTGCAACGGCCATAACTTTGCAAATAAAACTGGTGTGACCATCATGGAAATTTCAATTCAACAGGAGAAATGGGTCTTGGATTTTTCATGCATTCTTTAAGTTAGTGGATTTTAGTTACCTTGATTCAAAAATTGTTGCAGTATAATGCACAATTTGGACTAACTTGAGGGTACAAACAGACAGATAAACACAATGAGTTTTAGTAGTATATAGATGGTTCCATTTGCTAATATTTCTTTTATTTCATTGTTCTATATTTAGTTTCAGACACAGTGAGAAATGTAATGAGCACTTTTTCAAAGTCTGCCACTTGGCACTGAAAACATATGGGGACTTTATGTCATGATCACCGTTGCGATGCTTGTGACATCGCAACGGCTCGCATGACAAGACAGGGAAATGGGTCCCTGGCGGATTAAGGCAAAAGGCAACCATGAATCAAAAAGAAAGCAACAGGTGCTGGAAACTAAGTAACAACCAAAGCCGGTGGCACGGAAGACAAAGATACAAAGTTGCCAAAAGGTAATTGACAAAACAACAGGAGAGGCGCGCCCGAGCTGTCAAAGGAATTAAGAGCCTGATCGCCCGGCAATGAATCATTACCGTTCAGGAAGGCGATCAAGGCGACGCCCGGGGCACAGGGGGGCTGAACAACCTCTCACCTGACAAGGACGAAACCGGTGGGACTCGTGGGACGCACCTGGAATAAGGTGGGGTGGAGCGCTGACCGGCGCAGGCTATTTAAATCCTGTTCTGGCGCGCTCCCCTCACTCTCAGCTTTTTAAAGGCATGCACTCTGTTTTCTCAATAAAGCCAGAACCTAAGCCTACGCCAGCGTCTGTGTCTTTACTGGTTAGCAGGCAGAGCCTGACACTCAATAAGAAACCAGAACATGCTTATACGCTGCTGCTCTTAACAATGTTTTGGGGGAAATGAAGGCAACTTTGGCTCTTTCTTAGCCTCCAATAGCAATATATTAACCACTACAGTCTCAGCCCATAAAGGCATGTTAATGACCGGAGAAGATGGGTTTTGTGTGTGTATGTGTTTGCCTTTGAGTCAGTGCCGACTCCTAGAGATTTCCTGAACTAATCCCTGGAGTTACATGGAAGTAATTTAAGTAGAACATAAGGAAAAATCTCTCAACAGTGGAATAGCCTGCTTTATGGAAGCTTATGGATCCTCCTTTACTGGAGATGCTTAAGCAGAGTCTGAATGGCGAAATGCTGGGGATGCTATTGTAGTGGATTCCTACACTGAAACGGGGGTCCTAGTTGTGGATTAGATCACCCCTATGGGTCCTTTGTACCCTTACATCCTGTAATTCTGTGATTCTTTTGTGCCAAAGGTTATTGATCTATGCAGCACTTCTATAAATTCCACCAATAATTTAGATGCTTGCATCAGCTGGTTTGAGCCATTGTTTTCCTCTTCCCATGGAAACCTTTCCTACAGTTCTGTAAAAGAGAAATAATAGCCTATTACCGATTCTGAGGTTGTTAATTTAAGGGAAAATAATATTATCTAATCTTTGCAGGTAAAAACTGAAGAATTGTTATTTAAAAAAGGACCAACACATTTGAGTTGGTATTTTTTTCATCTAGATTTCTCTCTGATTCTAGAATGTGATCTAGGATCTGTTCTGGACTCTGAATGGTGACATTCACCGGTATACCTATCTGGATATAATTAATTCTGTTCCTTCTGGTATGTCTGGATGATTTACCCTTTACGTGTGTGCAGAGAATTCCCATGCCACAGTACAGAAATGATGGATTTATGCAGTCTCATTACAGAAATTTGTTTGTACAGGCCTTGTATATTGCTTAAACACTGGAGACTACAGCAGCTCCCATCCAAATGTGTCTCCTGGTTGGAGAGAGTAGCAAAGTATTGACATCAATAAAAGCAAATTATAATTTTGGTAACATCTAGGGTCAATCACACATAGAAGAACCACTTAAGAAAAAACTTCAGCTGTCTTATAAAATCACTATCTTCCACCAGATTCCATACTGTGCTCGGACCAATGACAGTGTTGAATTCTCAGACTATAACCTCCAAAATCTCCTAAAACTCAGGAGGAAGTTTCTGCTAGCTTCATCTAAAAATGGAATCACGTGGTATTCTACAATGTAAGTTACAGGTTCAGAAACCACAAAACAAATAAATCTATTCAATTAATTGTATTATTATTATAGCAATGTGATTAACTGGTTGACAAAACTCATTTGCTTTAAAAACTAGGGCTGGCATTTGAAGGGTACTTTAATATTCTCTGCTGAGACAAGCTGAATATATATATGGAAAAAGCTGATGAAGGACGTTATTCTGTATTTAATTTCAAGAGCCAAAAGGGTAATGTCTTAAACACCAGAAAGGATGGAGCAAAATGATACCCTAGTAAGAAAAAGAGTGTGTGCATGCAATAGAATTTCCATTAAATTGCCAGCTGTTTGCAAGACAGAAGAATAAAGACAAGTAAAAAAAACCCAAGATAACTTTTTTGCAAACATAGTTTCTAAAAACCTATCTGGATCCTCAAATAGCAGTTGTTGGGTTCTCCCAATCAGTCTATGGGAGGGCACAGGAAAAGAAATACAGGAATAGGCTGTGACTTTAGGACAAGGAGCTCCACAATTGCTTCATCATTGCTTTTTCGTCTTCCTTGGAAAAGTAATTGCAACATTATGATGAGAAAGAAAAATGGAGCAATACAATTACAAAGGCAGACAACTGAAGAGACGTGTATGCATAGCTACCTAACCTTGCTTTTAAAAGACTGAAAATAATTGCCCTCAGATGCGGTAATAGCCACCAAATTAGATTATTTTAAAAGGAGACTGGACAAATTGTCATGAGTAAGGATGGCGAGCAGGGGGCTCCCATCCAGACTGTTAAGCGCATGCGTAGCACTGAGGAATTAGGTAGCCATTCAAAGAGACACAGATCGGAACCGCCTTAACCTTTGGGGTTTATATGGCTGGGTTTTTCCCACGCTTCTTCAGTTTGTTAGGATTCCTGTTATGTACAAGCAATAAAACATTAGAGACCAGTTCCTTGTCTCAGCGTGTTTCCTGGCAGTTAGGACATCAATCCTAACAAACTCCTACTCCCATCGAAAGAGGGAGGAACAAGAAATTAAGGAGAGACATTTGGAAATGTCTTCAGAAAACCAAGAAATGCGGCTCGCCATCCAACAATTGGCAGCAGCCCTGCAGCAACACCAACAACAGGTAGATCTACAGGTTAACACATTACAAGCTGCCATGCTACAGCAGTTACAACAACCAGTTCTGATTAACCCACAACCGGCGCCAGCAGCAGCAGCAGCATGCCCGCCAGTAGTCTTGAGATCCCAGGGCAGTCTACCAGAGAAGTTTGGAGGAGAAGCAGGACAGTTGAGAACCTTTCTCACACAGTGCACAATGTTTTTCGACAGCAGACCAGCAGAGTTTCCCACAGACAGAACCAGAGTCACTTTCATCCTAGGCCTGCTAAAGGGACCAGCAGCCAAATGGGCTATTCCCATGGTGGAGAACAACAACCCGATTCTCAATGACTACCAGAACTTTTTGGCAGGGTTCCAAGCACACTTTGACAACCCGATCAGAGAGGCCACAGCCAGCCGGGAAATTCGGAAGCTCAAGCAAGGTAACAAGAGGGTGGGAATCTACGTTGCTGATTTCAAGTTGTTAGCAGGAGATCTGGACTGGAACGAGAGTGCATTAAAAGACCAATTCAAACAGGGGCTGGATGAGGAAATTAAGAATGAATTAGTGCGCCAGGGAACACCAGCTACCCTAGAAGCCTTATATCAGTTATCGGTGGTCATAGATGCCAGACTAGAGGAGCTCAGGCAGATGCAACCGGGGAGAAACAGGGCCCTCAGAGCGTTTCCAGGATTTCCGGCTCTCTCCGTAGCATCCACTCACTCAGCACAAGACGAACCAATGCAGATTGGGGCGAGCAGGAGACTGATTTCCGAGGCTGAGAGGCAGAGAAGGAGAGAGAGAGCCCTTTGTTGCTACTGCGGAGCCCAGGGGCACATGGTGAGAGCTTGCCCAGCGAGAGGCCAAGCAACTTCAGTAAGACCCCCAAGGCAAGCAGCTGAAACAGGAACCATCTCCGCCTCTGCTTCCAACCAGGGAAACTCCATCGGTCTCCCTCCACAGAGCTCAGCAGGGAGACCATCAATCAATTAAGGAGAGCTCATTCTGAGGATTCCAGGCAAGCCTTTTACTACTTACCCATAATCATGCACATCAGCCCAGAGCACCAGGTCAAGCTAGAGGCCATCGTGGATTCCGGAGCTTCAACAAATTTTATTGATGTGCAGACCGTACAAGACTTCAACATCCCGACGAGAGAATTGCCATGTCCCATAGAAGTGGAGACCATTGACGGCCAGCCCCTCAAGGCAGGGCCGATTAGAAGACTCACAGAACCGGTGCAACTGACAACGGGAGACCACACTGAGTGGATCCAGCTTTATGTTACTGCATCGCTTAATGTGCTGGTAATCCTAGGCACGCCTTGGCTGAGGATCCACAACCCGTTGCTGAACTGGACTATAGGAGCAATCTCCTTCCCAGCTAAGGAATGCCAGCACCACAAGATTCAAGCCGCTCCATGCTCCCCAGCAACCAACACAGTCACTGAAGCAGGGGGGGTCCAGTTGCCAGCCAAGTATGCAGATTTCAGCGAACAAGAGGCCACAGCACTACCCCCCCATAGGGACTGTGACTGCACCATTGAGTTGATACCAGGAGCCAGGGTTCCAGCAAGGAAACAATATCCCATGTCTCCCAAGGAACTAGCCACCTTAAAGGATTACTTGGACTCTAATCTCCAAAAGGGTTTCATCCGACCATCTACTTCCCCAGCATCTGCTCCTACCTTCTTCGTACGAAAGAAGCCTGACCCGTTGGCACCTGCAACCCAGGAGACACCCGTGAGAGTGGTCCACGACTTCAGTTTTTTAAATAAACAAACAAAAAGACAATCCTATCCTCTGCCCTTAATCTCGGATCTGCTAGATCGCTTACAGAAGGCACGCATTTTTACCAGGTTGGATCTCAGGAGTGTGTACAATCTGATCCGGGTGAAAGAGGGGCACGAATATCTGACTGCCTTCGACACCAGGTTTGGTAAATTTGAGTACCTTGTTTTGTCCTTTGGCTTGTCTAATGCAGGAGCCATATTTTCCAGATTTATGAATCACGTTTTCTCAGATTTACTAGATAAGTATCTGGTCATTTATCTAGATGACAGATTAATTTTCTCTGAGGATGCTACAACTCATGTAACCCATGTACGTAACCTCTTACAAAGACTGAGAGAGAACAAGCTGTTCGCCAAGCTAGAGAAGTGTGCCTTTGATTTAACTGAATTACATTTCCTGGGCTATAAAGTATCAACAGAAGGCATATCCATGGATCCTTCTAAGGTCCAGGCAATTCTCTCTTGGCCACCTCCCCGAAATGTTAAAGATGTACAAAGAATTCTAGGATTTTCCAATTTTTACAGACGGTTCATAAAAAACTTTAGTGACAGGGCTAGACCCCTCACACAGCTTTTGAAGAAAGGATCAAAATGCATTTGGGGGGAGAGAGAGCAAGCAGCCTTCCAAGAATTTAAGCAACTCTTTGCATCCCAGCCGCTGTTAACACACCCTGATCCCACGAAGCAATTCATAATGCATTCAGATGCTTCAGATATGGCCATTGGGGCAGTGTTATTGCAATATACAAACAAAACCGAGAGCACATTGCTTCCTTGTGCCTTTTTTTCACGCCTGCTCTCACCAGCAGAGAGAAACTATGATGTTTTTAACAAGGAGTTGCTGGCAATTAAAGCAGCATTCCAAGAGTGGAGGCACTGGCTCGAAGGGGCGACCTTTCCTGTGAAAGTTTGTACTGATCACAAAAATTTACAGCTTCTACAAAACACCAGATCCCTCACCCCACGCCAAATTAGATGGAGCCAGTTTTTCTCCCGTTTCAATTTTGTTATTTCTTATGTGCCCGGGGCGCAAAACTGCTTGGCAGACGCCCTGTCTCGATCCTTTCGGGCAAGCCCCAGCACTCACCAGGAGGTACAGGCTACTATATTACAACCTCACAACTTTGATCAGTCTATGAGGGGGAGCCAAACAGAGATTTTAGCAGCAGGCAGACAAGCAGAGGACCTATTTACAAGAGTCAGAGCTCAGCAGCAACAAGACCCATATGACAGGGCCCGGATGGATGACCTCCAGAGGGCCCCGCAAGACACTGCCTCACCATTCAATGTGGAGGCAGGAATACTCTGGCATAGTGGGCGATTATATATTCCCCCTTCATTGAGGGAAGAAGTACTGAGACTTTGCCACGACCATCAAACGGCAGGCCACGGAGGTGTTTTCAACTCTCCATAGAGCTCTGAGAGACTACTGGTGGCCTAAGATGGCTGCAGACATCAAGGGTTACGTTACTTCTTGTCACACCTGTAGACAAGCCAAGCCTCTCCCAGGGAAGCCCACAGGACTCCTGCAACCCCTACCCACCCCCAGTAGGCCTTGGGATACTATCTCCATGGATTTCATCACTGATTTACCCCCGGTCCAGGGGCTGACTTCCATACTAGTGGTGGTGGACCTTTTCACAAAAATGGCACATTTTATTCCTTGCAAGGGCCTCCCATCTGCACCAGCCACAGCGCAGTTGTTCATGGATCACGTTTTTAGGTATAGAGGCATGGTGAATCACTTGGTGAGTGACAGAGGCCCACAGTTCACTTCCAGGTTCTGGAGGGCACTTTTCCAGTCATTAGGGGTCCAGATCCACCTGTCATCAGCGCATCATCCTGCTAGTAACGGGCAAGCCGAGAAAATTAACCAATGGTTACAGCAGTATCTCAGGTGTTACACCACTTATCAGCAAGACAATTGGCCAGCCCTGCTACCCATGGCAGAATTTACATATAATAATTCTGTACAGTCCTCTACCAAGATGTCCCCTTTCCAGGCACTGTACGGGGTTAACCCTTGGGTGTTGCCCACCTCCTCCCAGCAGGGAACTGTTCCAGCCGCGGCTGATTTTCTTAAAGAGCAACAAGCCGCACAGGAGTTGTTAAAGGAGCAGCTGAACAGGGCAAAGAGTGCTTACAAGAGGGCTGCAGATGCTCACAGACAGGAAGGGCCAGCGATTGCAGTAGGAGACAAAGTGTGGCTCTCTACCAAGTTTTTGAACTCTACCAGATCCTCCAAGAAATTGGACTCTAAGTTTGTGGGCCCTTTCACTGTGGCGCAGCAGATAAATCCAGTGGCTTATCGTTTACAGCTCCCAGCATCCATGAAAGTCCACCCAGTGTTTCACAGAGCCTTGCTAGCCAAAGACCCTCCCCCAAGTGCCTTGCGATCGCAACCGGCCGCCCCCCCACCTCCAGTAATTGTGGAGGGGGAGGAGGAATACGAAGTTGAGGACATTCTGGACTCTAGGAGGAGGGGAAGGGGCATCCAATATTTCATACACTGGAAAGGGTACCCTGAGGAAGAGCGCACGTGGGAGAATGCCAAAGATGTACATGCTCCAGCACTGGTTCATCGTTTCCATCAGCTTTTTCCTCACTAACCCAAGCCTCGCACTCTACCCGAGATTCCTCTTTCGGCTGAGCAGGCCGAAGAATCCCAAGCAGAAGAGTTCATGAGTGTGTACCTCCCCCCCCGCCTGAAGCCTTGACTCCAGTTACAGAGGAGGTGGCGGAACCGTGGCCCTCCACCTCAGGCTTACATTTCCCAGGGGGAGGGGGGATGACTTTTCTAATTATTTAGCTATTTTCCAGCAGCAGCCACCTGGGCCAGAAGCGTTATCAGACCTGGAGAGCAGCACTGATTCGTCCTTGGAGGAGTTTTCCTTTGAAGACTTTCCATCGTTGCCCAGTTCCCATGGGACCTTAGAAGCAGGCGGTGAATCTTATCAAGACTCTGGAGGGGAAGGGGCTGAAATGGAATGTGAATCTGGAGGGGAGGGTGATGTTATGAGTAAGGATGGCGAGCAGGGGGCTCCCATCCAGACTGTTAAGCGCATGCGTAGCACTGAGGAATTAGGTAGCCATTCAAAGAGACACAGATCGGGACCGCCTTAACCTTTGGGGTTTATATGGCTGGGTTTTTCCCACGCTTCTTCAGTTTGTTAGGATTCCTGTTATGTACAAGCAATAAAACATTAGAGACCAGTTCCTTGTCTCAGCGTGTTTCCTGGCAGTTAGGACACAAATTCTTGGAGAATAAGGTTATCAGCAGATATTATTTCTGATGACTGAATACTGTCTCCTGAATGAAAGCCAGAATATCAACCACTAGGGAGCAGCTGTTAATGTGTTTATGTTTATATACTTCCTGAATATTGTACAGTACAAAATATTGGACTACAACAGTGGTTCTCAAACTTTTTTGTTTCAGGACTCCTTTATATTCTTAAAAATGATTGAAGACCCCAAAGAGCTTTGATTTATGTGGGTTTGTTGTTTATTCATTTAGTCGCTTCTGACTCTTTGTGACTTCATGGACCAGCCCACACCAGAGCTTCCTGTCGGTCGTCAACACCCTCAGCTCCCCCAGGGACGAATCCATCACCTCTAGAATATCATCTATCCATCTTGCCCTTGGTCAGCCCCTCTTCCTTTTGCCTTCCACTCTCCCTAGCATCAGCATCTTCTCCAGGGTGTCCTGTCTTCTCATTATGTGGCCAACGTATTTCAGTTTTGCCTTTAATATCATTCCCTCAAGTGAGCAGTCTGTGTCCTTACTCATGACAGTCTGGCTTTATTTCCTGGAGGATGGACTGGTTTGATCTTCTTGCAGTCCAAGGCACTCTACTGTATTAGGAATTAAAACTGAGATTATAAAATATTTATTTGACTTTGCGGACCCACTGAAAGGGTCTTGGGGATCCCCAGGAGTCTGGACTAGATGAATTTGTGGCGTGATCCAAGAGGGTGCTACTTTTAGTCTTACATCTTAGCTCACAGCTGCCCACAGCAATATATTAGATAGTAACTTCAATGCTGGGTTCTGTACTGTTATGTATTATTTCATTTCTACTATAAACATATTAAAAGTTCTAGAATTAAAAAAAAAAATCAGCATAAAGGGATGACTCACAAACACCCACAGCAGCATGCTAAGTTTCAAAGAATTCAGATTCAGTGTGAGATACCCTTTGTATTAATTCTAATGTTGTATTTTTAGGATTTTAAATATAGAATGCTCTATTGCAATTTTCATTCCCAGTCCACATATTCAATTTAGAATGGTACTCATGTTCATACTTATAATTTCTTTACTTTTCCCACTATCCCTGTAATCCTAAATATAATTACTCAGAAATAAATTCTGTCAAAATCAGTGATTTTTTTAAAAGCTGAGAAATCTAAATACCTTGGTACTGTCTGGATGCCTTCGTATAGTCATCCAAATCTCTGAGGCACAGAAATAATACTGGTATTTCCATCAGCACCAGAACCAAACACAGGGTGTTCCAGGTTAAAACAGCTTTTAACCTGCAGCCTTTCATTCCTCTATATTCTCCTGTACTGTACTAGGATACAACTTATATCGTCTCCAAGCTAATATATGAATTTAATGGAATGGAAATTGAAAACACACACTGAAAACACACACATTTGCATGACACTATTATCCAGAGTTAACTGAACTGTAATTTAGGAATTAGCTCATTTCATGGGTTCACAAGACACACAGCATAAATTAACTACATGTGCTAGATGCACAAAATATGCTTGGTCTAAAATGGGATGGGCTACCTTTGGGTTCTCTGTGTCATGCTAACACAAGGATATACACACCAGAAAAACAGAAGAAACACCACCAGATCATCCACTGGCTGGGAGGAGAAGACAAGCAGGCCTTTGGAAGTAAACTATTAGTGTTAGACTTACTGGCATGACCTCAGCACACTTTTCCAAATACTTGACTCAGCACAATTTGACTAGGCTCTAGACTTATATTTGGCTTTACACTCTGAGACAGCTAATTGATTCTGCTTTTATGTTGCTTAATTCTAGTGCTTCTCCCACTATTTCCATTGATTAATGGACAATTTGCCCTGTACTTCTAGCTCTTAAACACAGACAATTGTTGGTTGCTTTCATAACTGACACTTCTAACCCGAGAAACTCTGGCTCCAATTTAATTCCCACAGTTAGGCCTGGGCATGCTTCCAACATGATTTGGAAGAAGTGCTTTGGATCGTGTATGACTACAAGCACAGTGTCCCTCTTCTATTTATTAAAGCACATGTGTCTTTTCTCAGGCTTCCATGGGAGTTGAAAGAAGATGCTACTTTAATCAACAGAATCATTCAAGTACAAGCCTGAAAGCCTTGGAGTAGAGACAGCATTGGCTGCACTTATGGATGACCATTAGAGGGATTGGGATTGGGGTGGTGTGTCTCCTGGATCTTTCAGTATCATCAGCCATGGTATCATTCTGGACCAGCTTTGGGGTTAGGAGTACGGGACACTGTTTTAAAGTGATTCTCCTTCCTCCATGGCTGGTTCCAGTCAGTGTTGGTAGTGGGGGAAGAGATCCACCCCTAGGCCTTCTTTACATGGGGCTGCCCCAGGGTTCTGGTCTCTCCCCTATCCTATTTAACCTATTCTGGGTGAGGTCATTCAATGGCACATGGTATGGTATCATCAGTATGTGGATGATACCCACTTATACATCTCCACTCCGTCCTAGGTAGGTGATGCTGTTCAGGGGGTCACCTAGTGCCTGAAGGATGTGAGGGCCTAGATGGGGAGGAACTGGATCAACCCTGGCAAGGACTGGATTTGGGTTTTTGGTCTCCCAGGATTCAGTGAGTTGTTATCCTTGGCTCTTGATGGAATAGCCTTCCCCCGGAAAGAGGCATTGTGCAATTTAAGGGACCTTCTGGACTTGTAGCTCCTGCTTAGGGAGCAGGGAGCAGCTGTGGCCAGGGGGAACCTCTGCACAGGTTTGGCCTGTGCACCAACAGTACACTTTCCTGGACTGGGAGGCATTGCTCACTGTCACTCATATCTTGATCACCTCTCAGTTGGATTACTGCAATACACTTCATATGGGGCTGCCCTTGAAGTCTATCTAGAGGTTACAATTGGTTCAGCATGTGGCAGCATGTGCAATTCTGGGTGCTTCATGCTTTGCTCATGTTCAAATGCTGCTGTGTTAGCTGCAGTGGCTTCTAGTTGCTTTCTGGGTACAATTCAAGATGCCTGAAGTTTACAAGTTTAAAATCCTAAATGGCATGGAGCCAGGTTATTTGTGGGACTGCCTCTCCCTGAGGATATCTGCCCATCCCACTAGGTCAGATAGGGTCCAGGTCCAGTCCCTTAAATGTACAGTATGTCATCCAGTGGGACCTCAGAGACGCACCTTTTCTGTGGCTGCCCTGACCCTTTGGAACAGCCTCCCCCCCCAAGATTCAGAGGGCCCCACCCTATTAGCCTTTTTGTGGGCTGCAAAGACCTAGCTCTTCATGCAGGCTTTGGGCTAGGATAGGAGCGAGCCCAGGGAATCTAAGAACATGGGGAGTCTCTGCTATGTCGCAGCATTGTGCCTGGGATATGTAGTGCTTTTGTGGGTTTGGTTTATTTTATTTATTCTGGTTTTATTTAATATTATTGTGAGACACCTAGGATTATCTTGTATTAGATAGGCAACCATTTAAGTTTCTAAATAAATAAATAAATAAAAAGATGGACATGCCTAATGAAAAACAGAGACATGCTGTGCTCGCTCAAGGCTGAAGCACTTCTGAATCTGTTTCGAAGTAAGCACAACCCTACTGGGTATTAAAACATTCCTGTCATCACTTAGGATTGTGTCATCTTCGTGTAATGTTGTTTACTCAGAAAAAGAATCAGAACAATAAATTCTAAATGAATACACAGGGTTTCTGTGGCCGATTATTATACACTCCAGCTGCCGATGCTACTGCAGCTTTACCATTTTTTCAGCCACAGAAACCAAAGGTCCTATCTTTCTCAAACACCTTTTTTAAAAATTAATGATTGATGACGATGAAATCAAAACACTATTATGGCAGGCATTAATGGCTCTGCCAGATGTCTGTAATGCTACTCACTTAAAAACTCTTACCATCTTAAGTTTCATGGGGAAATCCAATGTCACCACTGAAGCAAATGGCTAGGGCTGGACTTCTTGGATTTGACCTAGCAGATTCCAAAACAGCAACAAAAGGATCAGTTCCACTCGTTTAAGCTTGCCCACTGAACCACTTATCTCCTCAGAAAACACAGGCTCAGATGCCTTTGCTTTAGTAGCTCCATCTTCTGACCATGTTCTGAGCTGCCAATGACCTTGAGAAATCTGCCTATGCCTGAACTGCTTGACCACACTGGAGAGAATTCCAGTGATTGTGTACCACTGAATAGCCTTCGTATGCCTCCTAGTGGTCTATTTAAAAGATTTCCCACTCCTGCCATCTGGGATCTAGCCCTCCTTCCAATGTTGAGGAAGGCCTTTTCTAAAGAATCTCAGTCTCGCTCCTGCTCTTACAGGCTTTCTTTTTCAGTAACTGTTTTAAACTGTTTATTGTGCACTACAGAAGTACTTAAGGTTTTATTCCTACAGAAAGAGGTCTGTGTATATGTACATATTTCACACTTTAAAAAAAATCTGCTTATTCCATTTTGAGCAAAGATAGTAATAGAAGAGAATATCAGTAGCTCAGGGTTGAATTGTGGAGTCCTTGGTGCTCTCTGAGCTCAGCTGTTTGCTTGCAGATGTTTCATTGCCTGACTAGACAACATCTTCAGTGATGTTGTGGTTGCCTAGCTGGGCAACAAAACGTCTGCAAGCAAACAACCAAGCTCAGAGAGCATCAAGAACTCCACAAAGATAATAATAGCAAGTGGCATCCTTCCCCAGCCTAGTACCTGTAAGATATGTAACTCCCAGAATTCCTAGCAGCCAGCAAGGCTTTTAATATTCTGGAAGTTGCTGTCCCAACATACCATGAGCCTATTAAGACATCAAGGGTCTGTTAGAATTTTGATTTCAGGTGCAGAATGATTGTCCAGGTCCCCAACCTCAGTAACTTGAGATCCTTCAATTCAGGAGGAGGCAATACTTTTCCTACTGAGGCTTCACTTTCTCAGGAGTAAGCTGCTGAGAACCACATCCAATGCCACTAGTGAGCATTAGACTGAATAATATCTGTAGTCAAAGGACAATTGATTACATATTTCTGCTTTAGCCAATAGTGGTAGGGATTAAAACTAAGACCTTCTACATGGACAGCATAGGCTCTACAGAGCTCCAGTACTCATCCTGCTTTAATATAAAATGTCTTGATACCTTGATGTACTGTTAATATTTCTATTTTCAGTTTGGTTTCTCTTAGCTAAAGAGCAACCATCATTTTATGTCTGCTGTGTTTTGCTGCGGTGTTTCTTGCTACAGGGTGCCTTATTCATCATTGCTTTTGGAATGTATTTTTGATTCAAGCTCTCAGAACACGGTTTCAAATATCTATATATTTCCTTCCTAGGGATATTTGGTGGTCTCTAATGCCTTAATTGCTATCCTACTGTTATTTATATTCCTACCAAATTTCTATAATGAGGAATGCATATAATAGTTTCCATTATCTATTCTGTGTAATTTTATATGCTTAATTTTCTTTTTACGTGGAAGAAAATATAATAGTGCTTTACATACCTTACCTGGTGCCTATATCTTTCTGGAATCTGTTCAGACCTTTTTTTTTTTTTTGAACTCTGTCATAGTCCTGGCCCTTCTACTTGGAAGATGGAAAGTTCTCTGCAAAAGTGTTTGGCAGATTAGTATTATACAAGTATGCATGCAGAAACAAATGAAAATTCAACATTTTAATAACTGTGTCTATTAAAAAAAACTGTTAAGCAAATTAAATAGGCAAATAATACATCGATGGGAAAACCTAAGTGTGTATTGTTTGAATAAAACATATAATACTACATTTCACAAGGATCAGCCATGGTTAAAAAACTGTTCAAATCCCAGTTTAATTTTGAAAATGATGTATTTACTCATTAATAATTTTAATCAATAAATAAGTACACAATTAATAACACTTGATAATGGTTGGAGTGGTTCATATGGAATATAAGCAGTTGTAGTGCATACAATATACATCTTCCATAACAATATGTTATTTTTCAAATTCCAAAACAAAATCATTTATTTCACAGTTTGTGCACACCGTCCCAATGAACAAGTTATGCGCAGAATATAAAAGAGTGAAACTAGAGAATAAAACAAAAAGAAATGCATAAAATGCATACATTCAATCCTAATTAAGAGCATAGGAAAAGTGTTGAAAGGCCAAGAGGGAAGGAGCTTTGAAAGAGAAGGCTGCAACGGAGGAGGCCTGCTCTGTGGTCCAAGACCCCTCAGCCCAGGTGGCACGAGAATTCCAAGCAGGCCTTCTCACAAGGTTCCTACCTGATGGGCAGGTTCAAGGCAAGGCAGTGCTGATGTAGTCACATCTATTTTGTATTGGGACAATCCCAGTAAAAACTGACCTTTAAAAAGAAGTGTAAGCCTGCAGGCATCAGATGAAAATAATTCTAAGAAAATTTTATATCCTTTCCTTTACCTTCCACCCCTCCACTGTTTGCTATTCTCAAAAAAACAAAAAACATGCAAATTGAGCTGTAGGAGTAATGAAGACTTGACTACAATTTGACTTACTAGCACATTAATGAATTGGATATGAAGATGTTAATTTAAGGAAGTTAGGTTAGAGAAGCTTTGGGAGAGGGGAAGGTGCAGAGACATAAGCTTCCTTCATAAATACTTATATCAAGATCCAAGCCTATTTCTTTCCAAGCAATATTGGGAGAAAACAATCCATACATGGTTGGCTTATTAGTACATATTAGAGAAATACAATTCATACTGCACCACAGACTAAATGTACTTTATTGATTTGCACTAAACAACCCACTGCAAAACATATTGCTTAGAGAACTCATTAAATTTTAAAGTGAGTCCGTATGAAACCTGGTAAAAGCATTAATGTTTCATTTAATCAGATTAGATTGACTGGAAACTATATCAGATGCATATTAGTATGACACTGTAGACGTTCAGTCAAATTGACTCCAAGACAAACTGCATATTAGGTCACATCAAGTGAAATGGAAAACCATCTCATCTTCTGTGAGAATAATGCACTTTGATATTTCTACCCTCCTTCCTTAACCTGGCATCCTACAGATGTTTTCAGACTACAACTCTTGGAATTCCCAGCCAGCACAAGCAAATGGCATGACAGAGGTTCTGCAATTCTGCACTCTAAGATTGCTTTAAAGTTGGACAAACAGCAACTGAGAGTCAATGATATCCTAGCAATGTGTCCAACAGGAACTATGAAGCCCAAGTAAGCACAGGTCAGAGATGCATAAACTGGGCTCACAAAGATGCATGTACCCCTAAAAGGCTTGGGTGCTGCCTCCAGAATCTTCTGAAAGTTTTTGAATTGCAATTTTAACTGAAACTGAAAAGGGCAGGTGGCAGCTGTGGCCTGGAGGTCTTTGCAGAGGTTCACCTTGTGTGCCAGTTGCACTGAGAAGTCCTTCAGATGGTCAATCTTACCCTGGTCACCTCACAATTAGACTATTGAAACACTTTCTACATGGGGCTGCCCTTGAAGACCATCTGGAAGCCACAGTTGGTTCAAAATACAGCAGCATAAGCAGTAATGGATGCTTTTCCTTATGTCCATGTATCACTACCACCGAGGAGGGGAGGAGTCAATCACATCTCTGGGAATAGTGTATTCCTCAGTGTGGGCATTACCACTGAAAAGGTCTTGCTCCTAGTCTAACCAACCTTCACTTCCCATGGGGGTGGGATCTTTAGCAAGCCCTCTCTTGATGTGCAGTCTAGACTGGCAGAATCCTATCTGGCAAGGTAATCTCTGACATATCCTACTTCCATGCCATAAAAGTAATAACAGGCATTTTGAATCACCAACCAGAACTTTAAATTGGGTCCAGAAACCTATTGGTAACCAAAGAAGCAATCCCAAAATAGCTGATATTCTGCAATGCCAGGTTTCCTAAACTATTTTTTTTAATCAAATTATTTTTTGTTATATTGGTGAAATGTAACAAAAAGTAAGACAACAGTGATAATACAATTAAAAAATAGACATAAAGATGATCAAAATAAACTACAGCTTAAGGGAAGAAAAAAAAGTCCACATAAAGCTAATATAAAAATAATGCAATTAGTTACCTAGTTAACATATTAGTAAATCTAGATCACACAGAAGCATATTGCTCCACCTTCTCATTTTTTGGATATAAAAACATTTTAAAAAGGGATGAAGAATGTATTTCTTGAATCTAGTCTTTAACTTCGTAAGTGTAAATTTCTTTAGAACTATGCAGGACATTTCTCTTTGATAAGCCCCAGGTAGGACAGAGCGAGTTCTTCGTTAAATGTCAAATTCCGTATTTTGGGAGTGTAATTCAGCATCACATTTAGAACTTCAATAACTGTATTTTCCTCAAGGTTATGTTAACATATGTAATGACCTGAAACCAAAAAGCTATAGCTGGACATGACCAAATCACTGGCTCATACAGACCTCTACTTTCTTACAAGATCAACAGAGGAAATCTGATACCCCAATCTTTAAAAAGCATTTTTTGAGGAGTCCAGTAAACACAGAACATTTCCTGATGAGTTATCTTCCTCCCTCAATATTTTATACCTCTTAAAACTTGGACCCACTGATTTTCCAAAACTGGGTATTCTAGTTCCTCATTCTAGTATCATATATACTACCAATATTAACCTTTATCCTATTTTTTTTATTTCATGGTGAATTGGTTTTTTGATTTTGCTTCAAATACAGAACCATTAAAAACCTTAATATTTCAGGTACCTCTGAAGCTTTTGGGCCATTTTGTTTTGTCAGTACATGTTTTAATTGTATATTCTGCCAAGCAATTAAATCAGATAAGTTATACACAAAACACAGTCTCTCAAAATCCTTAAAATACCCATTATGAATAATTTAAGATATTTATCTCTTGTTTGGATCAGGACTTCCAATAAAACCTTTTCCTTGCTATCTTGATATTTGGATTATTCCACGATGCAAATTTCTGATGTGATTCTGGCTCAAAATTTAACTGCTTGCCTATTAATGACCAGATATGGTTGGCAGCTTTCAAAGTTGGAAAATATAGCTCATGTTTACTCTAAGTTGACCCTAGGGCTTGTCAAGATTTCAAAGGCATTTCTCTAAATGAGCTGAAAAGGATCTATCCAAGAAGTGCTCATTCCACAGAAATATAGATGTTAGAATAGAAAGCAATAAGGTAGCAAGTCTGGTAGATTAAAGCCAACTATCAATCTGGTTGTCACATTTTACATTAACTGCAGCTTCTGATCATCTTTGAGGGCAGCTCCATTCAAAGCACACAGCAGCAGTTCAATCATGAGGCAACCAGAGTAATTATTGTTGCACGGACATCCTGGTCCAGGTATGGCTATAACTGATACACTAGCCAAAACTAGGGAATTCCCCCTCCCCCACAGGCCACTACCTCCATGAACAAGAGCTGTGAGTCCAGTAGGACCCACAAATCACAAACCACCCCAAGTACCTTCTAAAGTATAGCAATCCTTTTTTTTTTTTGGTTTGGTAAATCATCAAGGCAGTATACAACAATCTTGTTGCTTATGTTTAAGAACTTGCATGCAAGATGTAACCATAAGTTAACTATTTACTGTTTTTCCTTCCACTCCCAAATGCCTGCAATGCTTTTTAAAAACAGGCAGGGGTTAAATTTAATTTTTGCCCAGCAATCCTCATACAACTGACAACATTTTTACAAATGAGAAATGATCTGAAATTGGGAATATTTCTTAGAAACATAAGAAAGGTGGGGGAGTAGCAATAGTGATACCTAAAGCTCTAATTTTGCTTTAAAGAATAGACATAAATAAGTTCCAAATATATGCCATCATGCACAACTCAAAGTTTAGTTTATAGGGGACTGCTATACATGAGAATTCAGTTCTCTTAGGGAAGCATATTTTTTTGTCATGGTGTTTTCTCAACTGGAAAATAAGATACAGGATTTTTTCCCTTTGAGAGGTCTTTACTGTGACAAATTTAAAAATCAGAGAAGGATTAGGTACCTAAAATATGGCTAATAATATGCTAGCATTATAAGAACAACTCAGCATATACTATATAACAATTTAATGCATTATTAGCTTGTACAAGTAGCACGTTATAATAAAAATTATAATTCAGATAGTATCACTAAGACAACGGTAAAAACTATTTGATTAGGGAGTTTCTTGGTATAAGCCACAAGATGATAATATAACATCACTCCAAATTATACAAAACACAAATACAACAAGATTTAATAGAAATGCGTGGTAGAGTTTTAATAAAGTCAGATATATTGCTCTTTTCTGATAGAATAACAGATGGGTTAATAACCATCTCCATGTCCCACAGAAAATGCTTGCTGGGTTCACACAGTGTACTAACTCCTGGTATATGGTTTATTGAATAAACATCAAATTGGCTAAGTTCATAAAAGACACTTGGTCATAAACCAGGAGTGGGCAGCCTTCAGACTCAAAGCCACATGTGGCCTCCAAGCCTGGTTTTTACTGCTCAGATCTTGTTATTAAAAAGTGACAGCAGTTTCTTGTCATTTTGAGATAAGAACATATGAAAATAGTGATGTACACCTTAAAAATGGGGATTATAATTGTTTTTAAAAAGCACACACACAAAGAAACCTGCAACATTCTCCTCAGAAACCCCCGATTTGTCCACAGGTGTAATATGACCCAACTCATACTGAAGCTCTTGAAGCTCCTAAAAACAGAAAATGCACTCCTTGGGCACCAAAAGGACTGGCTTCCCCCAACATAAGCCAATGTGATTCAGCCAGTACGTTAAGTCAAAGCCAAGCAAACCACAGTATGGCATCTATGCAAAATACATTTTGTGTATTTCAACCGTCATGAAAAGATGTTTAGATGGCAGCAACTGCTACAGCGATTCTAGAATTTATTTCCAGACAGGCTCAACTCTCCTCTTTAATGGCCTCCCACCACAGGGCTTTCCTGTTCAGGAGAGCTCTTGGGGCTTCTCATTTAGGAGAGCCTCTAACTTTTCAACTGGCTTATTGTGTTATTTTTACTGCTAGGAGATGTCAATTGTTGAATAGCTGCTTTGGGTTTTTTTGTTTAAATAACTTTAATAATTTTCTTTTAATAACACTGGCTGTGTTACAACGTGTTCACTTCAACCAGGGTTCACTGAATTAGCCCAGCTGCTTAACCAAACTAGTTGCACTGGCTGCATTTGCACTATACATTTTTTATCCTAAAGTTCCCATGTTTATATTTACTTTTACTTCTTGTTAATTATCTCAAGCTTTTATAGTGTACATGTTTGTATGTATGTTTATAGTGTACATGTTTGTATGTATAACTCAGCTCTGGAATTCATTACCATGATTTGCGGTGCTCGGCTGGCTTTAAAAAAGGGTTGGACCAACGTAAGTGAAATGTAATTTTCATGTATATTTAAAGTACTTCTTCACTTTTAACAGAGAACAGTGATGTTAGTTCATATATGCTAAGGCAAACACCCATTATTAGATTATTCTGACCTAGGCACCTAATGGATAGCTTGGCTTCCAGAGAGATTGGAGTTTTCTAAAGTTCTGGTTGGTAGTTTGACTGAGTGCTTAGTTACCTCCTGGAACAAGGGAGCAACACAGCAGCCTTGAATAAGACTGTACCTGAATGGCCTCTCTGCATAGAATCTGGGAGAATCCTTGGCTTTTGGAGCAGTTCTTGGAATTGAAGCATCAGAAGAGGCACCTAGAGTGTCACTGGAGAAAGACAACAAAGGACGCTGACCAAAAATGTATGCAAGACCACACTGAGGAGCTCATTGTGATGAGAAGGCAAGTAAACATGATTATTTTTCGGCTCTTACTACATCAGCAGCTGTGATCTTGAGTTGTATTTAAACAAAAAGAGAGAGAAGAAAGAAAATAACAATTAACAAATAACCATAACTGTATGTTTACTAAGTAGACCTTACTAGCAAAAACTTAAGAGGACAAATTTCCATCAACTGAACATTTTGCTTTTGGACAAAAGTATAAGCTACAATCATTTGTAGGCCAAAGAGCTTACTATAATATTCAGAACAGATTTCTAAATGCAGAATTCTTTAATTCTGAGTCTCAGAGGGAAAGTGTTGTTAGTCAAGTACCACAAAAGTTCTGAAGTCATAAGGAATCTTAAACTAATATCTGTAGAACAAACTTTTGTGAGCTACTTCATCAGACACATGGAATAGTGTTCTGAGAACAAGTGTCATATATACACACATGCTGGGAAGAGGGATAAAGAATGGGGGAACAGTAAGAAGTCAGAAGGAAATGAAATGCAGAACATAAAACATAAAAAAAATTAAAAATCAATAATGAGAGTTATCTATAGTCAAGCAGACATTAACAAAACAGTAGTTAAGGGTGGCACAACCATTCCTGCTTGACAAGCTGTTTAGTATCTTGATGATGCAATTATCGGGTTTTACTGTACTCCTGGGGCATTAGGTAGTCTAAATTCTCTATGAGCCTATTACTGACACTGGTTTACCCAATAGTGCATTAACACTAAGCAGTAAATTAAACTGACAGGTTCCTAACCATGGCAGCAACAACTGAACTATGTAGGTTGGACTAGGGCAGGAATTCCATTTCTTAGAGCATTCAGGAATTCTGTAGACCGCCATGCTCTCTCGGCATTTCTTTCATTTTCCCCCAATTCTGAAAAAAAATGATGTTTCAAAAAGAAAAACACCTATATATAATTAGACTGAATTGCTAACATTGCCCAATCCATAAGTTACTCATAAGTTGTAGGAATAACTTTTAGCAGTTCCAACACTGATATACTGTATAAAATACGCATGTCACTTAAAAACTTTTCAGAAGCAATTTTATTTAGAACATTTTTTTTCTTTTGTGAAAAATTGCACAGCATATTTTTATAATACTATTAGCAACCAAAACTTTACAGGGAAGAAAATCCTTTGAAAACAAAAATGAGTATTTGCATGCTTTTTATTCAGATTCACATACAGAAATTAAAAATAACAGTGATATACAAATATACACTTAACATAACAGCAGATAAAAAGATAAACTCAAGGAGAATCTCCACAGTTCTTTTGAGTACTTTCAGCAGCAGCAACCTGTAAAATATTTACTCATTGCAGCATAGACCCTCCTTATAGAGCTGTGCTCATTGGGACCCTGCTGACCATCAGGTCAGAAGAATTCCCACTGAAATGAGAAGATACTGGCATGGTACATATAATATGTTCCTTCACCATGACCAGAGGAGGGAGAAAAACAGGGCAGAGAACTGCTGCTCCAACATCAAGAGGCTTGAAAATGACTGAAGAAAAAGATTTCATTACACCAATTAGCATACAAGGATTAGTAATATATTCCCTGGCACCTGACTGTGCATTCAGCCTATTCTGGAAAGAGTTGTACTCCCCCCTGAAAAAGCCACTTAATAGCTTGAAAAGTGCGCTTGATCCTCTACTGTTCTGCAGTTCAGAAAGTACTGGCACCAAGGAAAGCATTTGCACATCTATATTTAGTGTGCAAGCTGCAACTGTTCCTGAGCTGGATGTGATTTGATAGAAATTAGCCAAGCCCTGGCTATTTGACATGTGGTCTATATAAGGCTACCCTTGAAGAGTATCCAAAAACTTCCACTGGTACAAAATCTGGCTGCAGGTCATCAAGCTCGTTTCACACAAATATTGAAAGAGTTCGGGTTTTGCTAATTGTCTTCCAGGCTTAGGGCTTGCTATCCAAGAAATCACTTGTCTTATTATGAGCCAACCCAATTGCTAAGAGTTGAAGCAGAGTGTCCTTGAGGCTGCTCCCTATCCCCCGAGGCAGGCTTGTCAGCAGACAGGAAAGGCACACAGAACAGGCCACAGAAATACCCTATTTTAGTGGTTCACCACTTTTCATACCTTAAGAGTCACTCTATCAAAGAATTATGATCCCATTAGAACAGAAACACTTTTTCCCAGAAAGACATTTTTATGTTTAGATGCATCCTGTTATTGTGTGTATCATTTATAGTATGTTAATTAAAAATTTAAGGAACTACTACATGTCCCAAATGGATGACTTCTCTTCCACTGTGGTACAACCCCTTCTTTGAGAATTGTGTTTCTTGTTACTCTCAAACTGTGAAATGCACTTAATTCAGAAGTACGATTCTTCTCTTTTGATTTTTACTGAAAGAGTATTAAAGTGCATCTTGTAAAGTAGGCTTTTAAAATTGCTTTGCATTTTTTTCTTGTTTTGCTGGACACCGTTTTGGTGGCTCTTTGGAAAAAAAGGTGGTATTAAGCACTACGGTAATAATAAACAAGCATGCAAAACAATGTCTTGTAGATGATGAGTCAAAAGTCTCCATTTCAATTTTCCAGTCTCAATTACAGAGTGAAACTTAGTTTCTAGGTAGGCTTTTCACCTTACCTCTCTCCCAGAAAACAAATTAAAATAAGGCATGCAAGGAAACAGTATGTGCAAGTAGGTCTCAAACCCAAGCAGACCATCTCTGTGGTTGCTCACAGACCCACCTGATACATTACCCCAAACTGAAAATGAGAAATGCAAAGCAATGATACATACAGATTCCATGTTTTCAGCTGGGGGACACTGCACTTTACTGGAAATATGTTAAGCTCTCCTTAAGGGAAACACACACTTTTTCCATATGCATGTTTCACACTCTGCCCTAATAGTTACCTACAAATAAATAAAGCATTCACAGCTTCCCTCTCTAGAGTAAATAGGCAGGCAATTACAAAGAAGCTGTTTCTAGCCTATTATTCTCCAAATGACTCAAATTATCCTACTTCAGACACATTATGTAAAGACCCAGCTCTCTAGAAAAGGCTCTGATGGTGGGAAAGGTGGAAGGAAAGAGAAGAAGAGGACGATCAGCAGCAAGGTGGATGGACTCAGTTACAGTGGTGATGGGTACAATGTTGGAAGACCTGAAAGACCAGGCTAGGGACAGATTGTCATGGAGAAAGTCTATGTGTGTGGTCGCTAGGAATCAAAAACGACTTGATGGCACATAATCAAGCAACCCTCCCTTGATCAGGGAGAATCCAGTGCTTGAGATGATACAGGTCCATGGGAGGACTACATCACTTGCACAATTGGTGTTGTCAAACTGGCTCCAGGAAGACAGTTTTAGGGGAAGAAACAAATACCAAAAGCTAAAAATGTCCCTGTCAGAGGAGTTAACTGCTTTATGCAAACATGGATGGGTTTCCACAAATTCTGAAAATAGGGAACTATATTTGCACAATCATGCATTTATAATTTTACACAAGAGTGGATAGTTCCCACTAATTTCAGAGGAGTTAAAGAAAAGAAATTCCCTGTGGGCTGTTATGAACAGACATACTGAAGCAAAAGAAAGCCACATCTTTTCTTTTTCAGAAGAGTCTGCACTTGCTGGCACATTGTGGTTTTCTTTAAAGAATACAATTAGCAAAAATAATGTATATAATACCTGAGTATAAAACAACTGAACTTAAAATACTCTTGAAATGCAAACTTGGCATCACACCTAGCGATGAGCTCCTGAACAGACTCTGGATTTCCTCTCACAGACCAATGGAAATCACTGGCTGAAATCCAAATTCTTAACCTGGCATAAGTCCAAATTCTTCTGTTGAAATTGGCTGCAGCACACTTGTCCTTCAAATCTCCCCAGATCTTTTTAATATCAGCTTTCAATAAGTTTCCCCAGAGTATTTTGTCCTTCTCACCTCAACTGCACCACTTGTTTCTACCATTCAGAAAAGCTATTTAAAAAGAAAGGCGCTGTGTGATCAGAGATAAGTATTCCAATTACTTTCTCTAAAGTAGCATTGACTGGAGTGACTGATTTGAAGCTCACAGTCACTATGCAACCAAACTTAAAGTGGCTTCTTTTAATATTTTAAATAAATGCTAGTTGGTAGCTGTTTTCTAAATACTATGAGTAATGCTCAAGGTCACTTTGGGTAGCACTTCTCTCTGATTGCCTCTGCTTTCTGGATACAGTTTCCCCAAGAAAACCAAAGCAACTAACTTAAATAAATACATTGTTTAAAGAGAACAATTAAAAAGCTAAACCTTATTCATACTGCACATGCATGGTGTGCCTATTAATCAATGTTCGAAAAGAAAAGAAAAACTTAGTTCTTTTCTTACTATTTTTCTGTTTCTTAAAACATTTTGTTAAAAATACCCACTGTTTACATTATGCTTCGTAAGACCCCTCTAAATGAGAGTATAGATTCCAGAAGGATTCTTTTTTTAAAAAATGTTTAACATAAAAGGGCTCTGGAACCTCAAATGTTTGATCATTCATATGGTGGCCTATGACCATAATAAAGATTTATTTGATTTGAGAATTTGGATATATATGCCACATTTATTATAAGAGACAATATGCTATTAGACATAAATGAGATTCAGAGACCTAACTTTCTATTACTTATTTTATACCTCATTCTGCTAACATTTTAGCATGATGTTCAAATCTAGGACAACTGATGGTTAAGCAGCCACTAGTCCTCCAGGAAAAGGATGTGGGGTGCAGGTGCTTCCATAAATTGAAGCTACTGTATTCCTGCATCTCTACTGGAGCATCTCTGCTATTCCACTTCTATTTCTACTTTATGGTACACAAAATCATTCTTTTGAAAAACTTCTGCCATGCATAGTGGAACAAAGCCTGATTAGATCACAATGAGTTTTTATTGCTTCTAGCACACATTTTAAAAACTTAAAAGTGCCAGCAGGCCACCCACTACAATTGTGTATGAATGCCAGCTATGGTTTGCATTAAACTATGCTTAGCATGTTGAATGACCAAGGTCAGTATTTCTGAATAACTTGTGTATGAATACATCAGTCCTGAGTACCAAACTGGGATTAGAATTTCTAGATGTCATGTGCGCCGTTTCAATGTCTTTGATGCATCGTAACGTTTCGCATGTCATTAATTGGATGCGTGTTTCAGTTGTCTAGGGAGGATGGGAACGATTATCTTTTGGCTTTGCTTTGGAATGTATTTGTATTATCTACTGCGCTCAAGGTTACTTTCCCAGGCTAGCAACTCTGACGATTGCTAGCACCTGTGCCGGGCGGGGCTGTTACGAGGGGGGCGGGATACGTTTGAAGCAAGGGTTTAAGTTTGTATTTGGCGCGCTTTTGCTCATTCTCAGCTTTCTCTGTATTTGTCTCTAGTACTTTAATAAATCAGATTTCATTCAGCATCCTCTTGTGAGTCTGAGTATTTGGGGCTAGGGCAATCATTACATAAAGCTGAGAATCTAAGTTCCTAAATCCGCTGGCCCCTGTCCAGGAAAGACAAGCGTCTAACCCTGTGAGGGAGAGAGCCCGCGATGACTGAACCCGACATCATGATGATGGAGGAAGGGGAACCGGACTCGACCGTGAGGCAGTCCGGCCGACCGTCCCAGGGTGGGGAGCTGTCAGCCATCCGAGAGGAGGCGAGCTCCGAGTCGGAGAGTGAAGCCGGGGGGCTGAAAACGGCCCCAGAGACCACCGTAACTTCGCCGGGCGAGCTGCTCACCTGGGATGAGACACAAGGAGATGCCACGGCAACGGGGGGTCCCTCCTGGAGGCAGAGATACCCATTATCCCCCAACGTGGTGCAGGTGCAGCCAACGGAGGGCTCACCCACTCCGGATCGGATCCGAGTGTTGGAGTCCAAAATGGATTCGTTGGAAGCTATATTGAAACAGCTGAGCTTGGATGTGACCTCGTTGCGAGAGGTCCGAGAAGAATCAAGCCAAAGGCATTCAACCCCCTCTTCCCAGGGGCTGTCCCCGGAACGGCGACGGGTGGTGCGGAGGCGCGAAGGGGACCAGTCGGTCCAGATGGAAATCGCAGCATCGCCAGGGCGATCGCCCCGGGGCCCCGTACCGCCCCGAGCCAGGGAAACACGAGCCGCGGCAGCACCGGTGGTGGGGCGCAGCGCGGCGGGAGGCGGCATGCGAGACTTCCCTGTCAAGTTTGATGGGGATCCGACCAAACTCTCGTTCTTCCTGACGAACGCGAAAGCCTACATGGAAGAATGGGGGGCGTTTTTCCAATCGGAAAAGGCAAGGATCATCACCATTGCCACCAAACTGAAGGGGAGGGCGGCAGACTGGTATGTCCAGATGTGCCAGTCGGAGGCGCCTGAACTGGAAAGTCTCGAGGAGTTCCTCGGGGCGTTGAAGCAACACTTCGAGGACCCCTTAGCAAAGGAGAGAGCAAAGCGAGCCCTGAAGGAACTCAAGCAGGGGTTCAGATCAGTGGCCGATTATGCTTTGGAGTTTAAAGCGCTAGCTGGGAAGGTGGATGACTGGTCCCAAGCAACCATTATCGAGCTCTTCAAGGATGGCTTGAATACAGAAGTGCTACGCTGGTCCCTGGGGAGGGACGACCCATACACGCTGTATGAGTGGATCCTGCTGGCGGGGAGGGCTGAACATGCCCAGGAGATCTTTGCCCAGCGGAAGACCGCCAAGTCGGGGCGGGAGGTGAAGCCCAGCCGCCCATCGACCACCGGGGGGAAACCGGGACAACGACCCTGGGACGAGGAGCGGGAGAAGCGATACGCAAAAGGCTTGTGTCTGAGATGTGGTAAGGAGGGGCATCGAGTGGCAGCATGCCCAAAAGCGAAGGTAGAGGAACGGCCCGGAAAACCGCCAGGAAAGTCCCCTGCATTGCCGAGGAAACAGAAAGCTGCGGTGGCTGAAACCGAGGGAGACGATGTGATGTTCTTCGAAATTGAGGGGGAGACCGAAATCCCGCAGCCGGCGGGAAACGCCAGCCACCTGCTCTAAAGGGCGCCGCTGGGCAGGTGGTAGAGGACGGGCGCGAGCCTCCATCGGTGAGTGGCACTTACCGCATACTCATGGTGAAATTGAAATTGGGCTCCCAATCCAAGACTGTGGAAGTATGGGCCATGATTGATTCGGGGTGTTCCCGGTGTCTTATGCACCCCGACGTGGTGGCAGCTTTGGAGCTCCCCACGTTCCCTTTACAGCGACCCATCGCTTTTACTCAATTGGATGGGTCCGTGGCAGGGGGCAAACCGGTCACCCATTTTACAGGGCATGTAGCCTTGCAACTGGGCAGTCACCAGGAAGGGTTATCTTTTGTAGTGGCTCCGGTTGGGGGACCATTGGTGGTGTTGGGGGTACCCTGGTTGGTGCAGCAAAATCCCCAAATAAACTGGGTCTACCGAACTATCACGTTTAGGGATGGATTTTATCAAGCGGCAGAGGGGAAGGGTGCCCCAGAGGAGATGGTGGGGGTTGCGGCAGCTGCGACTCCGCCTTACCCGGCCTCTCCTCTGGAAGGCTTGCCGGCTGAGTACAGGATGTTTGCTGATGTATTTGGTGAAAAGGAAGCTGACCAGTTGCCTCCCCATCGAAAAACGGACTGTGCCATAGAACTGCTACCCAACACTCAATTGCCTAAACCAAAAATTTATTCCATGACGCAAAAGGAACTGACCCTGTTGAGGGAATTTGTGGACAAAAATTTGGAGCGCGGATTTATTGAGCCGGCGAATTCACCCGTGGGGGCGCCGGTTCTTTTTCGCCCAAAAAAGGACGGCACATTGAGACTTTGTACGGATTTCCGCGGATTAAATGCCGTCTCAATTTCCAACAAATATCCCTTGCCATTGATAAAGGACATGTTGTCACATCTGGCCAAGGGCAAGATCTTCTCTAAACTGGATTTAAGAGAAGCCTACTATCGTGTACGAATCAAGGAGGGTGATGAGTGGAAAACTGCATTCAATTGCCCGTTGGGAGCCTTCCAGTATAAGGTGTTGCCGTTTGGGTTGGCTGGGGCCCCTGGGGTATTTATGCAATTAATCAATGAAGTTTTGCATGAACATCTGTTTAAAGGTGTATTGGTGTATTTGGATGATGTATTGATTTATACGGAAACCATGAAAGAGCATGTAGCTCTGGTAAAGAAAGTCTTGTGTAAACTCAGATCTGCTGAATTGTATGCAAAGCTATCAAAATGTGCCTTTCATCAGACCCAAATTGACTACTTGGGGTATAGGATTTCTGATAAAGGTATAGAAATGGACCCTGCCAAGGTGCAGGCTATCATGGACTGGGAGAGTCCCCGCACCCGCAGGCAACTTCAAAGTTTCTTGGGGTTCAGCAACTACTACAGATTGTTCATCAGGGGGTTCGCTGAGATTGCCTTGCCCCTAACGGAGCTGCTTCGAACAAAAGGGGTGGGAGATACTAGGAGAGTCAAAAATCCCGGAGCGCTGTTGAGGTGGACGCCCGCTTGTCAAACGGCGTTTGAGCGGCTGAAAGCAGCGTTCGTCAAAGAGCCCATTCTACAACATCCTGATCCCTCCAAGCCTTTCGTGGTACAGGCAGATGCCTCCGATTATTCTATTGGGGCATTATTGATGCAAAAAGATGAGGCAGGATGCCTCAAACCCTGTGCCTATCTATCCCGCAAATTCTCCGAGACTGAGAGACGCTGGCATGTTTGGGAAAAGGAGGCATTTGCAGTGAAAGCTGCATTAGAAGCTTGGCGGCATCTATTGGAAGGGGCAAATCATCCCTTTGAGGTCTGGACTGATCATAAAAACTTGGAGGCTCTTAGTACCCCTCGAAAACTGAGCCCTAAACAGGTTCGTTGGGCTCAATTTTTCAATCGCTTCAACTTTCAGTTCAAATTTATTCCAGGGAAAAAGAACTTCTTGGCTGATGCCTTGTCCCGGCAACCTCAGGATTCTGGGGCGGCGCCAGATGTGGTGAGCACCCTCTGGACGGCGCCCCAATTGGGCATGCAGGCTGTGACGCGAAGCCAAACACGCGCACAGCAACCGCCTACCACAAGCGCTGCTCAGCCAAGCACTTTGTCAATTCCCTCCCAATTGCAACAAAAGTTTCTAAAAGAGCTAAAAACTGATACTTGGTTGCTTGCGAATAAAGATACTGTCACTTTTGACAGAGGCTTCGCTTGGAAATCCGACCGCCTCTACGTTCCTGAAACCCTCAGGAAAGATGTGTTAACACGTTCCCACGATGACAAACTCGCAGGTCACTTTGGGTTTGTGAAAACCCTGCACCTCGTTCGGAGGCAATTCTGGTGGCCCACATTACGCAAAGATGTCAAAGACTACATTGCTTCATGCACTGTCTGTGCAATGTCCAAGCGCAAGGTGGGCAAACCCCAGGGACTGCTGCAGCCGGTAGCAACCCCCTCTTCCCCTTGGGAAGAAATTTCCATGGACTTTATTGTAGAGCTTCCACCCAGCCAACGCAAAACGGTCATTTGGGTGGTCAAAGACTATTTTTCCAAACAAGCTCACTTTATTCCTTGCGTGTCCATTCCGTCAGCACGTCAATTGGCCCGCCTGTTCCTTGTACACGTGTACAGGCTACACGGATGTCCCTCCCGCTTGATTTCGGACAGGGGTACACAATTTACCTCACAGTTTTGGCGGGCTTTTCTCAAGCTGTTAGGCACGAAGCAAGCCCTGTCCACGGCTTGGCATCCTCAGACGGACGGGGCCACTGAGGCTGTTAACTCTACTCTGGAGCAATACCTGCGCGCTTTTGTGAATTATCAGCAGGACAATTGGGTAGACCTCTTACCATTTGCTGAAGTGGCTTACAACAATGCAGTGCATCAAAGCACTGGACAAACTCCGTTTCGAGTGGCTCTGGGTAAAGACTTTGTACCTATCACTGATCTCCCACAACCTCCTGCCAGTGCAGTCACTACAGATGATTGGTCAACACAACTCGCTGACTCTTGGCCAATGATTCAACAGGCATTGGCTGATGCACAAGCAGATTATAAACTCTATGCTGATCGGAAGCGTGCCCCACACCCTGCATTCCAAGTTGGGGACTCGGTTTACCTTTCTACCAAGTTTATCAAATCTGCACAACCTTCAAAGAAACTGGCACCTAAGTTTGTGGGTCCTTTCCCGATCGTTGCTCAGATTAACCCTGTGACTTTTAAACTTGACTTGCCTCATAACCTGAAACGCTTACACCCTGTTTTTCATTGCAGCTTACTCAAACCGACTATTCCTTCTGATCGCTGGCATCGGCAACCTCCACCCCCCACCCCCATCATGATTGATGGTCAGCAACACTTCGAAGTTAAAGAAATCCTCGACTCTAGACGCCTTCGCAATACTTTGCAATATTTAGTTCGTTGGAAACATTTCCCTCATCCTGAGTGGGTCGCTGCACCAGATGTGGCTTCCCCGGTTCTAGTGGCCCGTTTCCACTCCGCTTATCCCTCGAAACCTGGTCCCTAGGGGTATTTTTAGGGAGGCGGTATGTCATGTGCGCCGTTTCAATGTCTTTGATGCATCGTAACGTTTCGCATGTCATTAATTGGATGCGTGTTTCAGTTGTCTAGGGAGGATGGGAACGATTATCTTTTGGCTTTGCTTTGGAATGTATTTGTATTATCTACTGCGCTCAAGGTTACTTTCCCAGGCTAGCAACTCTGACGATTGCTAGCACCTGTGCCGGGCGGGGCTGTTACGAGGGGGGCGGGATACGTTTGAAGCAAGGGTTTAAGTTTGTATTTGGCGCGCTTTTGCTCATTCTCAGCTTTCTCTGTATTTGTCTCTAGTACTTTAATAAATCAGATTTCATTCAGCATCCTCTTGTGAGTCTGAGTATTTGGGGCTAGGGCAATCATTACACTAGAACTCATGTCTAATGCTATGTTCCCATCATCTAGGTAGAAGCTGTAAGATGCATTTCTGGGCAAGTGCTACATGCATGATGCTTGTAAAGCAATGCAGGCAATACCTATACAACGTTCATTAGTTCTGAAGCCTTAGCAGAACATTTTCTTATACAGTACTCGTGCTAACATAAATATTATAGTGAAATAGCTTTATTCTTTTAGATTTTTTATCCCATGTTTATTATTTTTATAAATAACTCAAGGTGGGGAACATATCTAACATTCCTTCCTCCTCCTGTTTTCCCCACAACAACAACCCTGTGAGGTGGGTTGGGCTGAAGAGAGTGACTGGCCCAAGGTCACTCAGCTGGCTTTCATGCCTAAGGCAGGACTAGAACTCTCAGTCTCCTGGATTCTAGCCCGTTGCCTTAACCACTTTTATTGATGTAGTCAGAGAAAATGATCAATTCATACTTTTGGTTGAAAATGGCTAACTGGATTGGAATTCCAGAACAGTACAGCATGAGACTAAAAGAAAGTTAAAATGTGTAAGACAGAATAGTATTTTTTCTGTCTGGCTACTCTATTCCTATGTCTTTAACATATAGAACAAAACTCCATTCATGGCCTTTTCTATGTATCTTTCTTGAGTTTTTAGAATCAGCCTTACTGTAAGCAATGGCTAAATTATCCATTTTCTCAGAAATAGATTTCACTGATTCCAGTTAATCTTTGGATTGTGGCTAACCAGACAAGGAATGATGAGATGAAGATGCCTCTCTAAAAATAAAACTACGCATAGTGGAATGGTACCTATGACCTAGAGACCTCCATGAAGTTCCAGCAATAGCCTGGGATGAACTGCATCCAAACTATCCTGTCTTCCCTACAAAGAGCCCCTGGCTGGACTTCCAACTTATATCAGCCCATCCACTGGGGTAGGTGAGTTGTCAGGGGCTGTAGCCTGCACTTAAAATTTTGGGGAAGCTCCAGGCCATAGTGAAGAGAGTAACATACAAAGCAGGTGGGCATCACCAAACACAGCTGCAAGCAATGTGGCTAACCTCTCCAGCAGTTTTCCCCAATGTGTTGTCCTCCAGTTGTATTAGCCTACAGCCTAACTTCGAATGCGCATGGCAATTGGCTGCAGTGACTAGTGATAACAGAGGTTATGGTTCAAGACATTTGAAGAACACTGGGTTGGAAAAGCTTGTTCTACAGTCTATTACAGAACTCTTTTTTATATGCAAACCTCTTTTTCCTATACCACTGAACAACAGCTCTTCTCTCCATGACTTTAAGCATAGTGGAAAATTTGGATACATTACAGAAAGTCTAAGAAATAATCTAAAATGCAGACTAGTCAAGCATTACATAAAGCTGTTGCCCAGATACTCTTCAGGGGCAGACCGGATATTTGGAATTTGCATATACCAGTGGGTAACTAGAAAGCTCTTCTCTTTGCTCATACTCTGGGCAATGGCTGTTACCCACAAATAATTTGCAGGGATTCTGCCATGGACTTCAAAAAATAGAAACAAAGCAAGAACGTTGGTTTCCACATTATAGATATTTTGTCTTCTTTTTTTTGTCCATCAACTGACCATCAAATAGCAAATTTGTCTGTCATTGCTCTGTGCATGCCTTTCAGCAGACTAAAAATAAGCACTTGCTGCAACATAGAAATCCTGCAGAGGAGTATAGGACTGTAAATATTTAATGCTTTCTTTCAGAAATTAAGATGATAATTCTAAATAGAAGTATTTGTCTTCGATAAATCCAGTAAATCATGAAAAGTTAGACTTCAAGTAAAAGTTACAAGTACTTTCTTAAGGAGGTCCAGGATTGTTAGCATGCTTCAGCAAGAAGCAATAATACACTGTACACAAATCAAATTTCTGAGCAAAATCTATAAGTGTAAAAGTGGGAAGAACAATAAAATCAACAGTTCTAATGATAGCTAGCACCAACTCAGCACCATAAACTTTTATCTGTAATTGAACTATAAATAGAAGAGATCACACGGTCCAAATATCAAATGTATTTTTACTGTTCAGTACAATCTCACTTTGCTTTGCAAGATGTTCATTACAGTACAACTGGTAAGCATGAAAAACTCATTGTATAATTTACTTTAAAGGCTTTCTTTAAATTTAGCTTGAACACAGAGTTCAGTTCACCCAAAAACAAAGACCATTAACTCTGGGTCTTTTCCTTTTTATCCTGCCTTTCTTAATTGTCAAATGGATGCTTTAAATGGTATCTTCCAAATGAATATTTCAAATAAATAATTCAAATAATTTCAAGACTGAGTGAGTCATTTCTGGAAAATCATTACAATAATTATTTAGGCTGTATTATATCCCAAACAACGTTTAGTTTAAGTATGCCTGAAGTCATACTGATCACCACATTTAAAGATCTTTTTGAAATCAAGAAAAAAAATACAAAAGCTTACAAGCATACACTACTATTTGGACACTGGGCAAATTTAGTCTCAAGAGAAACTAAACATAGATACAACTCACACAAGTATGAATTGCTCAAGTAAGTGCTAAGTCCTAACTTCTCCACATGTTCAATGGCTGGAGAACTGCAAAATAATAGGACTTAAACTTGTTTGATGTAAGTGTAATGTTTAATCATGGTCAGTACAAATCATAGTTTGCATATTAACTTCAAACCATAGCTTCACATTTTTATTTGGAGTTTGCTGTATTTGCCATAACTTACCAACTTTTGGTCTTAAGGGGATTTAATGCCTGCCATTTGGTTTATATTCTACTTATTATTTTACTATGATGATTATTTACAGTTGTTGGCTTGACTGATATAAAACATTTATGGTTAAAATAGATCTGTAAAATACGTTTGAATGGAGGAAAATCTTTCTAGACTGGTATGTTTCTGTGTGTCTATGAACTGGCCTATGAAGAGATACTTTCTCAATTCAATGAATTAGAATCTGCTACTGAAGCAGAATCAGTGTTTTGCCACTTGAACTTCAAAACACACATTTGTTTTGCCTTTGTAGTAAATTGCATTGTTCCGATGCAGTACTGGAATTAGATTACAGTGCCCCTACAAAAAAGGACTGATTTTACTGCCTTTTGAATACTGACAAAATGTCTGATCAAAAATAAAACCAGCTGTTCATTACAAACTGTTTTTCAAAATACAGTAGACTGAACTACTCTAGCCTTTCTTCATAAGGAGACTGGCAATCTTCTTTATCCATAAAACCAATATGAAACTGTAAATCAGAATCTTAAACACACACAGAGACCACATCATGACTCTTGAGAACGTGAATGGCAATACAGAGAATTAGGAAACAACAGATAAACTGAGAAATGATGTGAAAGAAATAAAGGAGTATCATTTCTCTTCAACTGCATTACTGCCAAAATCTCTACTTCCAAGACTGTCAATGCTGCTATACAGTACTTGCATTTACTTCAGGAGTATTTTATTCAGGTCAACCCGAAATTAATGTTACTTTTGCTGCTAGGGAAACAGAATTCAAGTCCAAAGTTACAGGGTTAAGGAACTACAGTAGAAATATGATATAACGTTTGAGGGATAGCTGTATTATAAGTTAAAATAAACCAAAAACTAAAGTCATAAAACAAAACCAAAGCCATAAAATCTGAGAATTCTATTACAGCACAATTAACTAGACACCATTTCATCAGAGGCATGAATGATGCTCTTAGTCAATAGGTTTTAATACAACTATATGCATAATTAAAAATAATTGAGATCTGAATGGTAAGCAAAATAGCTTGTAATGTTTTGAAGAAAAGCTTAAGCATTTGAAAGACAAAAAACAAAATAGTCACCATTCATAATCTTCCAGATTTTGAAATCAATGAGTAGTATGGAAGAGATCTTGGTTCCATTTTCCCATAAATTAATAATATCAATGTCAAAAAATGCTAATTTGCAGTCTATGCTAAAGGTTCTTTGAAGTTTTTTTGTTAGAGAACTTTTCAAGTTTTAATGCTGTAATTTTTAAAATATCAGCTATACAAAAATTGTGAGGGAAAACACTGAGCTGTTTGTTTTAGATATATAGCAAAATGTCCCTGTTTGTAAGCAAGGAGTGGCCTCTGTCCATCTTCTGTAAAAAGGGAGAAGTCCATTTTAGACAAGGAACCTCTCTCTCCAAAGTCTTGGGTTATCAGCCTGTGTTGTATTACAGACAGTGACCCAATATCAAGTGGCCAATAAACTGGGCAATAAAAAACACACTGCCACAAACAGTAGGCATTACAGACTGAATGAATTAAATATTGCAAGTATTAGATTACATCAACCTTTATAGGATAGAGAAGGAATGTTTGATACCTAAAATCTTGGGGGGAAAAAAAAGTCAGCAACAAAAAACTGTCACCCCCAGGCTCTATAACAAATCCAGATGCAATCTCAGTTACTATATACAAACTGCAACTAGCAATATTACAACCAAGTCCAGCCCTGCTATTAGGCAGAATAAAGTAGCTGCCTGAAAGAGTGGCAAATGGTTAGTTATTTACTGTTATCATTGTATTCTACAAAAGATATTGGTGCGGTGGAATTTTCTGAGTGGCATGGAGGGGGTGCACTCCAAAAGTAAGTGGGACAAAAAGAAAAAAATAAGATTAAATTTAATTAAAATTACTGGCATTAATTTGTGGGAAGGATAGTGGATTTCATACCCACAGCTTTGGAGGGCCACATGCAAACTAGAAACTACAGATTAGGTTGACCTGTTTCATGCTATTATGTATATCTAAATCAACCAAATCAGGACAATACTTCACACATCTGATGAAGAAATGCTTTAGAACAGGGTTTCTCAACCAGGGTTCCATGGCCCAATAGGGTTCCACAAGAGGTCACTAGGGGTTCCCTGGGAGATCACCGTTTAAAAAATTATTTCAAATTCGGGCAACTTCACATCAAAGAGGTAAGTTTCATTCTTTATTTTTAGTTTAAGAACACTGTTGATGCATACATACAGGCCTACACATGAAAAGAACATAATAATTTTGTAACTTCTGGCCTGTATTGGAGCCTGAATGTGCAGGGATTCCCCAAGGCTTGAAAAATATTTCAAGGGTTCCTCCAGGGTCAAAAGGTTGATAAATGCTGCTTTAGAACATAAAAACACAAGACATAATAAATCTGATAGGCTTTTTAAAATGACTGTTCTTCTTCAAATAGTACCATTTTGAATTTTATCTGTATACAACCAAGTTTTGTCATTATAACTTACTAATGACTTATTTACACAATCAAAATCCAGAAATTGTTATACTGAAGTTGTAGTCCTGAGATAATAATTGCCATCAATAAGAAAATAAATTCCATTGTCTTTGTGGACGATCTATAGGTTATAATATTCTCTGGAAACTACAAACTTCACCTACAGGTGGAAACAACCTTGTTGCTGTCATAAATCCCAGCATAACAGAGAGATGAGGCAAACTTTTGCTATGGATTGTTGTAAGTCTCTCTTTCAGCAAAATTTTAGTTCACCCCTGTGTTTCAGGGCAACAATTCCAGGATAACTGACCATGTAAACTAATTATGACAGCTTCTTAAATTTGCTGGTTCATGGTCCAGTATTTAAGGTTACAGAATATTCTGTACCCTGGTTCTAATGTGCAAATTATTGGATCTATACATCATGCTAGGACTGCTTAACCATGGTTTGCTGAATGAATCACAATTGGCTGGAGTCACAAACCATGCTAACCTAAGCCAAAACCAAAGCAACCATGTTATGGCTAAATCCTGTCACCGTGTTTGTTCTAAAGGTGACACTCCCTGCAGCTCTAACTTCTGTTTAAATGGTCAGTAGCAAACAGTATGGTATATAGTTTGGAAATAGATATTAGATTTGGAATAAAAGCATCTTACAAAAGCAGCCTTATGCAAGAAGTTATATCACCTGTAAACTTTGTTCGCACAGTATGGCCAGAAACTTGTGATCAAATTATAGCCTGTCTCTACAGTAATTCACAACCATTTAAATAAATCTCTATAAAGAAGAAATATGTACACACGGTATTTGCCTTTGAGCCAAGATTGTTAATGCAAAAAGAAATGGATCTCAATTTGCTCTTGTTAAAAACACAGTTCCAGTGTATAGGACTTCAAAAAACACATATGCCCACATTACTGGGTGCATAAAATTCCAAGAAGTGCATGCAAATCAGATCATAAATATCAGTTGTTTGTCAGTGCAGAGCTATTATCTATTGCTAACTGTAACAATACCATCAAGTAGTCCGACTGAAACCAGCAGCTAGCATTGTGGATGCATATTATTTCCCCTGAAAACCATGATCTTGAGTCCATTAAATTGGATTCAGACAAGGATTACTTACAAATAATGCAATAAGGATCAAATTGTAGATTTCAAGCAGTAACTCTAGCATGGCTTCTCCTTGTATGCTAAGCAGCAATAAATAGAAGGTTGCCTACAGAACGGTGGCCTAAGGGTTCTTCTGTGAAACCTGTTTTGTTTGGAGGGAAACAGCTGTTTTCTCAAAAGAGTTGGGTGAGGGCAGGCCCGGAGCGCTTGGTCTCTTTCTTTCCCTAGGAAAAGCCGAACTCTCGGATTCTTGTAGCTGAAGCAGCAGCCACAGCTACCCGTAATTTAAGTAAAAACTTCAACAGAAAACCTGAAGGAAAGTTACCTCATTCCTGTTTGCAGAGCTCTTGGCTATTTAAAAATCTTCGGATGACGAGGGCAAGGCACAGTATCAAGCCCAGCATGTAGCCGATGGTGCCCGCGAAGGTAGGCGAGGCGGGCGGGGGGCTTTGTAGGAAGTGCTGCAAGCCCTCCTCAACGTAGAACATCTGGTCATAGATGCTAAGGAACGTAAAGATGTGGAAAAGCTGGTGGCTGTGGCCGATTATGTCGAACAAGCCCGGCTGGATCCGCTCGGGGATCTTACTGACGTTGAAGAAAGCGGCCACCAGCAGCCAGAAGTAGCGGCGGTAGAAGTACAAGAAGAGGATGGGGTTGTGGCCCTGCAGGTCGAAGAAGAGGCTTTCCAGCATGATGGGGCAGGCCATGCTGAGCGGCATGACGAAGACGAAGGTGCGGATGGCGAAGGGGTAGGCGCACCACTCGGAGCGGCTCTTGCAGCAGGCTACGGTGCAGGCCACGGCCAAAGCGAAGGCGACCGGCAGCACCAACGCGCTGTAGGCGGCGATGGGCGCGCTGCAGTCCACGTGCCAGCCGAGGCGCTGCTGCAGGTAGCGACTGAGCATGCGCGGCTCCAGCAGGCTCAGCTTGGGTAACAGGTAGTAGTAATAGGCCACCGTGCTGGCGAAGCCGTAATAGCTGATGGAGGCGTAGTCCAGGTAGAAGAAGACGGCACGTAGGCGTATGGAGAGGCAGCTGAACACATGGGCTGTGCAGCTCATGGCAAAGGTGAGCAGCACGCCCGACGCGTAGCACCACAGCGGCAGCAGCGAGGGGTGATGGAAGGGCAGGTCGCCGGCCCCGCGCAGCAGCAGCAGGCGGGAGAACTTACCGGCGAAGAGCAGCAGCGGGATGAAGTGCGTCCAGAAGTTGAGCGTCTCGTTGGTGGGCTGCAGCACCGAGGCCAGGCACTCCTGCGCCGTGCAGTGCAGCCTCCGGTAACCCGACAGGATGAAGCATTCCACGAAGTCGTCGGGCACCTCGTCCCAGCGCAACAGGGAGCCGGCGCGCCGGGGCGACGGCAGCGAGGCGGCGAGCAGAGGCCGGCCGGGGTGAGGGGACGGCTGTGGCGGGGCAACCCTAGGGGGCGCCTGGCCCTCGCCGGCTCCGCCCGCGGGCATCGTCCTCCGCTGCGTCTCGCGCTGCTGCCGCTGATGTCGCCGCTGGCCGTCCCCGCCAGGCTCGCTGCGATGCTCCCCGCCTGCCTGCTGCTGCTGAGAAAAGCGGCAGCAGCCCGAGCAGGGATTGTGATGTAAGCTCACAACGGCAAAGCCGCTTTTCCTCCTCCTGGAAGAGTTGCAGAGGATTTGTGCTTCACGGGAGCAGCCTCGGCGGTGGCAGCCCCCTCCCCCTCCCCCTCTTCTTCTTCCTCCTCCTCTTCCTCTTCTTCCACCGCCGCCTCTTTTTTCTCCTGCATCATTCATCGCAGGAAGGACGGGAGGCGAGGAGAAGCAGGCTTGCTCACCCAGCCAGCGAGCGGCAGTCCCTGCAGAAAGAAGCGGCGGGGAGCATTGCAGTAATTCAAGCCTTGCCTGGCGCGGTGTGGCCACGGTTTGCTGTGGCCCAGTGAGACGCCCCTCTCGGCCGCTGTGTCTTCAATCCAGAGCTGGGAAAGACCCCCTTTCCCATCTGCGTCTTCTTCAAGACACCCAAGCCACGTTTGATCTGATACCCCGGCTGGAGCAAAAGTGCAGTGCCGCTCTGCTCTTGCCGCCTCGGTGCCTTTTTCGAAAAACGCGGTAGACTTAGGCCAAAGAATTCCCATCGTATTTTCCTTAACTTTTCACATGGTGGTCTTTGTGTATGTTACTGTCCTATTTGAAAGCTGGCATGGTTTTAGCAAGGGAAAAGGAGCAATCCCACACTGGCATTTTTGACAAAAAGCAATCCCGAATTTTAAAATACAAGGCAAGCATTTTGAAATAAACTCATTAAGAACTATAGCTAAACAAAATACAGTATATCAAATTAAATGTGTACAGCTCTTTTTCTAGATATTTCATTTGGATATAAGGGCCATAGTATACTGGGACTTCTGCTTTATAGTGGCCTATTCTTGTGGCAACAAGCAAAAAAAACCCCAAACCCAATGGGGCAAGTTTGTTCAAATTGCACAGAAGCAATTTGAACAAACAACACAATGGCATGGCAAATCCTGAGACAACTATTACAAATTTAATTGCAATTAAAACACACTCCGGGATGCTGCACCAAAATAATTCTTATATTCTAATAATTAACCTGTGGGATGGCGCTGGACTGTCCAATAGTATTTTAAATTCTGGAAAAGGCTTGCATAGAGTCATATGGTGTGTAAACCTACTTTGGTATGTCCCATGGGATATAAAATGCCATATGGGATACCTGCATATCATATTGATGACTAAGGCAGATGATATGTTTATCAGCTGTGCAGTGATGTAATCAGTGGAAGAGATAGAATAAGCTTCTCTTGCTATTGACAGCTGCTTTTAAAGAAAACTTGAATTAATAAGATCTGCTGCCTGGCTATTGTATAGGCCAGCGTTTCTCAACTCTGGTCACTTTAAGATGTGTGGACTTCAACTCCCAGAATTCTCCAGCCAGCAGAGGTGGCTGGGGAATTCTGGGAGTTGGCATTCAAAGATCTTAAAGTGACCAAAGTTGAGAAACACTGGTATAGGCCAATTCCTTGGATTTAGTATTGTCTGTCTCCATTTCATGTAAAGACAAAGTGTTTTATACTGAACAAGGAAATACAAACTATTGCACTGTAGTTTTGAAATAATTGGTATATGATAAAGAATACAACTCATTTCATTTTGAAATAATGAAATGTGAAGATATAAAGTGTGTATGTGTACATGTATATCTATAAATGTTTAAAAAGGCACAGGAACATTATTTACAAAAAGAGATTCCAGTTGATTAAACATTTCCTTAGTAGAGCCAGGAATCTTGAAGGATGGAAGTGTTGAGCTGTTTTACCAAGGATTCATTGGAAAGATTTGCACATTGCACTAAGCAGTTGTTAATTTTAATTATGGTTTCTTGAATAAACACGGTTGGATTCAAACATTATTAAGCCATAACTTTCACTTTATACACCGCTATGATTAGGTTCATGCATTATTATAAGCCCAAACCAAATCACATTTTTGGTTAGTGCAGTGTTTCTTAACCATTTCTCCAGGAATGGACGTCTTTCCCCAAACACTGTCTTATAACCCTTGAGGTATTTCTGGTACTGTGGCAAAAATAATTAAATAAAAGATAATTTACATGATAGTATAGCAAATTTTAAGTTTGAAGAGTTCTAAGGATTATTTGCAACAGGCAGGACATGTGCTGCTACTAACATTTTATTCCATTACATGAATAATTTGACATTGTACTTGATCAATGTACTATAGAGGTTAGAGTATTATTAAATAGGAAAGAGGAGGGCTCAGATTAAGTGCCACGCTGTGTTATAAAGTTAATTTCCCTTTGTAGATTACAGGAGGCCACTGATACCCTACAGAAATTTGAAAGGCAGCTCCAGCTTCTGGAGGACCCAAGGTTGTCTATTCCTGGTATAGACTTTTACCTCAGATTCCCCAGCCTGGTGCTCTCCAAATATGAAGATTCATGTCATTAATTCTGTGATTGCTATTTTTTAACCTTTCAGAATTTAGGGCTCTTAAGATTACAAAACTTGTGTCCTCCAGATGTTTGGGCACAACTCCCATAAACCCTGTTTATCACAACCAACGGCAGGAATTATGTAAGTGTAGTCCAAAACATCTTGTAGACTTCAAGTTTCTTACTTTTGGGCTACAGGATAGGATGCATGAGTTTCTGTTCTTATAGAGTATCTTTGTTAGAATAATACTGTAGATCTCCTTGCAGAGTATCTGCCAGTGTGTCTGATGTTTTTTCTACTGGCAAATCAGTAATTGGGACTGTGTTATCTAGTATAGTGCTGGAAAAATGGAGTTCTTATAGCTGTCATTTTCTATATCATTTTCCAAGAGTTTGGCAGAGCTAATATATAAAAAAGCATTTCTTTCTTTAAAAAAATCTGTTGATATCGTAATGTTTGATGAACTTCCCCAAGATTGGAAATTTTCCAATCTTGTCTAATAATATTTCTTAAATTTCCATCAGGGAAGTCTTTGAAACAATGTATATTCTATTAATATCCTATTCAGGTCTGTTAAATACAGAATTGATTCCTATATCCTGGGTAGTTAGCTCAAATTGCCACATGTATCTTGAAAGGTGCTCACAACTGATGTAGAGGTAGATCAGTAATTATGTGTCACATGCAGCTGCATTACAGTAGTCTAGTTTTATGGTCTCATTGAAGGAAGCATTCCTTTTTTGTGCTCAGCATTACCAACTGCACCATATATAAAAGATATCTAAAGATATAGCATGGCTTCTCTTTTTAAAATTGAAGCAGTACTAATATCAGTCGTGTAAATAGATTATTGGTACTGGATTTACAGTATTTTTGAAAGGAAGAAAGCTATTACTGTGTGCAATTGATGTTCAATAAAATGTCCACTAAAGATGAATAATTAAAGGCTGCAATACTTTGGCAATTATAAGATAGCACTTTAATGTAGTCAGGATGTTTCAAATTTCTGTCAGTAATTCTTAAAACAGTCTAATACAAAGCAAATTAGCATTACTATTCCCATAGGGCAGGTGGGTAGGGGATTGAGTTTAGAGAATTCATGGCTGTGTCAAGACTTCTGTTGTAGACTACACAATCCACAATTCAAAATTAGTTTAAGGCAGTTACCTTCCCATTGTACAGACTAGATTCAAGCAGAAAGTCCAAGAAGATACAGACTGGGCTATCTAAGGCTAAGCTGAAACTGAGGCATTAATGTTTATAAACCATAGTTTATGGCATAGCTTATTGTATAAAATCACCCAGTTTATTCAATTAATCATGGTTTTGTAGACTCTTTAAACTTAATTCTTTCTTATCATAATGTACTAAAACTATTTTTACAACCTAGCCTCCATGAGAATTTCATTGTGTCATTTCTAAGAGCAATTTCTTCTGCAGTTCCATAGATCATATACTGTATATTGCTTTATTGGCACATTTAATATCTGTTTAATGAAAGGCTTATTTGACATTGTAAGGCAACATGCTTCTTTAGACCCAACCTCAAAATTATTTTCCTTGTTTATGCAAACTAGCCATCACTGGATAGAAGTTTGCCTAAACAAATGTAATGCATGGATCAGGTAATCACAAGTACTGTCTGGTTACGATTTGTGAGATTACTGGAGCACACTTCCCAGCTGTGCTCATTAAAAAAAAATCTGCTAGGCAATCATAATGATAGCCTATACATACAAAGTATTCTCAAAAATCCTATTTCACTATTGCATAGATGACTGCCCATCATCAGCTTGACCAGAGGAGAAATGTGTTTACAATAATTAAAAGGGAAGAACCCTTTGCAGGACATGTAAACACTAGTTTGAGTGAATCATGGTAAGTTTGGCAATATTAAATCCATTCAAGTGCTTCAATTCAAGCACATAATATGAATTAACCCAGCCCATGGACACACACAGCACTGTCATCCTTTTGTAAGCCTCACTTTCTGGAATTGGCAGCATTCACATGGAAACACTGGTGTTTGTTAAAGTTGGGTCAGAGCTACCTGGCTTGAATCTAAAAAAACACAAGGGGGGTGGGGGGTAACATTAAAAGGAAAGTACTTCATTTAAGTTGAAGGAAAACATTGGTTACATCCTTAGAGAACATAGAGACATCCTAGAGTACATATTCTCTAACAAAAGGATAGGCAACCTGGTGTCCTCTAGATGTTTTGGACTGTACTGTAGTTCCAATAATCTGAGTATTAACCATGCTGGGCTGGATTTATAAAAACTGTAATCCCAAATCTCTGGAGGGTATCGGGTTGCCTACCCCTTCTTTAATGTGACAACAATAATTTAATTCACTATTGCTAATATTCTTGGAATATGTAATTCTAAAGAGATCCTGCAAGTTGTGTCATTTGTGGTTCCTAAGGAATATGGAATAGCTTCTGAGAAAAATGAGACAAACAATTTTCTTTATGCTCAGTTACGATTTGATCAAATTTAAAACAATGCCTAGAACCTACAGGAAATAAATTACATCATAGGAATACTTTTGCTGCAGTTTTCTTCAAGGGGGAAAAATGTTTAATTAAGCAATTTTAGGGAGCAGATTAACTGAGATGATTGCAGCAAGTGAAAGTTGATTCCTAAGGGTATGCAGGAAAGTGGCCATTATATCTCCAAATTATATACCAACATGTTTTAGATAACATTCCTTTATCAAGGAACATGCTGAAATATGGAAGAGGAACTAAGTGGCCTTGTTTTATTCACTCACCAGGAATGAAATATGCAATTCAAATATTATAGCAGTTGGTTTGTTTTTTGTGTGATGTACCTTTTGCCTTGGTTTCTAGAGTTTTTAGAGTCACCAGGAATTGAGTTCGATGTGAAGAAAACTGTACTTTTTATGGCATATAGCAGGGCTTCTCAACCTCAGCAACTTTAAGATGTGTGGACTTCAACTCCAGACCCCAAGCTGGCTGGGGGAATTCTGGGAGTTGAAGTCCACACATCTTAAAGTTGCTGAGGTTGAGAAGCACTGGCGTATAGCTTCAACTTGTAGAGTAGAGAAATATACAACCCTAAAATGTGGTACAACACGGTGTCTCAGAGAAAGCTCATCCTGCTTTTAGAAAGGCCATTAATTGCAAAGGAAAGCAAACAAATGCCTAAATAATGTTTTCAATCTTTACTGTTAAAGCTATTCCTCAACTGTATAATTCAGCTAAGGTTTAGAATAGGTACTTAACCTAGCCCATACTAGGTCTTGTGCCTTTGCATATGCAGAAATAGGAGAAATCCCTGAAAAGGGAGTTAGGGAGAGCCTTCTGCTCTCATGTGATAATATTCACAAAGGTGCATTTATCTTCCTCACAACAAGCCAGCGAGGAGGGTGTAAGGAAACCTTGGTTCACCATGGAGGAAGGACCTGCAAATGATAGAAAGAACCAAGATGAAGGTAGCTACTGAAGGGCCAGGATCTGGTCATAAAAATCAGGTGATGGGAGGGGCTCAAACCAGGAGAGAGCAGGAAGGGAACATTAGATGTGAGTTTTGGAAACATTTGCATACAGTTATGTAAGTCAGGTCTCGCATAATCCAGGGAGCATTGTATTTTATACCAGTACATCTGATGACAACTTGAGGCTGTCTCCCAGATTAGCTGTTGATGTTGTCAGGGCACACCAGTGGGGACAGGACCTTTCTTAGATCAACATATACTGTCCTTTCCCCAATGAGTGAGTGAATGAAATAGTCATTAAGTTGATGTGTTCAAATGGGGTAATTACATGCAAGATTTCAGTTGAACTCAAGGGATATCAGTTCATGATTGGGATAGGAAACAACCATCACAGGTTTATAACATGATATAATGGGAAGGCTGAATTTTGATCACAGCTACAATTCTCAGGGGTGTTGAGTAGAAGGCAAGGCTGTCACTTCTTTATCTTCTCTGATTACTAATTGGTAGGAACAGCAAGCACAATAAAGACAGTGTGAGGATGGTTAAACAGTTTAATTAAAGGCCTCTTCCTTAGGTTGCTTTTAAGCATGCATTTTAATACCTCACATCAATAAGAATATATTGCACACTGACCTATTTTAAGCCTGTTAGAAGATTACTATTCTTTCACACAACAGACTGTATTTGAGTATGGACTGGACACCCATTTCCCACAGCCTCCCATTTCTTTAGGCTCTAGGCTAGAGGCTGATCCTTTAAGATTTTCACCTTCCAGAGAAAGGGGAAAGGGATGGGTGGGATGCCTATGGAAATTCCAGCTCCTGCAGCAAATTGCTTGCTCAGAGCTATCCATGGTGCTGCTGTGCTGCCCCATGTGGGTTTTTTAACTTCGAAAAGTTGTAAATTCCAGGCTGTTCATGTTTAGAGAATAGGTATTGTAGTCCTGATTCCTTTAAGTATTCCTCTGTTTTGTTCATCAGTGATGAATGCTATACCCAGGAGAGGTAGATATGGGTCCAAAGGAAGCAATGATTTCATGGTATCTATATTTAATAAAGTAGTAAAATAATAGGAGTAATGAACACAGAAGTCTCTGCAGGTGGACAACATCTCAGAGAGGCATTTAATTATTACTGTTTATAACTTGAAGCAGCCTTTCCTAATCTGGCTATAAATTCTGTGAGTTGTAGCTATAGGTGACCAGATTATGAAAGACTGAGCAATACAGCACATTCCTATCCCACACTAATTTAAATTAAGCATTAAGTTTACTCTTGGTTCAAGAGCCAGATGACATAGCAAGCCATGGCTAGCTCTAATCGCTAATTGCCAGTTTGCCAATCAACTTTGTGATGACTGGCAGATCAATACATTAATATCATGAAAACATTAAAATTGCATTGGCCCAAATGGTGGTGAAATGTTTGGAGATAGGGTATTAGAAGGATGAGACTTTTTGCCCTCTTGGTGTCCTCTAAGGAACATGAAGAATAAAAACTCAGAGCAGAAGAGATACTTTGTCTAGATCACTCCTAATATGAAACTTCCTGTCTCTCTGCCTGAAGGACAAAAGGTTCAGAAGACACAATAAGCCACTGATGGTGCACTTTAATGCACAGCAAATCTTAATGCCAATTTTTCATTTGCAGAACTAGATTGCAAATTGGTTTAGTATGACATCCAAACATAGCCACATCCTTCACTTTGACATATTTATGACAGCAGTTTTTCTAGTAGTTCCCTTTAACATATTTTTGACACCTCCTTTGAAAGCAACATATGTATCTGGACAAGCTCATTTCATTCTATTAAAATATAAAGTGACACGCTAGAACAAAATGCTATTCTTCAATAGTGTTTCGTTGTGGTCTAGCCATCAATATTTCTGCAAGATCTTGTCCAAACATCTGACACAGTGATATCATTCAGGGATCAAGTCCACACTGCTGATGCATACAGGAAAGTAGTTATGCCACATAACTTATGGTATAATGTCAAGATCACAGGAAGTGTGCTGGTCAGACCACACCTGAAATACTGTGTCCACTTTTGGTTGCCACAGTACAAAAAAGATGCTGAAGAAATGGAAAGAGTGCAGAGAAGAGCAACAAAGATAGTGAGGGGCTTGGATGTTAAATCCTATCAAGAATAGTTAAAACAACTGGGTACATTTAGCCTCAAGAAGAGAAGGCCAAGGGGAGACATGATAGCAGTGTTCCAGTACATGGAAGGCTGTCACAAAGGACAAGTATGTGGATTTATTCTCCATAGTGCCAAGGGGTAGGAGAAGAACTAATGGGTGTTAGCTTTACAGAGGAGATCCACACTCAGAATAAAGAGAAATTTTCCAGGCTGAAAGAGTTATTAAGCAGCGGAACAGCCTGTTTCCTGGAGTTGCGAGTGCTCCATCACTGAAGGTTCTCAAGCAAAGGTTGGACAGCCATTTGGGATGGCTTGAGGATCCTGCTCTGAACAGGAGGTTGAATTAGAAAACCTCTAAAATCCCTTCCAGACCTATGATACTATACTGTGTTACTGATAGCACAAATGCCAGGCTAAATAACTGTTCAATGGGGAAGACTGTTTAGGTTTCTATAATGGACCTTCTGTGCTTTATCTTTACACAGCATTGCTTGGTATCAATCATTCTACCTGTAATTTGACACAGATTATTCATTCTGAGAAAGTACAAAAATTGGAAGAAAAACCAGTTTGTTTTAGACAATGAGGATAATTAAAAATGATTAATGAAATAAAATAAAATGAATGGAATATGTCCAAAGAAGACAGATCCACCCTGTATGCCTTGGAAATTTTTATTCTCTTAATCTTCTCCCTTTGTCAAACATTGTACTTCTAACATATTCTTTTTTTTTGTAAGAATTTTATTAAGTTTAGAACAAAGATAAAAACTACAAAAAAGCAAAAAGCTACAAACCCCCCCTAAAAAGTTAGAAAACACAAGACGGAAAAAGATTTTTTAAAGATTACATAAAGAGATGACTTCCAACTTTTTACAGCAAGAATATACAACAATTTCCCATAATCAATCCCTTACTCTATATAAATCAAAATCACATTATTTCTATAAATCATTCCATTAGCATATTATAAAGATCACTCAATGCAATTGCTCCCTCCTTTTATATTAAAAGAAAAGAAAATATATAAACCACCTAAACAACCTCCCCCCAAAAAACAACACTTATTTAATTACTTCCTTCCTATTATTATTCTATACATTTCTGTCTACTACAATAAAGATCAAACTAAAAAAAAAGAATATAAATTTTCTGGTCTTACAATTAATAATACTACAGTTATTACAATCTTAATCATATTAAACCTAAAACCAAACATTATTATTTACCTTATTAGTCTCAATCCAAATCATTAAAGAAAAATAACATCAAACAAGCCTTAAAAGCAATCCAAATAAACATTCTCAAACCCTTGCCCCACTTTGAAATAAACCAAAGCATTCACATATTTCCAAAATACACACAGGGCATTTTTCACAGAAAAATCAAACAGCCCAACTGCCCCCCTTAAATACTCCAACTTCTCAGCAAAAAGCCTCCCATAGATAACAGCCCCTTCCTTTCCATAACATTGGTCTGTTCTTTTAATTTCTTTCAGTCAACCATCGAATCATCTTCTGGCATTTCAACAAAAGCCTCGATCTCACAGTTAGTAGAAACCTTTGTGTTGTTGTTAAGGTCTTCAGTTCCTTCCACAGCATCCCCAGCCAGATGCCTCATTTCAAAGCTGATATTTTCAACAATGTTCCAAATATCTTGCATAATAACTTGACAAGAGTTGGAAAAAATTGCTCTGAGGTCTTGATGGAACTCTGAGAAAGTCTGCTTGAGATCTTCCATGTCTCATGGAATAAATTATGGTGCTTCCTTAAGGACTTAACCAGCGAAAGTAGAATGTAATGGAAAGTTTCTGAAACTGTTTACATAAGTAAAAGGCTCCCCAGGGAAAAATAGCAGCAGAAAACTGAAGATTCAAAACAGCTAATTCAACGTGTAGGAAAATATTAAAATCTTCAAATTCAGCACAGAAATAATAACAGGGAGACAAATGTTTACTTTCAATCCTCCTCAGTGTTTGGATGGAAACAAGCCAAAACTTTAAAAGATTTTTTAAAAAAAATCCCAGAAATAACGATAAGCACCAAAAGAGCTTGCTACTCCTTGCCATAAAAAGCCTCTCTTATGGTACATAAACTTAAAAAGATAAAAATTGGGTGATTTAGAAATGGAGTGGCCAGTCTTAGTGTCCCTTTAAGGCTACAGCACAGCTTGGAAATTATAGCATCCCCATCTCGTGGCGGCTCTTACCTGATTAGAGTGAAAGTATTTACGATCATCAGGCTGCAAGTCACCATTCTGGAGAGCAAATGCGGTGATTCCGAGGGTTTTCTAGTCCTTGAAAATGCTCCTGGGCTTCAGGGAAAACCTGCCTGAGCCCGGAAAAATTGCCGCATTGTCAGTTTTGTCCGCGGAGCCACAGATACAGCTGTTCAGTTTGCCATGTCCCCCACTGGGGGGACACCTGGGAATCAGCTCTAACATATTCTGTTGGGCTCATCAGAACCATACATTTTCCTTCTGTTGCGTCACCTTTTCTTCTTTACACAAATCTACTATAAGCTGAATTAGTTCGTAATGTTTTGCTTCTAGAAAATTAATCTTACTAGACTCTCTTTGGTTTAGGACTAGATGAAAAAATAAAGTCTGCTGTCTGTGTGCTAATTATTGATAAGTAACTTCAAGACCCTTGCCCTTTTTTATTTTTTTCTCTTCAACACAGACTTAGATTGAATAGATTCTCTTTGAAGCAGAAAATATCTTCAGAGAGAGATCTGTTCTCTGTAAAAGAAATGGAATATTTCATTCAGCACATTAAACCATAGTGCCTTACTTCACATATATGCTAATGAGGTCTAAGCTGTATGTAAGTAATCAGGAAAAAGTTTGTGAGTGCACTAAGCCATAAATCATAGTTTACAAATCATATTGATTAGGTTCACACATCACATTAGTACCAAGGAATCCCTAGTATGGATTACAGTATCTGATGATGCTAAAATATAATCTTTTTTTTCCATAATTTTTATTGAAGATCTTAATTACAATAGTAAAAGCAAATACAAACTAAACTCAGAAAAAGAAAAAGGAATTGAAAGAATAAAAACTGTAAAGAGAGAAAAAGAAAAAGAAGAAAGATAAAGAAAAAAATATGTAAAGAAGTGACTTACAATCTTCATCACAACAAATAAAAACAAATTTAATAACTCTTCGCCCCCATAAGATTACAAACAAATATCTCTTCTTTCTATAACCCATCCCTTATCTATATGCAAATCCATAAATCATCAACTTTTCAATCATGGTGTCAGCAAAGAAGTCCATAAAGTGTTACCAGAGCTTTATAAAAATCTCTTATTTTAATCTTGATTAAACAAACCAACTTATATTCCTTCCTTTTACTTTTAACAATCTTGATCTTTACAGGTAGTCCTTGCTTAATGTCCATTCGTTTAGTGACTTAGAAGGGTGCTGAAAAAAACAACTTATGACTGGTCTTCACATTTATGACCGTTGCAGTGTCCCTGTGGTCATGTGATCATGATCATGATTGGCAACCAGTTTGCATTTAGGACCATCGCAATGTCCCATGATCATGTGATCCCTATTTTCAACCTTCCCAGCCAGCTTCTGGCAAGCAAAATCAATGGGAAACTGCGTAATTTGCTTAATGACCATATGGTTTGCTTAACTCCTGTAGTGATTTGCTTAACAACTGCCACAAAAAAGGTGGTAAAATTGGGTTGGATTTGCTTAATGACTGCTTCGCTTAGCAACCAAAATTCTGGTCCCAATTGTGGACATTAAGCAAGGAATGTAATTCATTCAGATGTTGTCATAGGATTTGTTCTCTCTTCAATTTTTCTTTTTCCCATTGCAGAGGCTTCTCTGAGGCTTTAGCAAACCTCTTTTGTAAATCCAATAAAAAAGTCATTATCCAGGTCATTGTCTTGGTTTGTCATGTGTATTTCCACTTTAATTTTCAAAACTTTAACCAACTTCTTTTGTATATCCAATAAAAAAGTCCTTATCAGGGTTATTCTCTTGGCTTATCATTTGTAATTCCACTTTAACTGCCTTCTCTATTTTATAATCCACACTTTTTATTCAGTATTTGTATCCACTTATTATCCAGTATTTTTGGTTCTAGTATTTCTGCATCAGATTTGACATCTTTTGGACATAGTCTATCCATGGAAACAGACATCATTGCTGACATTTCTGATATTGTAGCTACTAAAGTTTGGCCCCATTCTTTGAAAATCTCCTGAATTAGTTCTAAAGTTAAAGCATTTTGTGTCATTTTGTAAATCCCCATGCAACCCAGAAACCAAAGGCAACTGTACACATTTTTTCCCTTTTCCTTTTCTGCCTGGAATCTTGAATCCCCTTTAGTGTCTAATTTCTGATCATAAAGTCTCCAGTTTCTGTTATGACTTAAAGTAGACAAAATAATCTGGTTCCATGAAATGCTGTTTGTTATATTTAATTATTTTCAAAATCTTGTAATAAAAGTCTCAATGTTCCAACATTGTCTGGACCCTTAATTCGTTTATAACTTTCTTAGATCAAAATCTAATTCAGCTTTTTGCCGTTTACTTCCAATTCTTTAAATTCTTAAACTTATAGTTAATTTTTCTTTTGTTCAAGGAGGAAGGTAAACTCACCAGGTGGCTTTTCAAACTTGTCATTCCGAAGATCTCTGATAGCCTTAGAATAGTAAATAAGCAACTTCTGAAAGTGATTATAAGTGAGGTTAGCGAACTCGGTGTCCTTTAAAAGGCTGTGCTGTGGTTGTCAGCATGCATGATGGCTGATCTCTTCATCCCCCGGCCCTCAGACCAGTAGGAGACCACTGTCCTGCGGTCTCCTCATGAGAAGCAGCCATCTGGAGTGCATATGGGTGATCTCCTGTCTTCTCCTTATCTGGAGATATTCTGAAGAACTGGTTTACTTGCCAGTTCTTTGGTCTTTGCTGTGGCTAGCATCTCCACTCTTTCAAAGACATGTTTAGTTCACCATGCCTCCACCAGAAAGTTGATGCTAAACTGTAATCTTCATTTGATGTATAAATTCAGCCATCAGCATCCAAACCTGAAGGGGAGAATGGAATCATATTCGTTGACCTCCGCCTCCATTGCCATACTGAAGCCTATATGCTCATAACTTTTCTGTGGTACTGGGATCTCAACAAAAGCAAGATAATCGTTCAGCTATAACATACCGATGCCAATCATCATATTGGTTGAACACACAGGGGTTAGGGTCAGTGCAAGTGAGCACAATTGGGTATTCCCTCCTCAAGTGCTTAAATCTACACACAATTCACCTGGATTTCTGTTGTGAATTGGTGAGAACATGTGCATTTTGTTTATCTATTTTACATGATTATGTTGTCAAATTATAAAAACTGTAGGTAGTTCACAACAGCACAGTAAAAACACAGTAAAAGACTTGTTAAAACCATAAGATAAAATCAAATTAAATAACACACAGGTTTCTCACTATGCTTTCCTATGTTCCTTGTGGCAACGCCCTTAAAATGTAGGTAAATGTTAACAGTGATAGTTTTCACTGTTTCTTGACAAAATCCAGACAATTCTTCTGTCTCAATCCAAATGTATTGTTGGCTATTAAAATCAGACTGATTAAAACTATACATGAATAGTACCTTTTTTAAGTACTAAATTGAAGACTAAATATGATCCCTGGGGAAGGTAATGGCAACCGACCCCAGTATTCTTGCCGTGAAAACTAAATGGATCAGTACAACCAGACATATGTTGGTATACCATCAGAAGATGAGACTCCCAGGTTGGAAGATGGTCGAAATGCTACTGGGGAGGAACAGAGGATGAGTTCAACTAACCCCAGATGTGATGACGCAGCTAGCTCAAAGCCGAAAGGACGGCTAGCGGCCGACGGTGCTGGCAGTGAACGGGGAATCCGATGTTCTAAGGATCAACACACCATTGGAACCTGGAATGTAAGATCTATGAGCCAAGGCAAATTGGATGTGGTTATTGGTGAGATGTCAAGATTAAAGATAGACATTTTGGATGTCAGTGAACTGAAATGTATTGGAATGGGCCACTTCACATCAGATGACCACCAGATCTACTACTGTGGACAAGAGGACCACAGAAGAAATGGAGTAGCCTTCATAATTAATAGTAAAGTGGCTAAAGCAGTGCTTGGATACAATCCAAAAAACAATAGAATAATCTCAATTTGAATTCAAGGTAAGCCATTTAACATCACAGTGATCTAAATATATGCCCCAACTACAGATGCTGAAGAAGCTGAAGTAGAGCAGTTCTATGAGGATCTGCAGCACCTACTGGACAAGATGCCAAAAAGAGATGTTATTTTCATCACAGGAGACTGGAATGCTAAGGTGGGCAGTCAAATGACACCTGGAATTACAGGTAAGCATAGCCTGGGTGAACAAAACGAAGCAGGACATAGGCTGATAGAATTTTGCCAAGACAACTCAATGTGCATAACAAACACTCTCTTCCAAGAACCTAAGAGATGGCTTTATACATGGACTTCACCAGATGGACAACACCGAAATCAGATTGACTATATCCTTTGCAGCCAAAGGTGGCGGACATATATACAGTCGGTAAAAACAAGACCTGGAGCTGACTGTAGTTCAGATCACGAACTTCTTCTTGCACAATTTAGGATCAGACTAAAGAGATTAGGGAAAACCCACAGATCAGCTAGGTATGAGCTCACTAATATTCCTAATCAATATGCGGTGGAGGTGAAGAATATATTTAAATGACTAGATTTAGTAGATAGGGTCCCGGAAGAAATATGGACAGAAGTTCACAACATTGTTCAGGAGGTGGCAACAAAATACATCCCAAAGAAAGAGAAAACCAAGAAGGCAAAATGGCTGTCTGCTGAGACACTAGAAGTAGCCCAAGAAAGAAGGAAAGCAAAAACCAACAGTGATAGGGGGAGAATCCCAGTGGGTTCTTCAGTTCTTTGTTTCTGCTCACTGTGGGAGAGAAGAAATGGAGAAGAAAGCACTCAGCACATTCCAGGGTATGGCGCTCACCCACTGGTTCAGGTATGTGGATGACACCTGGGTTAAGATTAAGGCTCAGAAGGTGCAGGCTTTCACAGACCATATAAACACCATAGGTGCAAACATTAGGTTCACCAGGGAAGCCACCAAGGACAACAGGCTGGCATTCCTAGACTGTGAGGTTCTTATTGGGACTGGTGGCAAGCCAGAAATAGAGATTTACAGGAAACCCACACACAGAGACCAATACCTGATGTTTGACTCCCACCATCCACTGCAGCACAAACTAGGAGTCATCAGGACATTGCTTCACAGGGCAGAAACCATCCCCACCTCCATGGATGCCAAAAAGAAAGAAAACCAGCACCTGAGGACAGTCCTGAAGGCCTGTGGATATCCAAATTGGGCCTTCATTAAATCTAAGTCTACCCCTAGACCTAAAACAACGGCAGTCAGGGCTGAGACCCAGAGTCAACGGAAGAACCTGGTCATTCCTTACATGGCCAGCATGTGGGAAAGGATAAAATGGATATTTGGAAAACCCCACATACTGGTATATTTCAAACCCACTGACACACTGAGACAGAGGTTCGTACACCCTAAAGATCCAACACTGAAACATAAGAGGAGCAACGTAGTATATGCAATCCAGTGCAGTGAGGAGTGTTCTGAGCTCTACATTGGGGAAACCAAACAGCCTTTACACAAAAGGATGGCCCAACACAGGAGGAGCAACACCATAGGACCAGAATCAGCAGTTTACCTCCATCTAAAAGAAAAAGGACACTCATTTGAGGACAACAATGTTCACATTTTGGACAGAGAAGATAGGTGGTTTGAGAGAGGGGTTAAGGAATCCATTCATGCCAAAGTGGAAAATCCTTCCCTCAATAGAGGTGGAGGCCTTGGACACAACTTGTCCCCCATTTTTCGTGCTGCTCTTTCATCAGTCCCTAGGAAGATTAAGACCACCAGGAAGGCCACTCCTAACGATCCACTTGGTGATGAACAAAGGATCTAGGAGTAAGACATCTCAAAGACAATCCACACCTCCATGGCACAATTAACAGCCATTCAGGTATAGGGACAATGCAGCCACTCTGGAAGACATAAATGGGTCCCCTCACCAACCTTTGCCCAGACTGAAGCTGCTTGGACAAGCATCGAAATGTTTCTACCAAAAAGAAAGAAATCCAGTTGCCATGACTCAACCTACAGATAGTTCACACACTGCTTTTATTTTAATTTTAAATGCTTTGTCAAGTAATCAGTTCAGGCTTTGGGCAAGAATGATTTCTGCAGTATCCCATGGGAAGGAGGAGGAGGAGGAGATTGCTAAGAGAAAGAAGAAGAGTTATCCTAGCCCAACAGATTGCTGAAGGAAATGCAGGCAGCCTCCGCATTAAAATGTTCCTAACACTGTGGCAAGCACTATTTATCATTCCACCTCTCTGGAGAGAATACTGTTTTTCAGTAAGGATATGGCCTCTTCATTGCCTTGCCTGCAAAGAAAGATGCAGCATATGAATGATATACAATGGCTTGGTAATACACAAACTTTTTGGTTTTGGAATAAACCTCTGTTGCAGACTATATATATATATAGACTTAATTCACTGACCATGCTAAGCTATAGCTTGCTTATTCATGGTTTGCTGATTAAACCACAATTGGTTGACTTCAATAGAGTAACCCATAAGCCACGGCTTACAAACCATAATACTGTGTTCATACACACAATACTAAACCGCCCAGAGTCCCTCTTTTGGGGGAGATGGGCGATGGCTAAATTTGATAGATAGATAGATAGATAGATAGATAGATAGATAGATAGATCAATCAACTGCAGTACAATAATGATGATGCCTTAAGGAAATGTAATATGCTTTGCCAAGTAGGAGTTAACACTTTCCCAAAAACGAATATGCATATTTACATGGCTTTCCTTTGAAAATCCGTGTTCTTGCACCCTCTAGTGGCAAAGAGTCACCTAGGACACTGCCTTCAAAGATTTCGGTAATGCCATACGCTCACGTGTTAGTATAAATGCAAAGCTGATGATGCAAAAACATTTCCTTTATTAATGCCTAAACTATGGGGTAAGCAAGATTTCAAATTCCATAGAACAGTCTTCTTTAAGTATAAGTGCTAAAAAAAGGTGCAAAAAGTTAAACAGGAATTCCTTATTTGTCAGGCAAAGCCAAGGTCAGTCTGTTCACTGGTATTATTCCCTACCTATTTCTATGACTTATTTTTCTCACGCACCCCCTATGACAGGTGTAAGTTATTTGATCCTTTCGGCACCAACCATCAGTCTGTAATCTGATTAACGCAGCTGGTGCTTAAATCTTGCTGCTTTGTTATATATAACTTGTTCTTTAGGGAGTATTATGCTCAGGCTGGAGTTAGCATTTTGGATATAGCTGCACCAATAGAAGTCATTACTACAAGTCATTATTATTAATCAAACTTATAAGGGAGGGGACAGATTTCTCTGGCAGCAGTCCCTGAACAATATGTAAAAAAAAAAAAAGGTGGGATTGTGCTGTTTGGGCTTTTCTTGGTTACCTGGTTGCTCACTGTGAAAATCAAGATGCTGAACTGGATAGATCTTTGATCTGATCCTGCTGAGTTTCTTTTTTCTTTTCTTTTAAATAAAGGAGAATTTGAACATTAATATCTCACTTTCACAACATCTAACATATATTCTCTTCCACCCTTTATTTTTTGTTAAATAAGCTGTAGGGAATTCCAATGAACTTGAAAGGCTGCATAATGTTTTGTAACATTTTACTGGCCTAAGATGTAATTTATTTGATTTGTATCCTGCTTTTCCTCCAGGAGTTCAAAGTGGTGTACATTCCATATCTTCCTATTTTTTTCCTACTGCAACAACCCTGTGGGATAGGTGGTTGCGAGAAAGAGTGACTACCCCAAAGTCATTGATGGCTTTGATGAGCATGGACTTGAACCTGAGTCATCCTAATCCTAGTTTACTGCCTTAACCATCATACCACTCTGGCTCTTTTGCCTCCTACCATTATTATGGAAACATCTGTTCATTTTGTGTTATTTTGACTATATTTTCAAAAATTCATCCCATGCATGTTTATTTGAAAATAATTCTTTTATTCACATCTAAACTGTGGGGGAAGTACAATTTCAAACTGAAACCTTGATGGGATTGGCAACTTACATAGGATTGCAATTTTTAGTGTTTTTTTTTTTAAATGTGAACATCTTCTATAAAGCTATGTCCTTCTAGGCTGCAGTCCTAATGAGTGTAAATACATGCTTTTAAAGTTATCAGTAGAGAATAAGATTGCCCCGTGAAAATTATGATTACACACGCAGTCGTTTGACAGTTGTTGGTGCTATTCAGTGGCGTGCAACGCCCTTTTCCAGTTCTGAGCCCTCCGGGTGGCTGGGGATTACGGTGCCTAAAATCCAATACACCGGGAGGCACAAGGTTGGAAATGGGATGCCGTAGGATTATGAAAAGATAAAGGAAGTTTGGGAGCGAGTATTACAAGAAACAAAGGAAATTATCATTTTCTATCGCATAATTTCCCAATTTCACCGAAAAGCAAGGTTTTCTGCGTTCTCTTTATTTTCTAGAGAATTAGCAGCTGAGTCAAAACTTGGTGAAGATCAACATTCGGAGAAAGCGGTAACGCCGCTGCGTCAGCCAGCAGCTGCACCCGAAGGAAGCCCCCGGTTCGACGCAGGAAGGGCTCTCTGACGCACTCCCCGCCTTCCACCCCGCGGGGAGAGGGGAGAGGCGGAGTTCAGTTTGTCGCACAGGCTTCCGAATCTGCCACATCTCCCGCCCGGCTATCGACTCATCATGGCTCCTTCCACTCTTTCCTCTTGGAGTCCTCTATTCAATCAGTGGAGTCGGTGCTCGATTCTCCGCCGCTAAGGGTTTGAGCGGGGGAGAGGAGCAAGATGGCGGACAAGACGCCAGGCGGTTCGCAGAAGGCCAGTGGGAAGGTGAGGCCGTTTAGGGGGGGTCGGCTTAGCCGCGCAGCGATTCCGAGGAAGGTGGGAGGCCGGAAAGAAATATACTTGGTTAAATGCGAAGGGCTGCTGGGGAGGTGGCTTGGAGCCGTGTGCCGCGTCGGAGAGGTGGTGCGCAGGCAGGCGAGAGAGCAAACTCGCAGGTTGGCTTCGTGGCCTATTCATGCCTCCTCCCCTCACCAAGATCCAGCCGATGATAGAGCTCGTTGGATTGAACGGGAAGTTAAGAGGAGTTGTGTGAGTTGAAATTACAAGGCCGAGTCCCCCCCTTCTGTTAATTATTTTGTCCGAGACCTAGAAAGTGCTCCGCGCCTCTACTTCCTCTCTTCTGCTCTCTTATAATTTAACCCAGCCTTACCCAAACTAATGTCCTCTAGGTGTCATGGACCACAGTTCCCATCATCCGCTGGCTAGAGATGGAATACCTTTCTTTGCAATATGTACCGAAGAGGCAATAGGATTGTGGGATTTGGATGCATTTAAACGTTTCTGTTTCTTCTGCATAACTTATTACATTAATTTCTAATTCGAAATGTTCCGGAGGAAGCCCGGGAGGTTTACAAGAAAACTGTTTTAAATACAGCTATCGTAAAGCATTGCCAGCAGTGCTTAAAACAGTAAATATATTATTAAAAGTGTGCGTTTTAAGGAAGAAACATATTAGTGGTAATTTAAAATATTGTTTGGCCCTGGAATGTGTTGTTATTCTACACATGCCTGACTGAACGATGTCCTTTCAGTTGCCTCTAAAGGGGTGGGCAGGTGGGACTGTCCATAATGCCCTTGGAAGAGAGTTCTTTAATTGGGGTGCTGCCACTGCGAAGGCTCTGCTCCTGGCTGTCTTTCTATGAGTCAAACCAACTAGTGGGACCATCTGATCTTAATGTACAGCCTGGGTAGTATCAGAGAATCAAACTTTTAAATACTTGGAGTCTACCTAGATATGAATGCCTCTCTTTTTCAGAGCTTCCCTCTTGCTACCCCCTTCAGCCTGGGAAGCTTAGTTTCTGACTCATCTTTTTTTTAGCATCCAACCTGTCATGTGATATTTAGCTTCAAATTGTGCTCCCCAGTGTTTGTTTTTTATTAAAATGTGTCTGTGCTAATGGTCTTTGAATGCCACTGATAATATTAAATGAAAATATATTAAATGAAACAGCAAAGCTATACTAATAATAAGTCTGCTTCTTGGAAGACAGATTGTCCAGTATGAGGCTTCATGTAGAAAAAGAATATAATTTGCTACCTGTGCAGAAGGAAAGTGTAGTTGTGATGATTGTAGATGTGCGTAGATATTTTCTTTAATATCTATACAAAAGGTAGGCTTCTGTGATACCTGTTTCCTGTATTTTTATGTTTAGAACTATTTAACTTTAGTTTTTTTGTCATGGAGTTACTTATAATCATGTTTGTAGGCAGAAACAGTTCAGCTGAGATAACTCTTATTACTGACTTGGGTGGGCAGATATGTGTCATGCATGCAGCATTAGAGTTCTGGTGCCCTCTAAAATGTAGAATCTAAATAAAAAGTGAGAAAAAAGTTTTAACACTAGAAAAACATATTATCAGGACACTACCTTGATAACTTTACCAGCACTTTGACTGTTTAACAGTTCAAAAACTGTCCATGCTGGTCTGTTGCCAGGTGATTTATTTCAAAAGAGCTATAAGTCTGTTTCATTTATCACTAATCTTTGCTTAGTGAAATGTGGAATATTTCTTTTCAGGAGCTAATAGATCAGGTTAAATCACCCTGGTCATTGTGGAGCTTGGGCATCTGCTATAGCCTTCTAGGTGGTTTCTTATTTAAATAATCTTATCCATTATAAATACTGGATTGCTTTTACTAAAGCTAGATTAATTGCTCACCATCATCTAAACTGAAACATAGATTTGTTTGGTGGGGGGGATCCCTATTGCACAAAGATTTTCTTTTTACAATAGTAAAGATGTAGTTGGTGGACCATGTTCTCCTAGTTTATAATGCTTATATAATGCTCACCAGGATCTAATCTGCTTTAAAATAAGCAGAACTTATTTTAAATATGCTAAGTTCCTACTGACTGACAGAGATACGAAGGTAACTCTTGCAACTGCCAAATTTTGGGTGGTGGCTATCAGATTAAAGGATATAACTAGTGAATTAGTTAGGAATAGTTGGATTTTAAAAAATTAAGGTATTTATTTATATAAAACATTTTCTCCTTCTGGATACACATCATTTGTTCCTTTAATACACTGTTCTGGCTTTTTATAATGTAAACCACCCAGGGTCATTGGGAATCAAGCATTCTTTAAATCTATGTGAATGAATAAATGAGGAAGATCTCTCTCTTGCTCCAGAGTGCAGGACAAAAAATACTGGATTTAAATTATAGGAAAGCAGATTCCAGTTGAAAAACGTTCCTAACAGTAGGAATGGTTTGACAGTAAAATTAATTAGTGGTGGTGGGCTTCCTTCGTTGAGACTAGACAGCCACCTATCAGGGATGCTTTAATATGCATTCCTGCACTGAACAGGGAGTTGAACTTAGTGGCCTCTGTGGATCTTTCCAACTCTGAGATTTTATAATCATAGTCTGAACTGTCATCTGGGTTTGGCTTACAAATTAAGACAAACTATAATGTGACCTGATTTGTTCTGTTAGCTAGGTTTATGGTAACTGCGATAAGTTTATTGTATGCAAAAATTGGAAAAGCAATGAAATGCCTACAGTGGAATATTGGATTATAAAATTAACTGAACTTGCAGAAATGGCAAAGCTGACCAGTTTGGTCAGAGAAAAAATGATAAAGACTTTTTTTGAAAAACTAGAAACCTTATGTGGACTTATTTATTTATTTATTTATTTTCTATCCGGCCTTTATTATTTTTATAAATAACTCAAGGTGGCAAACATACCTAATATTCCTTCCTCCTCCTATTTTCCCCACAACAACAACCCTGTGAGGTGAGTTGGGCTAAGAGAGAGTGACTGGCTCAAGGTCACCCAGCCAGCTTTCATGCCTGAGGCAGGACTAGAACTCTCAGTCTCCTGGTTTCTAGCCCGTTGCCTTAACCACTAGACCGAACTGGCTCTTTTTGAATGAAGAAAAATATTAATTGATGATTTTGGGATTTCGGGATTACAAAGGAATGAAGAGGGTGTGGAAAAGTTTAAGATGGCAATTACTCAATAGGAAGAAGGGTAGAAGGTGTAATTGTATGTTTCTTTTAAAATTTTTTTTTCTCTTTCTTATTTTCTACCTTTGTTCTTTGTTTTGTATATTTTACTACATTGAAAAATTCTTATATGTATGTATGTATAAAGAAAAATGTATTTTAATCCTACAGATCACACAGTATTAGGCTGAGGTCTCTGAGATACATGCTGTTGTACTTCTAATTTTTTAGAAAATTCTCTTCAAAACTTGAAGGAATAACTTAAGTTATTCTGAATTTTAAGCAATGAACCAAGAAAGTAGTATTATGAATTGGATGAAATGAAGCACTCTCTCAAGCAGTTTATTTTTTGCATCTTGCCCATTCATACTTGATTGCAACAGTGACTTCTATTATTATAATCTGAGCAAAGTAAGAATATCTTTTCAATTCACAGGTCAGTTATTAGGATCATCTTCCTTTCTGGAAAAAAACAATAGTTAAACAGTTTATATTCCTCCTTTCCATGTTCTGATGGCAACTCAGTCATCCTTAAGCTGCTGCTTCATATTTTTAGAGGAATAATAAATCCTTTATTTAACTATACAAGTTTTATATCAATTGGAGAATCTGAGAAATCTGAGTTGAACTTTCCAAATAATTTTACACTTGGAAAATTGTAAAGTAAACCCTTGTGCATTTTGATTAATATTGGAAGATAGTTAAAATGAAAACTTCATGCCTATATAAAAATAGAAAATCAGTAAGTGTTTCCTGATGGTGATTGTTGTATTTCTGTAAATTTTAGGCCAGACTTCCAGATACAACACGGGCCACTGGATCTCCAGAGACTCATGTAAGTTTATAGCCTAAATGGAAACTCTGCTTCTGTTGTGGATTTACACTAATATATACATGTGAGCTATTACCTACTAGAAAATAAATTATAGATCTACCTGTAAGATTAACTTTTTTCTGTGGCTTTACACTAATCAGTTTATGCAGAAGGATAGTTCTACAGGTAGTCCTTGACTTACGACCACAAATGGGACCGGAATTTCCATCTCTAAGTGATGTGGTCATAAAGCGTGACATCATGTGATTGCATTGCTTAGCGACAGCAATCCTGTCACTCCCCATTGCCATGATTAAGTGAATTCCACCGGTCATTAGGCAATGACCCATCCCAATCCAAGCCATTCCAGGCTTGATCCCTCCCAGCCTTGAGCCTCGGTTCTTCCAAGGTAAGGGACTGCTTCCCCTTCAACTTCCCCCAACTATCTATTCCTTCCATCTCTGCCCCTTTGGTCACCCTGCACCCTACTTTGCAGGGTGGCAAGCAGCCTCAGAACCATGCAGCTCTGTGGCTACTTGCCACTCTGTAGCTCAGGGGCTTTTGGTGTGCTGCTGCTCTGGGGCTCCAAGAAGCCCTGAGCCACAGCGTGAAGCTGCAGCTGCCCCTGGAAACATCAGCTGCCCCAGCATAGCAGTGCGGTGCAATGCTGCTGTGTCCCAGGAAGCCCCAGCAGTGTGGCTCAAAGCCACAGTGTCCCAGGAAGCACCCCAGCCAATCCCAGCTGCTGTCGCCCTCGCCACCCTGCACTCTGAGGCCCCTTGCCACCCCAGCTGACCTTCGCCGTCTTCTTGCTTCCTCTGCTGAAGAGGCAGGTTCACCCTGGCCCTTCTCGAAGCAGCTGCTGGCCATGTGAGGCCATCTTCCCCTGGTCTTGCGAGGAAACTGCAGTGCGTGACCTTGGGAAGAAAACCTTGTGTGGCCAGCAGCTGCCTCATGAAGGGCCAGGGTGGATGCCTTGCCTGCAGTGTGAGCAAGAAGATGGCGAAGGTCAGCTGGGGTGGCAGAGGCCTCAGAGTGTAGGGGGCCAAGAGGGCATAGATGGGTGGGAGATAGGTGGGTAGGGGGAGTCGAAGCATCCCGGTGGTCATAAGTTTGGGCAGGCTGTCAAGCACCCAAATTTTGATCATGTGACTGCGGGGGTAAGTCTCTTTGTTCAGCGCTGCTGTAACTTCAAATGGTTGCTGAATGAATGGTTATAAGTCGAGGATTACCTGTATACCACTTCTGTTTAATAATAGTGGAACTTTGATTACAATAATTACTTTTTTTTAATTAAAAACCATTTAATTATTTATTTCATTCATAGGCAATCATAAAAAAAAACTATAGAGGTACAAGTAAAATTGTTGCAGTATTAAGTTATATAAGATATAGTTCGTAAAATATAATAATGTAAAGAAGTTAATAAAAATAAAAGTGATTATATGTCCAAAAGTAATCATAAATTCAATATTAGTTTAAGGTAAAGAAGTAATTTTATTATAACAAAGGGTCAACTGAGTAAAATAGTTAAAGATACTAAGCAATAATGTAAAAACAGTGGGTCTCTTGTTAAAGGGTACACCCACATAATCTGGTGGACGTACGCATTTAGACATTTTGTTACTCCAAGGTAGATAAGAAGATAATTAAATTGAGATTGCTTAATAGTCAGAAAAGGTGAAAGGTCCCCTGTGCAAGCACCGAGTCATGTCCGACCCTTTGGAGGGATGCCACTTTCGTGATATTTTCTTGGCAGACTATAGTGGGGTGGTTTGCCATTGCCTTAGATTGACTCAGCCTTCCATCCTTCTGAAGTCGGTAAAACGAGTACCCAGCTTGCTGGGGAAGGTGATGACTGGGGAAGGCTTAATAGTCAAGTGGTCAGTTAATAAAGTGGCTTACTTGTTTCATTTTACCGTCTGTGCTGTCACAAAGATGTTTGCAACATTGTATGTAATAAAGCTTTTTTCTTAAAAAAAAAAACTATATCTCTCTACATTTGGTGAGGACATCTAGCTTCCTCTGAAGATGGCATTATCCTTTAAAACCCTAAATAGTTTTGGTCAGGTTACCTGAAGGAGTAATCTTCCCTGTTTTGCAGTAACTCAACCTTGCATACCATTTTCACAGACAGCTTTGTATGGAATACAGTATAGTCCAAATGAGAGACTATTAGAGTGTGCATGATAGAAAGGGAGCTGTCCTGGAATAGATGGTTTGCTATTGCTATATCTGCCTAAAGTCAAAGAAGGGATACTTAGGCCATCTTTGCATCCAGTAACTATGCTGAATGCAAAGCTACTTCTAAATTATACAGTCAGACCGGTCAAAGAGCACTCAGTTGATTATGTGAACAAACACTAACTGCTACTGTCTTTTATGTTTGAACATATGGGATGAAGTGGTAAGGCATTAAACTGTTGAACCAGGACTGGAAGAGCCAGGTTTTAGTCCATCTTCACCATAGAAGGTCATTAGTTGATTTGGGCCAATCACTTTCTGTCTGCCCAATCTACCACCAGGGTTATTGTGAGAAAAAAAAAGGGGTGCAACGTATGCTACTTAGAGTTTCTGGAGAAAAGGTGGGATATAAATCTAGCAGTTAAGTAAATGTTTGTGTGATGGATTGTGCATTTAAGGTGCTTTGTAGAAATGTTTAATCTCATGTAAACCAGCAAGAGGGATTATTGGGATATAATCAAAATAATTTATGAATTTCCATTTAGCTTTGAGGCATGGCAGATTTGCTTAGTGATGTGCAAAGACATGCTGTGGCTGGAAGTGTACAGATAGTTCCTTGCTTAGCGTCTGCCTTGGCGACCATTCGCAGTTACGATGGTGATGAAAAAGTCACTTTGCTTTCATACTAGAGTACAAAAGAGCTCACTTTCATGTTTACAGTCACATTGGCAATGTGTATTCTGTAAATGTAACAGAAGAATTTTGCATCAGGTGGTAAAATTGTATTGTTATGAACCTGTTAATATTCTTTTTTTTTAGCCACTCTTAGAAAGCAAACTTAAGGCATTCAGTATTGGCAAAATGAGCACTGCCAAGAGAACATTAAGCAAAAAGGAACAGGAAGAATTGAAAAAGAAGGTATTTATCACAAGGGATTTGACAAATCACCTCTTGTTAATTTTTTTTTCAACACAGCAAAGTAAAGTTTGGTTTTAGGTAACGTTTCATTACAGCAACTTAGTTCTCCCACCTTTCTTACTTATCAATAGCTGAGAAATGGCAATAAGTCTATGAAGCAAAGTTAAATCAATGGAGACTTCGCTGGTATATCATTGCAAAGCATTCCTAGGCTAAACTATTTGTGACCTGGAAACAGCATCCTCAACAGTCAGTGCTGTTTAGAATCCGTATTGGTCTGCTCGCCATCATACTTCCATCTTTCTTCCCTCTTCTTCCCAGAATAAACTTTCTTTAAGTTTCCAGCGGTCTTCTCTTTTGCCAGCTTAAGCAACAGTCCCGTTTTCCTATGAGAACATTATGAAGAACTACGATGTCTCTGTATTCTCAGAGTTTCTTGTCAGTTAGAAAGGACATCATATCTGGCTGAGTGTATGTGTGACAGGATAGCCGAGAGCAATAGGAAAACTTACTCATTGTTTTTCTTCCTAGACTAGTATCAATAAAAACACTTTATTAGTAGCCCCCCCGCCCCCAAAAATAGAAACTTGCAAATATTGGTTCAGTGGGTTCTGATGAATGGGAACCAGAAAACTGCATTTCTGTGCTGGACCTCATGAACACACGCTGTTCCTCTAAGGGATGAATCAGGTTCAGTAAAAAAAAAAAAAAAATCCATGGAAAGGAAGATTTAATAAGAACACGGATTGACTTTGGGATCATGTTCTGTTCTCTGCTTTCAAATTTTCTCTCAGCCCAGTTTTGGTTGAGAGGAAAGCATTTGTTATGCTTGTTTCTGATTTTGGTTAAAACGAATGTAATGGTGTCTTTAAAAAAATTTCGAGATTGTTAAGGTTGTCAAAATAATTGAATCTGATTGCTTGGAGATAAAATAGGTAAGAGTATATTTACTATTAGTTAAGTTAATGGTTTGTGATATACTCACCCAAAAGTGAGCCAGTTCAAGTTTTATCTTCAGGTTGGAATCTGCTTGGAAGGGAAGGTTACCTGCTCTACTTTATTATCATATTATTTGTTCTCAGTGGTGTAGCCTTTATGAAAAACCTTGAATTAGAACAAATTTCCTGGTAACTAACTTAGCTTGTTTTGATTTAAATTTAGTAAATGATATATACCATGTTAATATTAGCAGGTAGTTGAAATGAAATATTTGATTAGGAAAAATAAGCATATTGATTGCATTAAGCACATTGAATATTGTTTAAATGTTAAACTCAGATTCAAATCTTAGTGGCACATTATTTTGATTGGACTATTTTAGAAGTCATAAAACTTCCTTTGTTTAAATTCAAAGGAAAAACGTTCAAGGCAAGCAATATCCTTTTGAAAAGAGTTAATTGAAGCCTTGGAAATACCATATTTGATGAGAGTACTTTTTTCCATGCAGCTTCCTGTATTGCCTGAAAACCTGGTCTTGATCGTAGAGAGGTCCCTGCAGATGTCTGGAATATGTTATGGGTGGGAATCTGGATGTAGCTGATGGTTTTGTTAATGCTGATAATTTGTGTAACATTTTGGTACTATAGGAGGATGAGAAGGCAGCTGCAGAAATATATGAAGAATTCCTTGCTGCATTTGAAGGAAGTGATGGCAATAAAGTGAAAACATTTGTCAGAGGAGGTATTGTTAATGCCTCTAAAGGTAAGGCTTACTACAGTACTATCTAGGAAAGAGATTAGGTTCCAAGAGTTATTTTAAATAAATTATTATGTTTTACTTAATTTTTTGTGTGTTGCCTTCAAATTTGTATTTCAAGTCAATTACAATAGTGGGTATTTATTAAGATGCTGCTATACTGTTAATGGTACTTTTCACACGAGTAACTAGATGGTTATAATTATGTTTTTCATTATATGCATAGGATTTACTATGTTTCACTTAAATTGAATTTAATATATTTCTTGATATATGTTTTTTTTTCAAATTAAAAACCATTTCTAGTGCATTTTCTTCAGTGGAGAAATAATCAGTGATTCAGAAACTGTAATGCATGCCATGTAAAATTCCTTGTTTTTGTGATTTATCCTTATACTTTTCAAATAGCTGAACCTATCTTCTCCATTTTTCTGGCAGTAGTCCTTCTGTGAAATGGAGATACGTTCCAGAAGTAGTTTGAGTAGGATGTGGCAGGCAGAAGTCTTTTTTTAAAGGGCAGCTTTGAGCATGTATGTGCACTTAAACTATTTCTTTAGAAACTTGCTAGTGGTCAAGTTAGCTATTTTTATGATTTTGTTGTAGTAGAACATGACACAGATGAAAAGCGAGGAAAAATCTACAAACCTTCATCACGATTTGCAGATCAAAAAAATCAGCAGAGTCAGTCATCTTCTAATGAGAGACCTCCATCCCTTCTAGTGATAGAAACCAAAAAACCAGTAAGTTTAGATTTTTTAGAAAAATTTGTTCCTGCCCTATTCAAGTAGATTGGTTACTTATTTTATATAGTTATATAGTGCTTTTCAAATGAATTTCACAAAATTGTTTGTATAAAATTATAGAGAGAATGCCTTTCAGTCTGTGTTGACTCTTGGTGACTGCCTGGACTACTCCCTACAGTTTTCTTGGCAAGAATTTTGGAAGTGGCTTGCCATTGCATTATTCCTAGGGCTGAGAGACTGACTGGCCCAAGGTCATCCAGCTGACTTCATGCCTAAGGTGGGACTAGCACTCATGGTCTCCCAGTTTCTAGCCTGGTGCCTTAACCACTACTCCAAACTGGGTCTCTATGAAAATTCTTATAGTGCCAACCCATGACTTGAAATTAACCATGAAATGGTCCATAATCTAATTAGTTGTGGTTGCCTTTAATTAAAAAAATATTGTTAGTAAAATAAGGGAAGTCTATATAATCATTCTAACTGTTATAAAGATATATTTTCAGGAAAAAGCAAAGGCTTCTGTAGGAGTCAGCTAATTTTCCCCTTTTGCCCAGTAATAAGGGGATATTGTCTTGGTTTAGCCACTAGCCAAAACAAAATTCAGGGGCCATATTCCTTTTGTTCTGCTAATTTTCAGTCATAATAGTTTTATTCCATTTAGCTGTATGATCCCCTAGCTGTACCCTGAAACAGTATAATTTATGAAATGCATTTGCTTTCTTACCTGTTTATTTTATTTTATTTTATTTTATTTTTTTAAAAAATACTTGTTCTGTAATCAAAACTCTTGGGTTGATGTCCATTAGAGATCAGATAAAATTGATGTAACTTACTCCAAAGAAATGACAATCTGTTTAAGCTCCGTTTTAAGTAGCAATCTGTGGGAACTGAGTGTTAGAACTGTAGCTGTGCAGCCTGATTACAAGTATATTTGATGCTCACTTAACTGATATTGATAGCATTGTATTTTTATTTTGTTGTGAGCCATTGATATAGTTTATCCATTTTATTTATTTATTTTATGCTCTATCTTTTGTAACTTTTATGAGACACCTAATATTCTATAGTGCATCATTGGTGGAAGGAAAGGACCTTTGATGATTTAATTTCAGTTCTAGATACTGCCCTTGATAACATTATTTGTATACTTGCAGTGACAATAAACTCCAAGTGCAGCAACTTAGGAGCTTTTAAGTTTTAGCTATATTATTTTTAATGTGTACATTTTCTTACTCCTTCTTTTTTCCAGAATGGGTTTTCAAAACTATACACTTAAATATTTATATTGATAGAATTGTAAAAATAGTAATCGTGTTCATTATTAAACATTGTTCAAATTATTTCAGCCTTTGAAGAAGGGGGAAAAAGAAAAGAAAAAGAGCAATTTGGAGCTTTTTAAAGAAGAACTAAAACAGTGAGTATTTTATTTATAGATTAAAATAAATAGGGAAATAGGGACAATCAAAGTAGTTGTGGAAGTAGATTTTTTTGATGTATGTAGAGGATTTGTTTTGTAATAGGTAGGGCACCAGTCATTTGCTTTTAACTGTAGAAGCAATCTTATGTCATCTGTGAACTTTTGAATTGGGAAAGCATATGAAACAAAAAATAGAGTATTAAAATAGAAAACATAGTAGTCAAACCACCACAACAAAGATAGTAAAATGAAGCATAAAAACTTTTATGTTAAGGAGAGCAAAAATAATAGATCATAGTAATAAATAAGTCAAATATAACTTAAGTAATTTTCATTTAATATATTAAATTAATAAGTAAATAATAAATTTGAAATTAATATATTAAATAGCAAAGGCTGAGGGCTAAGAAGGATTAGAATTATGACTACTTTATAGGAAATATTTTGGGAGAAGTGGTTGAACTTATAAAAGAATACACTAATAACATGATTAGGAGATGATAAACCCCAGAAATTAAATAATTAATTTGAAGTCACCAAGGTAGCAGAGGTGTTTAATCTTCTATAGTCCATTATGGTAAAACTTGATAAGAAAATACAATTCTGTGGATGAAGCAAGCTTTTTTTCAGCTCTGCTGGTGACTGTAGTGCAGAAGAAGGAATCCTGTGTCAAATTTTATGTATTCATCATCATTCCAATGTCAGATTTTTGATGCAAAGAAAGATGAAAGTTAGTTTGGCTTGGGGTTTGGGCATCCAGTGTAAATTGTGTCTCCTGCTGTTCAAAAGGCAAGAATGATGTGATTTAGGTTTATTAGGCTTAACCATAGCTGGGCTGCAAATATCCAGTTTCAGGTAGTTGTTGCTTAATGTCTACTCATTAAGCGATTGTTCAAAATTATGACACTGCTGAACAAGGGGGACTTATGAAGGACCCTCATAGTTGCAGCTGTCGCAGCATTCCTGCAGTCTTGTGATTGTGACTCAGGCTCTTGGCAACCAGCTTGCAATTACGTTGCAGCATCCCGTGGTCATGTGATCACCATTTGCGACCTTCACTGCTGGCTTCCGACAAGCAAAGTCAATGGGGAAGCTGGCAGGAGGTTGCAAATGGTGATCATGTGAGTGTAGGATGCTGCAATCACGCGGGATTCACCTAATAATGGCAACTGGGTCTGCTGCAACTGCTGTCGTAGGTCAGTATGGTCACATGATGTTGTGCCTTATAACCACATTGCTTAGTGATGGAGTTCCCAGTCCCAGTTACTATCAGTAAGTGAGGACTACATGTACTAAATAACAGAAAGAGGGTTCTTTGCTGCCATCTGGTGGTGTACAGATTTTTCCAGCACATATGTGGTATCCTTGTGTTCATTTTGTCATCTTTTTGACTTCTTTTTAAAATTCATTTCATGTATTCTTTTAGGGCCAAAATTATGTGCCTCTCCTGCTTACCTCAAAATCTCTACCTTCCTTTTTTTGGGCAAAAACATAGTTTCCTCCTTGTTTCTTCCCTGTCTTCTCTTAAATAAGAAGCTTTTTCTTCAGTTCGTTTTGCCTCAGCAATATGCAGTGGCATTAATGGGCAAATGCACTTATAGCAAGCCTGTTAATGAAAAGCAAAAAGCAAAAAATTGAATCATTAGTCAACAGTATGATCAGAAGTTGTTCAAGTCATCTCTGAGTACAAACCAGCTGCAGAGATCTTTCTAATTAGTGGAAGAGAACTCCATTAATTCTGAGCGTTGGATTGCAAATTTAGTTCCTTACCCGTCACAATTTATAGACGAGATTCAGAGATCTTCAAAAAGGCTGACACTATCACTTCCAGAGTACAGAGTTGTTAAGATTTTAAGGAAATACTTCTGTGCCCTATGAGAAATCAAAAGTGCCCTTTTCTTCAGCTGCCAAATGGTATAAGAAGATTGT